>NC_049208.1:14788571-15388571 GCF_013347855.1 Anguilla anguilla | reverse complement strand
TGTAAGGACCTGATAGAAATTCTCAGCTGTTAAAACACCAGCTGTTAACCCAGGTGAAAAGACTATTGGGAAAAGACTAAAAGAATGGGTAATCATTATAGATTATTTTATTCATGAGCTCTGTCGGTCTCCTAAATCAGGAGTTTGGTAGCTTTTTCTTTTGCGTTTGGAGTTTTACTTAAATGTCTGACTCAAGGGCACAACAGGTTATTTTTTCTTACCATGGCAATTCTTATCCTTGATCAATCTTGAACTGAATTGATAATTTGTTCCACAAGACTGGATTATATTTACAGGCTTGGAGATAGCACAGTCAGCATGAATTAACACAAGGCATACTTTTACCATAAAACTAACACCCTTTCCTTCTGTTGTCTGATTATCATTTAGAGCCTACATAGTCTCAATCAATCAAAACTGAATGTTGGTGTCACCAATCACCAGCACCAGAATTAAAATCAGGTCATTATAGCCATAGACGTGTATGGCTGCTGGAGGCCAACAGAGTATACTGTAAAAGCACTCCAAGCCATTGCCCACAGGGGTTGTATCTACTCCAGTCAAATATGGCTTTGCTCAAATGTGCTAGTGCAAAAGGGGTATAAATGTTCTGCCGGTGTTTATACCTGACTGCTTCCATTGTGAACTCCCAGAGAGTATCATTTCTGTGCAGGTAGTCAAGCACAATGCATTCTTTCACCACCTTTCTCTTAGGAAAAAAAAGCATACATTATGTGGAACCTGGCAAAGAGTCTGAATGAGAGAATTTTCACAGACAGTCTGGGCACTTTGAGTGTAGTCATCTCCTTCCTGTTACCTGATATGCCTTCTTGTCACAATGTGGTTTGTCAGTTGCTCTATATTTTACTTTATGTTTTGTAGGAGAGCCATTTTGGCATTCTCTTTTTTCTCTTTGGCCACAGTGTGAAAGGATTACCTGCAGTTCAAGCGATACCTTGTAAAATCTTCTTATACAGGTCCCTGTACTGTAGGGTAAATTAATTACTTTAGAGTTCTCACTGCACTTAGCCAGAGAACCTGGACTCTCTGGCATTTATTCATGCCCTGAAAACTGTTAATATGTGTTTTGTTTCTGGAATTCACCAGATTTCTGGTCAGTCTGTCTGGTCTGAACCCAGTTGCACACATGGGAAGTCTAGTTGGCTGGTTGGGAGTTACAGACAGTGCACACACATTTACACACACTTAGTGATTGTTGTGTGTTTCTTCTCTAAGTTACACTTGGATTTGAAGAAGAAATACAAAAATATAGCATTCACATCTCTTGTCACCAATTTTATGTAAAAGTTTTTTTTTTTGCTCCATATAAATAGCATGTATTGTACCACATTACCTGGGCCAAAAACACATTAATTTAATGCACTACCAAGAATATTCTGTTGCTATTTTGCTATGACGTGAACAACATTAGTGGGATAATGGGTGCTGGTTACCCAGTGTGCCGTGTGGGTAAAGTAATTTGAGGTTTGTGGGAGTGGAGTTTGAGTAAGCCTGGACTTACAGAGTACAGAACCAAAGTGAAAAGTCGCATAGATGTTTCCTGGGAACACCTCTCTCAGGTGCAGCGTGAAGCAGATAAAGAACCAAAGGTAAAGTACGGAAGATTTATGAATTACGATGGCACTGAATATTTATGTGAGCTGTGAGGAGTTGATGCAGGATTTTCTTCAACAGGCCATCTGGTTCTTTCAGCGTATTCGTTTGTCTATATTTTTTACTGCTACTCATTACCTTTGGGTTCATCGTATATAAACGTACATCAATGAAAATAGCATCGGCCACAAAGAAAACTTAAACAAAAACATATTTACTCATATTCAGGTTTCTTATTACATAATGCAAGAACACATTATTTCTATATTGCTACATAAAGAGGACAAATATCAGCAAGTAATAGTTATATTTTTAAAGGTTTATAATGCTAGCATAGCCAACAATTTGCTGGCTATGCTAGCATTGCTTTTTTAATTTATGATCGAAACAGGTGACCTTTATCCACCCTGTTACCGTAACTTTAATATGATGATTTGCAAAGTGCTATTTTGACTTTTATTTATCCAATCAAGACAAGACAGGAGGGGCGCAGGACAAACATGGCTTGTGAGTGGCTCAAATAAAATCTCATACAAACATACACATTCTGTTATAGTCATCACTGACTATTACTGTGTAAATCATGTCATAACCACAGTATAGCAGTAATAATATGGGGCATGCATCATCAATAAAATTTACAGAGGCCTACAGTTATCTGGCATTTGGTAGGAATTATAATTTTCTTGAGCTGTGTGTCGAAGAGGTGGGGTAAGGGGGTTGTAGTCCCTGTTGTTTGATTGTAACATGGGTTTCAAATACACCTTGGAAGTTGCAGCTGTTCTTTGGAAGGGTTACAAGCCAGCACTACCCATAGGGAGGAATACAGAGAAAACAAAGCATTTCGCACTGTAAGCTCTTCTGCAGCTTTTGTGCTCTCTTGTTGATAACAAAACAGTCTCTCAAAAAATGTAGACTCAGGTCCACATTGAACCCTGCAAGTGGGTGTCAGCTTCTGTCTTCTCTTTGATTGGCTGAGAATGAAGAACACCTCTGATATCCAGCCAATGGCAGCGGAGGAAGGTTTCTTGTGGGGTGAGGGGTTTATGTGAGACATGGACAGGATGCCTTTGTCATTGCTGACATCGGGTGTCAGTGGGGGTGGTGGTAGTGGGTAAACCCCTTACCCCTCCACTGCCTCCAGGATACATCTGGATCACTTTAGCTCTTTAAAGAGATAGTTCACTTTCTGGAATTTGTGCCGTTTAATTCTTAGTGTGTGTTTAGATTGGTACCTGACAGATTTAGTCTGCAGTGAAGTATACTTCAGATACAGAAGTTTCTGACAACCTGCCTGCTTTACAATGCTGGGTTTGGGGCATTCGGGCAGTTTGTGATCTAAAGCGAGAAATACTGTTTAGGTAACTGCAAAGCAGCTTGCACAGTGATATTTTTCCTCCAGAGGCTGTATGTATGTATTATTACCCTATTGTTCAAAGCATTATTTTTTAATATTATTTTTGGTTGGATGTATTTCCTATGGTGCATGGCAGCTGAGACTGCAGTGCTCAAGCAAAGTACCAACACAATATAAAAACTTATACTTATGTTTATAATTGTGAATTAATATACAATGTATCTGTCCATATGCACAACCACTGGAGGCATAGCATTGCTGTATAATCTGCTTTTGAGAAACTTGAACTGTATTTTTTATCTGTATTTATTTTTATCTTTAGATAATGAACCTTCGAATGCCATAGATTACCCATCATAAAGCCAGCAGGCCATCAGAAACTTCTGTAAATATCTAAAATGCCCTTTGTGGTACATGCACACTGTGGTAATCAAACCTATGCACTACAACTTACTGTGTATAATATATAATATAAGAACTGATATAATATACAATATAAGATACCAGAAATTGAACTCTCTGTAATGTGTCTCAACACTGGCCACAGAGCTCTAAATTGCCACGTGCTTCAGGAAAAAACAACTGTGACCTGACCATAATCTGGATGTCCTCTGTGTATTTTAGAAGCAAGTAAATATAGAAAACGAGTGAGAAACAAAAAGAGGGAGGCGGAGGGTTGAGGAGTGAGGGAAAGGCAGATAAGTCATTTAAACTCAGCAATGCTTGTCTTCGCCCACACTGTTTTACAAATGAGTGAACATAGCAAAATAAACTGTCTTGAGCAGTTGCTCATATAACAGGCCTTCTGTCTGTTTTTTTTCTCCCCACCAGTGTTTAGTGTGAAAAAGAGTGAGTGGTGCATTCTGTGTAAAGCTGTGGAGCCATTATCGCCTCATTGTAGCTTCTCTGTCCTGAACTCTTGGGGGGAGGAAGGGCATTATGGAAGCATCAGTGAGCAGCCCTGCTGGATGTTTGTAGTCTGTAGCAGGTTCGCCCCTCATGCAGGAGCTTGGCTGCTGGCTCGGTGCCATCAGGGGGCTGCGCTGTCTTATCTGTCTCCCATATGAGCTGGCCTTTTCAGCTCAGTGACTGCAACACCCCTGTGCCTGCTACAACTGACACACATCACACCTCACAGTCATACTGAATGTTTGCATGCAAAGGCCCATGGGTATATAGAACATAAGCAAATGGAAAATAAGCAGATCTTTTTTAAACATATGAATTTAGTATGAGGACCATACGGGACAGCGTGTCACCATTGAATTGAATTTGTTATTTGTAAATTACATCTTGCTTCTTTCTTATTATTCAGTCATGTAACCTGATGCTTAAGGGGACAATTCAAGCCAGTTATCTAGCAAGGGTACAACAGCAGTGCTCTACCGGAGATATTGACTTTCTGGATACATGTCCCATTCTTTGGAGGCATACTGCACTGTTTCAAATGTGAGAATGAAATGTGGAATGAAAATCTGCAAATGCCAGCTAGTTTTTTTTCTTTATAGATGTTATCTGATATTTACTGAGCATGAGAAATGTATGGCTTTGTACTGTAAACAATAAATGAAATAGATATTCTGAAACATTTATTGAATCAACTGCAATGAGAATGTATTGTAGATTACGTTTTTAATATGATTGAAAAAATATGGAATGGCAACATTTTCCTTCATGAAAATAGGTCAGAAAAAAATGGTCTTTTCTGAATTTTTTATTTTTTATTTTATCTGAGAGATATTGGCTGCAGAAAAGTAGAAAAAATAGAATCAATAAGAGAGGGAGTTAATGAATAATTGTTGTGCTGTTGGCCAGCAAATATAGTCAGTATTTAGTGTTTTGTGACTTTGAACATTTGTGAGAGGGAGTGAAAGAGAAAGTGTGTGTAGGAGTGACAGAGAAAGGAACAGGTTTGCTGATATCAGAGCCGGGTTGGCCAAAAATGAACTGCCTTCTGCCTTCATCAGTAAAAACAACAGAAGATTTTTTTTTAAATGCTGACTGAAACTGTTTTTCCACCATAGTGTTTACTCTCCTGATAATATGAGCAGTTTCCCAGCAGTATCCATTCAATCTGTTCGAGTTTGTAAAGATTAAACACACAGCCTGAGCACAGGGGTGTGCCCTAGTACTGAGCAAATTACTGAGGTAAACACAGTGCTGCTGTCGTGTTATTCTAAGTGATTATACACTCAGCTGGGCCCAACAGAAGGATTATTGTGAAATATTGTGATGCGGTCATTTGTAAAATCCTACTTATTTCCTGAGGTCCCTTACCGTTAGCTTTTGCTCTTTGATGTGGGCTCTGGCTGAGATATATCTCCTGGGGGAGCAGGAGAGCCAGGTCTGTAACTGATTGGCAAAAATATGGCAGTGGCTTGAACAGAACAGTGTTGTAACAATGCTTTCTTGATTGGTTCCTTTGAACTGGATATTTTCCCCTGGAAAACTGACAAAGGGTCTAGATACAGCATTTTTAAATGGATCATAGTGGAATTCATTTGACAACATTTAATACATTTACTGATAGAAAGAAGGACTGTTTGGCCCTGCATCTGAGTTCACTCTCCCTAAGACAGTGACAAGCAGTGTTAAGTGATTCACAGATTTCTATGATCTGTCATCCATTATGATCTCTTATTTCCATGTGTCTCTTCCTCTGTCATTTCTCTTTTTTAGGGAGCTAAAAAGCCTTTCACAGAGGTTATCAAGGCTAACATTGGCGATGCTCATGCAATGGGCCAGCAGCCAATTACCTTCTTCCGACAGGTAAGGATTTCTTTGCCTCTTTAATTTGGGACAACTCCCAATAGGAAGACACCCAGTGGACCTTTCTCCACTTCTTTCCGCCCCTTTCTACCCCATTAATCTCTCTCTCTCTCTCTCTCTCTCTCTCTCTCTCTCTCTCTCTCTCTCAATGTCTGTCTCTCAGGTGTTAGCACTATGCTCCTATCCAGAACTCCTGGATGACCCCAGTTTTCCAGAAGATGCTAAAAGTCGGGCACGTCGAATCCTCCAGTCCTGTGGAGGTAGAAGCATTGGTGAGAAGACATCCCTCTGAAAAATACCTGTTTGTGTGTGAGACTATATAGTGTGTTTAAGCAGTTGTATTATTGTCCATCCCAATGGCTGTGACTGCAGTGATGTGTATCTTAATGGGTCTATAAACAAGCATTGCATAATCATACACTGGCATTACTGCAGTTGATGCTATTGGAAACGTGATGTTGTGTTTGTTATGTTTAGAGTTTGACTTCTGCGATCCCACTTTCAGGGGCCTACAGTGCCAGTCAGGGTATCGACTGTGTGCGCCAAGATGTCGCTCGCTACATTGAGCGACGGGACGGTGGTATCGCCAGTAACCCTGACAACATCTACCTGACCACCGGGGCCAGCGATGGTATTGTGGTACGCGTTGCTTTCACTAGCAGCCCCGTGTGTCTGTCACAGTTACCTCCTGCAGTCTTTTCTCCCTGTCTGTCGATCTGTCTGTTCGTGTGTCTGTGTGTTTCTGAGAGCTGCATATGTCAAGCGCAGTATATCGTCCACAAGGCTTGCTATTTATTTTATTTTTCGCTGTTTCTTTCCATTTCTTTTTATTTCCCTTCAATTCTCCTGACGTCTCTCCACCTCTTTCCTTCCCTCTCCCCTTCCCTCCCCTCTTCCTGTTCTTTCTCTTCGTCCGCCAGACGATACTGAAGCTGCTGGTGTGCGGGGAGGGTCGGACGCGCACGGGGGTGATGATCCCCATCCCGCAGTACCCCCTGTACTCGGCGGCACTGATGGAGCTGGACGCCACGCAGATCAGCTACTACCTGAACGAGGACAGCTGCTGGAGCCTGGACATCAGCGAGCTGCGGCGCTCCCTGGCTGCCGCTCGGGAGCACTGCAACCCCCGCGCCCTCTGCATCATCAACCCCGGCAACCCCACCGGTACCGTCTGCTCCCTTTCTCTGATTGACAAATCAAATCCTGTCTATGCCTGCCACTGACCAATCAAACACACTGAAACCCTTAAGAAGTCCATCACCAATAAATCCCCATTGATACCATCCAATATGTGTAGTACACATACAGTATATCCTAAGGCATAAAGGGGTATTGCCAGTGGGTCCCAGAATACTAGTTTAAGGAACCATCCTGACAAATTCAGACAGTAATGTATAATGTAATTTAAAAATTTAATGATAAAAAGACTACAAATTCATATAACGGAAATTTGTCCGCATCCCCAATGATATTTTTTCTTGCTTGTGTGTGATAGGTCAGGTCCAGAGCAGGCAGTGCATTGAGGATGTGATCCAATTTGCCGCTGAGGAACACCTCGTCCTCATGGCTGATGAGGTAACACTTTGTGATGTCACAGTGGGTGGAGATGTCCTGTCTCTGCATAATTACAGCACTAATATGAAATCAATTTTTAAAAAATCTGTGAGCTATGTACAAGCAATTAGCCAATAAACCTTTATTTATACAGGGTAGGTTGACTGGTTAAACATGCACATTTAGAGCACCGTCCTGTTAATCAACCCATGTGCCGCAAGCGCTGCTTTTACCCATCAGCCATCTAATTTCAGCGATTTGAGCCCTGAGGGAACTAGTGTTTAACTGAGAGAAATATATTCAGTGTGTAGAAAATTGTATTCAATTCCTCTCCCTTGCATTACCTCTATTGCCATCCATACATCCAGCTCTCAGTTTTCACCTCCTCATGCAGACACCTTTACTTCTGTCCCTTCCTGTCTCACTTGCGCTGTTTCTGGCAGGTGTACCAGGATAACGTGTATGCAGATGGCTGCCAGTTTCACTCTTTTAAGAAGGTCCTGTTTGACATGGGGCCAGAGTACTCCAACACTGTGGAGCTGATGTCCTTTCACTCCACATCCAAGTGCTACATGGGAGAGTGAGTATTTAATCTGCTCTCTCTCACTCTCTAAATTCTTACACACACACACATACAAACACACATACACACAGACAAACATACAAATATGTGCACACATACTCATGCGCACATACACATGCACCAACACACATGTTGGAGAAAGGGATGGATTTGAAGTACTGAATGATCCTTACATTCATCCCTCCTACTAGTTACAGCTCTCCTGCTTATGTGACCATTTTGCTTTTTGAATGTAATGGGGGAGGAGCACAGATAAAATCTACAGTGTCTGCCCCGCCCCACAGGTGTGGCTTCCGCGGAGGCTACATGGAGGTGATCAACATGGACCCGGCTGTGAAGGAGCAGCTCACCAAACTGGTGTCGGTCCGCCTGTGCCCCCCCGTCACAGGTCAGGCTCTCATGGACCTGGTGGTGAATCCGCCCCAACCTGGCGAGCCATCCTACACCACCTTCCTCAAGGTCTGGAGAAAGCCACCTTAACTTTAGACTCAACTTATTCAGTTTCCATTTCATAATAATTAGCTTCTGTAATAATATAAAGTGAAAAAGAAAAAATTGATTTATATAAAACCTACCACTATATAAAATAATATATGTATGTCAATTGCAGACTACAAAATCATTCTATCAAATGCACAAGAGAAAAATAATGTTTGTAACAAGTACTATATAATACATTTTATTGTGTCATTTTGCTATATATTCTGCAATACTATACATTTTAATGTTTCAATGAAGGATATATTTGTTCATATGAGGTGTAATATTTTTCTAAATAACTTTAAAATGAGTTCCATAGGTTTGGGATATTAAATGTTGGAAGGGATGCCTTCCTCAGTAAGAGGGTTACTAGTGCTTAAGCGATTCTCATGCTTGTCATTAATAACCCCTCTAGGAACGCAGTGCCACCCTCAATGTCCTAGCGGAGAAGGCCAAGCTCACAGAGAAGATCCTCAACACAGTCCCCGGGATCACCTGCAACCCTGTACAGGGGGCCATGTACTCCTTTCCCAAAATCTCCATCCCCGAGCGCGCCGTCCAAGAGGCTAAGGTCGGCCCTCTCACCCCCCGCTCTCTGCCACTCACTAAAGCGTTCGCTTCGGCAGTCATTCAGCGAATTTCTCTTTCTATCCTGTCATCCATCTCTCTCTCTCTTTTTTTCCCTTCATAAATGTTTTAAACTGCAGGGTAATTTGTAACATTTCTCTCCTGCTTATTATGAATTGACAGAAAAACAAAAGGTTGTGGTTCTTGTCTTTTGAATATTTTTTTTGAAACGTGGTTGAAATCCTTGAAAGTGCTTTTTAAAGTTCTATTCTCTCGATCTCTCTGACTCTGCCTAGGAAAAGGGCGTGGCCCCCGACATGCTGTACTGTATGAAGCTCCTGGAGGAGACTGGAATTTGCCTGGTCCCAGGAAGTGGGTTTGGACAGAGAGACGGAACCTACCACTTCAGGTATGCGATTCTAAGTGCCCCGTAGAGTAGCACTCCATGCTTCTCTTTTAGCCCTCATCTACGCAGCAGGATGCTCAGTGTAAAATCAACTCTGTTAGAGTACTTTTAACTCTGAGTACACGTGGGGCCTGTTTTACTCTATTAGCTTATTTAGTAATGATAATGTTGCTGTGCAACTTGTGAATATGTGGTTGAAGAGCACCCTTGAGAAATATTGCACAGTACCGGCTCTCGAGATTACTGATAGTATTTTCACAACTCAAACAAAAACATTTTTCCAGTTTCCTCTTTCTAAGGTTGCAGTTGCCAACAGTGATGTTTTGTTTTAAATCAGCGTTGCATGAAACCGGTCCTGGGGCCCCCTGTTTTTGCTGGTTTTGTTCCAACTATAATTGAATGCCCTCAATTGTAAGGAGCTGTGAATTGTCCTTACAGTAATGAGACATATTTATATGGCTATTGATGGGTTATTTTCACTCGTCACATTATTTTAGGAAATAGCTATACCTGCCATGAACAATAAATGTCCAGAATTCACATTTCAGGACTATTCATCAGTCAGATAAGCTGTTTTCTTTTTCATTTTTGTAATGAGCTACTTGGCATGACAGTTGAGTAGCCCTGTGTGACTGTTGAGTAGCCCCGGTCTCCACCACATCCTGTTCTCTATTCTAGAATGACCATCTTACCACCGACTGACAAGCTGAAGGTCTTGCTGGACAAGGTGAAGGAATTCCACCAGCACTTTACCCAGCAGTACTCTTAACACCCTCTGTCACCCAACTCCCACAGTCCTACCACATGTGTGTGTGCGTGTGTGTGTGTGTGTGTGTGTGAGAGAGAGAGAGAGCGAGAGCGAGAGAGAGAGAGCAAGGGATCGAGGGAGAGGGAGAAAGAGGGAGGTGGTGGGGGTGGAAGAGGGGGATAAAAGAGATTGAGCGCCAGGCACTGAACCAGGATCAGCCAGGCCTTCACCAAGTGCCTTCTCAGACAGTGACCAACACAAGGCTGAAACCTCCATTTGTCTGGAATTATATGAAGTACCTTTGAGAGAGAGAGTGAGAGAGAAAGCAATAAGATTGTGTTTGTCTGTATGCAAGGGACACATTTGTAGACAAATACACAACACAGTCACACTGACGAACATATGCATGCATTCTTAGCTATATCAGCCCTGCCATCCTAAACTTTGAAAGAGAAAAAAAAAAAAAACAGCTGTTGTTCAGCAATTCCAATGTGCCTTTTGATCTCTTCAACCCCCATCCCAAACCCCAACCCCAACCCCCGCTCCCATTCCACCCCCAGGACCAGAACGGTTTTTAAAAAAAACCACGCCTTATACCTCAGTCTCTGTCCTGCCTCTGAACACACTTTAGATGAGTAGAGAAAGCATTATAATGCATCAGGGTTGTCATGGAAACTTTGTAGGAGGAGTGTATAAGCAGGAGACAAATGCCATGTCAGTCTGATCCACAGTTGTGTTACTACAAGATAGGAAACCAAGAGCAATGGTTCTGTTATCACAGATCATCTCAGCAACAATTATCTAATAATAATAATAATAATATTTTAAAGCTAATTTTGTCGAAGTGTTTAGCAGTTTTTTTGTAAAGTTAAACTGCACTTTTTAACCTTTAAGACAAGCCATTGAAAAAAGAAGCGTAGGTGAGTTCATAGCAATATTTTATTTTTACAGTACACTACATTCCACTCAGGATAAAACCTATAATAATTCAACCTCATTTTTGGATGGGTCCTTGGAATGAACTTTGAGCTAACACGTGAGAAAGTTTTATATTGCATTGATATTGTAATGCTATAAGGGGTGTGTACTGGCATGCATACAAGGACACCTACTTGTGCTTGAAAGGGACTGATATGACTACACAACCTGGCTACATGAACTGGAAGTGATTGGAGTAACTGTCTAATTGCGGTGTGTGTTGTGAACTTGTGACTGTTTCTTCTGAACACCCACTGCAGCGGTTTTCAATCAACAAATATTGATTTCAATGAGTGTACAAATAATGTAACATAAATCATCAGATTATTATTGTCTTCATTTTTTATTTAATCATTCAAATGTGTCGATATCCTGTGACTGACAGCAACGGACGTGTTCTGTTTTGTAATTCAAATAAACCAAAGTATCAAAGTCTATTTGGTTAGTGGTCATTTTCCAGGTATTTATTCAATTATGAAAATGTATTAGGGGCCAACTAAATTGAATGTTCATTTAAAAGTGTTCAACAACCACCGTGTGATTTTTAATAAATGTACAGCTTGATGAATGTAGCTTGTGTGTGTGTATGTGTGTGCGTGCAGACATCCACTGAATAAATACCTTTGGCTATTGGGAGTACGGTGCTATCTCTGGAGCAGTGCTGGAGGATCAAAGTGGAGGGAATGTCAATACCACTCACTAATTAGTGACTTTTTTTTTCTTTGTCACCTCAACTGTGCCAACAGCCACCCTTGGCAGCAGGAATCAGGCAGAGTGTCCGTTGCTAATGACCTGTTTGAATGAATTTTTGCTGCAACTTTCAGGACAGTGAACCCCACACATCCTAATGTGTTATGAACTCAAGAAACAAATATTTCCCTGAGTCACCTATGTGTGTCAGCACTGGGGATCACAACCTGTGGCAGTCCCTATGCCCCTACAGGGACCTGTATGGTCCTTCTCTCATTCTCCTCCCCGTCGGTACAGTACTGAACTCATACCATGTGAGACAGGTCATCCCAGGTTGCTTGGTATGCTATAAATGTTGAGGGGTCTGGAAGTTGCAAGTCTATTGGAACAGCACATCAAGCTGAGACAGAAAGTTGGAGAGTGAGATAGTTGACTGTTTTGCCTTACTGGGTGGGGGTGGCCTTGGTGGGTGGTATTATTCAGCAGGGTTTACGGGTGGAGTTTTTGGGATTGTGTCTTTTTGAAAGCTTTTTGTTACACAGTTCACGTGTGGCTAGTTTCTCTGTGATGTTACCAGGTTATATTACCTGTTATTTCAAGCTTTTTAACCTCACAATTACATGTGAGATCATATGTCAGGTTATAATGTTTGGGCCGCTGGTGTATGTTTTATTTATTCATTTTGAATTAAAATTCACAGTAGGATTCATGATCAACGGAGTCTCACCGTTCTCTTAGATCTGATGATCAAAGATAAACTTTTGCAAAGCCGCTATATGTTATACCACCTTTAGCCACTAGAATGCACTCTTGCCACAGTATCGTTCTACTACAGGTTTCTAAAAGGACATTTCACTGGCTTATGGCAATCTAGCTATCAGTGTCTGGTACACTTGTATCCGCTGTGGCTTCTTAGCAACAGTAGCTATAAGTGATTCCATGGAGACAAATAATGACCTGTGTACATGTCAGTTCTTACTTATATATTTATATATGTGTGTTCAGGTGTATGGGTCGTGTGTGTGTGCATGAGGGAGTGTTAGCAACAGAAAACAGTGTGTGTGTGTGTGCGTGTGTGTGCGTGTGTGCGTGTGTGTGTGTGTGTGGTTCAGTAGCACTGCGGAAAGTCAACCAGCTCCAATTGTACATTTGTCTCATATGTAGATGAAGCTTGAAGAGTCCATATATGTCAAATCCTTTTCCAGAGACAAATGGCTTTGGTATTTCATGGCTCTGATTAGGTGCAAGGCAGAAGCACATCGTTAGTTTCACACCTCTGTGAAATCAAATAAAGATTTTAAAATGGCAGACTATGTTTCCTTAGAGATTTTAGAGTGACATAAAACCACAAATGCATTTCATGTTGTTCCTTATAATTTTGTAGATATCCAAGTGAGATGGTCTAAATCAGTTAAGGGGTTCTGTTGCAGAATTTTACTTGTTTTAAAATATCAACATTACATTACTCCTATCCTATAAATTAGAAGTGAATGAATGCTTGTCTTCAGATTTCAATGAGTCAATTTTGACAATGTCCCCGTGCCTCCCCAAGACCAGTTAAGCCATTTATGTACACTCCTGGGCAAAAAAAAGGGCCAAGCCCAAAATGGCAAAAAAATAAGCTTTCAATGGTCTTAACAACAAATAATTGGTCAGAAAATTATCAAGAATTAAACAAATGCACTCCTGAGACCTCCTGTGCCACCATTTGCTCGTTTACTTTTGCTGCAGTGAACTGTTTGGGGAAAAGCTAGAAACAGGGAAATTCACTTATACAGTAGACAAATTAACATAACGTCAAATAAAAGAGTCATGTTTTGTATTTGGTTGCATATCATTTGCATGCCATGACTTCCTGATATCTGTGACCTATCAACATCATCAGAGTCTGGATATCTTATTTTCAGGTTGTCCTACAAGTGATACAAAAAGTCTTTGCATTTGAATGGATCTCTATGGGAATTGGGGGGGTGGGACTAGATTCAGCTGTAAACTATGCTGATACAGTATGGAACACATTTGTTGGTCCAAGGTATCAAATGAGCCTCAAACCAGATATGGCAGATATGCAGTAGATACTACAAGCATTGTATCTCCTGATTAATTTTCCTGTTGAACTCAATGGAAAAAATATTCAGGAGAAACAATACTGTATCAGCATAATTTACAGCTGAATCTAGTCCCATCCCCCAATTCCCATAGAGATCCATTCAAATGTAAAGAGTTTTTGTATCACTTGTAGGACAACCTGAAAATAAGATATCCAGACTCTGATGACGTTGATAGGTCACAGACATCAGTAAGTCATGGCATGCAAATGATATGCAACCAAATACAAAACATGACTCTTTTATTTGACATTATGTTAATTTGTCTACCGTATAAGTGAATTTCCCTGTTTCTAGCTTTACCCCAAACAGTTCACTGCAGCAAAAGTAAACGAGCAAATGGTGGCACAGGAGGTCTCAGGAGTGCATTTGTTCAATTCTTGATAATTTTCTGACCAATTATTTGTTGTTAAGACCATTAAAAGCTTAATATTTTGCCATTTTGGGCGTGGCCCATTTTTATGCCCAGGAGTGTATTTAAAGGGATGTTTTCATATTGAACAATTAATTTGCAGAGGATTGGTGTCTCTTGAGAATCACCACTCTGCCCCCAAGCATGTGCAGTTAGGTTATTTAATCGAGGTAAGGAGATTGTGAACCACACTCCAGGGTTTGCAAGAGAATTTGATTATTGTAGTTCCAATGCAATGTAGACTTAGGAATTTATCAGGAACTACTATCCAGAGCAACTTACACAGCTTTAATGTTTACATTCTGTAGTACCCATTTGCACAGTAGGAGATGCGGGAATATTGAAGCAATGCGGGTTAAGTTCCTTGCTCAAGGGTGCATCAATAGTGCCTCAAATCTTCACCCTCTGAGGTTAGGAGCCATGTTCCCTGACCATAATACTTCCCTGCCACTCCACCTTCAAATTAGTTTAATCAGTAAGAAAGAGTTTTGTTGTCAGAAAGGGTTTTGTGGTATGGGTTTATATTTTAGTAAAGGGGAAAGGCAACCTTTAGATTTTTAAGATTTAAGACATAATTTCATTATATTTCCGAGGGCTCGGACAGTAGAGGCACTCATCTTGAGTTCTGGCTGACCCCTAGAGCTTTGACATCAGAGGGTTGAGTCTGGGCTGTTTCATAAGTCAGGTGTGACCGGGCGTGTGCAGGGGTAGAGCACAGTCTCGGTCCTGCCGGGGGGGTAGGATGGGTTTAAGCCTGCTGGGCTTACTTTGGCTGTTGCAGTATTAGCTCTTCCTGTGTGGCCTGGCATGTGAAACGCAGTCGCTGGCTCATGCTTTGTAAGAGTGCTCGTGCTTCGAGCTGCAGCGCTCCTTGTGTGCAGTGCTCTGAAATGTGTGCGGGCCATTCAGTTTGGCTGGAGCAAAAATAAATAAATAAATAAATAAATAAATAAATAAATGAGGCAAAAAGGGACTGCTTTGTTCTCGGTGCAAGTGAGATGATGTCTGATCGCAAAAATGACTTCAGCAAGCAGGAGACCAGCAGATCCTGTGAGCTTTACAGCCCTACAATTCCTGCAGAGTTGACCATCCCTGATGCAGACAGCAACATTCAGCTCAAAACTTTACCATTTGCAGCTGATGTCAGTCAGTGTGTGCAGGTATGAATTGCATAAATTTGAACAGGATGGCTACACCTTGATTAGACCGCATATTTTTCTCTCTTTGCCTCTTTCTGATCTCCACTTTGCCTATCTAAGCCCTCATCCACTGTTTTTGCATAATTACTGTAGCCCTTCACTCTGTTATGTTCATGTGTATTTCTGAGCATGCAATACGCTGAAAGTAAATGTATTTCTTTGGTAATGTTAACCTACCAACATTCACGTTAACTGTCATTATTCAGTAAAATCTGGAATTATTCAGTTATTTATAATATATGTAAGTAATATATTCTTTGGAGGGGGGGAAAAAACAGGAATTATTACAAAGTCAGGAATATACATATGTCACATTATGCAACACATTGCGGGAATTATGTTGTTGCCACCTGCATGCCTACATGTGTAGGACACATTTTATAACATAAATCATTTACATGCATTACACAGCGTGCATACAATTTTGTGAATTACATGAAATTATCAATAACTGATGCCTTGAGTCTGTCACCTTTATCCTCATGTTTACACAAAAAATTCTCGAGGAGATTACTTTGGATGTGAAACGAGCTATTTTTTTGAATCCCCTGGTATGTTTCATAATCTGCGGGTGTCTATGAAGGATTCATAAAGCCAAATCTGAGCGCTGGCTGCTCCCAGCTCCGCAGCCTAACTGCTGCACAGACGCGGCACCCCCAACCCCAACCCCAACCCCCCTCATCCTGCACCCCCCGAGAGAAATAACGTCTGCCGCCTTTTCGGAGACGTTCAAGGTAATCCAGGACTCAAGGTGACATTTCCGAACTCTCTCATTAGACCGAACGGGATCAGGCTGCTAGCCTGGGTAATGAGGGAGACGGAGAAGCACTGGCTTTACTGAAGGTGGAAGCCTTTCCTCTTGTGATACCTCTGCTCTTGCTTATTAGAGCCAGCGTGCACCCTGTTTAAAGGCCCAGGTCTAAAGACATAGACATTGAGGAGTGCAGCCGCCCCCCAACATACCATCCAGGGCTGTGGTTGGAGGGCACCCTAATCCTACTGGGCTGAGGGGCAAGGCAGGGGTGGGGGTGGTGGTGGTGGTGTACTGGTCAGTATATAAAATAGACAAAAGGACTGCCTTTGTTTTGAATGTGAGGCTGAGAATATTAAACTGAAGACAGAAAACGGGATCAATACAGACTCCTGCAGGGGGAATTAAAAGTTAGCCTCCAAGCATCATTTTTTTCCCCTCACAAAGCGCTTTCTGTGTTGTTCTGCGCTGAAATTCATTTTGGTCACCACGGGGCTTTTGTGTGGCGCGTTTATGCAAATGTTCTTTCCTGTGCTCGTTTGTGGCCCCTCTGAGACCT
This sequence comes from Anguilla anguilla, assembly GCF_013347855.1. Lineage (NCBI taxonomy): Eukaryota > Metazoa > Chordata > Actinopteri > Anguilliformes > Anguillidae > Anguilla > Anguilla anguilla. The sequence goes on along the minus strand of NC_049208.1, from coordinate 15,371,796 downwards.
GTACAGTGAAAATGAATTATAGAGAGAAACTCGTGATCTTGAGAAAAAAAACAAAAAAACTTCAATTTGTATTTCAGAGTAATTGAAAACAAAATGTGACACTACACTATTTTGTTACACAGAAAACACACACACACACACACATACACAAGCTTACATGCACACGCACACATACATAAGCATGCATGCACACACACGCATGCACACAAAAACACACACACACACACACACACCCAGCAATGTAGTAGGACATGCTGTCTGTCCTATCTGGTGTATCAGAGTTAAACTATCAGTTTTTTAACTGACTCATGAATAGTTATCTTGGTCAGACAAAGTGCACATGAGACAGGAAGAAAAGTAAAGGCATGTGCTTGAAGAGGTACAGAGCTGAGGGAGTAGAGGTAATGAATAGTTTTCTATGTGGAGAATAAACATGCTAACACTGTATATATATTCTCTAAGGCTCAAAGTACTGAAATTAGGTGACTGTTGGGTTGCTTACTCATAAAATCTGGGTTTTTGTGGTACATGGGTAAGCACCATGATCTTAGATCGAATCCAATCCATGCCACTGCCGACTGGAATTAAAGAAAAGCAAATGGGTGTTCACCAGCTCCTTGGACATCGTTAACGCTTTGAATTGGTCTGGCGTGCTTGGCTATGGCTTCAGGTTTCTCTGATGCGAGACTTCCAAAGCTCACAAGCCACTATTGGTGGTAATATGGTTTTTGTGGACTAGGCCTCTATCTTTCAAATGTAAAAATAACTTCTATGAACCCTTACAGTATTAGGATTCTTAGCAAGTAAAACAGCATAGATTAGCTATGTATCTGCTACATTCAGGAGGTGATTGCTAACACGTGTGACAGCTGCTGCCATCACAAATTAATTGTTGCACCTTCGTTCTCGTTGTGAGAGCTGTGATTATGTGGTAACTGGGCTCAGTGTTGCTAGGTTAGAAAAAAAAAATCAAACCCAAAGTTCTCTCAAAACCCAACCACAAAGGTCAGAAAAAAATGGACATACTGTGGTTTAGCCAGTAAGGCACAACTTTTTCTGTTTCAGGTATATTGTCTAATATGCTTTTCAGAGGGAGGCAAATATTTTCTTGCACCTGACTGTATTTTTCGCTCTTTGGGTAGCACAACTGTGGACGTGGAAACTTGGCTTGTGGGGTGACTACGGAAGTTTTCCACATCCACTGAATGACCGTAATATGTTTCTGAAAGTCCCCCACATGATGCAGGCAATTCATGCCTCTAATCAGGTTGTTTATGTGGATGTGTTTCCTAAGATACTGACGGGCCTACTTCTGATGTTATCTCACTGTTCGGTTGTCACTGTGTCTGATCTCTGTAAATAGGCTGATGGGCTATTTGGAAGCATGCGACTTGTTAGGGCTGAATCTCATGCTTCTCCTCACTGTTTTATTGAACTGCTTCTGAATTAGCCTGAGTCCGAGACTGATCCCATCCCCCGAGCAGGGTCTAGCGCTCGGAAGTGCCCACTCTGATTAGCCTTGACATGGCAGCTTTCTTCTTCTAATTAAGTGCCTGTTTTAAGCGTGGTTTCATATCACCCCTGTCTCTCCTTTCCTGGAGGTTGTCTGCTTGTCCGCAGTAGTGAACGGAGGAATTTGACACCCCTGGAATTTAAGGCTGAAGGTTTGATTGCCTAACAGAAGAGAAATCTGGACACAGCTGAAGTCCTGTGCCCCTTGCCTTCATATGAGAAAGCAGTCCATTAAGAATCATGATTTTTAAAAAGCAGACCAACCTAATATTATAAATATATTCCTTCAAGTCCCAATAGGATTTCTAGCTCCAGTGTTGATTATCACGTGATCATTGTTGTCCCTGTCATGCAGTATACAGAAACCATGCAAGCCTATATGAGAATTGTTGTTGTATGCCTGGTGCATACAAGCATGTGTGCAAGAGCAATTACCTATGTGCATCAGTTAATGAAAAGACAAGCCGTATTAAGCCAGCTTTGAAAATAGGTAAATGCCTGTGCTGGGAGCAGTGAAGGCTATCTGCTAAATCACAGGTTTAGACCAAAAAAATGAATGAATCCAAAATGTTGGTCATATTATGGTGCTTCCCTTGGCTCCTGAGTCAAGAACGTGGGAGGTGGCTAGGGTGCTGAATTTAACACTTTTTTAAACAAACATAATCAATCCAATTCTCTTCACGTTTACCAACATGCTCTCCTTCTATTCCTTTGAGGCTCAGGTCTTTATTTATTTTATTTATTTTTGCATGTCTTCACACACCACAGTTTTCTGTTGTTATTACAGTTCTTTAGAAATGAATGCAGTACAATACTTTTTCATCTTCCAATATATACAGCCTCCTGTTGTGTTCAAGTGATAGCTTGCCAAAGCTAAAAGGAATACCCAAGTAATAGACTGTCAGTTGAAACAATGGCTGGGACTCAATCAACATTTGTCCTTAACTCTGACTAACAATTAAAAGCATTATTCTTTTTTTTATGCACAAGCACAGCTGGCAAGTTGAGCAATCACAAAACTGAGTTTGTGAAGAAAAAGTCTAAGGCTTGCATTTACTTGCAAGCTAAAATTAAGCAGAAATGTTGATTGAATACTGGCCAATATCTAGCGACTATGATGCATTTTGTTCGAAACATCTGTTAAATTTCACAGATTAAACGCTGAGTAATGTTTGGCCGTTTAAAAAAAAAAAATTCTTTTTTTTTTTAGCAGAAGCAAAGTCTCAGCAGCAAACCGAAAAATCTACCCAAAGATGGCAGTAAAACCTGGGAAAAATATCTGTTTCCCAGGCCAGCCATGACATATGAGTGGCGCACCCAGCGGCACGATCGTGGGGCCGAGATAACACATGAAACAAAAGGAGAAAAAAATATATACGGCTTGATCTCGGTCTAAAATTATTTGCACGACACAGCACTGCTCTAACTTTGCACATCCGAGAAGTTTAGCCTCTATGACTCTGTCTGAGTCATGAAATGGAGAGAAGCACACAAGCCGGGCTAGGGGTGTGACACTTACCCGGATTGTCAGGGTGTTAGGGCACACCTCTCTTTCGCATGTGTGGGGGCGCGGGGGGTTTGGGGTGGGGGGGGGGGTTTGGGGGTGTGAAACCGAACCCGTCATTTAGCAGGGTGCAAACACCACCGGGCTAGAAGTGAACAGACAGGCAGCGCCTCCTTAAGCACGGAGCCGCGCGGCTCGGTACGCGCTCGCTTCCGCGCCGAGCGGCCGCCAGCTGCCCGGCTCGTGAGCGGCGCTCGGGGTCCGGCGGGGCGCGCGGCTCTCGCGGCGCGGCGGGTGCCGGTCTGAGTCAGCGCGCGCCGCCAGTAGGCTCGTGTCCCGGTGCGTGATTCGGCGCAGATGGGAAGCGGTGCCTTCGTCTCCCGCTGTTCTCTTGCTCAGCAGATGTCCATCCTTCATGGTCAGGGGTGCGTTCTCCGCTTGCGGCTTTAACCCCCGCGCGCCCTGGGCAGCTTTCGCAGGGCAGAGCATCCCAGTGAGAAAAGGCCGGAATCCGGACGTTCATAAGGGGCTGTCAAGTTTGAGAAACATTTGGACACAAATGGGCTAGGATAGCTGCAATATAGCTCAGGTTTCACCTGGGTATAGCCTGGCTATGTACTAGGTGGTCAAAAAACTTTTCAACTAAACGTAGTTGGGCTTTCACCTTGAGCACCTAGGTGGCATTTCACCAACCTTTCATTGACATTTCACCACAAACATTTTCAGTGGGATGTGAGCCTGGTTAATTTTCCCCTTACCCCATTTTTCCAAGGAACTAGCATTGTAAGAAAAGAAGATGCATCTCATGTCTTACAGCTGTAGTTTTTTTACTCTCATTATACCATTTAATTTTTTCCCCAAAATTATCTTAATATCTGAGCATGGTTTCTGATGGTTTACTTCACTTTCAGCTGTTTTAATTTTTCTGGAATATTAAGGGCTTGGTGGTTGTGGTAGTGAATCTGATATTTTTGAATAAGAAATAACAATGCCTGCTTGTTTTCATTATTTAAAGGTAAGGGCCAAATCCCTTCTGATTAGATTGAACAGCAAAGCATGGTGGGGGTATTGGGCAAGTGGGAATGAAAGGGGGATATCTGCAGTTGAGAGAGATAGTGTGAAAGTAAAGGTTATTATAACTGTACTACCCAATTCTATGATCCTGAAACCGAGATCTCGCACTCGAAGCCCAAATCATTGAGTTTCTGCCACAAACACGGCTGCCTTTTTTTCTTGGAGGCCAGGTGCAATCAAGGCCTGTGGATAGCATCATATCACACCCCTCCATCTCCCCATAGCTCCGTGGGCAGACGGTGCCCCTTCATGTACTGTTTGTGTAAAGCTCAGCAATATATTGTGCAGAGCATTGAATGGAACAAGGTGCCTCCGATATGTTTGGCAAGGAGGAAAATCAATTCTGAGAGTTTCATTGTTGTGGATTACCAGAGGTCAGAGTGATAAAGTTTTGAAACAAGCCTGCAAAAGTGCCCCACCAGGGATCTGCAGGGGGAGGAAGCGACAGTGTTGGCGCGACGTGTGTAAACTATCATTTCAGCTCAGCTGAGAAAGCTGATATGGCTTCAGCCCTGAATCCGTTCTGCCTCAGTCAGAGGCAGAGGATTCCAGTGCCGCGTACTCGCACTGTATCCAATGCACTGCCGCTAATGAGCGTGCATTGATCCGCGTGTCTGCTGGAGTGGAGATCTTGTTATCCCATCCAATATGTTTTTTTCTTTTTTTTCCATCGTCGGCGATTCTGCCTCTATGGAATAAAAATGTTACCATGGTAAACGGTTTGATCGTACGTAGCCTACGTCAAGCCTTCGGCATCGCGATTACCTCGTAATGAAGCCGCTGGATATGAGCCAGCAAATTGTTCTCGCCGCTTTCTCGTTAAGCATCGTGCTGTTGATAGATAAGAAAGGCACCCCTTCCGCGATGAGAAACTCAATGCGATCTGGATAGCGGTGAGGAAAAAAGTGCGAGAGAGGCTCTGAAGGTTGCAAATTTTCCCTCTAATTACTGCGTCAGTAGGATCTAGCCTTACTGCTGCAGCAAATAATTATTTTTCATCCGTTGTTTTAGATGGTATCTGGTAACTGAACATACAGACTAATTAATGCATTTTGTTGGCCTGTAGTGGGGCCCTATTTCCTTGCAGTCTCTTGGAGTTTCACTACTGGGGAAATGTAATACGTTAAATACAATTAGGTGTGTTCTATCTAACCGCAGCCACACCTTCGGTCATCATTGGTCTGATGACACTCAAGGCACTGATTACCAGGTAGTTTCAGATAAAGGACCAGACGAGAGCATCCCCCCCTCTTTCTATTTGTCTAGCTCCCTCCTTCTCTTTGTTTTTATCCTTTTATGTTTCCTACTCTCTTCCTGTCCCTCTTTCTCGCCGTTTCCCTGTCCCTCCCCATCTTTCTTGCGGAGACTCTCTCTCTCGCGCGCTCTCTCCCTGATGACCGTAATCAGATCCCCTGTAATTTCCTCCCTCTCTGCGTGTTATGACATCGCGCTGTAATTGCGCCGCGCGCGGGGAGAGGAAGGGCCGCTCTGGTGCCAGCGTGGCTCCGCGCCGATCCCCCGCTCTCCCTGCGGAGCGCTTCCATCGCCAATCAGGGCCTCTATTGTTCTCCCCGCGCGCGCGTTCTCCCCGCCGTCCCTGGGCCAATCCCCTCCCCGGGGCTAGGGACGACACGTCGCCCGCGAGGCTGCGTCTGATCGCCCGGGTGACGGGTCAGTCCCCGTCGCCCCAGCGCGGAGATTTTTTTTTTTTTATCAAAGCAAGAACAGCTCGTAACGCCAATCAAGTGTCTGCGCCAGCCTTGCTGACGTCGCGGCGGCTTGATGCTAATTGCAGCCCTGGTGAACGTGCTTGAGTGAGCGAAGAAGGTATGAGCCGGGTCGCCGTCTGGTTTCAAACAGATTTGGGGTTCCTGTTGCGGGCCAAACAGCAGCATGTGGAGTTGATTGTAAAATCTTTTGATTTTCGCTGTAAATTCCTTGTCTGATCAAATTCCAATATCTCAAGTTTCCTGCATTGTGTGCCATTCCCATTTAATGCATTACATTCAGACCTGATAATAACATGCATGTGTAACTGATTGATTATTTTTTATTTCATAATTCTTGTTTAACCCAAGTAACTGAAGTAACACAGATTTGTATTTGTAATTTGTGTTTAAGACATGCGTTGGCCATCTGTTGAAATCTAGCCTATATGTTATCTTTAACAGGAGATAAGTACTTTATACAGATATATATATATATATATATATATATACTGACACTGACATATGAAACACATTTAACCAACAGGATATTATGTCAAAATATATTGTATATCATATTTCATTTTTAGAACAGGTCAAATTTTCCACTCAAATCTGCATACGTCCGATCAGAACGTTTCCTTATTGTATGCAAAATTGCAAGTATGAAAAAATGTCCTTTTTCACTTCATATGCCTTGGCATTATTTTTTTAATCACACCAATAAACAGCAGAATGACATTCTCCAAGAAACAGGAGACAAGAGCTCACCTCAATGCCATGCAGGATTAAGGAATGTTTTGTTCTCTCTCAGTCGTACAAACAGGAATACATTTGGCACCCAGGCTTTTTATTGATTTGTTGTCTGACGTGCCATTTCCAGCATTAATCTGAACACATAAGCTTTGCCATCGCATTCAAAAGGCCACATCTCCTCGGATATTTGTGTACCTGTTTGTATTTGTCAAATCTTTCATTTTTTCCTTGGCGTGAAGTCAGTTCAGGCTTTCAAAACTATAGACCTTGTACAGCCGATTTCAATTGACACATAGCTGACAATTATTTGGATTATAATTGTGAATGTAGTAGGCTGAAAATAGGAGTAGAATTTAATTTGAGTCAGTCTGTCCCTTATCTCAGACTGTTCTGTGGAGTCCTTACACTTTAGCTCAGTCTTGCGTTGAAAGATGCAGGAAGGTCTGAAATGGCAAAGGGTCCTCGGAAGGTGTTTAACTAGAGACTGGCCTCGTCCTTCTTTACCAGAAAAATCCCTTATTTTATTAGGAATTAAAACATTTCATTACAGGGACAGGCTGAACATTATTATTATTAACTGGGTAGTTTTTGGCTAGTCTTAGGGTTTTCAGCATTGACAAGCCTGGTGTTTAGGACCCAAGAAGGTCTCAGATTCTGTTACCAGTACCGATGAGCTATCCCATGCATTAGGGATTGTGCAGAAAATATAATAATTATAGTATCAGAGCAACATTCACATTGGACTAATTGTTACACATCCCCTCTTCTGCTGACAGAACTCAAGCCCTTTTTTTCACCAACTGTTACACTGACAAACAAGTCACCACCTGACAGGGGGGAGGAAGTGGCACGTTTGAAGTCACCAGCCTCTGACTGAAGCCAAACAACAGGTGCGATTCCACTTTGTAAACAGTCATGATAAGCTGTGATGTTGTTTAGTGTCACTCTGTGCGCTCAGGAGAAATGAGTGGTTGCGTCTGTCTTTCTTTCTGAAGTCCGTAGGAGCCACTATTTATCTCTTTTTCTCTTAGTTCCATTTAGCTGTGCTTTACTGGAAAGACTTATTAGACAGTTGCAGCAATACTGATGATTACACCAACAAAACTCTGATGATAACTCTCTCTCTCTCTCTCTCTCTCCCTCTCCCCTCAATCTCTCCTCAATCTCTCTCTCTCTGTTCAACTCAGATGTCATATCCCCATGTGTACATGAAATAAAGCATGCTCCAAAGGTACATATCACCCAAGAGCAAATAATGAAAAATAATATCAATCTTCAGATATATCTCATATCCCCCTCTCTCTGTTCAATAAAAGAGCAAAGTGACTGCGTTGGTGTTATTTTACTGCCAATTGTCGAAAGCAGAGTAATTAAATGCAATAGACTCACCGTCTGTGTTCAGTTGTGATTGAACTGTCTGCCTCTGCTCAGTAGTATGTTCAAAACTGCTGTTGTCATGTTTTCTCTGCACTCCTGACAGGCGTGGGTAGTTCACCAAGAAACGCACAACCTCCTCAAAACAATCACAGTTTGTGTCAAATACAGAGAAAACACAACAACACACGCCCGTCAAGTTGCGTTTCCACAATGCAACTTATTTTTGATTGCATATCAGCTGCGGAATAATCTACAACTGAGGAAAATGTATGCTTTATCGAGACAAGGGGAACTCCGATCTCCAGGATATCTTGCACGACTCCTAACACTTGCATATTAAAAACGACTGAATACTACAATCTAAACATAACAGCACCACCAATTCTGCGGTAGGCAAACGAATTTGGTTTTTTTTTTTTTTAAATCCTTTGACAATCACCAACAAGCTCTCAAGTGAAAAATGAGCGCATTTAATGGAGTGCTACTTTAATGCCGATGACATAATGAAATCACAATTCAAACGTAATCAACGCTCGTTTGATATTCCTCCTCACGCCTCCCTGTTTATCAAGGCCGTCTCGAGGACGGCGATGACGGGCGCGCTCCGATATTGCCTCTGATTCTGCAGGCAGATTAAAGCGATCTGATTAATGAACAGGAAAAGCAATCAAAGGAAGAAAAGTGAGGGAGGGAAAAGGGGGTGGGGGGTTGGGGGATGGAGGGGGGAGACCGAGCAGCGTAATCCGCGGCGGGTCGCAGGCTGTCTATCACGTCTTTCAAATGGCATCCTCAAATCCTCAAACTTTTTTCTCTTTTCCATTCCTTTAATCCATTTGCTTTGGCAACTGCATTCCCACCATGCCACGTGCCAGCCTGTGTCAGTCCTCTGCAGACCATAGAAAGACCCAGCGCACTTCACTGGTGCCAGCCAACCAGTGTTGAGACAGGACAGTGAGAGGAACTCACCTTCACCTCATCCTCCACAACCATTTTGAACCCACAATAGAGAGTTGGACTGCTCACTACAGCCGTGCCGTAACTGTGGGTTAAGAGGGACTCATTGAGCCACTCAGGGGATTTGTTGATTACAGATCTGATTGCCCAGTTATGTATGGGGGTTTATTGACCACAGATATGATTGGTTTATTAGATCAGGGGTTTCACTGATCACAGATCTGATTCGCTGAATCGATCAGGGAGGTTGTTAATCACAGGTTTGATTGGCCAGTTAGATCAGGGGAGTCGTTGATTACAGATCTGATTGTGAATATTATCTTGGCTCTGGCTTCAGCTGCAAGGTCCACCAGTCTGATGTTGGCCTTACAGCTCTTTGGACCCTTAATGACTGCAGAGGATTGTTATTTTATCTCTTACCATAAAGTGAGAACAAGAATGACAACACAGCCTCATACCAGAGAGCTTTCTGTCAGGCAGCCAGGACAGCCACAGCAAAGGGTGTGAAAATGTTCGCTTTTCAAAATCATGAGATACTTGGAAATATTACATATATGTGCGCATTTGCAGTTTATACATAAACCAAAAGGCACAAGAAGACTAATACTAAGGGTGGCCAGCCCCAGCAAGACCACAAGCTTTATCCATGTGTGCAAACGCTTAACAGTCAACATGGAATCGAATCATCCGGCTGTTTACTTGCTAATGCATTTTGTGTAAAGTAGCACGCTCAAGGGTTAAACAGCAGAGCTCTGGAGTTAAACCTGCACACCCCGTTTGAAAGCCTTATATCGCTTTGCCACAGAATCCCGATGCACACACTGCCTGGTGCTGTCAGGGTGCGCCCCGTGCATGTGCGCAGACAGGGAGGGGGGAGGAGGGGAGAGGGAGGGAGGGAGGGAGGGAGGGAGAAAGGGGGAGAGGGAAAGAGAGAGTGAGCCTCTAAATCTAGGCCTGGCCAGGGTCAATCCACCCCGGCTATTAATCAACTCCAGACCAGCCACATCAATCGGGCCGGCCTCCGCACCTGCCGGTCTGCACAGCGCCCTTTAATTTGCAGCTGCCTGACAGCGCTCCCTGCCTGCGCCATGGCGACGGGCAGCAGCCGTGGGCCGGTCGTCGGCTCCTCCCGAATCAATCCGCATGGAGCTCCTCCTTTTGCTCTTCTTTTTCTTATTTGCTGACCTTTACAAGTTTTGCACATTAGAGCCTAGAGATTTAGTTTCATTTGGTGATGGTTGCACCTGATTTTTTTTTTTATGAGGACATATTATATATGTTCGTGCGTGTGCGTGTGTGCGTGTGTATGTGTGTGAGAGCTTGTATTGATGCTCTCTGTGTGCATATCCAGCACTACGCGTCTGTTTCTGCGTGCGTAATTGTGCTAGTTTTGTTCTGTCCAATCAATAGTGATGTATCAAAAAGGCTTCCTTTCATCCATATTCACTTTCCTTCCTAATAGAGACACATGCAGGGTCTGCTGATGTCACCTTATAGATTCCATTATATACCGAGAAGGGGGAGAGGTCCCATTTTGATTAAGAACACTTGTCCTTCCATTGATTATATATTTACATTTACAAGTAGTCATTTCACATACTACATACTCTGTGACTTTTTGACCTTCACTAAAAATGAGATGTAATGCAATTCTTCTGTCCTATGGGTGCGGATCAGTAGTGCGATCACTATGTGGACAGTACAGTACTGACCTTTGTCTGGTACCAAAATATTGCAGGCGTGTGTGTGTGTGTTGGGGGTTGAACTGTGGAACATCTGACCTCAGGCTGGTTCCTCAGCACTCTTAATAAAGAGAAAGGAAGAGCTGATCGCAGACTGAGGGGAGGAGGCCAGGGGGGGCATAGCTGGAGCCTAAACTGTCTGACACGGCAGAGTCACACTCCTACACCACACCTCAGTTCTGTAGAGAAAGAGAGAGAGAGAGAGAGACAGAGAGAGAGAGTAAGGGATAGAGGGAGAGGGAGAAAGAGAGGAAGGGGGTGGAAGAGGGGGATAAAAGAGATTGAGCGCCAGGCACTGAACCAGGATCAGCCAGGCCTTCACCATGTGCCTTCCCAGACAGCGACCAACACAAGGCTGAAACCTCCATTTGTCTGGAATTACATGAAGTACTACTCAGAGAGAGAGAGAGAGAGAGAGAGATGCATGGATAGAGGTTGATAAAAGAGATGGAGCCAAGGGGATGAAGACAGGAGTGGGGCAAAGGATGTGAAAGAGGGGGAGAGAAGGAAGGAAAGAGAGAGCCTGAGTGGAGAGAGGGGAAAGGAAGAGGGTCTGCAGTAAAGCATGAACACGGGAGAGAAGAGGGGGAAATGAGGCTGTGTGGAAGAGAGATCTCAAGAGGAGCTGTCTTCTACAGAGAGAAAGAGGGGGGATTTGTGTTGAGCCCTGCCAAGGCATCAACTGCCAGTCCCTTCCAGAAATTTGGCTGTCCAGAAGATTACATCACTTTTTTTGTTTGAGCTTCTTTTTATGTCCATGTTAAAATGAGCTGTATTGCAATTCCCTTCAATTAAAGCCCCTTCTCATTGTGAATATCTGCTGTTGTGATGTAGGCCTAATGCTTTTGATTTGCCTGGAATGTTTTTGTTTATTTTTCTTAATTTCACATTTCCATACTTCAGTGAGTTCTTATTAAAAATGAAGAAATTTCTACTTGGTGGCATTCCTCCACAGCTCTCATCCCAAAAGTTAAATTAATGTAGGGTCCTTCATTGACTTTTTCCACAGGCATTCTAAAGAACACCTATGTAGTGTTCCTAGGACAGCATTGGCCTGTGCACAGATTAGTGTGCCATTTGGCATTGCTTTTAAACAGCTTCAGGCAACTTGCTGAATTTGCTGTGTGTTTGAAAAAAAAAGTTAGACTTGCCGACGTTTGAAAGCAAAGCTAGAGTAGCAGGAGAGAAGTTGAGTTAGCATGTGAATCAGAGTAATGTGCTTGTCTGCTAGGTTTGTGAGGCGTAGTGCAGAGTGCCGGGCTTGGCTGTACTTTAGCCCTTTTTTGACAGTCTTTTCAACACTTTTTAATCCTAAAGCTGTTTAATTAGCCCCCTGAGTGTGGAGCTGTACTGTAACACAATGACCTCCAGTGGAGAGCATTGTCAGAACTTTAATTTCTGCATCCCTCTCCCCCTCTTCTTTTCTTCTCTCTCCCCATTCTCCCTCTACTGCCCTCCAGTTTCTCTCCCGTCCTCCCCTTCTCCTCCCTTCCGTTTATCTTTCCCTCTGTCTCTCACTCCATCTGGCCTCTTGCTATTTGCCTTCCACTCCATTTCTCTGGCTGAACTGAAGTAACCTGGGTGGCAGAAGCCCTGAACAGGTGTTTAAGGTGGAGCAATACCCCTTGAGGACCCCATTTGCTGACAATTTGCCCAACACCTCCCATAATTTGTCTACTTTTTCTCTGGGACCTAGAAGTAGTGAATGAGCACACGACTTCCAGCTTTTCAAACAAGGTGAAATGGCAGAGGCGGGAACTGTAGGCCTCTTCAACTTCCAAATGGCCTCTGTATGACCACTGTAATTCTGTCGAAGGCTGTTGTTGAAATAATTGCTTGAGTGACGATTTGAGGGTCATAGCTAAACTGAGATATTTCTTAGAAAGGCATTTGAAGGGATTTTTGAAATCAAATGGGGGGGAAATCGTCACTTTTTATCTTGTGTCGTGTGTCTGCTGATTATATAATGTTTATGCTTCTCTACCTGCAAGACTAAGGATGGGTTATTTTACATTAAGAGTCCTGGTTATTTTAGGATGCATAGCATTACGTTAAGGAACCAGTAAAGGCAGAACCATAAAGTGGATCTTCAACCGATACTAATAAATGGCTGCTTTCGCTATTGTACAGAACATTCTATTGTATGGTATTTCTATGATGCATGTTCTGTAAACGCATGTACAGTACAAAATGCAGCAGGTCTGAATAATCCATGTGTTTGCGTGTGTTTATGCAAGCATCTGTGAATGTGTGAGTGTGTGTGTGTATATGTGTGTGTGCACACTGGTGTGCATGTGCAGGTATGTGTGTCTCCACGTATGTGCGAGTGTGATTGTGTGCATGCCTGCATGTGTGTGTGTGTGTGTGTGTGCGTGTTTGCATGCAAGTTTGGGTTTAGCTTTCTCATGTAGTTACGGTGACTGTGATGGTGTGACGAGGTCATGTTTTATAAAAACCTCACAGACATTTGCTGGTGTGGGATGACTCCAGCACCTTCATCTCCAGTGAAACCTTTGGCTCTCATTAAGGCGACTTGCTAAGCTTGGATTCCTCTTGCATCTCTGTAACCTTTCAGAAAATTCAGCTGCTCTACCTCTCAGCAGTGCCAACCCAGCACAGTTACTGCACCAGGAGAAGCAAATCACTGATCACCTACATCCACATCTTCAACACAAATCTCAATTATTTTGCTTATGTATTCACAACCTGTTATTATTTTACTGTCAGCATTTTCCCCTATGTAAAGCTTAAAGGCTGTTTGCACTTATGTGCAACTAAGGCATTTGTTTACTTGTTCCATGAATTTAGGATCTGAGAGGACTGGGCCAATGCCACTGATCTGCCTCACTCAAAATAATCATCCCCAACTGCTGAATGAAACTGACCCCAGGTCAGGTCTTCTCAGCCCTCATGTGGCTGGGACTGAGACCTGGCTCTGCCAGGACTGCACAGCTTCAGGGCTGCTAAAACGATGACAGATGGTCTGTCGCATATGTGGATTGAACCCAGGATGACTTAAAAACAGGGGTAATCTTAAGTTAGACTCATATTACTCGCAGAGATTTTATTTAGCATTTTGCCAAAGTGTTATTTTTATTAATTATGTAAAAGAGGCAGTGAAGAAGCAGTGGCCGCTGACTAGCCTGCAGGCTTTCTCCAGGCCTTATTGTAATTTTGGGCTGTACTTTGGGACTGCATGCCTGAACTTCTCATTACCTGCATTGCAGTGGCTCTGAATGGAATGTGGAAGCCACAGGAATGCTCAATGCATTCGGTGGCCTTTGTGTCAGGCCTGTCTTTAGGATTCGTTCGTCAAACACACCTCTTATTTAACTCCATGGCCTGCTCGGGCTTGGGATAGCCTAACTGAAATGACCCGGCTCAGGGTGGATAGTCAGTTTTAAAACTGGTGTTCTAATGATTATTGTAGGTTCCAGGTGTACATGTTTGATATGCGCCGGTTTACCTGGGAGGTTTTACCTCGCTTTTGGCTTACTTTTTGTGGGGGTTTAGGCCAGGGATATGCTGCGAAGCTTATTATGATAAATTTGTTGTAAAACGATTGATTGATTTACTGAGTATCTTAGATTAAAGACAGACAATGTCAAAAGGTGTGTATGTGTGTGTGTGTGTATACAGTGCGCTGGCATGTTTGTGTGTCTGCATTTGATGGGCTTGTGAAGTAGGCATGTGATGTGTGTATGTGTGTATGTGTCACCCATGCAGAATGAGACTCCTGTCCTGGGTGTGGTCATTGCTTGCTGTCCAGGTTAGGCTGTCATGCAGTGTCACTGTGTCCCAGTACACTGGCTATAGTGGAACTGGTCAGGTCAGTGCAGAAGCAGCACTCTGGTTAGCATTAGCAGTGTTACGGGGGTGTAGCAGGGGTCGCGCTGCTAATCCCGCTGCTAATCCCACTGCTAATCCCACTGCGCTCCCGCTCTGCATCGACCCGGCGTTCCGCGGCCTGCCTGCCTGCCTGCCTGCCTGCCTGCCTTTCCGTCGGAGCTCGCGAGCGAAGGAGAGCGGGCGCTGGCGCTGTTGCTGTTGTCAATGAAGCCCTCCGCTGCGCGTGCCATTCATGTCACCTGGCGAGATGCTTGACTGTGAGCGCGGCGGAGCACCGCCCCCGCGGACCGACTGCGCGCTCGGCGGGGCGTTCGCACCCCGCTCCGCTAGCGCGCCGAGGCGCCCGGCTGGTGCGCTGACTCAAACGCCGCGCGCTCCCGCTGGAGAGCTGGAGAGCGGACAGAGGCACGTGCGCGCGCGCTGGACAGACAAACAGGCGCGACGGCTCACCGGTGACCGAGAGCGCTAAAGACTTGCGAGGGGGTACGCGCATGCGGCGAAAAGAACTGAACTCACAAGAGACACGGAGCAAATGGGACGGGCACAGAGACAAACTGCAAATTCAAAATGGCTTCCCTCACAATACACACACCACACAGTTGACAAATAGTCTTTGCTCACAGGCTAAGCACTCAGCAATGTTTCCATTTGTATCTCACAGTAATGACCTGCAGATCTATGCTATCATCTCCAGGGAAGCAGTGGAAGCCAGCTAGATACCCGCACCACCACCTCTTCCCTCAGTACTGTTGTTTTCCTTATTGTATGAATTGGAGTTTGAAAGCTGCTTCCTGATGTGTTGGCCCATGCCGTAAAGTGAAAGGTTGCACTTTTTTGGTCTTTGAGTGTTTTGCCAATACAGTCGAGCTGTTTGACAAATGAGAGCTTCATCGATGTTCAGTCAATGGCATCAACTTCGGCGATCATTTAAAATTTTGGGTTGTCAACAAAAATTCAGCGTCTCATAAATCGAACTCGATTGGCTGACTGATGAGGAGACATATGAATGGTAAGGACTGAAGTCCCAAAGTGGTTTCATTAATCTAATTATTCAAAATTGACTGCTCTTTTGGACTGTTTGCCACTAAACTGAAATGTTGCTGAGTGTTGGTTTTGATTGTTTTTCGTATTTCACAACTTGTTGGATTGTATTGTGTGCAGCTCACTGGGAAAACCATCCCAGTGAGAAAGGGCAGTGTTTGAATATGTCCACCAACACGCAACATTTCACGAAGTGGACCTCGCTACTGAAAGTTTGAAAACCAAAGTTGAGGCTGACAATATATTGTTGTCTTCATCACTGCCAGTAGGTGGCAACAATGAGGACTAGTGACATGGCTACTTGGGTCCGTGGGTTCTCTACGATACTCCAGTTCATATCGCCAGGGATCTATATTCGGGACAACCTAGGCCTCTTATTTCCCTGGTCTTGCTCTTCCACTTCCCTCCACAATAAAGCCTATCCTCAATCTCGGGATCAGCCGATACGGGCCCCTCCCCTACTGGGTACTATCACCTCGGACTTCCCGCTATACCACTTAACATAACCTTATCTCTGCAACATCGCCTCAGGCAACTTAGGTCCTTGAGAAATTTTGCTCATTCTTTTCTTCTCAGCATGGTACAGATTTTGAGGGGGTGGTGTTGATAAGCTTTTCTGATCTATCGTGCGTCTCCATTAGATGTCATATCTGGCAGAAGTGTATTAAACTCACTGTGTGCTTTAAATGACAAGTGCGTGCACCAGAACAGACTGTACCTGTTTTATGACCCAACATGAAATTGACATTTTCTACATTTTACAGTGTCTTATGTACACAGGTAATGGCCAGGCTAATTGTACGAGGTGTCTTGCATCCTATGTTCTACAGTATCATACATGTTGATTGAATTAGTCATCATGGAGTATTTTTCATTCAAACAGAATTTTTAATGCCGTCATAATGCAACATTATGTAATGTCACAATTTAATGCCTGTACGAACGCATGTGCAACAATTCTATGATCCACTTTTCTGTGACATTTTACACTAGCAATGAAGTGGGACTTTCACACATTCATTAATCGTCTGATATGATACACAGTATGTCAACAGTTGCAGCTACCATTTCCCTATGAATGGGGAAAAACAACCAGTGAAATTTTT
Organism: Anguilla anguilla; assembly: GCF_013347855.1. NCBI lineage: Eukaryota > Metazoa > Chordata > Actinopteri > Anguilliformes > Anguillidae > Anguilla > Anguilla anguilla. The sequence continues at coordinate 15,355,175 of NC_049208.1, read as the reverse complement.
TTTACTGGAGACCTCTGTTTTAGTCTACACCATTATGTGGTGTCACCCCTGCCAAATTTTGAATGTGTTCTAAGCCTGAGTACCTGCAATGCAGTGAAGCGCCCTTTTCAATCACATGGTCATGGCCACGGGTGAATAAAAATGTCGAGGTCAGATTTTGTCCTCGCTTCGTACACTGCCAGCAATAGGTGTCGTGGCCGACCAAGAAGATTCTCAAAAAAGGCTGCATTATATAATTCTTGGCTTGCCCAAAGAAACACATTCCCTGGGTTTTATTTTCACTAGTAAGATCACCACTAACACTAAAATGTTTGCAGGTAGCCCAGATGAAAACGCTGAACTTGTGGGGGGGAAAATGACTAAATAAATGAATAAACCTTGCAGGTTGCACTGTTCCTGGCAAGGAAACATCAAGAGTATAATTTAAGGCAGTCGTTCCCAATGCTGAAGATGTACTGCACGTTTGAATTTCAAACCTAATTTGGCACACCTGATTCTACTAATTAGCAGCTCACCGAGATCTCTAGCGGTTGAATGAGGTGTGTTCAGCTAGGTTTGGAGTGGAAAGCAAAATGTTTTAAGCAAATTTTGCACAGAAAACCACACAGCTTATTAGTCTACTCAGCAAGCGAGGCTGAGTGTCAACATGCAGTTTCTCCCCACTCTGCTGTAATTAGCTGTTTGTAAGGGAGAGACATACTTATTTGGCAGCTTTTATCAACAGAAAAAAAAAAAGTACAATAGGTGCATAGTGCAGGTCATTGGAACAACTACAAACACAGGCCCGATAAGGTACAATACACATTTTGTAGTTGTTCATAGCCATGAACACATTAAGTGACGTTCACACAGTGGACATTACTCTGACCTAACCTACACACTCAGACCTAACCTACACATAGTTCACACAGTGGACATTACTCTGACCTAACCTACACACTCAGACCTAACCTACACATAGTTCACACAGTGGACATTACTCTGACCTAACCTACACACTCAGACCTAACCTACACACAGTTCACAGAGTAAACATTACTCTGACCTAACCTACACACTCAGACCTAATCTACACATAGTTCACACAGTGGACATTACTCTGACCTAACCTACACACTCAGACCTAACCTACACACAGTTCACTCAGTAAACATTACTCTGACCTAACCTACACACTCAGACCTAACCTACACACAGTTCACAGAGTAAACATTACTCTGACCTAACCTACACACTCAGACCTAACCACTCAGAATGGCCTCATCTTCATGCAGAAGGATTCTGAGACTCCCAAACTTACATGTGTGATTACTGTACATCGACACGTGTGAAGAGCACGCCTCAAACCTATGCATTCACAGATGCACAAAGCGTTTTATGGGCTGCAGTGCACAGGTTTACAGTACCGTGTATGTGTCTCCTGAAATAAGAAAATATCTTTGAGTGTTCCTCAGGCAGGATTAATATCGGCAACAAAAAAGGGAAAATTCAGTGCTAAATTGCTCATTTATTCTTTCTCTCCTTAGACTAGGGTGGGTTATGTTGGGTTATGCTGGGTTATGTTGGGTTGTAACTGCCTTGCATTAATTTCAGCTTGCCCAGCCTCGTCAGACGAAGCACCAGCCATCCATATTTCATGGGCAGCTTGTTAGACTGACAGAAAGATCTGAGGCGGATTGACAAGGGGGGAAGCGATGCCATGCTCATAACGCATTAACATATTGTAAACCTCGTTTCTGGACAAGCGGCGGCCATGTTTTATTCATGCCCCTTAAACGCGTGCTGATACGCTTGTCAAGTATCGGGGCTCTCGTCAGAGCTGTCCGCCGAGTGAAAATGAACCACGCGCGTGCCTCCCCCAGCTAGCTCTCCTTCCTAACCAATGTCCTTCCTGGGCACAGGCAGTTACTTTTCTTACTAAGGATGGGTGGGTCTTACTTTTAAGGACGAGGGAAATTGAAGTGCAAATCGTATCAGGTGTCGTTTTTTTTTTTTTTTGTTTGTTTGTTTGTTTGTTGTTTTCTTTAAAGCGTTTCCCCTTTTATTTCTCTAACTGTGCCTCTCGAGGGACCATAGAGCCCCCCGCACTCACGTACGGAAGGCCGCAGCTGAATTGCGTGCACTCCTCCAACACATTCACCTGCGAGCCGCTGATTATTTTACGCTCCGCAGGCCTGACGGTAGCCTATTGCAGAAGAGAGGTAGCACGGACCGAAGATGGATCTCTCCCCGGCGGCGGAAATGTATTGACTTGTTATGGCGTAACAGGACTCCGGAGGCGTAGCGGGATTTCGTAACCGGGTTGAAATGGTTGAGTATTATGAATAAGCCATCAGCACCTCTTTGATGTCCTACAAATGCTCATGCTTTTAGATATAGCAACGTTCCCCCTTGGAAACCCCTTCAGTTCATCCCCAACCGTTTATTGCCGAAAACCAAACTGAAATCTGAGAAATGTCAAGTCACTAGATTCAGACATGGTAAATACTCTGCATACAACATTGTTAATCGGCTAAAAGCCAATCGACAGCTCCTGTTTAAACACGTTCAGTCGAAAAATTTGGACGTTTTTTTTTTGTTCATTCTCAGTTCGGCGAGCTGAGCAACCACAAAAACAAACTCGCCTAACTGGAGAGAAAGCATAACAGTCGTGTTTGCTTGTAGGTCAGAGGTAAGGACGAATGCTGATTGATCACAGGACATAAAGCTGTGTCGCACTGCACCGCAAGGGCAGCTGGGAGCCCAGATGATGCGACCTGCCTCTCCATCCTCCGAAGGCCCCCAAAACCAAGCGGAGCACGACGCACTCCCGCCGGTTCCACCATGAATTATTAATCGCCGATCCTTCTCGGAGACATTCGAACATTTTCATAACTGATTGTTATGCTAAATATGAAAATATTCACGTATCTTCCCTTGATTTAATTGGGCTATTTATTTTCCCTCTGCTTGTCATTTCTAAGTTTTATTAGTAGCGAAATGTTCTCTGTGCTGTAGCAGGCAAACCAGAATACCAGGACTGTCAGTTTAAATAACTATTGTTCGTACAGGCCTGTATAGCGGACTCCAATGCGGGATGACATGAATCACTGGATGACATAACTCACATCCTATAGGTTAAACGAGGAACCAGTCATCAGTCATTGTGGATCTTATTTGTCTTGAATCTTAATTATTGTCACTTATTTTTCCCTTGGGGTCTCCTGCTCTATAGATTTCCTATGGCTCTGCCATGGTGTAACTGCTTTTGCATTGAGCTCTAAAAGAAGAAAGTGGTTGTAATCATTTGGATTTTGGATAAAGTCAGTGATAGCATCTGAAGTTGTGTAGATGGTGTGATTCAGAATCCTGAGAGATCAGCCAGTTCAGCTGAGTCACCAGCATCCTGCTCCAGCTGGAGGAAGCCATGAAGGCCATTTCATGTGTGTGTCATCTCAGATTGTGTGTGTGCGCGCGTGTGCGTGTGTACGTGAATGCTTGCATGAGAGAGAGAGCTGAATGCACGCATGTGTATGCATGTGTTCATAGATGTGTGTATGCATAGATGTACAGTACATATGTATGCCCACACCCACATGCAAAACATTCATGAATGGATCTGTGTGTGTGTGTGTGTGTGTGCATACAGGCATGCATGTATGTGTGGTGTGATTGCGCATGCATATGCATGTGCATGTGGGTATGTGTGCATGTTGCAAACTTGTGCGTATGCTTCCATGAGTGCATGTGCATACAATATATGTGTGCATGTGCATGTGTAATTGTATGTGCATTTGTGAGTGCGTGTGCATGCATGAGTACATGTGCATGGATGAGTGCATGTGCATGTGTATGTATATGTGCATGCATAAGTGTATATATATATGTATGAGTGTATTTGCATGCATGAGTGCATGTTCATGCAGTGTATACTGTATGTGCATATGTGAGTGCATGTGTGGACACCTCTTTTATGGAGTTTGAGACTCTGTAATGAGGTGCCGTATGACACTTGGAAGTGCACGGCTGAGCACTCTCCACCCCCCTCCAAATCCACCCACAGGACTCCTGAGCCGTATGCACCCCTGACTCCTGCATACATTTCCTGGCAGCTCTCATGCCTGTGCTCACCTTCACACAGCAGGAAGCAGGACTGCCATGATTTTCAGGCACACCTGAGCCAAAACAGGGGTGGTCTGTAAGCAACGAACGGAGGAGGCGCAGAGCTTGCACATGCAGATCAGAAGGTGGTTACTCATCGTTGTAAGCTTGCCCTTTATTGGGGCCGCATCTGTTGTTGACCCCATAGGACACTGATGAGAAGGGGAAGTAGTAGACAAATAAAAGCTCAGAATAAAACATAAAATGCCGGAAATAGCTGACATAGAGGTCTTTTTATACATGCAGGAAAAATCCTTTCAGCAAGTTAAGGTAATGAGGTAATAAGGGATTATCTGAAATCTTCCCTCCTAAAACTCCATTAAACATACACATCTACGCAGAGAGCATCAGAATCACACACACAGCACACACATGCATGGAGGAAAGCATGACCACTCACACACACACACACACGTGCGCGCGCACATTCGCGCACGCAGACGGATTCGGCGGTAATCGAGACTAACTGCCGCAAATGCCGTCAGGCTTTCAAAAATCTATACGCTAACATCCCCGGGCCGCGAGCACCAGGACAGGAGTCGAATTCAATTAACTGGGCAGATTCAGTGCTCTGTTCGTAATTGGCCTGAAGCCATCAGTGAGAAAAGGACCCGGGGGTTGTGGGTGCCTCACAGCTCTCCATAAAGAGGGAAAGGCGTCTTTGTGCTCGTGAAAGGAGGCAGTGTACTGGAGTAACAAGCCGGTCTTTATTGATTCCTGCTGCATGCGCCGCGTAGCTGAGGAAGTGTCTCGCCCCCCTGGGCTCTGACTGCGGAGCTCTGGCCGCGCAGCTCCAAGTGACAGCTCTAAGACTGCGGACCCCCGAGAGAATGGGGCACACGAACACACAGGGATCTCACAGAGACAGGCCGCGTGCAGAGAGGGGGCATGTAATGAGACTGGGCACTTAAAGAGAGAGGGTGCACGGAGGGGCAGGGCACGCCGGTCACAAATAAAGGAACGAGGAACCCCGAAGAGAGAGGGACGTCGCCTAAAGCGACGTTTTCAAAGCCGCAGAAAGATATTTCATTCTGCTCGTCCGCAGTGCATACCTGAGGCTTTGGACACCCTCCACCCCCCACATCCCCCCACCCACCACCACCTCACACCCACCCCTCCTATATCTGTGCCCCCCTCCCCATCTGTGAACCTTCACCCATCACTTCAGAATCCACTGATCCAGGTCGACTGCGGAATCGGAATGCGGGGGGCCTGAGACGGCCGGTTGTCAGGGGCTGTGCATTAACACCAAGAGGCTCTCCCTTCTCACTGGCTGTTATTTCTCCCCGGTCCCTGGGTTTGCATATAGGAGGGGGAGTTTTCAGAAGCCCCTAAATGATGTCCAACTTATTACAGTGCAGGCATTCTGCAGATCACCTCATGCTTTTTATTTTGAGGGCTATTCAAGCAAACATCTTTTGAGACTCCAATTACAAATCTCTTCAATCACCGCAGTTGCTCCCTCTTCCTTTTTTGTATAAAATACATCCAATTTACTTACAGCATGTAAATTTCAAAGTTCTGTAGCAATCACCGGAACATCCATTGTCCCCCCTCCCCTCAGCCAAAATGAATCAGGTTCAACCTTCGAGCGGGATGCATACCAGTGCAGCTGAGCCATACTCGCCCTGCCCATTCTGTCCACCAGTTTCTCTGAATGTCAAGGCATGAGTCAGCTGGCCAAAAGGACCACAGTGTCTATAACGGGTCGTGAGTGTGTGCGTGCGCGCGCGTGCGTGAATGTGTGCGCACGTCTGTGTCAGTCAGGCTGCTGAGCTGCAGCACATGTAACTGAGTGAGTGAGTGAGTGAGCTTTGATCCCATTACTGCAGTCCGTAAGAGGGGAATGACTATCGCCATGTTTTCTTCGGCCTCCAGTTTCTTAAGGTGGCCCAGATCGTCCTGGCTTTCCTAGTAGTGAGCAAGTAGAGGGTGGCCCTGCTGTTACTGTGATGCAGATTGGCTACACAAATGGAGTTTATTTATTTATTTTTGTATCTTAATGATGAAATTGTGATTTAAATCAGTGTCCCCTTTATCCCAGGCATGGGTGAGAGTGTGGTAACATGGTTAGGGAATAGGGCTTGCAATTGTGAGGTTGTAAGTTTGACTCCCAGGACAATGTATCTTTTCCTTTTTTTTTTGTAACTGCAATAAGAATTTCCATGATAAATACATCACTGCAATATCAGAATTATGAATATTGGTACAAGCCATGTCAAGCTCCCTCTGCAATGCAATCACTAAAGTATACTTTGTCACAAGATACTTTTGACAAATGTCATGTGATAATAATAATGTTTTTTCAACAGAAAAAAGTGTTGCACAACACTCTTTCCTCAAAGTTGCACACCAAAATTTTGCTATGCAGCAGACACCATCACACTTCATCACACAGTGTGATTGGACAGCCAGAGGGAATGCCAAAATTCCTTGCCACTGATGCACTTTTTGCTCCACTTCATTATTTTGTTTTTCAGGTGTTGATAAAATTGGAGGAGACAGAGAAAAAAGGTTGGACTAAATAAGAAAGTATCGTCTGTATGACGTCAGGACGGATGCAGTTAATTAAGTCATTGAACCGGTTGGCAGACATAGTAAAATATTTGAAATTTGTGTCTTCATCCAGCATTTCTCGCATTTATAACATACTATCCCTGTTTTCGCCTATATTTCCATTGACGTCATTCTTTTAACAAAAGTAGATTCAAAATTTCTTCCTCCTCCGTTATCTCAGTAATTTCATTGGGCGCCGCTGTGTTTTCACAAATGTAAACAGATGGACAGGAGTTTGGCGTCTCATTACCACAGAGACTACAGAAACCTCCCTGCAGGCCTTTGCTGAGGTATACACACAGTACTTGGCTAAGGATATGGTGCCAGCTTATAACGGTTGTAAAGAAGGCTTTGGGAGCCTATTAAAGAAGTTAGATAAATGGTACCAGATCCCCTCAAGAAAGTATTTCTCCAAATTTTCCACCCCCAAAACGTATGATGAATGTCTGAGATCGGTAGAATCATAACTGAAGCAAGCAGAATTCATTGTTACTACGGTGGATCGTCGTAGTAGTTTATTTAAGGAGAGCTTTGCAATGATGCTCTTTTACCAAAAGAACCAAAAGAACATTGCATTGATTCCTGTGGTCGTTCACTAAATCCTTTAAAAATAACATTATTTGATTTTATTAAACAGCAGGATTCTCATTTTTAGGGCCTACATCTGTGGCACATCGAAGCAGCAGAGTAAACATTTGTCTCATTGCATTTCATATTGCCATCTCAATATCCAACATGTTAAATGTACATTGCACATTTTGCCTACATCATGCAGCCCTACTTTGTACTTAACCTCAATTGCCTCTGTAAAAATGTCCAAATGTATAAATTGATTGTTTGTAAAAAATAATTAAAGCTACATAAGCCACTGCTAAACATGACATGTGATGTCCAATCATTAGCCAATTTCCCTGTGATTGTTTGGCCTTGGTTCTAGGACACTTAGGCCATGTTGCCATGGAAGCAGTGACATTCCAACTGACTCCACTGCTTGCCACAATTGTACAATACAGACACATATCTCCAATGAAGTCTAAGAGCTCTTAGGTGACAATGTTTGAGTTATCTTGCCGTATTTATTTACTGTATTTAAATCAGCATGATCAACTACAAGACCTAGAACCACGTGATCCTGGTTTTGAATGTCAGCAGAGCACCTGTGAATGTGCTTTACCTGAATGGGTCCAGCCAAGACCCAATTTATAGTCAGGGTTCGGGAGAACTCTCAGCTTATAACCGTTTGAGTGCATTTTGGCAGGGGGGGGGGTTGGGGGCTGAGCCACTGGGACACAAGCAATCTGATCCGGTGTCAGTTTGGAGCCGCTAAAAGGAGGGGCAGCTTTCGCTTGTGTCTCTGAAATGAAGGCCCCCGAGGGCTAAACGAGGCACCCCCTTGAGGACGTCTCTCACGCTTCACTGGACTACTCCGGAGGGGGGCCGCGACCCCTACACCCTAAGGCTCCTCCCATCCCTTGCTGTCAGACTGCGCACTGGGTCAAGAGAGACTCAGCCTGAATGAACTCCACAGATTTCTGCTCAGCTTCAGTGGATTTATCTCTCTGCCAAAAAAAAAAAAAACTAGCTCGCTGTTTGATCTAGGCTGCACCATTGTGCCATTAGCCAACTAAAAAAGCATAAATGATCTGCTACAATCTATGCATGGGACCAACTGACATCCTCCCAGTTTGATTTGGAAAAAAAACCAAAGTATAAAGATACTATTTGCATTGAAAGTAGCTTAATATAATGCACTGATAACATTACCAGCCAAAGCAATAATGTTACTAAATATCGCAAGTTAGTCAATATTGCTAACATTATCTATTTAGATAATATTATGTATGCATATAGAAAGTTGAAAATCAATAACGTTGACAAAGTCTCTTGACAACATATGTGGCAGCATATGGCCTGAACTTTTGACAACATTGTGTTAGCTTGGTTATCGGTAATGTTACCTAGCTAGTTAGTTTACTAGTTGGCTAAACTAGCTACCTAACTTACGAGCTGGATAAATTACCTAGCTAGTTACCAAAGAATATTAGCTGTATTAGCAAATTTGTTGCAGCAAGCTTAGTAAGAAAAAACAGTAATGTTAATGTTAGCTTAGCAATTTCATTCTTGCATTACTTAGCAACTTCTCCATCTTGCAATGATTGACTTCAGTCCAAGTCTGTAAATGTGCTTCACTGGCACTACAGTGAAATTATTTTAGGATTCTGTTACAATTCTCCCAGCAGTTTCCGTAGTAAATGATGCTTATTTGTTCAACTGCCAGACTGGTATTCTGCTGTACGCCAATGTTAAGTTAGTGGGGTGTTTTTAAAAAGCTTTCAGACACTGCTCTAGTGCACTACTTCAAAACTGCACAAAAAAAAAGCTACACTATATGAACCTCACAGTATTTTTTTAATTTAGAAGGATGGAATCACGCTTAATATCAGACAGTACAACATACTAATATAGAACATATAGAAACTACATATACAGGTATAGCAAAAAAAACACTAATATTAATATTCAGTGATGTTGGGAGATCAAATAAATGTAATGATGTAAGAGAAGAAATGAAAGGTAACACTGATTGCAGAAGATTTCGAGGTTAGCAGAAAAGTGGCTCAGGTGAAATGATTGAAAGTTGTGGAACGCGCAAGGCCCCATGCCGGGCTGCTGGTGTGCCTGTGGCGGATGGAGCCCCTCTTCCTGTGTGACTGTCATCATTTCTGTGGCTAGCACTGCGTTCCCCTGCTCTGTGGAATAAATGTATAGCGGATGCGCGTTAACGTTCCTCTGGGGGACGTGAGCGAATGGTGCTAGATGGTCTAACAGGTAAGCATTCTGGCCTCCCTCAGGGTGGGGTTATTAGTCAGGTGCTGCCCCTCCCACGGAAGGTTGGGGGCAGGCTCTTCCATCAAAGAGAGGCATTATGGGATATGCGAGGTATGGCTCATTCCTTTGGGCTGCAGGACACATGCGTACTGTGAACATTCATATTCTCAGAATACATTAATGCTGCTTCCCTTTGTAAAATGAATTGCATTTTCAACAAGGACTGCTCTGAATATATGCATACAGAAGTGTGTGTGTGTGTGTGTGTGTGTGTGTGTGTGTGCGTGCACATTTGTGTGTGCCTGCGTATGTTTGTGTGTGTACCTCTGCAAGTATGAATGTGTCTCTGTGTGCGTATGCACGCATGCAGGTACGTGTAAGTGTGTGTGTTCTTGAGTGATCTCTTCTTCTTTCAATACTTAGCACACAGTTAAGGAAGAATCTCTTCAATGCTGGTAAATATTTAATCTGAACTTTGACCATTAACCAAAGCCAGTGCTTGACATTTCACTCACCCGCAATAATACCCCAAATGGCAGATTTTAATTGAGCGCTGGGCCCTGATGCACCCACTCAATCCATCCTCCCTTCGGTAGCTGCTCACACCATGGCCCCTTATCACAGGACACTTTATCAACATTAAATTCCTGCTACTTGTTAGCGTGGGATTGAGGGACACAAAGCATCAATTACAAAGCAGCGCAGCGCACAGAAGACCCTGATATCCTTTCTCTAGCTAACTTTCTGTTTTCTCTATCCCTCCCTTCCTCCCTCCCCCTCTCTCTTTCCCTCTGTCACTTTCCTGCAGAACCCCTGGGTATCTCTCACACAGACGATGTGCGCTGGACTGGAAATGAATACTTTGTCTTTCTCTCCCTTCCTCTGTCTCTATCTCTACTCCTCTTTCGCCTTTTTCTCTCAGTCCACCTTCCTCCTTCCCTCTCTCTTCCTCTCTTTATCCCTCACTCTCTCAGTAGTTTGGCCCAATTGGAGTGATGGTCTCATAGCGGTGTGTTGTCTTCTCACCTACTTAAAAGCTTTTTTCCTCTCTGTAGAATGATCCCATACTTAAACCTCTGAGTCTGAGATGGATCAAATTAGGATGAAGACTGGACCCTGTAATCTAGAATAAGTCTAAGTGTGATTGTTTTTCAAAAACTGACTGGTTAAAATTGCAAACAAATGGTGAATGTACCTTTCCATTCCAAGTAATGCTAATCGTTTTAAACACCACTTAGAATGATTCATAGGTTCATTTTGTCATTATTTTAGCTGATGGCAAAATAAAAATAATAAAAATGTAATCCATAATTTCGTTATGGATTAGTAACAGCCATTAAACCAGATTTTAATGGTTTAGGAAGGGCTATTTCTCTCTCTTCTTCTCCATCATTATCTTACTTCATTGATGGCTGTTTAAGGATAGCCAATACAACACCAATCCAAATAAGCATCTAAGCCTTCACTGTTACATTGCAGTGAAGTACATCTATAGGGTTTATATGTGTGTGTGTGTCTGTGTGCGCACGCACACGTGTGTGATGTGCGTGTGCACGTGTGGACTTTTCTTCCAATAATGTATATGTACTGATATGTACTGTATCTGCCATACCCCCCTATCCGCACAACAAAACAGAACATTCTCACAACATCTCTGTAACATTGTAGCAATGTCATTACGGTCGGGAAACTTTAAGTGAACCTATATTTTTTTTAATGTCCCTTGGGGAATGTGCTGCTAACTCTTTCTCTGGGCTTATCCTCTGCTCCCACATCCGGAACTATGAGACTCTGAACTTCGTAATTCGGGGTATCAGAATGTCAAAGGGGATTTTGGACTTTTTAAAGCTTGTTAGCTCCTTTTTCTGCTGGTGCAGTGTTGAGGCTCTACAGGAGAACATTACCCACTTGGTATGTGCCTTTTTTACAGTTATTTGAAGGAATGATATCATTTCTTATGGTTCTACCCCTAACTCCATTGTTCCTTTCCTTTTAAATTTACTAGGTTTTACAGTACTGTACCCTGTATGTGTTTGGTACAGTTTATTATTCAGTTTAATATGCCATTGTCTTCAATGTGCATAATGTGTTTCCCATACGGAAAATAATAAATATAAATAAAATATATTTGAACATGTTTTTCTCAGATACAAAAATAAACAAAATACATTAGGAATGGATGATAATATGCATAAAACAATTCTAGGACATAAAATGTATAAAAATGAAAAATACACAAGAATTGGCACCTGTTCATGAGAGAAAAATAGTTTGCTAAACATATGCTATTGTATGATATACTGTATTATGTTATATTACAAGTTTATTATATGTTGATGTCTATGTATGACACATTGTCAATAATATGTTTGGTATATATCAATACATTTTCTGAGATAAAAGATAACATTTTATTTATTGAAAGTTAATGCAGTGGAAGTGTACTTGTTTTAAGTATGGGATGGCATGAATATTCTGCTTTTTATATTTTATTATTTTCTATTCAATATACTAATAATTACGTTTGTTTTCTCTAAATGGCCTAAATTTTCTCTAAATGTTTTTTAAATATTATTTTGGAAACGGTTGCAGGCTTTAAAGAATATTAATTCTATTAATATATGCACTAGAGCTCACTGGTTGATTATGACTTGCACACACCTTGACTAAACTTAATGTGAAATTTTAGCAAAACACAAGAAACATCTCTGTCTAAGACAAAAGGTTGAGCGCTTCCCCAGTGCTAAGAGCATTTTCTATGATAAGAGTGTTTTCCCAGCAGTACACAAGCGGTTGGCCCAAGGCAAGGAGATTCCTCATCAGAACCTGCCGGGAAGATGTGGTGACCATGGCGACGCCCACTTGTCATGATAAATTAGGAGATCCTGAACCGCTGCCCTTTGTGCCTGCCGCCCTGGTAACGAGCGATATTGACCACAAGAGTGTACGCCGTGCGCTGCTCTCTGTCCCTGCTCCCGCCAATTAGCCTTTCATCCATCAGTCCCCCGGCCTATCAGCTCTCTCGCCACATAATTTGGCGCTCCCTGGAGCCCTTTGATATTATCATTTGAGGTGCGGCACGTAACCTTTCTATACTCTTTTCCGCCCCAAAGTCCCACGCCCTCGTGTCTGAATCATCAGGAGAAAACAGCTGGCAGGGGAGAAAGAATTCAAATGGGGACTCTGTAGTTAGCAAAAAGTAGTTGGCAAAATATTTGTAACAAAATGGGAGCTGGGTCCACACCCTCGGCTGGCGAAGAAGGTGAGTGATTTTCCCTGTGTTTTTCTCCGAGGCACCTTTATGTAAAACATGTAGGATGACTTATTTGCTAAGTAGTTACCTGGTTGCTGGATGGCTTATGCGAATCTCAGTTTATGCATTATCTACTCACACCACCAAACATTTACAGAAGCAAACCTAATTAAGAACCTGGCACAAGGATACAAATGTGCCTCATCCAGGACGTGAACCCAAGACCAGCTGCTTACATAATTCAGCCTAAATACTGCAATGCAACCCGTGTACAAATGGGCAACGGGTTGTCCTTCTATCTCTAATGTGCTAAATTCCAGACAGAGAAGCACTGTTATTGCTGATCCTGTGGATCAAATCCACTAACATTGTTTGAGACAGAGTCAAAGCTCAACCTTCTGAGGTGAAAAGGATTTCTCCTCATTTAGTGTCTTACAGCCCATCAAAAAAAGTGTTTTTCCCGAAAGTCCAAGAAAGAGAAATGTGGGGCTTTTATGGTAGGACCATCCAACCCTGGCCTAGGAAGGTACTGGATGCAACTAATTTCTATCTTGCTAAAACCTGAACTAGATTTCAGTTGGCCGTGTTTAAAGAGAGCAGAGGACATTCATTTTGGTGCTGTTTAAAAGTGTAATAAATCTTTTGTCCTTTGTGTCTGGGATAATGGAATTTGAATGATTATCTGCTCAATTGTTTTGTCACTTTTGCTCTGAGAGCTGATCGCTGAACTTATAGAACAAGGCTCCAATCAGGAAATGCATCATTATGCACACAGTGTGACCAACACCGAAAGCGATTTGTCTTCGGTCTTTTAGAGCAATCAATGTTTCGAGTCAAATCAATTCCTGACAACCGGTGTCGTCTTTTTTTGTGTGTTCATTTTACATCCAGAAGTTTTTTGGTTGTTTCCACTTCACACGTCTTTAAGATCCCAAGGACACAACGGCTCCTTTGTGCATAGGTCTCATTGATTTTGACCTTGTGATTTATGGGTTGCAGATACGCTCTTTCTCATTGGCTGGCGAGTGCGCTCATTGGCACACAGCTTACCTAATTGGGCGGAGGACCCTCTTTGTGCTTGTTAGATGCACATACATGCCCTGGATCTCTTCGCATGCAAGAGTCTCAGATCGTTGGAACTGATTTGGCTATTTGCTTCAGATTTGGATAGTAAGACCTGGCTGTCTTGGTACAGACATGCTTTGAAAAAGGCATTCCGTCTATGACTACGGTATTTTATGCTATATAAATATACTCACTTCCATTTGATTGGTCTCATCTGCCATTTGGTGATTTCCAATAGACTCTGGTCTCATATAATTTTCTTGTGAGAAAGCCTCCTGCTTGACTCAAGGAGAGGTGGACTACTGTTACAGAATTCAGGGACAATGCTAACCCCGTAACTTCCAGTGAGATGCCTTTCTCAAACGAGCAATTCAGAAGTAGCTACATCACGGACTATGAGAGAACCCACAAAAACCAGTCAGACAAATGCATTCTATCCAATATGCCACTTCAATTCATGCCATGAGCTGACTATGGGCTCATTCCAATTGCTTTGTCGCAAAAATAATTGAAATTGACGTCTGGTATCACGCATAGTCAACGTGTTGTCAATATGTCTAAATACATTGATTTAGACATATTCCAGACGCATGATTCCAGACATCAATTTCTAATATTTTTGACCTGTTTGGCCTTCCATACTAAAAAATGACACAAGGATTGGAAACAAAGACGGATAAAAAGCTTTTTGAATGAGCCCGGTTTTCCCATGCAGGGTATCAAGATGGTGTATTTTGACTTGCATTAAATGACTTCAAGCCTGATGTTACAATCCGTGTAAAACATGCTAGAACACTGGGTTTCAGTGCAGTGGCACGTCCCACAGTACTGAACACTAACTGTGCCAGTGCTGACTGTGGCTGGTAGGCCTGCATGCACACACAGGCCATAGTGTCTCCCAGGAAGTGAGGGTTTCATGTGGTCGACTCGGTGCCAGGAGTCTGCACAGGTCAGTTGCGCACAAAGTGCTCGAAGATATAGTGGCCGCAGAGCAGAAAGTAACAATGATGTGGACAATGTGCCACAGGGATGCTTGTTTGACTTTTTCAACAACGATAGAGAGAAGTGGAGATAATGAGACTCACATAAGAATATGATATTCCAAACTGGGAGAAAAGGAAAAATTGATTATAAAAGTTAATCTAAATTTTAACAGAGAAAATGTAAATTGCTATTTTTACAACAGGGATTGTATAACATATTTATAACATTACTAAGTAATATGGTCCTGTCATCATTGGTATAAATTTAAATATTATATATTTAGGTAATCAAAATATTGCCGCAAATATTATATTCATATTATAATATGAATATAATATTAATAAACACACCTTTTATATGACGTATGCGTAAATTAAGCCAGGAGTGGCCGAGCGTTCTTGTAGTACGGTACTACCTGCAGCACTTTGGTCTTTTTTCCAGTTAAAGTGATTATATATACCGTTTCCTTACAATCGCACCTTCGGGTCGATTACTGACACCGCATGTGGGGTGTAAACGGTTAGCCGAACCTAAAAACCTATCCCGGTTGGCCCCTTTCCCGAGGGAAACGTGCAGCGGAGAATTGCATATACGATGAAGACGTACGATAATCGGGCTCTGACTTGACTTTTGGTATTCAGTCTTCCTCGACCTTGTAGTCCCCACGTTCAGCGGATGGAGTATCTGAGCCAGGTGTTCCCAGACGGTGCATTCATCCGAAAACGGGATGTGTGGAAAAAATGAAGCCGTACGTAAAAATCTTTCCCACAACTGCATCCCTTGCGAGTGGCGACCCTATTTTAAATTCACCATAAATGGTCATATATGTCCATACATTATCAGTAAGTTTTTTCTCCTGCCGTGTGATCTATGTACTTTTGATTCGTTCATTAGCGATTTTTTGTGGACTGACAGTTTTATGGGTGACACAATATAGTGAATTGATGATCGGCGCAAGTAACTTAAATGTATAACTTTCCAATAGTCGGCATTTCAGATACTTTTTTGCTTTCAATATTTTCCCAAAGCCATAAATCATGTTGCCTCAGTGTCATGATTATTGGCATAAATGGCATATTGATAATAGCTCCATTACCCTCAGACTTCATTTTCAAGGACCTGGACAAAAGTGCCACAAGTCGCTTATTTTTTATGCATTTTGGATATTTTTGGAAAACACATTTACTTGTCGACGGACCGCTAGTTACCATTATAATTCAACAACTTTATAAAAGGCTGCTAATGTTCCTGGTTTTATTAGGCACCGTTGGATCGACTGACTAGCCCTAATCTAAAAAATAGACATAGCCTACGATCAAACCGTGTATCATTTAACTTAATGTTTGGCACCACTGGGGTATACTGCGTTATGACATTTGAAAATATTTTTTCATTGTTAAACCCAAAAACAATTCACAAGACTCATATGGACTGTCGGAGCCAAATATGCACTTAAACAACGATAAAATAAAGCAATCTAGTTGAAATGCCAAGTTATTCAGTCACGTGGGAATAGTGATTGTGTCCCTGTCTTCTCGTTTCTATATCAGATGCTATACGACTGCTGAGTGACGGGGCGATATGCCAAGATAGCGGCGCTAAGTCGCAGTGGTTTTCTTAACATTTCTGTCTTTCATAAGACGGCGCCCTGACTCTTTCTCTCTCTTCCTCCCTCTCCCTCTGTTGCGATGCACACAACTCTTCGCGCCTGCAGACGCTCTCCGCTCTCCAGATCTCGAGGACATCTTTCAGTGAAAGGAAAACTTGGGCGCGCTTCTTTCACCTCGGCGGCTTCACCCCAGTTCGCAGCACAGAAGAATCAACGTTAAATCCATGAAAAAGTCGCGAAGCTTTCAAAACTGTGCCGATAACCACAGGATAAGACGGCGTGATCCTTCATTCGCAGCAAGGGGAGGTAGTCTGTCCCTCATTTCCTAATAAAGGAGGTAGTCTATATCGCTGACCACTGTTTAGACATCGAAGTCGGAAAGTGCAGGCGGTAAAAGATGCTGATGACAAGATTTTTCAAACGTTGAAGAAGAGCGCGACAAGCCTGAAAAAGCTGAACTTTTCAACTGGTGAAAGTGTTGAATAAGCAAGCATCAGCACAAACAAAAGTGAAAGGCGGACCAAACAAAAGGCACGGTCCGAAAAGTCAATTAACACTGCAACACCAAATAGGTCCTATTTTTTCTGACTAAAAGGGTCCCTCGTCAACCAGCAAGATTTCGTCCAAAAGCAGACAAGAGGATCGCCCTGCGCTGACAAGACTAGTCGGCAGGAAGCGGCTGCTCGCGGCTGGGGTTCTAGGAGTCATCATGGTCTTGGTACTGGTGATTTTGATCCCGGTCTTAGTAAACTCTGCGGGGACTTCCGCTCGCTATGAGATGCTCGGCACCTGCCGAATGGTGTGTGACCCTTATGGGACTAAATCTCCAACTACCGCCACGGCAGACACCGTCAGAGACAACCGCCTTACCCAATCTCTGCCGACTTTCATACAGGGGCCAAAGGGGGAGCCGGGACGCTCGGGAAAGGTTGGCCCTAGGGGCCCTCCGGGGGAACCGGGGCCACCCGGTCCAATGGGCCCGCCTGGCGAGCAAGGAGAGTCCGGGCGTCCTGGATTACCCGGACCGCCTGGGGCGAATGGCCCTACAGGGGCAATCAGTGCGGCTACATATAGCACTGTCCCCAAAATAGCATTCTACGCCGGCCTAAAAAAGCAGCACGAGGGATACGAGGTGCTGAAGTTCGATGACGTTGTAACAAATCTGGGCAACCACTATGATCCTACGACGGGAAAATTCACCTGCTCTATCCCGGGGATATACTTCTTTATTTATCACGTACTGATGCGAGGAGGGGACGGGACCAGCATGTGGGCTGATCTTTGTAAAAATAACCAGGTAAGAAAGCGACTGGGCGAAAGACGAATAGGCTACCTACCGCAGGCATGACGGTTAGAAAATAAACACACACATTCTCAGTCGCTCAAATGCTTGAAAATACTGGTGGTCAACAATGCAAAAAATGGCCAATGGAGTGGAGTAAGACCCTTTATTTCTCCCCACAGTGCTGCTGGACAGTTAGACTATTTTTAAAGTGGTAACAATATTGTTTCTTTAGCAGGAGAAAATCAGCCGTTTTCCTTGGTTACAAGTTGAGCATGTCTGAACGTGATATGCTTGGCCTTTATATGCACCGATTTTAGGCTACCTATCGTGCACTTTATTGGTTGTCAACGACGACAATTCTGTCTTAAGACTGATTAAATGTGATTAAAAGGATAAATGCTACAATGGTAAACAATTAATTGACACAGTTGCATTCATTTAGCGCTCTTATCCCGCGCCACTAACAAGCAAGGCGCCACTCGAATTGTGTTCCCGGCGGTTAGTGCGCTGAATATGGGGGGTATAGCAAGATGGGAGAGTGGATGAAGGGTATATCTGCAAAATTGGCATCAGTCAAGAAGCGTGTGGGAATGTGGAAGTGACTCCTAAGTACCGTTATAAAAACATCGACAGAATTTCAATGGGCCTATTTTTAGTCGGTCTCATATTTGTTCTCTGCTTGTTCTCTGAGTTTGGAGCGCTTGAGTCATACGTAATACCACTGAAGAGAACCTTGAGAACGGTGACCTAATCAAGCCCGAAACAGAAGCGTATTATGAAAGATTGAAGTAAATTGCTGAGCGATTTAATGTGAATTGCGATTATTTGTGACGCGGATTACGCTGTCACAAATGCCACAACTTCACTTTCTGTAATGGACGCGGTGGGACCTATGTCAGGATAAGAACGTAAATCATTTCAATAGGCTACTTTTTAGCCTATATTATCATAAAATAATAATAGTCTATCGATGCCAATTTCATTTTCGACAAATACGTAGGCCTACAAGTAAAGCAAACGTATAACCTATAGGAAGCAGAATAGTCTACATTAAAAGACAAATCGTGCATTTTAGTGCAGTAACGTCAGCTAACAAAGTCACCAAATCGGTTACAGATACATATTCAAGCTTGCAATGTTCAGCCATTAAAACAAATAACGGAAATAATTATTACAATGTATCTGCGCTATATTCATCACCGACATTAAAACTTAATTTTAAAGTGCAGGTATAAACAATGAACACATCAGTGCCATTACTCGATGAGGCAGAATTCAGTTCAGTCGTTTGAAAACATAACCTCAATATGAGTTGTTACCTTACAAAGCTGTAGGAAACTGTAAAGTAGGCTAACTACATTTCCAAGTTCTCTCTAACAGGTCTAAAAACCTAAGGCACACACGTGTAAAGAGCTTTTCTTCAGAGCGATTTTAAATCACTCCACAATAAGCTGTATAAATTATAGTTCGTACTAATGATATAAATTTCGTAGTTTCGTAAAATCACTGTCGTCTTATCTCTCAAAACTACAACAAAATACTGCAGCTGCGTCATAAAATGTTTTTATATCCATTCATAGCTTATTACCTTTAAACATCAATTGCATTTAAAGGTTCAGTTTTTCAGAGTGAGTGTTTTATTACGTAAATTATATAGTTAGTCCTTTGACTTAAAAAAGAATCTGCTGCGAGAACACACCAATCTCAGTATGGCCGTTAATGGGGATTATACATTGTGCCAGTAAAACAAAAGTAATTGTTACGCACTGTGATTCATGCGTTATGCATTTTCCAAAGATACCTCGTAGGTAGCCTGGAGAGAACGCGTATCATCAATGATGGGTGGGCGTTAACAAGAAACGTAGCTGTCCATGGTCCTGGAGAAATATCTCCTGTCCCCGCTGCGCGATGAAATCATGCAATGAAATCATTAAGTGAACACGGTGTTTGTGACTGGGAAGATGCCAGCCAGTGACGCTATCAGTCTCCCCCCCCTCCCCAACCCCCCTCACCCCCAACTCAAAAACCCTGACTTATCTTGATGTGTAATTTAATACCTGAGGGCTTGCCAGCTGTTTGTCGCTCAAAAATAGACAGGCAGCCTATCTGTTCTGCTTTATTTGTGCAATGTAAATGCATTTAAAATATCAGTGTGTGTTTGCATGTGAGTATGTGTGTGTGTTTGCGCACATGTGTGTGTGTGTGCGCGCAAGAAGGAGAGAGCATACAGTGCATGTGCTAACTATACCTTTTGCGATATATTGGGGGTGCATGTCTTATTTACCGTGACCCTTAATTGCAGGTGCGGGCCAGTGCCATCGCCCAGGACGCCGACCAGAACTATGACTATGCTAGCAACAGTGTGGTTCTGCACCTAGAGCCCGGGGATGAGATATACATAAAGCTGGACGGGGGCAAGGCGCATGGGGGGAACAATAACAAGTACAGCACCTTCTCTGGGTTCATCATCTACGCCGATTAGTGGAGCCCTTCCTCCCCGGCCCGGGTGTGCGCCCCGTCCTCCTTTCCCCCGACGTCCCCTCCTCGGTCACCCTTTCCCCTTTGTCCCGACGGGAGGGTAGCAGAGCCCCTTCAACTCCGCCGCCATTCCCAGCGAAGCGCGCCCGCGGGGCGAAACATCCGCGGACGGGCGACCCAAAGCGGGGAAACCACGGAAACCACGGCCCCCTCCGTGTGGGGGCACCCGTGCCTGCCCTGCTATGAAAACAAAACCAACAAATAGTAAACACGTTATTTAAAATGTAAACACAAAAAAATGGCCACAGTAAAACGTGAAGAATTGGGAGTGGGGGGGGGGGGGGGGGGGGGGGAGCAATGCGGAAAACGTTCGCTGCCGTTCTACCACCAAAGCTGTTGTCCGTGTGTATCGTGTTTGTGTAAAACGGAGGCATTCATGAGACTTTTCATATCACAAAAATCTGAGATTGTGCAATAATCATTATGGTGATAATAACCATGATGTCTCCAGTATCAAACATTACCCTCGTCTGTATTATCTGCTTTGAACTGTTCACTGACTGGACATTCTCTCTGCGCATTGCCTGCTAAACTGCTTATTCTGCTGAAATGATGTTGTGTAAAAGACAAAAGACTAAATTCTATAAGGTACGATATCAAAATGTCAATTTACTGTTTTACTCATATTGGGGGCTTAATTGAATTGTAGCCAAATGGCTCACCTTCCTAATCAATCCTTGTGATGTGGACGTGGCAGCTCAAACAGAGATTTCTGAATAGGGTTTTAAGTGCGGGGAAACTTGCACTAGAAGAAGGGTTAATTTGAGCGTGATTTATCGTAGCCACAGCACCTTTGGAGCACCTTATTTCTCACTCAGTCATTCCTCAAAACCGTCAAGCATAAATTCGATAAGTGCTTGTGGTTTCATGCCTGAATTCTGCTCACACATTTGATTCCAATGAAGGTATTATTAGGGGCTAAGTGTTACAGAGGCTTGTGTCAGGTATTAAACGGAATACCGTCCAGACAATAAAATTGATCTTACTGTGTGTGGGTTCGACATCGTGAAAAATAGTCGAAATAATAAAAGGCAATGAGGGTCAAGGTTTTATTAGAAATAAACAAAAAAATTAAAATAAATAAATAAATTTGAGTCATATCACAAAAGTGTCAATGAGAACGTATGTATCTCGGATAGTTTAACTTCACTTCAGTCAGCCAAATGAGTGTCTGCAATTCTTAAAACAATATAAAGACTGTCAAGAAAAAAAGATGCGATCAGCATAAATAATCATAAATGGTTGATTATCCGAAGGCGTCTGTTTTCCTCCTTGTATCTAAATGAAGTAAAACGCTAACTCAGCACTGATAGAACTGTGGGAAGTTGGTATGAGGGAAGCCGATTCCGTTTTAGAAAGAAACAACGCAATGATCAAAAGTCGCATTTTTTTTGGCAGGGCACAATCAGATGCTCGGCAGACTCGGCTGAAAACTATTCTCGCCAGCTCGAAGAACCTCACTGAAATCACGTCACCAAACTGAATCTTACATTTTGCCAGCGAAAACTGCTTGTTTCAATGACCGGTTGAAGGTGTTATCTCGTGATGACAATGGCAGACGATGCATGCTCGGTTGCTGTGGATCCTCTACTTTCGGGAGGAGGAACACATGGAACTATCAACATCCAGCTTTAAGGAGAACAACAGTCATCTCTGGCACCACAAAGCAGATTAATTATGTTCCTTATTGTGAGGAGCAATAGTTCATTTCAGCGATCTCTATTCTTAAGGTCCTTTGGGACAGGCGATGGGGGACAGATGGAGACGTAAATATTTACAGATGGAAAATAAATATTTAGCCTATCAGATTTAAAAGATTCAGAGATTATGGCAGTTGACTTTTAAACCTGTTCAATGTTCTTATTATGAATGTCTCTTCGCAATATGCTAGCATGTGAAAATGAGTCCCCTTCAAATCAGAAATGTCCTCGTTCACAGCTTTCTCAAGATGACAATAGATGACAAATGGACAGACGGACACTGCTTTTGTCATGTAAGAACAGCTGGGCGCTGGGAATATTGTTTCTTTTTTTCCCCCAGAAGGCACTTCTCGTGTAAAATGTTATGCTACCTACATTAAATGGATCGACTTGATCTGATGGGTGTTTTATTTTCACATGAGCTTTTCTGATTCATACATATCAAATTGACATTAAACAGTTGCCTGGACAAGCGATTCGGCTTCTGTTTCTTTTGATCAAAGCTTGATTTATTTGGTGCTCCTCATTTCTTGCTGCACAATAAATTTTATTTATTTACTGCCAGTGGATAACTCGGTTGACCTGAGCGTACACCTCTACAACAGTATACAGCTACGAGGAACATACTATCCCCACAGACCACAGCTGTACACTTATGGACCTATGCTACTTAAAATAGCCAAGCTGTGCACATTTGCATCCGCTTGGTCTAGGAGCTCTCAACTCTGGGAGCTCCTGATTGGCTTCCACTGACCCCGTGGTCTGTCCCTGGAATCGGCAGGTCTCTCTGTGTCACACGTTTCTGGCTGTAGGTTGAGTAGCTTTGTGCTTAGAGCCCCTGTCAGGACACCAGAAAGTTGAGGATACAGCCCCAGTTTAATGACCAATGCCAAAGACACAGTAATTGGTACACACCATTGAGGGAGAGGGATAGAGAGGTGAAGCAGCAGATGTATTGGAAACTGAAGTCCTGTTATTTTACATCAGCTGTGTCAAACAATTGATATTGTGGTAAGCTCTGGTGCTACAAATGACACAAGTACACTTATGCTCTGACCAAAGGGTGGATTCCACTACCTGCCATTCTTATTGGTGCATTATGGGAACTTTCCTCTCCTCCTTCCTGTATAAGACTGCAGATAAACAATACTCTCTGGTGTTATGGTTGGCCTAGGAGTCTTATGTCAGATGGTAAGATTCAGCCATTGGAGAAATTTCCCCAAACATACGTAGGCCACACCCCATGAATGTAGTTGTTTGGATTGCAATTTGTTCCCCTTTAATTTTCTAAACTGCATATTTTGCAGCTAAAACAAAGTAAATCAGTCATGTTGTACTGCAGGGTGCTGTGAATGGAAATTCACTGGGGATCTCATTCAAATTCTAAAAAAAAAACTATTGCATTTGGCTTGTTTGTTGAGCCCGCCTAAAGTAGTGCCCTAATTTCACAAACTTCTGACAAACTGAATATTCCGGAATTACAAGGACACATCCTCTGTTCACTTCACAGTACTTTGTTCACATCCAGTAATCACTGCTGTTTCATTTAATTTGGTCCCTTTGTAATACAGGGCATTAGCATTTCCCAATAACAGTAAGATGCGGCAATCAGCGCGAAATCAAGGCGAGGATTTGAAATGCTAAAAATGTGTCCTACTCAGTCTCTTCCCAAACAGAGCACAAAAAAAACCCCCCGTCCACGAGAAGCAAAACGCCCAGCCCAGCTGAACCCCAACTGCGTGGCACGCCAACACTGCCGCAGCATCGAGAAAACGTCCGGCACTCCCCCGTCTTCGCCGCGGCTGATATTCAGGGCTCCTTGGCCTGGACGTGATCATTTCCCAGCTCAGGTTCCCCGCGTCACCGTGGCTGATATCATAAACCTCCTGTTCCACGGATCACCTGCATTAATAATCCCTTCTACTCATGTGCACCATGGCGAGGAGCAAGAGGCCAAACTGAAACAAACACAAACACGACCACAAGAGGTTTGGTCAAAAAAAAAAGACTTTTATTGCTCTGAAATCCTCCCACAGGAAGGAGCCTGTGGTTCTGGGGTATAATATAATAATTTAGGCAATGTGGCAGCACCGCATCCCCTCCTCCTGCCTCATCTGCAAGCTATCAACACTCCTCTCAGTGACAATGCTTAATGAAACGCCACGAGCCAAGGACAATTCAACCTGCCTCGGCTTTATCAGTATTCCTTCATTTATTTATTTATTTATTTATGTCAAATTTTTTTTCTTTGGATTTAAAATATAACAGTCAGTCAGTGATTGCTCCAGCATGTCATTTATCACATGAGAAGCCACTCTGCGATACCACCTGTTCAGCGGCAGGTTCGGGTGTCCTTCAATGCAATCTGCCAGGCTCCGAACACATTCCCTAATTACACAGCCCTCCACCAGGCCACTGAGGACAGCTCACAGGGTTTCAGTCCTAAAAGAGTGCGGTAACGACAAACCGGGAAGTGACACAGCACAGAGGTAATGCCGTTCCAGGTCATTTATCAGCAAACGCATGCCTGTGTTTACACTATTTTACTTCACAAGTTTGTAATAATTATACTACTTGACACACATACTTCATTTGAAATATCCCTTCTCAGCTCATGTCACATTGAACACCCTTAGCACCATGTGTTCGACAGCGCCAGTATACTTGTTTGCCGTCCGAAAAATATTGCTTACAGCCTGATAAATGTAATCATAAAATGCAGAAAATCTCAGATACTCTAAGACACAATCCATCGCCGTGAACTGACAGGTTAATAGAACCTTAGACAAGATAAAGGTACGCATTTGCATGGCTTATATTGAAACGGTTATTTATTGAGGCCTTCATTCAATTTAGACTATTGTACTACTTAAATTTTTAAATGAGCATTACGCATATTAAAGCAAATGCCGTCCCTGTGGCTATGGATTGTTCTTCCCAGAACATCGCTGTGATGATGCAGTACAGCAGTGACTGTTGCTGCAGTGATACAATAATTTTGCAGCAACGCCATCTTTAGTTGACACCATTTTCACAGTCTAAGCTAAACAGACAAATGATCAATTTCATAATGTAAATGATCAATATTTATAGTCAGAATGAACACATTTACCACTGATAATTTTGTTTCACCGGTACTGACAGGGACAAGCTACATACAAATTTTTTTAGAAGCACAGCGTGGCCGAAATTTCACATTACAATCACGTAGCAGGTGCTCTTGTCCAGATTTTTACTGGGTTAAAAAGGAAAACTTCTGGCCGTTTAGCCCGGTGAGTAAAATTACACCTCATTTGAAGGTCAGCCAGTGTTTGGGGTTCTCAATCAGGATCTTGTCCACCTGGACCTGACTGATGCCCCTGGTCTGCATTTTGGGCACGATGTTGTTGAGTATGTGCGAGTAGCCGTGCCCGCCGTACTTGACCAGCCGGTTCTTGGTGTGGACGTCGTGCGCAATGACAATCCTGTCCTCGTAGCCCTCCGCCACCAGGAAGGCCAAGCTGGGAAACACAGCGTGCAGACGAGAGCATTCACACACGCGCAAGCACACGCACACACACACACACACATCCAGACCCACGCAGACAAGAGACACACAAACACGTAAAACGGACACAGGCAACAACACATGCAAACAAACTAAATTAGATCCATACAGAATTATAAACCTTTGCATAGTCAAACACATCAAAAGAGTCACTGTAACAGATGTATGGGGGAAGAAGAAAGAAGAATATTATTGAATATTTTTGAGGTGGTAATTCATTCACTTCACTAACTTACTGAAAGTCCTGCAGTGACAAGGACACATCCGGAGGTTTGCTTCAGTGCTTTGGCCACATACTGTATGGTAATCTCTGCTGTTTTGTTCAGTCCCTTAGTAATACTCTGGGGTATTTGGAAATCTGTGATACTGCCGCAAAACTTCACAAGGTGAAACTGCCACGTTCAGGTTGGGGATGATGTCATTAAATTCACACTACCCCATGAGGGGGAAGAACACAGACACAAAAAATGAGGGAGGCCATTTTATCCCCCATTTAAAATCCCCATAGTTTTAGGCTGCCAGGGGGCAAATGCAACAGGAGCATGCTTTTGAGTCAGATCCAAATCATCACAGCAGTGGCCAGGGTGTTAATGGGATCTCCAAAGCGGTGGTTAATACTTCGCGATAATCAACGGGAGGGTTGCAGTAGGGAGGGGTGTCCCCGCCTCACTGCTCAACAGCGCCTCTTGTGGGGAATAAGGTGCCAGCTATGCCATTACTGCACGGCGCAATTTTAAGCACCTAATAGGATTCCCATTTTGGCGGGTGTCCACGCAGACTGACGGCAGACCTACTATTACAATAGGGCTTTAAAAAAAGTGGAACAAATAGTCTGTAAAAAAAAAGACATTAATTCCCTGTCCACACACCATTCCACATCCTTATTTACTCATCTCAGTTCTCTGAGGTGACATCATTCTCACCCGTCCTGAGGAGGTGTCCCAGAAAAAGGCCTCCCCCAGTTGTTTCCTCTTATATTTTCTGCTTCAGTGAGAATAAATAAACCTTACTGCAAAGAAGGGGGTTACTGTCTGTGTTATTCTTCCTTCTGTCATTACAGTCAGCCCTGAGAGATGGGTTTGTGAGAGAGAGAGAGAGTGTGCCCTAATAATCCATTTCTGAGAAGAAGTTTTACCAAAGAGAGAAAATACACTCAAGTACTAGGAGCAAAGGTGGCTCTTCTTAAAGGCATACACCCCTTAGGTCCCTGCTCTTGTGCCGTTCAAATATAAATTTCTAAAATATATTTGACTTAATCAATGGGAATATGAGAGTGAATGCTAATGTCTTAATTCCATTAATCATAACAACAATAGCAAACTTCCAAGTCCATTTACTCCAGCTGGTAATAACTTGGATCCCATTAAAAGTAATCAGATAATCACTCAGACTGATCTGGACCAGTATTAAGGATTCTGCAACCAGGATCAACGGTCACTGCCATAAGTATGAATATATTCATAAATATTAATATTCAAGAAAGTGGCCACGCCCACATTTCAGTTTTCACACCCTGACCACGCACCAGAGAACAGCGTGAATGCGGTCCCCAAAACTACTGCGCTCCACTGCAAATTACACAGTATCATCACAGTCAAAAGTAATCAATTAAATAAATAATATGAAAAAAATAAATCTACAAGCGCCCTCCCCTGTGTGCAATATTACTGCTGAAAGAAGCTTCAAAGCAAAACGCTGAAGAAAATGTGAAGAGGAGGGCGATGAGTAACATTTTATCTAGCACAAAGCAGGAGAAATAACAATTGGATTCTAGGTCAGGGATTTCTATAGAGGAAATAGACCACTGGCATGGTTATTTCTGAGTACAAACACATCTAAGGGCACTTATAATGGGGACAGAGCCCACTGTTTATTTATCAATTGGGCAGGCAGGCAAAAAGTGCCAATACAACTGAGAAGGATAGGCTAATGTATCAATATGCAATGTGTTCCTTCAGTTCGCTTTGACCTTTTCTTAAATATCATTCGCAATCATGGAACAGAAGAGGTAAGTAAAGCATTCAAGTAGAGAAGAATCCAGTGGCCGTAATCAAATAAAAAACACTGGTGAGTACACTTGTGCAGCGGCGCGACTGTTGGCTCTTCATGATAATAATGGCTCTTTTACGGCAGTACAACCTCTGGACAGGACACACGTATAGCGCAATTAGCACTACGGCTGTGATCGGAGTCACAATCAGAGATCTAATGTTCTGGCACTGGCCTCGATGTATGTGCGGATCTACAGAACGTTTCAGCACTTCAGAGAGGGAGCTGCACTAGACTGGTAGGTTAAGTGGTGAATCTCAGAAGCACACGTGAGCACTCACACTCATATTCTTGCCTCCTCGGGCATTATTAAGAGTGCTATTCTTTCCCTTGGGCTGGGACCTGGGTCTTCGGCTCAGCAGGCGAACCGTACGTCTTGCTGCGCGATGTGAACAGTAAGGGCTGCTTTCAAATCCCACAGCAACCCGGCCGTGTTACAGTTGTCGACTTTAAGCACAAGGATGCTCTTATAGGACCCTTGAGCAGTCGCTTTAATGTCCTTTAATTCCTCACTCTAGCGTACACTTGTTATATTCTTTGTTGGACATTTGGAGCATTCCTCATTCTCAATTTTCGCCGTTAACAAAGAAACAAAGACTCTGCATTCAACAAATATTTTCTATGAAAAATTTGAAAGCGATATATGAATAAATGTTGTAAATGTGTAAACTAAGCAGATGTGTCCTTGAAATATGCAATGTATTCTTAGTATATATAAGTATAGTATACTTATAATATTCTATCACTAATGAAAGCTATGCTGAGTCTAAAAAGGTTAACGAGGGCCAACAGTATGGCTACGTCCGGCTGTATTTTGTTTCTGTATAACAGTTGGCCCTGGTGTAGGCTAAATGATGACGTTAAAATGTGTGTGGGTGGCAACTCACGTCCTGACTCTCTGGCTGTCGCTGGGCATGTCCACCTCCAGGTTGTAGTGGTAGTTTAGCATCTCTGTCCCAAACAGGTCATACTCCAGGTAGCTCCCCATCTTCGCAAACTCCAGGAGCTCCCCTTCGTCAAATATGGTTCTGAAGACAAAGAAGAAAAACAGAAAGTAATTTCACCTTTGGACAAAAAGAGGCCGCAGCTCCCACGCGGCCTGTTCTGTGCTTGCATTCGACTCAACATGCCAGAGCTACGCGGTGATCTCACTTCCTCCCACCGAAAAACAGGACCACAGTTCTATAACTGTAACACAGGAGTGTCACATGATCAGTATTAAAAATAACAGACAGCACTGCCAAGCAGCAGACATGAGTTAAACGGGGGGGGGGGGGGGGCAGGCAGGCAGAGGGGAGAGATTAATCTGACTGTTCAATAGCAGGTTGTTGGCTCCACAGGAATGAGAGGTCTATAAGTGGCTCGTCAAGGATCCAGAGCAGCGCCACAGCAGAAACACAAGGAGCACAAAGCACAACATTAAGCTTCCGATAACCACCACTGCCCCTGCCCCCAAAACCCTATTTTTAATCAGGAAGTACCAGGTGCATAAACAGAAGCAACAACGTAATAATCTGGATTGGCGCATTAGCTAATATCAAAATGTTTTGGGAGGAGACGAGTTACAAGTCTCTACCCACAGCCGTGTCTTAGAGTGTCAAGGACTCAAGATCACATTCGCCAAAGCAAAACATTTTTATAGCTCAAAAGCAGTTCTAAAAGAGCTTTCTCTTTCACAAAACCTACCTAAAAAAAGAAAAGAAGATCACAAAACTGAGGCAGAACTGCCATAAAGGGGGACTCACAACAGACAAGCGATAAATTTGCCTGTTATTCCTAATACAATCAGGAATGGTTGGATTGTTAAATTGTTAAAAAACAGAGTTATTGCTAATACAAAAGAAATCAATAAATTCCCTGAGAGCTGCTGTCCTTTAGAACGGGAATACAACGTAACAGTAAATAGTTATGGCAGAGCTGCACAACCCTGATCCTAGAGCTCTACCGTCCAGTAGGTTTTAATTTCAACCCTATATTGGCAAACCTGATTCTAATAATTAGCAGCTCAACTAGATCTCTAGCTGTTGAATGAGGTGTGCTTTTTCAGGGTTGGAGTGAAAACCTACAGGATGGTAGATCTTCACAAACAGGGTTGAGAAGCCCTGATTTATGGCAAAATAGAAGCTAAAATTATTTTTAAGACTAACCTTTCAGCAGCATGGACATGGTTAAAAGGGCTCCTAGTAACAAACCAGCAAACACCTATTTTGTCAATTTCTGTCAACCAACGGACAGTTGACAAAGGCCCAGGTCTCTGCCCCACCCCCTCCCTTGTTGCCATCTCCATGGTCTCCAGGACTCTGACCTGTCAAGGTGAGACATGACGGTTTTGCTGATGTCACCTCCGGCCTCCTGCAGGATCCGGACCACAGCGGCAGGAGCAGTGGGGTTCCGACCCGGATGGATGATGACGGGGCAGCCAAGCTGGGTCTGGGCATGGGCTGTGGCCTTCAGGACCTTCGTCTCGCTGTCCGTGATTGGCCAGGACGTGCCGATCTCCCCAATCACGCCACACTTGATGTCTGTACCATCAGCCCCGTGGAGAACCTCGCTTACGATGATGTCGGTGAGCTTGGGAAAGACAGGAGGATCAGACTGAGGGTATTGCGCTGATGATCATGGATATTCGAACAGAACCTCTAAGCACATGGGTGTATGGCTTGGGCCTTGTGAACTGGGAACTCACTGTGCCTCTTGTCATGTAGTGTTGAAGGTCACAGGCTAATGCCCCACACAGTCTGCACTGGTTACATTTGTGCTCTGACAGCTGTTATACATGAGTCTGCATTTGAGATGCATCTGCAACCTCAGTCAAAAACACAGCTCAATAAACCCCTCACACACAGTTATAACATCTACATTCATAATCTCTGAGGTACAATCTGACCTATGGAATCATACAGAAAGTAAAAAGTAAATGTATAGAGAACAAAGAACGAAGGCACTGTGAAGAAAAATTCAAGAAAGTTTTCCGTTTGTTACTGTATCCAAAGGCAATTGTGCTATGAAAATCTCCAGAGGTACTCTCTGAAAAGTGCAAGGATAAAGAATAATTGGAAAAAGGGTCTTGCAGAGTCTTGGCTCCGGTCCAGATCCAGTTGGCTGACAGAACCGCTTACCACCGTGTAAGAGGAGAATAAAAAATGTATAAAAAAAAGCATTCATCCGCTCAGCGTACCTTCTCCACAGTCATCTTCCGCGTCTCACTGGAGTGTGTGACGTCCACGTAGAAGCCAGCCCCGGCCACGATGTGGACGCCGGTCTCCTTGGCCAGCCTCTTGAGGGTCTTCACGTCGCGGCTGATGCCAGTCGTGGTGTTCTCCACGATGGCGCCCCCTCCTGCCCGCCGGTAGAGAAGCAGCTCCTCCCGCACGGCCTCGGTCTCCTGGTACAGCAGCAGGTTCTCCGGGCTGCTGTACGGGTTCTGCTTGAGCCAGAAGAGGTTCTTCATCTCGATGTGGGCCTCGGAAACGGCCTTGTCCCCCGGCGCCGGCGGCATGTAGCAGCACTCGAAGGTCATGGTCAGGTGCTCGTGGGTCATGGTGCGGCCCAGCTGGCTCGGCTCCACCGGGCCCAGCACCGTCTGCACCTTACCGCTGAGCGCCGACATTGCTGTCTGAGGTCCGGAGGAAAAACCTGGGGGGTGATGCACAGAGAGGCTGGGTTAGGTGAAAATGACAAAACCAGTCCCTCTTTTGGCAGATGAGCACCCATTGGGTACAGAATGCTACATATGCATGAAATACATTTCATTTTGAGGAGTGAAAAATATATAGCAGAATATGAACCAGATATGTACTAGAAAAAAACTGATTGATTCAAATACTTTTTTTAATTACTACAAAATTGTGATGTTTATTTGTTCTGTGTAATTGCATCAAATACTTTAGAAATAATATATATTTCATGAAATAAAAGTGTCTCTTCACTAGCCACTAACTCCTCCTATTCGCTGTGTATTGATCATCTGACCCCATTTGAGAATCTGCAACTTTGTGAGCTCTGCCCTCTGTCAGTGGAGGGAATAGCATGCCTGGCAACTGAGCACACCTGAGATTAATCCGGCAATTAGTACACCTAGGAAAAAGGCCTCCTTGAGCGTGCGAGTGTTGTTGGAAGATTGTATTTTGTGGTGTGTCATAATTTTTCATGGCAAAAATCTGCAAAATCATGATACATCAAAGAGATGTTAAATGCCTGAAGAGACTGATGACTGTGCAATGACCCTGTTGAATATACCAAAGCTAGTTAACATGACTGTGTAGTGACTCTCTGGATATACTTAAATGTTTAGCATTAATAAAAGAGCATAACATGGATATTCATTCATGAAACTGATAAACTATTTCTAAATACCAGTCTCCATTCCCCACCACAAGGTCGGGGATACAAATATCTGAAAAAACATCATCGTGGGTTACAGAAACTTCGCTGCTGAAAGTATTTGAAAAGACCTCATAAAATGAATGACAAATATTTCAGATATCCTGTTTGAAATATTTGATATTTGCATGTTTTAAAATAATATGGAATTAAGTATTTCAAAATGACAACAAAAAATTATTTGTACATGCATCTTCCACGTAAAAAATGGATATAAAATGTATTTGAATAGTCATGACATACTTGAAACGATCTGATCCAAGTCTGGTGCCCAGTGAGATAACGTCTTCCACTTAGTCAGGGATAGGGGGGATATAATATTAAATCGGCTGTTAACAGATACAAAATTACCCGGGACACATTACCTTCCCACGGGAGCCTTGCAATAGGCAATGCCGATGAGCTAAACCAACCGCGCGTGCACGAGTAATGAACTTTGAACTTTTGTACTGAAGTATGTGCATTGCGACCTATCTGGTTGCATGGGAATTGCAAGGCACACAGATCCTAAATCGCGCTTATGATATATTAACTTACTGTAATTTAACTGTGTTGGTGTTCGCGCGAAAAATATCCCAAAACACTGACCCGTATTCATGCAACGACTTCGTTCCAATTCGCGATAGGATTATTTGCAAGCAAAACATTAGTATTGCATAAGGCTATTCACAAGTATACAATAATTTAGCGAACACTCGCATCGTTTCACTTTTATGCAACTTTGAATCATTCTATTTTTTTTTATTTATAAAGCATACGCATGCACAATCAAAATACACGTAAGCAACTCCAATTGCTTTTAAACTAGTGATCACGCAAGTTGAATTGCCATTCAGAGCCGGATTTAAGAATATATGGCAGAGTGCAATACGGAAGTCGGGAGTGACTGCACTGGTCTTGGTGCAATCGGCAATTGAGAAAAACTGTGTATTCAATTACAATCAAAAAACAAAATTGCGCTTATTCATTTGAACCAAGATTGAGAAAAGACAGTAGACCTGAAGCGAAGTGTCCTTGACGTGCAGGATTTGTGCGAGTGAAAAGAAGTCGAGCGTATCGTTAAATTAAACTATCGCGAGAAGTCTGTGCAAGAAATTGTTTCAGAGCGTGAGCCATTTCCTGCTCCAGGCTGCATGTTAATAATTACATCTGGCACAAAATACTGAGAACTTTTAAATGATCGTGTCAGTTCCTCGTTAAGTAAACGTGAAATTCAGCACAAAACATTACTTTAAAAAGAGCTAGAGCAGGCTGTGAGAATTCGTCTATAATTGGAGTTGAATGTACAGTTAATTCTGTCTTGCAATGCGGATATTTTTATTTCGATTGGGATGGCATAAGTTACGGCTTGGAGATGCATACACCATAGCGATACAGGACAGAGTTTGGCCTTTTCAGGAATTCCAACAGAAATAACCACAATGGCCACGGACTCTCTCTGTACCTTCAGCTCTCGTGTAAACACACGGAATTCAGAAACAAATTCACACGTCCATATAATAAAGCCGATTATTTTGTGTTTTTCTTTTTTCCCCTGCCAGTTTCGTCATCGCAAATGCTCCAGTCCCACAATCAATAATTCTCCCCATTGAAATTTAGCTTATCTTCTGCCAATAACAACATCTCATCAAACTAGCCAATCGCAGGATACTCAGATACACATGCAAAACTGACATAAGGAAGTGCACGTTTAATGCTATTTCAGCCAATAGAACATTTTAAAAACTTTGTCGTCACCATCATTGTTTTGTGCGGAAACCAGCTTGCTTGTTAACTAACAAGTGCCTTAATTAAAATAATTACTTTTATAGCTGTATAATCTCTGTGGGAAACTAATTTATATTTCTGTAATGCATTATCTATCATTTCACATGCAAACCCCACATAATATTGTTTCATGACTACGGTTATGTGTTTATTAGATTGTGATAATACCCATGCTAAAACGATACTTTTGAAATGAAACCGGTCGTTTATCTTTTAAATAACAAGCAAGCAACGACATCAAAGAAGGTCTTTTTTTTTATTGCGGAGGCATGTCCAATTGTTTGAGTCCTTTTGGGTTAAATACAACCTCACTGTGAGCTTGGTTAGTACTTGGATGGGAGACCTCCTGGGAAAACTAAGCTCTTGCTGGAAGTAGTATTGGAGGGCCAGCAGGGGGTGATCTTCCCTCTGGCCAAATAATCTCCAATGCCCCAGTGTAGTGATGGGGACACTGTGCTGCGGGAGACGCAATTCTTTGAATAAGACCTTAAACCGAGGCCTGATTCACTGTGGTCATTAAAGACATGACATTCATCGCAAAGAGTAGGGGGTTATCCGGTGTCCTGTCACATAATCATCCCCTGATTTAATTGGTCAAAAATGTATCTTCTCTCTCTCCGCCTCAGCTGATGTGTGGTGAGCGTTCTGGTGCAAAATGGCTACACATTGGGGTGTAAGTTTCTCCTGATCACTAAATCACTTTGAGAGTCAATGTTTTATTCATTCATTCATTCAATCTGACATTAAACAGCGATAGCCTGGAAAAGCTCCAGCTTAATGGATCAGGTCAAAAATGGAGATAACTGCAATTCCATTCGAAGCCTTTTCATTCCATCTGCCTCGGGAAGAACCTTAGTCCTGAGGGTTGCTCTGTTTTTTATAAAGTAGTAATAGAGAAGAAAAGTAGTGGGATCTCAGTGATGGTCAGTTGTTAATTAGATACTATACAATGAAAATTAATTCTCTTTGGGAAATATTGCTGTCACTCAGATCCCAATGCAGCAGACGTGTGTAGCGGAGCTAGTAAGCTAACGTGCTAACATAAACCGGCACAGTGTAGAGCTGCAGAGGACTTCATGAACAGAGGCAGTGTTCTGCTTTTTTTCTCAAACTCGCAACCCCTGAGTTCAGTGTTTATACTCCACACTAGCTATTCTGATATTGCCAGTTCCTTCTGTCATTTGAGGCACGCCTTTTATTAAACATTTTTATGAGCCATTGTTAGGCCCCTGGCCATTACAGACTCATAGGATACTTTTTAAATTTTATACAGTAAGAATATATATAATCAGAATCTGGATTCTGATTTCAAATAATCAATAGATTTCAAGGGTACAGGGTAACCAAATTACAAGTTAATAAATATAAATTGTATATCTCAGTTATCTCCTTTCTATCGCATTGTTATGCATTGGCATAAACTCCACAATATTCAGCATAAGATCCCTGCATGGGCTCTTAAATGTAACTGAAACAAGATCCGCTCAAAACCATAGTGGCTGTGAATGGGTGCTTCTTTTGACACATACATAGCATCATGCGTCCAGTGGTTCCTGAAATTATTAAAAATGAGGTGCAGGAATGCAGAACAAACACGAGGGAATTCATTTATAGGAGAAAGCTAAAATCACATAGCAGTTAGATAGAACAGATCCCCGTATTAGTTTTCCACATTCTAAATGTAACGCAACATCATTTGAATCCCAGCACATTTTTGTTGGGAAAAAAACATCTCGGATTTCAATCTTGTAATCTTCATCAGTAAACAAATGTTTTAATCTTGGTGATGAGACTTTAACATGGCCCCCTTCCCCCCTTTGCACTGTAGCCCCAGAGAGCCCATTATACCAAAGCCCCTTGCTGGAAAAACACTGATTTGATCAGATGTGACAAGTACCATGGAACTATCTGGCCAGGGATGTGATTCACTTCTGCGCTTATCAAATCTGCAGGAGAAAGAGACTATTAACTCACAGCAAATTGTGCCAAGTAGCTTAAAGGCCCCCTGTCTGTTCTAATACCACTGATGTCTCCATTTGTTGTGGGGTGTGAAAGAGGCTGCTGTGTCCTATTAACAGGGATTTGATAGGAAAAGCATGTTTGTCATGCTCTCTCTCTCTCTCTCTCTCATAGATTTGTATTGGCAGTACAAGTTAAAGCAACTATTTACAAAACACACACTGGGAATGAAACCCATAGGCAGTGTCACCATATGCTCTTCATATCCAAACATATGTAAACAAGATCATACTTGCAACCATATACAAGAATAAAAATGTGTTATGTATATGCACAATCAAGGAAATAATATTCACCCTCCATCATATCCTTTTCATGCACACAGGCACATGCACACACGCACGCACACACACACACACACACACACAGGTGTCCACTGTAGTCTATATTACTGCGCAGTATTTTTAGTAATTTCATGCGGCTAATTTATTAATTGGATGAATTAAGCAAGGGATTTTGGGGTGGAATGGGATGCCTACCTGCTGAACTTAACTGAATGTGGCTGTAGAGGAGCTCGCTGCCGCAAGCTCTGAATCGTGATGGGCTGGGTCTGTTTAGCCTGCCTCTGATGGCCGATCACTTCCCATCGGTGTATCTCAACGCTAATCACCCTCACTGTGACAATGCGCGTTGGCAATACATCCCGATATTGATCACGGTGGACGCTGCGCTCGGATCAAGAGATCGTCCCCGCTGTCGTCCGCTCAGCAGTGGGAGTACGCGCTGGCTCTCCTTTACTGTTGGCTCTGTGATTGTGTGCGTGGGCACGTCCCCTTGGGAGAAACCAG
Source organism: Anguilla anguilla (assembly GCF_013347855.1). Lineage (NCBI taxonomy): Eukaryota > Metazoa > Chordata > Actinopteri > Anguilliformes > Anguillidae > Anguilla > Anguilla anguilla. Next base: position 15,318,663 of record NC_049208.1, on the reverse strand, counting down.
GCCTGGGGTAACTCCAGCTCTCCCCTCTTATTAAAGAAGAATGTTATTTTTTCCCTCTCTCTTTCTGTCTGTGCTTTTTTTCTCTGCCCCCCTCTCTCTCTCTCCCTCTCTTTCCACCGAAGATTGAAATAAAGTCTGGGCCAGCGGAAGACAAATCAATTGTGACATTTCTGGATGGAGCACGATGCATTTAATTAGCACAAGACACATCGACGAAGACTGAATTACCCGATAAATCAGTGACAGGCGCTGATGCCTTGGACAGGGGAATAGGACAGTCTGTGGAGATGTAGAGTGTTGGGATAACAGGAGACTTGTCCATTTAGTTGGCACTTTCCCCCAATTTTTCAGCGCGGACATTGTTACTCCCTGACATCAAATTGCCGCTAATTGTGCTGGGTGACTTTGATAAATCCAGGCATTTCTCACTGCAGACATGCGCCAAGCTAAGGCCATATTTCTTCTGTCCTGAGCCTTCTGTTGCTACATGGATGACCCGGTATTTTTTTCTCCCAAATCACTCCAGCAAATCACCCACAGCTTAACGTCGGCTGATATTTTTTCATTTTCCTGTTTGTCAGCGCACACAGCTTGCAGGATGCTCTCATAATGATGTGATATTGTAGCAGCGTGTTAGAGCAACGTGATGCTCATTTTATATGTTAATTGGATGGAGGCGAAAGAACAGCATATGGTATACGGGTAAATGCAAAAGTATTGGGACAGTGGCACAGTTTTTATTGTTTTGGCTGTGCTCCAGCACATTGGATTTGAAATTAACAATGAACGTCGACATTCATTTGAGGCTATTTACATCCATATCGGTTGATGCCTGTAGGAATTACATCCCATCTTATACATTGTCTTCCCCCCTTTTTAGGGGAGCAAAAGTAATGGGACAATTGGCTGCTCAGTTTTCTTTTGGTCAGTTGTGTGTCCTTGCATCACTAGTTCAAGAAAGATCTAGAGTTCACTCTTGGTGTGGAATTTCCATTCGGAGACTGTTGTGGTTGTCTCTCAACATGAGGACTAAATACACGTCAGTGGCAGTAAAGCAGGCCAGCATAAGGCTGAAAAATCTGAATAAATCATCGAGAGGCAAAGAAAAACCACTGATGCATTGTTAGGAAGCAAGAACCCACAGGTAGAAATTCTTCCACATTCTACCCCTTTTCTTGAGTAACCACAATGTTCTGTGCTCGTTTGGAAATGGAATCTTTAAAAACTGAATTCTTAAAAACTGAATTTGAGGCATTGGAAAAATGGAACCTGATTTTTTAAGATTAAAATTTTGGGAAGCTAAATGTTTCAGATGTAAATTCAAAACTATACAATTCCATGTGAATAAATTTAAATGTATTGAATTCACAGTTTAAAAAAATATATAATCTGTTAATTCTGTGTGTTCTTCAATTCAGATCGTTTGAACCTTATTTTCTTCCATAAGTGCCACATTCTTTGAATCTTTAAATTTTATATTATCTATCAACGCATCACACTTTCCAGTTACACTGTCCTTACATGTCAGTTTCCCCACCTTTTAGTTAAATGAGCCTATAGGGATGAAGGAAGCATGTAAGCATTAATAGTTCAAAATGAATTGAGTTGAATTTAATCTATAACAATTGTTTGAGCATATAATATAAAAGGGACATGAATATTAATTACAGAGGGCCACGTGGATTACAGACCTCAACTGCCAGCATTGTGTGTCAGTGCCACCCGGCAGAATGAAGTGGGGTAGCCGTTTTGCTGCCGAATCTCCAAAAAGTCAACAGGGGTGAAGAAGCTAGAATTCTGCGAGCCAATCAAACTTGGGGAGTAATTAAACAGCCAGGTCGGAAAGAGCCATCTAACTGGATATTCGGCCAGGATAGCAGAGCAAGAAATACAATAGACTAGCGCAGTAGTCCCATGGGGTTCACAGTTTGAGGTCAAGGCATGCTCTTCGGGGACGATTCCAGGCCATCCTAAAAGCCATTACCTCAATCTGTCCCTGAGTTATTGATGAAGCAATGGGTGTAGAATGGAGTCATACTGTGGTATTCCTGGGTAAGAGACTGGACCGCTTCCAGAGGACTCTGCGCAAGTCTGCTGAATTGTTACATCGTGTCTGAATGCATACATCCCATCTGCATGGGCACTATGACTGGACCCTGCACCATAAGATCACTCTCCTCCCTGTTATAAGCACACTCGTATTGCTGCTTGTTCTGGTTTAGGGTGATAGCAGTCATTTGTCACAAATTAGCCTTTATGTTTGTTGTTTCGCGAGTGGTGACCCAAGTTAAACGTGTCTACAATAGTGCCTCCCCACTACAGTTAAGCTCATACAGGAAACGATGACATGCTTATTAACTTTGCACAAAGAAAGTGAAAGTGACGGGCCAAGTGTTAATTCAGGGCAAACTCTCCTTCAAAGAAACCACAAGGGGTTGATGAATCTCACAGTATTATGAGACCAGATGTCCCCTCTTTCACATTTGAGAATATACCGGTTGGCAGATTCATAACCAGACCCTGCAGCCAGGGGAACCATGTGGGTCGGTGGGGGGCTCGGTGGGGGGTTAGGACTGACTGACAGGGGACAGGGGCCCTCAAAATTTTTTTCCTGAAATTGTGCAGAAATGGGGTGGCCTGGGGTGGTGGGGCCCAATGTGAGATCTTTTCATGGGGCCCAAAATCCCTGGCGGCACCCCTGCCTGCAGCATTCTGTCATGTTTCTGAAATTTCAAGCTTGTCAGATCTCAAACTTGAACTTCTCCCGAGTCTGTATGCGAAAGAAGCTGCATGTTAAAAGAGCCTGTCTTTTTCCGGCGATGTGGTCAATCAGGTCAGTGTAGCGGACTGGGGAACTCGATGTTTTCATACCGGACACGACCGCCTCCTCACCCCGCCGCCCGTGTGCTCACTGACCGAAGTGGGGGGGGGGGGGGGGTGCTGACTTTTCAGCTCGTTATATTGGTTGCTTGGAAGTACTGATCACGCGCCGATGCGCTCTTTCCATCGCGCCCTGTGTCTCGGGGGGGAGAAACCGCCGTACTCTCGGGGGATCTGCCTGGAATGCCTGGAGTCGGCCAACACTGCTGCCAAGGAAATGTCCATTTGAAGGTAGTCACACAATGCATTCAGTTCATCTAATAATAATAATAAAAAGAAGAACAACAACAGCAACAACTATTATTATTATTATTATTATTATTATTATAATTATTATTATTGTTGTTGTTTATATAGCACTTTTTATATTTATATTCAAGCAAAAGTTACAAAGTGCTTTAAACCAAAAAACTATTAAACCTAACTTAAATATTTATTTAATAATTGAATTAAAGCTTGGTAAAGAAACAATAAAGCTTTCTGACATGTACTCATGTTTCTGAATCTGGAAAATTCCTTTTTGTCCATGGAAAGACTGATCAGTAATCACCACTTTCAATTAAAATGGATTTCACTTCCTTCCATTTACACTGCATCAAAGATTTTATTTTATTTATACACCAACCCCCACCCCATCAATCTTTGCATTTAGACATGCAGCAACTTGGTTGCTGGTGCTAATTAATTCTCCTTCATTTGTAATTGTGATTACCTAATCATCTAGAATTTGAAGTGAAGTTATTTAAAGTACTCTCACAAAATCTAATTTGTTTTATTTACCATGTCACAAACACAATTGCTGCTGTTCAAGACTAAAAAATAGCATTTCACAAGAGTCTGTTCATGGTGTTTATCCTCTTCACAGCTTGTAGTTTCTGATTCTCTGTGCCCTGGATGCATGGAAAATTAAATCAATGCTAACCTGCTCAGTTCCAATTTTCGATTTGGAACAGAAGGTGGTAAATTCTTTACATTCTCATTTGTAACTGTGAGAGGTGCGCCTACATCTATGGGTGTAAAAAATAATATAATCAGCTAGGTAGTTTAATCACAGCCGTTATATATTGATCAGATCCTTGAGGGGAATGTCTGGTTTGTACTTAAAATATCAGTTATTTCTCTAAGCTTTGGAATTTGACCTCTTTGACCTCTGATCCCTGCTGTAGGTTGCACACCATGGTTGTACTGCATTAGGTAGGGCTGCTCACTGTCTCATTCTGGTATGACGCAGTTCCAGTGTGTAGCTGTTCCTTACACTCCTGGTGTGGGATCCAGACCCTGCCTGTGCCGGTTGTGGCCGACAGGCCCGCAGGGCGACGCGTGATTGGTGTAGCATCACCCAGCGAGGGAGGGGTTTCAGTCACCGGGACAAATGAGTCTCATGGTGCACGGGCAATCGCTCTAGTTAATTGGGTGCCCACAGTTTGCCTGCGCAAGCAGCACAGGAAGTGTCTTTCTCCAACTCAATATCTCTGTGAGCTTAGCTGGTGGTCTGCGGAGGAAAAAGGATCGGCTGCTGATGTCCTGTATTTCGAAGGAAATCGTGTTTCTTCTCTGCGCTCTCCCATTGTTTCACACTGGGCAGAAAATGTGGGTAAAATGTAAAATAAATAAATATATAACATCAATATTTAGTAGTTTGACCCATTTGGGCAGAATACATTCCATTTCAAATGTTAAAGGCAAGACCCATAACGTGCATTTTTGTTTGACTGACTTGGTTTACTCAATTAAAATTGCAGACTCTGACCATTATACATTTCTTTTGTTTTTATTGGAGGTTGTATCCTGTAGTAGTGTATTCACCTGTATAAGCTGGTTTTAAAACTGTTGGACAGCCTGGCAGGATAGAATTGTTCAGTGAGTGTTCCATTATTTCAGGAATCTGCTGATATTTCAGTAGCTGGTAGCACTTCGCTGCTTTTCATCAGACTTTAAAGGGATAGTTCATCCTAAAAATTAAGGCTATTCATCCAGTTCTTCGCCTCAGCGATGATCTTTTGACCCAACAATGAGAGCTTTCTGCTGTATTTTTTTTTCTTCGTATTTTATTGGTCCACCTAAAATGCTTTGCAGGGTTTCATTACCAAAATGAATGGAAGGCTATGGGTGAGGAAGATCTCGCTACAGTTCTGCTTTAAAATCTCTCAAAATGGCAGAATAATTATAAACAAAATAATTATAAACAATAATAATGAGTTATTTGAAGGCTGCTTGTGTAACCATAGCCATAAAAATGTCCTCAGTCCTCTTGTTTTCATGAGAAACTTGCTAAAGTGGTTAAAGAGTCTCGACGGACTCCGCCAGTAACCCTCGATGCACGCGACACACCCTGCATTGTTCTCGACAGACTTTTGAACGAATCAGCACCTCATACCCAAGCGGGTTAAAGGCAAGGCAGGATTTTAATGGGAGAGGATGGCGCTCTGTCGCGGTGGGCGGAGCTTCACAGCGAGGCCCCTTTCGTGCCCTCGGCCTCGTCCATCATGGCCGCCAGCGCGGAGGTTGGGAAGCGCCTCGCGCCGCACAGATGGAAAGCCAGCCGTCGTTTCTGACGTGTTGAGGAACGAAGCGTCAGAACAAATTGGCATTCCCGCGGTGGCTCTCCAGGTCGCTATTAATAGAACGTTAAAAAGAGGGGAAGAGGGAAGCAATCGGACCGGATTGTGCGGCGGAGATTAGAGGGTCGCTAACCGCTTTGCGTTGGGGGCACTGCCTTGCGGTGGAATTTGTTTACATAAATTGGAAGCAGGAAGCGAGCGTTGCTCTGACTCCACACTGCCCTCAGAGGTTAATTGTTTGTGTGTTTGTCAGTTACAGCATGGATTTTATTAACTGTATAGAAAAGGATAGGGGGGAAAATATCCACTTATGTGGTTGAAAAATTGCTTAGAAGATGTTTTTCTCTCGGGATAAATTTGGCACCATGAACCAGTTCCTGGCTCAGAAATGTGGCATGTGATATTAGACACTATCTCAGAAAGAAGGCAAATCGGTTCTTGCTCTTACATTTACTGAGTAAAACAAACTCAAAGGAAAGGTATTGGTGATCTAGTCCTATGTTATTAAATGATGATGTTAATTAATGTTAAAACCTCGGGGTAGGTCACACCATAACACTGGCGAAGATAACCTCCCTTAAAGCTCCTTTAAATATAGCTGCATACATGCGCGCACACACAAGGAAACACCCTTGCACTCAGTGTCTTTCCTCCTCCTTATCCCTATCTTCTTAAACATGCATACAAATACTCCTGAATTGCTTGCACGATTGCGCAGACACACACACTAATGCATGTGCATGCTTGTACATGCACTCGCACGCAAGCACACACATTCATACCTGTGGCGGTCTGTTGGGCGGACATTAGAGGTCAGATCGTCCGGCGGGCCGTTGTGGTCTTCTGCGTAACTTCAGGTGAGGGGCCTGTGTGTGTGTCTGGCCACATCTTCCAGGGTCCCCCGGGGAGCATGTTCCAGCTGTCCAATAAAAAATGAGTTGCACCCTATTGATCCGGCCTGGGGGGGGGTTTTATTAAGCACCCTTTGTGTTGTCACTCTCATGCATCACAGTGGCTATTTTCTGTCGCTGCTTTGGATGCCTTGGTGTGAGTTTGATGAATAAAGATGACTGGTATCAGTTTAGGTTTCCATAGAAACTGTGCCTCTCCCCGCTGGTAAAATACTGCAGGTAACAATTAGAGCGTTGTTCTCCACCTTTCCAAACCCCCCCACTCCCACCCCCATGTGGAGGACAGGCTTTTCAGAAAAATACTAAATCCTTAAGAAATACAGAGCGCACGCTTGATGGAATTTACTAGCGAAATGTTGCACATTCCCATGCAAAAAATGCAAACAAAATTGGGGGGAAATGCAACAAATAACCCAATAACTATATGTTTATATATATATATATATATATATATATATATATGGTGTTTGCTCTAGAAGCTAGGGTAATGTTAGCCATGACACTTGAACACTTTGGGGATGGCGCAATGTACATTGTGGTCGGTGGGGGGTGGGAGGGGCAGACTTTTTCTTTATCCAAAATGACCTGTCGCTGCCTAGTCCATGTCTGAGATTTTTGTGGCCACTAATCTGTGATGACGGTGCTTCTTCAAACATGCCTCTTGTAAATAAATTCCGTTATTGTAACAGTGCGCCATACGTAGATGAGTCTGTGTAGGAGAAACACTGAAATGTAATGCTCTTGATGTCTCAGTGGCCATGTGACCACTCAGCACACGATATTTGTTTCAGGAAAAGGATGAGGTGTGAATTTTATTTCCAAATGCTTTCTCTTAGTTAATTTTTTAATGAACTGAGGCAGTCATTTTGTTCAGACTCGATGATTTTTTTGCAAGTTTTTGTTTTTACCCAGGGCTAAAACACCAGATTCTACTTATCATTGTCTTGACCATGTCGTAGTGCTGGGCTAAAACAAAAACCCTGCACCCATGCTGGCCCTTTCTGTATAAGATTCGACAGCCATGGGCTGGTAGTGTAGAGGCATAAGCACTCACCTACCACCGCAGAGATCCGGGTTCAATCCCTGGCATCCCCAAAATTCCTACAAACACAATTGGCTGTGTTCGCGAGTGGGAAACCGGTGAGTCCTGATCGTTGCATTAGCGACTCTTACTGGTTGGTCGGGGCGCCTGTTCAGCAGGGAGGGGATCTGGGGGAGAGATCTGCGCGCATTACGCTCTCCCAGTGAAACTCCTCACTGTCAGGTGAAAAGAAGCGGCTGGTGACTCCACATGTATCGGAGGCATGTGGCAGTCTACACCCCCAGACCAGGACTGTGGCTGGTCCACACAGGGAATTGGTATAACGAAAAAAATGGGAGAAAATTGAAAAAAAAAAAAAAGATTTGACAGCCATAAACTAAACATTCCATAAATGAAATGCAACAAACCTGGAACTGTCATGGTATATTACAGTGTGAGTACACATTATTACATTTTGTGTTTCTTTTGGCTGTTTTAAAAATATTTATACTTTTCTGTCAGGTGTTTGACAGCGATTGATATGGACATTTTAAAAAAGAGCAAAGTCAAACCTGGAACCTTTCCCCAAGCTCTGACCTTTTACCATTTGTCAGAGTTAAAGGGTAGTGGGATCAGTGTTGGGTTTCAAGGGCAAGGCTCACCAGACGGGCTCTCAGCAGCCATTGGCCTCTTTGTGACAAAAAAGAAATGGTGGCCAAGCCAAAGGAGGACACAATGGCTATAAGAGGAGAACACAAAGGAAAGATCACATATTGGCAGGAGAGGGATGAGCTGTTCTAGAAAAATCTGCTGTTCTCGAAGAATGGTCTATTCTAGAAGAATGTGTCTTCCCACCGAGGCCTTTGATGACGGACATCGGACACCCCGTAAAACCTGGAGCGCACTGCATGACTCGAGTCGGGGTGACACACAGCACACGCGTATCAGCACCCCAGGACTCTGCCCCATTTTCAGCTGCAGTATGAACCACACTGTGCCACCCACTGTACTGATGCTTCCCTGGAAATGTTTACGTAGTCATAGCAATATTCAGTATAGACATGGATAAACATGCAAAAAAAGTTTCCAAAAATCTAGAGTAATCCAAGAGGGAAGGTAAAATTAAAGGGCATCCAAATTTTGCCAAATTTGTAAAAAAAAGTCATTCCATTTCACTTTTTAAGCATTCCCATTATTTCAAATGTCTGTTCTTGTGGGCTGTGCATGGTTTATACTTGTTTAATTAGGAAAGCTGAGGGACCTGTGAAACTGATTATATATATTCATATTTTGAAATATTATATTAACATTTTTCTTATTATAAAGCAATGGCACATGATTTTGTAATGAATGTAGATACATAAATGAAGATAATTATACATTAAATTGAAATGTAAACACTGGGGGAAAAAATGAACATCTGATTGTAAAAAAAGCAAATGAATGCAGCCGTGTCAGATTAGAGCACTAAACATGGCAATTACATGGTTTCCATTAAGCTGTTTGCAGCTTTGAGTGATCATGCGTATTGTTTGGTAATCATTTACTCAATTACATGCCACCTGAGATGGTTGTTTTCCATTAAATGCTGTTGTACGTTTATTCCAGCTCTTGAAAGGTGCTACTTGGCAGACCTTTCTCACTATTTAATAGTCGTAACTGTGCTCACAGGACCTTGGACACGACCAGTTTTAAGCCGCAGTACAAACTCAGCCTGCACACGGCATGTTTTGGCAGACAAAGAGGGAGTTTTAAAATTCGAAATCAGTCTGAACCGGATTAGCACGCGGCAGGCTTGTGTGGAAGCGGTAGAAACGGGAGGTGATTTGGTACGTGTGCTATTCCCCTGACCTGTAGAAGCTCAGAGTAAGCGCTGCTGCTGCTGCTGGCTCGTACCGTAAAGACTCTCTGAGGGCAGGCTGAGCTCCATAGCCAGGGGCACGGTCGGCCTCATCCCTCCAGGGTAGGACGGGCGTAAGTCGGCCCAGGTTCCGTTACTTCACAGCCATGCAAATCGCCCCCTCCCTTCCGGCGCTGAGCGCACAGGTTAGCAGCCGCCAGTGGGAGGAACGCGCCTCTTGTGGGATCGGAACGAGCCCTCCTGGAGAACGCCGTGTGACTCGCGGCGTGGTTAAGTGCATTTGAGCAGCGCGCACGCTTCAGCCTCGAGGCTCCCGGTGAGAGCATGGGGTGAATAACGAGCAGCGGTGTGGCATAACGGTTACAAAAGCTGGGCCTAAAGGTGCCGGTTCAATTCTCCGGTAGGACACTGCATTGTTTCTGTGTGTGTGTGTGTGTGTGAGTGTGTGTGCGTGCGTGTGCGTGTGTGTGTGTGTGTGTGTGTGTGTGCGAGTGTGTGTGTGTGTGTGTGTGTGTGTGAGTGTGCGTGTGTGTGTGTGTGTGTGTGTGTGTGTGTATGCATGTAATGTAATGTAGATCCTACATGGTGGGTACTTGAGAAAAATCTCATGGTACGTGAATCCAGACTCTTACTCCTAGTATCAGACTCCAGACTCCTGCCGCTAGTATCAGACTAGTGCGGAGTGACGGGTTCATCTGCAGTAATCTCAATGCTTCAGCCAGGCTTAAGGGCACACTCTGACTGAGATGATAGGGAAGGGAAGATAAGAGCACCAGTCCCTGCTGCGCGAAGCAGTTATCTTTATTACTGTTTATTAATATGACAGAGACCTTTATCTAGGATGACTCACAGAGCAGTAAAGTTTACGCAAGTTTAATTTCATAAGGCCTTCATTTAGAGTATATTATGCCTTCATGAACATGTCATTACCATGACATCAAGTGGTTATATCCTAATTACTGTCCGTAGACAGTATATATTATAGGCTTTTAAGATAACATGCAAAATATCACTATGTCAGTCAACTCCAAGTGTTGCTGTTGATGATGAATGCTTTGTTAAGGCTTATGAACTGGTTATATGTGATAATGTCTCATTCATATTTTATGAGTTGGAACATGAGGACACATGCAGAAAATATAAGTAAGTGCGAATCAACCCACTGCATAACCTACCTCAATTTTTTTTTAAAGAGCTGCCCAGCAGCTTTCCAAGTGAAATCTGTGATCATGTGATGTTATGGAATCCATTGTAAAAGGTACCTCAAACCCTCTGACCATCTGTGCTATAGTATATTAAAACAGTCAAATGGTGTGTTACCACCTCAATCTTTTTCTTTTTCTAAAATCTCATCAAATTCAAATTTTCTCTTTCCTTCCCTCTTTTTCCCATCCGGTACATCTAGCCTTCTCTTTTGATATCTCTTAATTCTTCTCCCTCTCTCACTTTGTCTCTCTCTCTCCCCCCACTCTCTCTCTCTCTCTCGCTCTCTGTCACTATGCCACTTTCCCCATCCATTCAGTCTTTTATTCGCCCTGCATCTGGCTCACAATCTCTCTTTTTCTCACTTTGAATCCCTCTCTCATTCTCATTCTGCCCCCTCTCCCTCCCTCCCTCCCTCCCTCCCTCCCTCTCCCCTCTCATTGCGCACTGAGAGCGCGGGTCTCGCTGGCAGGAGCGCTGCTTCCAGACCCCAGGTAATTAATAAGGTGCCACTTCCCCAAAGTGAGCCGCCGCCGGCGCCGGGCGCCTACAAATGAACGCGCGGCCTGGCTGAGGAGACAGCTGCTGTCAAGGTGAAAGCAGGATGGGGCTCTTCCACCCCGGATGGCTGTCATGTTCTTTCAATCAAAAACGCTAACCGCGGGATCGGCTCTCGAACAGCTGATAGAGACGCGGAGAGGGCGGGCGGGCGGGCTTTGACACCCGGCCAAAAGGAGCGGTTTCTCAGAACGCTAACCGCTCTCTTTCCACCGCGAAGCCCGAGACATCCTGACCGCAACCTTGACTCTTATCCGTCCGTTACTCTACATTCAAGATCTTACTGGGCCTAAATCCATGAGCACGTGAACTGGGTTCCAACTGCGTTCGACTCTCTTCTCCACTGCCCTGTCACGATGATCATGATGATAATAATAATGATAATAATCAACATCATCATCATCATCATCACAATAATTTGTCATGATATTAAATGAATTTTGTTTGCAGTGTGTGAGTTCAGGCTGAGACCACTCCCGCTGCACTATTTTAAAAAAATGTGTCAGTTCTGGAATCTAACAGTCATTTTCCCCAATGGACAATCGTGCGGGAAGAGCTCATAAAATCTGAATGACATAATGAAATCAGTCTGACAGAAAGTGTTATCAAAACTGGACAGTTCTGTTGGTCTTAGATTCAACCTGACAAGCCTTGGAGATTTCGGGCATAAATCTGTCACATAGCCAGACAACTGAGGAAGGGAGTCACAAAGCAGCAAGATGAGATTGAGAATATGAGAAATCCATTTTTTTTTTCATTTCTATCTTGGGTTTAAATGAATACATTTGTCACATTGAGAGGCTGGATTACGTGTTGTTTGTAGAACACATTTTTCAATATATGTAATTTTTTATTTGAAACACAAGACTATGTAGAATTGGTACATGTGGGATGTATTACGGATATATGGTGCAAAAGATTCTCAATCTCCGAATCCAATCTCTTGATTAATCCTTAAACTTATTTTAAAACAGTGCCGTTTTGGCTTGCTATACCATTTTCTTATTCTTCAAGCCCTTTGTCCTCCCCTGATTAGAATTCATACTTTCAGTAACTGGGATGCCACTGATTTCACCCGTCAGCTGATGCTTTTGCTCATTTATAAATGTAACCTTTTCCTAAAGGGATCATTTGCCATATAGCCCATTAAAAATGAAAGCATTAGTTGATCTGATTGATTACAAATCCCAGCATGGGATATTTATTCTTCATGGCACATGTAGTCGTCTGTGATATAATTTGGCCTTCAGGGAGTAATGTATTCCTCAAAAGACATTAAAAATGTCTAATTAAGTACAATTAACAGCCTGTTAAAATTCAAACTTTGCAATTACGGGTGGAACAGAAGCCAGTACGCACATGGGGGTCCCCAGGACTGAGGTTTAGAACCCCTGCATTTTAATAATTTATATAGTCATGTGGAAGGCCCTTAGTAAAGTGGAGGGGTGAAGGACTTGAAGGTAATGCAAAGATTATAGAATTTAATTTATATCAAAAAAGAAGCAGCCTACTAAAGAGCACATGGGACAATTCAGGGACGCTAATCAACCTTTACTGTAAGGAAAAATCAGAGCCTAGACGGCAGGAGGGTGTATGAACTTCGCGCAGATGGGCCTATAAGGTGATAGTACTTTTCGTAGTCACTGCTTCATTAGTCAGTGCCAGACAAATGTATCTGGTGAAAGCTAGAGTTGTCATCGTCAACGGCCATTTTGGCTCTATTTGCGTCCAGTGCTGCCTGAATCCAATTTATTGGTTTACTGTAGAGCTTCCTTGTGGTAGAAACGGCTCAGCTGTGAGTTGACATTTAGGGGGAAGCTGCCCTATGAATGACACGGCTGTGTTGGTTCTAAGATGACCTAGAGAATGAATATTCATATTCTATTAGCTAAATAGAAAAGGCAAAATATCTCTTATATATCTTTTTGAATAACATGTATGCACACAGTTCTGATTAATTGGCTTGGTAATTGTACAATAGCCACAGTCACCCATGTAAGATTTGAACCCGTAACCCCCATAACCTGTAAGTCCCCACTGTTGCCCACTGCTGTTCATTACGACAGAGAACCCACGTACCATGACGACTTTTACCTTTGCGAGACAGTGGCTCCGTTGCCTCTTTCCCGATTGATGCCTCTTTTAGGATTATGTTCTGTGAATGAACTCCTCCTCGATCTGCTAACAGTTTGTCAGTCCTCCTGCATGTCTGTACAGAGCATAAAAAACCAGACTGCACCTGTGGAGAGGGACGGTGACATCGGTGGAGATCTCACTTTGTCAGTGCCCCCGCTGCCAGCCTTCAGTGTGTGACACAGCTAATGTGCAAGGTTTTTTTTTTTCCTTCCGTTCGCACTCAATTTTTATGCTAATTACTAAAGGCGCGAAAAGCAGGATCACAGCTGCACACAGTGGGACAGTTCTGGAGCCTATCCCCCCTTTATTCTCTACTTTTCACTCCTCCCTCCTCCTTCCATCTGTCTTCCCCTTTCCTCCCTCTACCTTTCAATCCACCCCCCCCCCCCCCATGTTGTCCTCCCCCCATCTCTCCTTCAACTTTCCTCATGCCCCCCCCCCCTTCATCCTATTCTTCTGCTCAAACAAAAACAAGTTGGATGCTGGTCCAGGCAGTCGCCCGGACCCCTCAGTGCTGTTATTTATAACCTCCCCATGGCATGCAAACGCACGCAAGTGTATGCAGACACACGCAAACACCGGCCTTTTCTGTTTTGGTTGCTTTGACTTTGAGATTTGGTTCCTGTGCCAGAACACCGGGTTCGGTCAAAACCTGCCTCAAACAAGGACTGACAGAATGCCTCCACATTTAACTGAATCCAGCCCCTGGATTAGTTGTGGAAGCAGATTTAGATCAGCCTGACAGTGTGGGAGTGAGTGAATTTGTTTATAGTGCTGGACGCCTGAAAAGTGAGCTGCTGCTATTTGAACTGTTGCCCTTACCCAAAGCAGGTTTACTTTCCCTCAATAGGCAAGGAAGTGAACAGAAAATCGGTGGTGCTAGAGAAGTAGTTATGTATAATGTAAGAATATTATTCATTGCTAACGGTGTATTTTTCATGCGGTAAAGCAAAGGTAGTTTGGTTTACTGCAGAAGCAAATTGGTTTATGAGGATAGTGACTCATGAGCTCAAGATGAGAGAAGAGGAACTAAGAAAAAGTCAGAAGTTGTGAGCAAATAACTGCTGAGCTGAGCTTCTTACAGGGAGAACAGCCTGTTTCTTAAAAGGATAACTGCACTGGGAGTCTGCAGTGGCAAATCTGGCTGAAAGTTGACAGCGAATATGAGACACTAGTCATGCGTTTCACAGTAAGTCTGAAAAGTGTTACTGCTCTTACCAACAGTAAGAGTGACATGTGCGTGCGTTTGTGTATAAAGTGTACTGAGAGTATACTTTCACAGAGAGTTGATAACAAAGATTTTGCTGTGTTCAGTACTCCCCTTATAGTGATGTGAGCCTTTTCTCACACCATTTTCCTGCTCCCTCTGGTGGTGTAAAGTGGTCAAACAACCACTGCAAGCACGTCATGTGGATCTTCAACCCGTGAGCTATTTCTGAATCCGGAAGACAGCTGTGTTCAAAATTTGGTTACTGTTAGGTTCAATCATCCTTTTTGTTATCATAATCTTGAACACTCATAATTTTAGACCAAGAGATCATTAGTGTAAACAAAAATGTGTGATCATATAATCAGTGAAACCACACTGTAGAAGTGCTCTAAATCTTTTCTTCTCATCCCCAGATGTGTCCTAGACAAATATTCTAAAATAAATCTGTAAATATTTGTAATGTTTTGTCAGAAAACAACATACAAGACAGCTGCAGACTGCCACCAGCTCTGAGTTGCAGTACTTTTATATTTATATGTGTTCCAGAGTTTCACTCTGATGTATTTTGGCTGGCAGTTAAATAATAATTCTTCCTGGTACTTCCTGGGTGTGTAGTTGTCTATTGATCAAGTCTTAACATGCAATAAGTTGGTTCAAAAAAATTTAGTTTACCAGGACGCAATAACCTGCCCAGCCGAATCATCAAAGATACCTGAAGAGACATTTTCTACACAACATTAAAAAAGGTAAAGAATGTAGCATGAAGCCACTCCCACTCCAGGTAGAGTCATATCGCCATTGCTGAAGGCTCCGAACCCCATACAGGCTATGATCATTCTCCTCACACACTAGCATCCAGCCACAAAGGGAGATGAGACAGTGCAACAATGCTCCATACTCCTCTAACATTGAACAGAGAGTCTAGCTGTCTGATAACTGTGACAGAGGATTAACAGCTGTTGGACAGCTCACTGCTAATTGTGAAATGCATGGTGATACATATGCGTACAGAAAACACTGACATCACAGTTCTCTAATGCATTTTGTTTGTTTTGGTAATTGCTCTATCATTGGCCTGCTTTTAATAATGGTTTTTGTTAAAACATCTAAAAAAACTAATTTTATGTTGTTTTTTTCATTATTGTATTTATTACCTGGCTGTGAAATGCTTTGTGTGCAAGCTGACCAGATGTAATTCCAGGAACAGTAAAGTTTTTCAGCCTAAATCGCATGACTCAAGAATGAATATGGAAAAATGTGTGAACCGGTGGTCAAGCTTTAAATGACTGTCATTTTAAGGCCCTCCTTCGATTTAACGAGTCCCTTGAATATTCCTCCCAGGAATAAGACTAAGACTATTTTCCTTCTTATACCAGATTACAAAGATGTAATTGCACACACTGCATTAGAGCTTCAGCTGATTAGCGCTTGTAAGTTATCGAAGAGGGCACTGGGGGTGGGGGCAGAAGCAGAAAAAAAAACCCTTGGGTGGGATTTAATATGCGCATACTGATCTGTGACTGTGGCCGCCTCAGAAGGGTTTCTGAATTTGTCATTCTCAGCCTGGCTTCGTGAGAACGGCAAGATGATTAAAAAAAAAGAGGAAGAAATGGAGTTTCGGGAAGAGGGTCGTTTGTGCCAGCGGAGGATATATGGGCTCATAGGTGGACGCTTTCGCATATTTTTTGATGCGCCTTTTGAAAAACGGTCTCCCCAGTAGGATTAGCGTGGCCTCTCTCCCTCTGAGTCAGGTACCCCCAGTGCCAGAAGCCCGTTAGGCCTGTGTAAACCAGATTAGGGACTGCGCTTTATACAGGCAATAAAGTCTAACCGGATTAAGAGCGCCCGCTATGGAGGGCTTGGACGTCACCGCATTCATTCCCCGTGTGCTTCCTCCTGGACGGCGCAGGTACAGCCATCAGTCCTCGCTGGCAGCTCCCCGTCTCGCTGATGGCACCCACATAATTGGGTCCCCCGAAACCTCCTAGCTCTTAACCCCTATCGCCGGTCACGCTGGGATCCCACAGACCAGCGCTAGCGCCGCTGTCGTCTCCGGCTTGCTTTGTGGGGGTTTTAGGCCGAGGTATACTGTGAAGCGTATTTACAAAAATTTGAAGACTGCGCTAATGAAATCGGATTGATTGACTGAGGATGTGAGCTTGAAAAATGGGTTTTAAGGCCTGCTTTTGCATCCTTTGCTTTGCTTTGATAACTGAACGGCCATATGAATGGGCGATGTTTCAGAAAATTGAGCTATGTTGAGTCAGGAAGATACAGTGCACTAAGTGAGTTAGCCATCCGATGAAAAACTCCCCCACCCACCCACACTATGACAGAACATAGCAATGTCAGCAGACTGAGCAACTGGTCTGTCATCTGTGTCTGTCATTGCTGTGCATAGAATTGACTGTATTATCAGCTTCAGTCCATAAAGCATGTATTTGCCCATTTCAACTAATTTTTTTATTGTTAGTCTGTCACATGGTTACAGTATCAGTAAGAATAATTCAGGGGGATGTATGTAATATTCTATTCACAGTAAATGAATGAGCATATCCATGCATATGTCAATCAGTGTAAGGCTTTACATGATTTCTCATAATTTTTTAAATCCTGTTTCTTTGCATTTCCATTGTATTTTCAAATAAATGTTTCCCAATTAGGGACACCGGTCCCAAATGTAAACCTCTTCCATTACACCTGCACCATTCAGTATTCAGCTAGTAGCCTGCAGGTGATTGAATGACTCCACCCCCCCCCCCCCCCCCCCCCCCCACCCTTATCGACAAAGCGTTAGTCAGTTAAGCTATACATAACCTGTGAGACTCCCCTGGCATGGTCAGAATTTGTTTCCTGACTGTGGGCCACATTAATGCACCAGGAATTACTGTTTATATCATATCACATGTTTTGGAGCAGTGCATACTCTCCTGAGTGGTCTAATCAGGTCCCCATTGGACAGAGCCCCATTTGATTAAAGACCACTTCACGTATTGGATTGTGAGAAATGTTCACTTTTATGTACATCTAATCCAGAAGATAAAGGTTTGTCTGGTCATCTTTATCGACTTTGCTCTCTGATAGCAAATGCATTATGTGACCTGATCTTCAAAATCCAATGATCTCTCTCTCTCTCTCTCTCTCTCTCTCTCAAAAGTAAGAGAGATATTGGGATATTGGTACTTGCTGATTAATTTTATTGTTGTCTAAACAAAGTCAGCAATTTACAAAGCCTGAAAATCAAGCTGGGAATGGCAGGACAAAGATTTATTCTGGCGGGCAGTGCTGGTGTCCAGGCAGAGGTTAAAGTGTGGGGTTTTATAAATTCAACTGCAACTTTGGTTATTGTCATTTCTGTTTGTCTGCTGTTTCTTTTTGAGTTAATTTAAGTGACACCCTTCAACTAAAGATAAATGAAAATAATGAGTAATTATTCCTCCAGACCATCATCCTTAGCCTCTTGTGGACTTTGGACATAAAGTTGACTAGCCATTATTCACATGTGCAAGCTTGTGGGAGCATACTGAGAGGCATGACTCTTCATCAATCTCCTGCAGGTGTGTGTGTGGGTGTGTGTGTGGGTGTGTGCGTGTGTGCGTGCGTGTGTGTGTGTGTGTGTGTGTATGTGTGTCTGTGTGTGTGTGCATGTATGTGCATGTGCGTGTGCATGCGTGTGTATGTGTGTATTGTCTAATAAGGAAAATGATCACAAGCTTATCTGAGGAGCTCACACTCTCCATCTGTGGTGTTGCTTGCATGGGTGTGAATGTCATGCCATCGTCTGCCAGTGTCAACCTTGGCTGGAAAAATGGAGGGGGGGGTGTTCAGAAAAAAACCCTCAGTGTTGGCCTTTAGTTTCTAAAAATAATGTTTCTTTATTTTGATAAATAAATGCTAAATGTGAGTCAACACTTACTTTACTAATGGTTGCTACTTACATGAAGCTGGCGTGTACATTTATCAGGCAGACAAAGCTCCAATTCCCAGCAGATGCACTTTTTATTTCTGCCTTAAACAAAGAGAAAGGCTTTCTGCGTGCGGTGGCAGTCCTCGCATTAGGCTGATGAATGGCTCCTCTGACTAGTTTCGTTAAGCACTCTAATTTGGGAGTACAATTAGACTTCATCCTTTAATAGGGTACGATGGACTCTTTGGCTGTTGATTAAAAGGGCCAGCTTGGGTCTGAAGATGGATGTTGCAGATTCACAGTGCGGGGGTGGGGGGGGGGGGGGGGTGGTCTGTACTGTGACTTTGGTCCTAGTGGTCCTTGTGTTTCTTCCTGTCCTTTTTTTGTCTTCTTTTTCCCGAAGAGACTGTGCTCAGGGATGGATAACGATGCATACAAACCCTGGGGATCATCTTTGGGGTTCGGCTTGTGTCTTTCCCCGGTCATTTTTACCTTGAGAGGATTTGTTCAAAAGGCTAAGTGCCCCACTCGGGATTTAAATGGACTTCCCTCAAGAGGTAACATCCAGTGCGCAAAACCTCCCTGCAACACTGCTTCTGTTCACCATAAATATGCCTACAACTATGAATCAATGTATATTGATGTTGGTCACTCCCAGAATGCCCTGCGCCAGCCTGAAAGAGCAATCCACAATGGTCAGACGTGCAGCCATGTTTCTGCTCTGACTAAAGTATGCTTTTTCTACTGAGCTTGCAACAAAAGAGAGCAGCCCAAGGGGTCAAACAGGCTTTGTAGGTAAGAGTTTGTGAGATGAGTCATGGCTCCATCGGAAGTTTGGTTCCACTGAGGTCGCTGATGATCTTTGCTTTAACCAGGTGCTTTCCACAAAGGGACTACTGTGGCAAAAAGGCCAGGGGAAGCACTTTGATTAGGAAAAGGCTTTTACAGAGTGGTAAACCATAGACGAAGGGGACAGTCATTACAGTAGAGAGGAATTAAGAGAGCTCTTTCCATTTGCATTCATTTAAACATGTAAAATAAATGTATTTTCATTTAGAGCACTTAACTAATGGACTTCAGTTTCTACAATGCACTGCATGTAAGCTCCTTTTACAACAAGCAAAAAAAAATTTAATTACAATTTAATGATAGCAGACCCAGCACTAGGACTATTTAAAATGATGTTTCATTGATTAGAATGTTCCATGTATTATTAATTGCTTTTGTGTGTGTTTAATTTTCATGGTATCCGGTATGTTAACAGCATGCCTTACACTATGAAAGACAC
The DNA here is from genome assembly GCF_013347855.1 of Anguilla anguilla. NCBI lineage: Eukaryota > Metazoa > Chordata > Actinopteri > Anguilliformes > Anguillidae > Anguilla > Anguilla anguilla. Next base: position 15,299,127 of record NC_049208.1, on the reverse strand, counting down.
ATGCTAAACTCTCAGTGGCAAGTCATGCGATTCAAGGAAGAAAACAGGAAACGGTTCACAAGATTCCATTTTGGGTCACGCCGAGGGCTGAGCTTTCCATATGTGCCATTACAAGGTGCATTATGGGAATTACCGGGAGCCGTGATGGATGAGAGCAGCCGGTTTTACGGAGAGATGCGTCTCCATCAGAGGGTCAAGGCCCTATTTACGGTCCTGCTCTCCACACTATACACACACCCTGACCCCCATCACAGCCCGAGCCTCTACAGCCAAGCTGGGAAATAACACATCTCGCACACAATAATGATATCAAGGGGTGTCAGCGAGGTGAGACCCGTATGACGACAGACCATCGCACCCCCAAACCTGGAGACCGAGAGAGAGAGGACTTTTACAATCCCCTTCATTGCACAGTGCAACCATATTTGTCGTTGCAGAACACTGAGAGTGAGCAAAGTCTGAAACGAAAGTGACCGCGTGGACAAATTTTACTGTGTTGTGTGACTACTGAATAGTGCGGATGCAGTGCTTGTCGCTGTGTGCTTTCTGTCGTGACCGCGTGCATCATCTCGCCGATCTAACGCGCCTCCACATTCGACGGCAGCCTTTGCAGACTCCTTGTTTTCAATTTTAGACCGTAGCTCTTTCTTATTCAACAAAATTAGAGATATGCTGTTTTCCTTAACCAACAACTTTCTGTCACTGCCTTGGCAAGTCTTAGTCATAACGGATTGTATTTGTCTGGCTCTGCTTGCTTGATGTGGTCACCAGTGCCTGCTTATTCTCACATGGCAAGAGATATAAGAGAGAGACTCCAGGAAAAAAGGAAAATTGGGGGGAGGGAGTTCCCACACATTCTCATTACTCTCCCATCTGTGACAGTGTCTCTGTCTTTTTTACATTTGTGCAGCTAAAATTTTCCTTAATTTACATCATCAGCATCTCATTACCCTTGTTGTCAGGTAGTGTCAGAGTTGGAGTAGGAATGGGAAATGTTACACTGCTGATGGTTGGTATTACTCAGCATGCTGTGTGATACTGGAGCTCTGTGTGTTCTCTGATCTGAAATAGCAGCATCGTCCCACAGGCTTACGTTTTCACAGACAAATGCTCAATATGCAAGGGAAGCGTCCTATGAGAACATAAAACCTAGGGAAAAGATTTGTTTGGACATGATACAGATTTAAATAAGAAATGTGGAGTGTGAAAAGGGGAGAGCAAGAGAGAGCGATATCAGGGGTGATGTTTGTCACCCTAAGACTGGTTATTCGAGCTCAGTAAAATGTTGATAAGCAGACCTCGCAGTGTCCACTGCCCTTTTTGTCAGACAGGACTACAGGGACCAGTATACCAGAATTTTCCAGGCATGTAAAAAGAATGATGTGGAGAGAATCCACCCGCAGGGGAAAAGCCTTCACATCGCTTCTATACAGGGAGAAACATCGCTGTAGACGTCTTGATTATCAGACTGAGCTCTGATTTGTGCAGAAAGTGGAGGAAAGGAGTCTGTCTTTCTCAAGTCGACATGAGTGATGTGACACAAGAGATTTGAACTGTCTCGTAGGTCCAGAGGTAGCCACAACTAACACATGAAGTTCTCTGTGCTGGCCATGGTGCTCCAGCAGTGGCATCAGTCTGTGAACTGGATCATCGATATTTCAGTCATGTAACCATTTGTTGATAATTGTTTTTGTGTTGTGTTGACATCCAATTTTTTGCCATTATAACAGTGCCATGCATATAGAAATGGTAATAAAAAGATTTAACTGACAAGATAACATATTAGATGCATGCAACAAGGTGCCCTTTTGAATGGTGTAACACATTTCATAATGTTTCAAGATGTAAAATACAGAGATAATCACTTGTGCGGTTACAAATTTAAGGTAATGACATTTACCTGGCTGGGATTTTTATTGAGGTATGAACAGTAATGCACTCAGTCGCGTTACTAGTGCGCTCTGGGCCCTGGTGCAGAAAATGCACCCCTTGCCTCTTTGTATTATGGCTGGTACCACAAACCTACAGAACGATGACTCATCACAGATGCATCCATTTTCTGTTTAACAAAACTTTTATGTTGAACAAAATATTAATGATCAAATCAGCAACTCATTATGATCTATACTTTTAATGCACTCACCATGCCACCATGACAGAATGCGGAATTTGGCAGGTTGTTAGTTCAAGTTGTTAAGATGGTTTTCCCACAGCTCAATAATGATAAAAAAACACTGGAGTAGCGAAGATGGTGGAGATGGGCCTGGAGAAAGAACGTAGGTACCCGCAGTGGGACTTAAGGGGCTTGATGGTCTGGTCCCCTGGAGCGTTGGGCCCAGGTGCAGCCTCACCTGTTACCTGTTGCACCCGTTCGCCCGTGAGCTCCATATAGTGAAGAGAAGGAGAAGTGGGTGTATGAGAGGTCAGAAAACGTGACTCTAAGGATATACTTGGGACTTTGCGAAGAAGGAGTGAACTTAAGTTTGGATCAGTCAGTTACAATATACAACGATGCTACGGTATTTAAAAAGGACTTGTCACACAATCAGTATGATGTGATAGCCTATGTGGATAGTACATGACGGGAACAGCATGATTGTTTGATATAATAAAAAAGAAAGAAATGATCTGCCCCCAGAATAGACTTCATGACGTAGCACTAGGAATCATTCTTGGCAGTCGCCGAAATCACAATATGTGCTATGAAAAATAAACCGACACACATCAAATGCTTGAAACAATGTTACCGTTTTAAGAACATAAGAGACTGAATTCTACATTAAAAAATTATACCTGATGGTATACGTCGTCTTTCAGACAAATTGCACCCTTCTGTCTGCGCTAAGACAGATCAAAACCACTGCAGGCAGCTGAATTGAACTGTAGCAAGGATATACATTTTTTTTCCTTTCTATCTAAATGAAAGGGTTTTTCCTCTTCCTTTTCTGCTTTGCCTTTTCGCCGCCGTAATCCGAGGGGAAGCCCGCAGGAGATATCTCCTGACAACGGGGCTGTCTCTTAATGACAAAGACATCGTCTAACCTTCAAACCGGGACGCGACGCGGTCCAATCAGACAACCTCACCCAGTCCCAGAGCTCCAATAACTGTCATCCGCTCATCCCTCACCGCGCGCTAGTTTGAGACTCGGGTTTAACAGCAGGTCCATAAATCTAGCAGACTTACTTTGAGAAGGCCGTGTGGGGTCGAGGAATCAACATTTCACGTACCCCTTTTTTCTTATTTCACTCTTCTCTTTACTGCCTATACATTAAAATCCAGATTCTCCCTAAAGCCGTCATCTGTCTGTGTGGCTAAACGCATGCAGTTGGCACATGGTGTTCACGGAACTATGCGCGAGAGATTCAATAAATCACAGCACCGGGAAGGCAACACTGCAGCCGTCCGGGCAACATTATCTATTGTAAGCCCCGTTTCCACAAAACGGCTTGCGTTACGCGGTGCAGAGCTCCACGTCGCAAGAGTAAAAAGTCAAACTGTCGACTCGTTTTTTTTAAGTAGCCTATATGTCCCCTATGTGAAATATGTCAATCAGATGATTAGCATGTAATCCAATAAACTGCTATCTCATTTCAGCCCAGTTTCTTGTGCATAAAGAGCACCTTGTCCTAATTAAAGCTGGAAAACACCGATTTTGCTTTTCGGAGGGAGCGGGACCGTGACCAACATGAAAGTGTGCTGCTTATCAGTATCAGAATTGATATCGTAACACTGTGTTTTGCAAAGGTGATGCTGTTATACGGCCTGCAGGCATTATTTTTTCCCTATTAACTGACACTGCATGCATCTACTTCACGTTCTTTATATATTTGTGTTTATTCTATAATAACATTTTTATGCCAAAAATTCCTTTAATAAAAAACTTGTTTTTAATGACGTTTTCCTTTAAATAAAATCATCAAGAAAAATACGTTTTAGCATAATTTTCAGAATAGTCGACCCTATTGAGTGTTATGGTGCACTATAAAATTACCAGTGCTTTTAACTCTCAACATTTGTGTTTCCAACACAGATGTACTCCAAATGTACTCTATCAGAGTTCACTGAACACTGAATATCGTACGATGCTTCTCTCTCTCACTCACAAAGATTTGATATTTAATGGCGTGATGGTGACCATATTGCTGGATAGTTCCGTGTGATCTCTCAATGGATGCTGTGGTTATGACAAGCAAACTGAAGCTACATCACTCTCGCTAAATTAAAATATCAATGCGTCTACTTTTCTGTTCGGCTGATTCTTTGGCTTTCTGTCATGATGATTTATATTGTATTGGTATTAGATATATTGTACTGTGGTTGCATGCAGTAACTCTCCAGAGGGCCATCCATTCTAATGATAAAGGTAGCTATGCCCACATCATTTCTGAATGGCTTCTTGAAACAAAAGCTAAGATTTGATTATGAGTGATAAATAAAACCAGTATGCAAACTTATTACGTGTTGTTACTGGAGGTAATGACTAGAGGGTGCTATCACTTGGAAAGATTATGTATATTATGCCATATTTTACTGAGGTCTTGATCAGTAATCAGACACCACTTGAATCCTCACAGCTAAACAGCTTACTAACTGAATGTACAACAACACTGTAGCCAAAATATATGGGACATACTTGGAGCTGCTAGTTACAATTTTTAATACTTATATAGTATATTCAATCAACGATTAAAGTGGCAGAATCCAGTCCAATGCAAAATTACTAGAAATTGTCTGATACTGTTCTGAAGATAGATAGGCTTTTGATGCAGCTGTTGGTCGTACATACATACATTGTTTGGTTCTCCACAATTCACATTTCTTGGCAGACTACGTAAGCCATTTTCTCCCTTTGTTTTCAGTTTAATGTATGCATTGATTTATTTTCTTACTCTTTCTTGTTTTATATATTTTGCTTTCACACCCAAACAGAAATCTGGGGGGCGACATAGCTCAGGAGGTAAGACCGATTGTCTGGCAGTCGGAGGGTTGCCGGTTCAAACCCCGCCCTGGGCATGTCGAAGTGTCCTTGAGCAAGACACCTAACCCCTAACCCCTAACTGCTCTGGCGAATGAGAGGCATCAATTGTAAAGCGCTTTGGATAAAAGCGCTATATAAATGCAGTCCATTTACAGTCCAAATCTAAGCTCCATTATCCAGTTTCACACACAGAAGCTGGTCAAATCTTCTGTGCCTGTATTTGTATGCACATAACTGCACAAATGTCTGAAATGTTCATTTCTCCTCTCTCTCTCGCTCTCTCTCTCACACACACACACAGTGATTCATATTATTCTAGTTTTTCTATTCCAGTCCAGTCTAATGGTGTTCTATGGCGTCATAACAGAGTTGTCTATACAGCTTTCTGGGACATCTCTGTTTGATATCATCAAGACTTATGTCAGGAGCTTGGGATAAGGGGGTACGTGGAGGGTGGATTAATGAGGAGAGACAAAAGCAGGAACTAGGCACCCTTCCTCAGGCCCTTCCATCTGAATACACAGCGTGGCTCACGTCTGATCTGATAAGCAAGCAAATGCCAAGAGCCTCTTTAATCTGTCTATTGAAATTGTGTTTGCTTTCAAAAATCGAAGGGTGTTCACTAACCCTGCCATTGACCATGGGTCTGCACTGATAACACCTCACCTCTAGAGATCTTCCCGGTGGCTGCATTCAGCTATTCTGGCTCCTTAGCCGTCAAACAATTACCAATCACCCCAGCCCACCCTCCTCCATTTCCCATTTTAAAGAGTTCACTCAGTTACAGGAACGTATGTTCCATCTTTCTTTATCCTCCTCCTCTTCCTCGCACTTCCAATTCACCATTGTCGGTTTCTTAATGATGGCAGGTTTTTCTTTGCTTTAATTCGAAGCATGACACTGTCCGTTTGCATAGAAATTGAATATTTCTCATTTTGTGTTTGGAAAGTGGGGTTGTGGAGTTTTGGGGGGGGGGGCGGTGGCATTGTGGCAATACCCTTCCGTTCCCTGAAATGAAAATAGGAAAGTATAATAATTAATTCCTCCAACATCAGTTGTGCCACACAAATGACATTATGAGTGGGGAAGTTTTTCATTAAAGTGACCAGATTAAAGATTTCACTTGGAAGCCTGCTGTAAATGAGCACTCGGGCCACTTGAGATGAACGCTCTTCAGCAGCTACCATTCATCCTAAACTGAGGTGGTATGATCTTTGCTGTGCATCATTGAAAAAAATCATTACTTACTTCAATTATGCAATGACATATAAATCAATGACAAAAGACAAATCGTGTACACATTAAAGAGTGTGAGAGATCTGCCATCTTAAATTACAATTTCACTTATTTATTTTCACATTTAGGTCATTGTCTCATTTATTTGGGATAAAGTGCTTAGAATGATTACTTATAGGAAGAGAAAGCAAGTTTAGTGAATCTTTATGTTGTTACCATGGCAACCAATTGACCTGTTCCCCAGTTTCTTCTGCAACAATCTGACTGGGTACCATCAGTTGGGTAAGTAATTTGCCCTGGGTCACTAAACTGGAGCACATCACCAATTCTGCAATGGCAGCCATTTTGGACCGAAGTTTCAGAACAATTTCAAGTGCAGACCATGTATTAGGACGATAATATTGCCTGAAATGGTGAACACAACCATGGGAACAAGCTATAAGGCGCATGCAAACCTAACAATCATGTTTACACATGATTGGCTGGCCCATTAACCAATGATAAATGAGCATTCTGGCCTCTGGGCCATTGAGGTCTGACTTATCAGGAATAGGAACAAAGGAAAATAAACAACAACAAAAAAAAAAGAAACAACACTGGTCCTTCCGAGAGGGAGAGAGATGTTATCCAACGTACCTTTCAGTCTGATTTATAGAGTATCATTGTTATAGTTTTCAATACAGTTCAATACAGACAACACTGATTGCTTCTCTCCAGTCCTTTTCAGCATCTACTGTGCTGTCCACATCCCCCACCTCGTCTTTAATTGGCTTTGAAGTGATTTTCTACTCATTAATCAATGACGAGTCATCAGAATGGGAGGGGTTGGCTGGCATGAGTTCCCTATATCAAAACAATAGAACTGTTTTTTTTTTTTTTTAACTGAACTGTACCACCATTTTAATCGTTTTCTCTTAAAACATTTTCTTCCACCATTGCTGATGCAAAGAATACATAATTTATAAAGATGCTATCTAGTTTTATGCCCTTATGAATCCACAGTAATGCTTCCGGAATGCTTTAAGGAAAACATGCTTCATCTAATCCAGAGATGAGCAAAAAGGGCCATACGTATCTGCTTCTGGTTTTCATATCAATGTCTGGTTATGTTAGCCCTAACATTTGAAAAATGAAACATTTATGCCATCTGTTATTTTAACTACATTTTGTGAAAAGCGCATGAATGACAACCAAAGACTGTTCTTGTGTCCCGATATAACATGTTTTCCTGTGATCTAATCTACGAGTCCACTAGTGTTGGTGTGTATAGAGCCAATTAGCTCATTTAGCAAGGGTAATTGGTGGAAGCAAAACCATGCATATACATGGGCCCTCCAGGACTGGAAATGCCCACCCCTGGTCTAACCACAAACCACAGAATCTATCATCACTACTACATTACCACTGTTCGGTAATCCTAACAATTCGCAAAAGGTTTCTGGCATGAAGCACTTATGAGTAAGTAGACAGTGTATTGTATTTGGTGGTTCACTAAGGTTTCTGTTATGGATTGACATTGTTTTGTGAAATCTGCCATTTTTTCTGAATAAATTATATCCAACTGTTTACAGTATGCATTTGTTCAAGAAAAGTGAAATAGATGTAGATGTTTATTCAAATGTGATCAGTCAGTAATTAAATCATTTGGTTAATGGGCTGCACCAAACTCATTATCTCTCTCTATTTCAATAATCACAACCAATTACTTTGTTAAATGGTCAACTAGAGTGACAAAGACTCGCAGTGGATTTAATCTGCATTACTCGTTAAAACAATCTGGTTGCCAAAAATGCAGGGCCCCAACTATGACTTACGGTTTTTGACATTGAAGTACCTAATTTTGTTTTATTAGACTTAAAGGTATCAGATGTCCCTCAGCCTTAATATCTACACAAAACTGTATCCTAATGGTAACTGTAAAGATGAAAAATGTCTGCAATATTCTGCACCCTGATGGAAAGCCTAACCTCTCACTGGCATTTTACTTCTCCACTTCCGAAAGGCTGAGTGGAGTTAAAATGACAGATGTGATGGGTTTGTTTAGTTTCGTCAGTGTTCAATCTGCCTCTCTCTCTCTCTCTCTCTCTCTCTCTCTCTCCCTTTCCACCTCCATCTACACCTTCACCAACCAGGGGATGGCTAAGCGGACAGCTGTGACAATATCACGTAAACAGTGACTGCCAGCTCGATAAATGCTTCTTTGACAGGGCCTGTGTGTGTGTGTACTATTTTATTGACAAACAAAATGATGCAATCTAGGCTGAGTCAGCAAATGCTAAAATGAAGCATAAAAAGAAAAACACACAAATAATATATGCAACTGTCATGTGGCTTGGTCACAGGAGTCTGTTTAGTCTATATCCACAAAGTGGTACAGGGCTGAAGCATGTTTCAAAAGGGTGGGGGGAGGATACCTTTCTTTTGCTCCCTTTGTGGGTGGGGAGAGTTTCATCCAATAGTATAGTCACTCAAAAATTAAGGTATGAATGCTGTTTATGTAGAAGGAGAAAGGGGGATCTCCAAAAACTGCAGGCCTTTCAAGATACTTTCAGCATGCATTGTGACCATAGATATCTCAAATCAGACAACAGATTCGCTTTTCAGTGTGCATTGTGACCCTAGATATCTAAAACCAGACGGCACATTCACAACAAATTTAGCTGAGAGCATCTCACTGAACGGAAATCTAATATTGTAACTCATTGGTGGACTGCATCACATTTTCCTCTCAGGTTTTCCTGAAGTTGTTATTCACACAGAAATGCAGATGTAAAGGTACAATAGTAAATATAGTGAGCAGAGTCTCAAAGGCTATTAAAAATGTAAAGCGTTCACTCTGGTTGGGACCAGTCATGTTTTGGAGAAGTAATCAGAGCTACTACTCTACCCCATAAATAAAAATTAATTCTGTTACTGGCTGGAAAATGATTGCCAGACGTCACCTAGTGGCAGAGAATGGAATGACAAACGGAGCCCTGAGGCAGACTCCTGGCTGGCGGCAGCTTCTCGCTCCTCTGAATGCCTCGCTGTGATGGATGGCACTGCCCGGCTGAGGTTATTGTTGTTGTCTAATAAAACCTGGCCATCCAGTCACACCGCTGTGAGGGTTTATTTTCAACACAGCTGTCAAGAATAAAAAAGAAATAAATAAATAAAAAGAAATAAAGAACGATTCACAAATGCACCAACGGAATCTTCATCCTGGAGATTCATAGAGCTACAGTACATTGCTTCCACAAGCTGTTTACAGTGTCTGACACAGCAGCACAAAAACTGGCCAAAATTTTAATCCCGCCTTAAAATCAATCGTGTAAAAACGAATTCAATAGTTATGAATTTGCATGGGGCGGCAGTGTATTATAGTGCTTAGGAAACTGGGCTTGAAACTCAGAGGTTGTGGATTAATTTTCTGCTGAGGCATTGGCATTGTACCTTTGAGCAAGGTAGTTAACCTGAATTGCTTAAGTAAATATGAAGCCATGTAAATGGATTGTACCCTGTGAACTGTAAGTCACTCCGGGTAGTAGTGTCTGCTAACTGTTATTATGTAATATACTAAAGGAAAATTAATAGAAATAGTAATAGAAATTCCATTAGAAAATTGGCATACATTTACACATCTGGATATATAATGATGCAAGCAGTGAACATTACTGTATCTTCAGCAATGAATGGAGCATTGCCAGTGTATCCATCCATCCATTATCTGTACCCGCTTATCCTGGTCAGGGACAGGGGATGCTGGAGCTTATCCCAGCGTGCATTGGGCGAGAGGCAGGAACACACCCTGGACAGGTTACCAATCTGTCATAGGGCACACACACCATTCACTCACACACTTCTACCTACTATGGGCAATTTAGAGTCTCCAATTAGCCTACTTGCATGTCTTTGGACTGTGAGGTGAAAAGCCAGTGAACCATGTTACTGTTTCTCTAGACATTATGGCCTCTGGTATTCCTGTATGATGAGTTCCTGCAATGCTGCACTCCTACCTCCAGCTCTCAACCCCTGTAGGGCAGGAAACTGTGGTTGAACACTTCACCTGTTTCACAATCTACATGGAGACAGTGTCGACTCATTTTCTGCATGTTTACCGAGAACCTGCAAGACACCAGAAGGACGGGGCAACAAGCAACACTACATTTACATCGATACTGTATAAAAAACCGTACTCCTCATATCCTATGGATGTTCACACTGAACAAAGCTGCCATCTGGTGGACAAGCTTACGAGAGAGGGGGGAAAATAATACACAAATTTGTGTACATTCCCCATATCAACAGTGTAGGCTTCACATATAGGTTTCATCAAGGTTTTCTTCAAACTGAGAACCTCCTACTCCCAAGAATACCATTAATAAATGTGTTTTTGGTGCTGGGCAGTTGCCAGATACAGTAAGTATTAAGCATGATGTTTATTAATGCTGGGATGAACCTCAGTATATTATAACAAGTTCTTAAATGTGTCGAAGATTGAGGGCTTCTGAAACAAGGTATTAATAGGGCTGTGACAGGATTTCTGGCATTCTCAACATTTTGCCATGCATTTAAAGGGCATATCATATGTTCAGTACATACATACACAAAATTGTATTTCTATAGGAAATTCTTGGAATGCTCAATTAAAAACCAAACTAGAAATTACAGAAAGAATTGCCCTTGAACATGCCCTGCCATTGTGTATCCTCAGAAATGATGATTCTTAGTGTGCACATGTAACAAATCCTGTCAAAAAAGACAGCATCTTAATACTGCTCATTATTAAATAGGTTAGTTTACACATGCATTACACTCCAAACAAAATGTCTGATAGCATGCTGTGCAGTTTAGAGGAAACAGTGAAGGTTTTTGCACACAGAAAAAGGCATGTACTTCCCAGCAAATTCCCATAATCATTTTATATACAGCCTACAGGGGCAATTCAATCAACGTGGATTGGCTTGACATTCAGTAAGGGAGAAATTCAATCCAAGTGGTTTGGATAGAATTCCAATGATGAATATAGGCAATCATACATTTTGTTCACAACATACATTCTTTTTTATTTTGACTAAATTATACCTTGACATTAGAGTGACCCATCCAAGAGAATGCATCCCCACTAACCCTTACCCTAACCCTTTCTACTGGTGGTCATATAAACCCTGAAATTTAATCATCTTTTTGTGCCATAACCATCACGTTAGCCGCACATCCACCCACTGCATTTTTAAGTTATGTCCTTTACAGAAACGATCATAAAAGGGTTTCACATGGTGGAGAGGGGAATAATGCTTTAAATCGACCGTTAATTCTAACACCAACCCGTTTCGCATTTTGACTTGATCATCTCCATAGACTGTCGGGGGAGCTACCAAGTACTATCAATCACTAACTTGTTCAATCAAATGATCATAAAAAAATTGCCTCCACAGTGAAACACTACGAGTTGTACTAGTGAACCACTAGTACAACTCATTTGGAGAGAAGAAACCACACAGTATGTTCTCACGAAAGAAAACTGCAGTTGCAGATTAAAACACACTATGGAAAGAATGCTTTACTGGAAAGAGGGGGGAAAAGGAAAGACATTGCACTCATTTGTCAAAATGTTGTCATAAGTCACATCTGAAAATCAAACACCAGGCAAGAAAGTTCATACATTATTTTACACTTAATGAGATAAATGCGTCACCAACTGCATTACGTACAGAGGATTAAAACATACGTTACTGTAAAAGGCTGAACGGTTGTCCCTGCCGTGCCTGTAAATGGCACTGGAACCCTGAAGCAGCAGGCCGCCAGTTACCATGGCGAGGGCAGTTCTGCCAGGAGGCCAAACAAAAGCCCCATTAGTCAGGAAGATGAGGGTGGCTTGGTTTTTATCTAAGGTTCTGAGAGTGCTGCCTTGACGTAGGCAGTGTGCAAACAGCAGTGTCCCTTTGACCACAGCCACCGATGGGCGAAAGCCTACACTTCAGTGGCTGTTTAAATAGCGTCTGTCAACCTGTACTTTATTGTGCGATTAAGTTCGGTTGTTGTCTTTTAGTTGTTTTGGTTTTTTGTTTTGGTGGAGTTAAACTAAGGAGCAGTATCTCGCACAAGACCCCGCCGGCTGTTGGTCTGTGCTGGACAGCTGAACCCCCTGGCTTCGTGTGTCATTCTCCCACAGCCCTGGCGTCTGGATGATTTTCTCAACCAGCTCCTCGAAGGCGCACTGGACACCGTCCCGAGTCTTTGCACTGGCCTCTAGTGGAGGGAGGGAGAATTACACAAACAACAAGAAGCGTTAGGAAAAAAAAATTTCTAACTGATCATATTGGGGGGGGGGGGGGGATAGTGGTCAGGTATGGACAAATTTCAAGACAACCAAAGTAATGTAAATGGCTTGCTCCCTGAAACAAATCGACTTGCAATCAATTATTTATATATGTTCAGCTTACTCTAGCCCCCGGTGATTTCCAGATTAAATTGATACATTTTTCAGCATTTATCTACCCATAAGACAAGTGATAAACCTTGCCCATGAAATGAGTACTGGGCAGGATTATATGATAACATTGGAGGACTGCACATATTCTTGAAAAAGATGCAAGGTTTACACACAACATGCTTAGCATTTATCCACCAAAAAATAATGTCAAATGACTCATCCTTCCAAGAACTGTCACCAACCGTAAGCACTCCGATTTTTTCCACGGCAGCTGAATTCTGAGGTCTAGACGGCTGACAGTGGGAGGTGAGAACGTGCAATGAAAGACACGTCGGCGGTGTGCTGACAGGTGCCACAGGCGAACCCGAGCGCATGAACCGCCACACAACTGGCCGTGGGCCCCAGACGGTGGCCTTTAAAGAGCCTGCATCACAGCGTACCTATGAAAAGCATGGAATGTTTCCTCGCAAACTTCAGGCCTTCGTTTCGGTCTACTTCACGGTTCTCCTGAAATAAAGGGAATGGTAAAATTAAAGGGACATTCAAATTGAACAACTGGTCAGTTCTACCAGAGAAGGAATGAAAGAATTATCCCAGTGAAAATGAAAGTATTGGTTAACAGGACTCTTCAGCAGAGGAAGTAGTAAGTAAACAGCCATTATAGTGTATCTCAAGGGTAACTGGAAATAAAAGCTGAGTTTATTTGAATTTTAAATATCTGAGAAGGTTTTCAGGGGAAACCCATGTGCCCAGTACTTATACATTTTGACTTATACATACACCATGCTGTATATTTCACTCTAAATCCCCCCCCCCTTTTTTTTCATGACACTTGTTACATGTTGCCCCATCCCAGCACTTTTTGGTAATTTGTATTTGTCCTAATACTGTCGCTTATTCTTCTGCCTAGTTGGCTTTGCAGAGGTTAGGTCTGAATAGTGTTCACTGTGTGAACTAAACTGTGTTCTTGGCTAGAAATAGCTGTACAAAATAAGTATTGTATCTTACTGAACCTGTGTTCAGTAGTTGTCTATGACCATGAAATGCACTTTTTGTACGTCGCTTTGGATAAAAGCGTCTGCCAAATAAATGTAATGTACTGATATTTATTCTGATGAAGCATTTAAGGAAACGTACACACACTCACCTTATCGATCTTGTTCCCAACCAGCATTTTCACCATTTCATTCTTTGTGCAGTACGTCTCCAGTTCATTTAACCAATTACCAAGTTTTGAGAAGGTGTCTCGCTTTGTAACATCATACACTGGATGAAGGAATGACAAAAATGACACCTTTATCCACGAAATCCTCCAATCGCATGTATGTGCAGACCAACCACCCCTAATATCAGTTACAATTACAGCACTAAAGACTAGAAAATTTCAACAACACAATGGATTTTTAAAGCACACTCGGGGAAAAATGGAAGCTGTTGACAATTTCAGGTCCAGATTTTGAATAGAAACCTTACATCCTCCTTTTGAGTTTCCCACAAAAATGCCAAATGCATTATCAGTTCAACTTGGCATTATGCAAAAAAAGAAACCTGTGTAAAAATGTACAATTTTGTTCAGGTATATCTAGTTACCATTGCAGCTTCGTTGGAGAGAAGGAAAAGCTTAATAAAAGCTGCAGATGCAAATGCAAATAATCTGAGGACTAACTACAGCCTGAAATGACACTACTTACTGCAGGAGAGCTTCTGTAGATATTACTGTGTTTACCCACCTAGGATCACACCCTGGGCTCCTCTGTAGTAGCTGGGAGTCAGGGTTCGAAAACGCTCCTGGCCAGCCGTGTCCTACCAAACACAGGCAGCCACACTCAGTAAACTCAAACGGAGGAAAACAAGGCTCGCTGAGAAGCAGAAACAATCACAAATGCACACACACAAACCAATTTCTCGTATTATGTTTGTGCTGTGTGCAGTATTTTGTGTTAGCGCGTAGTGCAGGAACATTTGGAAATGAAACGTATTCCTTTCCAAAGAAAGTTCTGTGACGCAAAGACCTCTGCAGACTTCTCGGTGTGCAGCCCCAGAAGAAATGTGTTTTTCTACAGAAACGCTGTCAGCAGTTGGCAAGTCACGCAGCATGGACAATATATTATTACCACCAATCAGCATGCACCAGATGGACGGTTGTGTGTGTGTGTGTGTGTGTGTGTGTGTGTGTGAGAGAGAGAGAGAGTGTGTGTGTGTGTGCATGTTCCAAGCTTCCAGGTCTAATATAAAACGTCTACTGAAGTCTATGTGGCAGTGCACTCGTTCACAGCATATCACATTAATTAGGTGAGGTTACAAACCTTGCTCTTTGACAAAAATAGCAATACCACAGTTTTCTCCATAAAAGACAGTTTAACATGCTGACACCTTTTTCCTGAGTGGGTGAAACTGTCATTTTAGGTTGTGGATTGGATGTGTGTCCTCTGTGAGTACAGTGATCTCACACTCTCCAAATGAACCTCAAAATTCCATAAGTCTCTCTGAAGCACAAACAGCAGCATTTACCCATATTGCGAGCTTTGCTCTGTTTCCGTCCACTGCCACAGTTTTCACTTTGAAGTCCACACCTAGATGCACAAGAACAGAGTGCACACTTAACTCTCTGTGCGCCCCATAAGACAGACATGAACACAAGCTGAAAGTGCCTTTAATGCTCTGAATTCAGAAACTACATAGTGTAACGGCTACACAAACACAACACATCAAGCACAAACTTTTAAACTCTGATGCTGACCTTTGGCCTTTGTACAGCACCAAACTGCCCAGTGACTTTAAATACACTTTTATAAATAGGTTTTTAACAATAGTGGAAAGGAATTTCCCTATTAAGCCAAATAGCTACATCTGTAACATAACTAAGCAAATGCATTACTGAGTGCTGTCACTGTTGGGGCCAGAATGTTTTGCTTTCCACCTCCAAAAATAACAGCAATGTCAAACTGTTAAATGCATATGTAAAAACAAAAGCCTGGATTTTGACTGTTTTGACAACTCAGTCTAATGAACACAGAGCCAGTCGCGTCAGCAGGCCGTTTAAAGGCCTCGTAAGATAAACATTGGTCTCTGTTCTGACGTTTGAGGAAGCAGACTTTACTCAGCACAGCTGGCTACAGCTGGCTTTTCACTGTAGCTAACACCGTACAAGTAAGGAATGTTCAGAATTCATTTGAATCCCCGAGTACCTTAGTAATGGCCAACCAAAATAAAAACTTTGATAAATTAACAGCAAAAGAATGCAGGCTAATTTTTCCCCCAATGTGGCAAATCTGATTGACAATGTAATTTCAGATACACCTTTCAGAACAATTTTTAGGTTTAAATTAAGTAACCATATTTTCTAATTTAATAACCATCGGACCTATTAAAACATGCATACCCAGTATACATAAATGAAAACATGCATCATCATTGGCTATTATTTTTCCATTTTTCTTTAGAACATAAATCATTGGCAGTGTCTGTGAAATAGTTTAAGCTTTTTAGTGAAAATGGATCCATCTGTGAGCAGCTTGCTGCTGGCATTCAAGTCTCTTGCAAAGTCAAATCCTGTCTGTCCCAACCCCTGCACTGCTGGGACTAGCTGTAGTGTCATCCTGTCCCTGATCAGGGAAGTGTCCTTCAACTAAGGAAGGGTGTGAGAGGATGGGCGCAGTAAAACGTGAATGAACATGCTGCCACTGTGCATAGGTGCAAACATAACCAACTGTGAGGATGGGACTTAACTTCATAATGCTTAGTGTACTGCACACCATGATGTGTCATTCTTAGTGAAGAATTAGGAGTGCACTCAGTCTCAATTCCAACTTACCAATAGTTGCTGCAAGTTCTGGATCAAATTTATCCTCAGTGAATCTCAAGAGAAGACTGCAGGGAGAGAAAAAAATTCAAATAAGAGAAATTAGAAAGGTTTCCTTCAGAGTGCATCAAACTGGAGGGCAGACTGAGCTTTTCAGATACCCTCAGTCAACTAAGACTGCACGGAAAATACACTGACCTTGCCAAACTCTCTGTGAAACCCTGAGATAACACCATTACTGACCTCAGAATGAACTACTGGTGAGGTTCTTACTCCACATTTTGGAAAGTTCAGGAATCAAATGACATAAAAAGAATACATAACTACAGCCTCTGCTGCTACCACAAACAACAAATTGTCTGCTCAGCTGTGTTGCATTCAGATACTTAGGTAAAACAAATAAAAACCTTCACATTCCAGTGTCATAAATTTGCATTATCCATCTCATTTGTGTGGCATCTCAAACTGCTCATTTTCCAGACTGTGAACTGCACTGCAGCAGCGCCCTACAGTGGACAAACTCTATTACTGCAGAAGCCATTCACTCAACCAGTCAACCAGCGAGTGGTTGGCTACTATTACAGCCAATAAAAATCATCTTGAGGCTAGTCTTAGCGCAATACAGACTGTCTGACAGCTCCAATGTGAAAGATGCCAGGGCTGTGTGGAGCCATGCTTGTTTGTTAGTGTTGCAGTATTGGCCACATGACACGTCAGTGTTAGTTTTCCCATCCTTACGAAACACACTGCCTCCCTGGGGTATATTTCACAAAACATGATGGCTGAGTTAGTTGGATAACTGCTCAGAGTAAAACCAGGAACAGCTGTTTTTACTTCAGTCCATGTTCCAGATTTGGGAGGGTTCAGGGTTTCACTTATTGCAGCTGTCCAGCTAAAACAGTAATCCTGCTTTGTGAAACAGGGTCCTGGTCATGCAGCCCAGTCTAGAGCACAACATACTCATCCTTCAGTTCTCTGCGGTCCTTTTGACAAATTTCCTCACATGATGCTAATAGATGTGAATGCTTTACTGCGAAACCTGTAGGCTCCCAGCTGGCATTTTCTACACGTAGTAAAGTCCTTAAAACTTTCAACATCTATTCCACTTGATAAAACTTGTCCATTATCTTAATGAAAGCCTGGTGACAGCAACTGATTTTCAAGAAAAGCACATTATGCCATAAAAATTCTTAGCATGTTAAACAAAGCAAAGCTTGGGAGAGTCCAGGTCAGGACAGCAGTGTTCACAGAGAGGCCTTTGTGTTAACGTACATTTAAGGTGTGAAGGTGTTGCTGCTCTTCAGGGCATAGCAACAATTTTCTGATTGGAATCCATCATCTTCTATACTGTACTGTTTTCACGGATAAATATGTAATGTCCTCTCTCTTTTTTGCCTCTCGCTCTCTTTTTGGGAAAAATAAGCTGATAATAAATATTTTCAAATAAATGTAACAATTCTAACAGAGCACCAAAAAAACTAATAAATAAATAAAAAGAACATAAGTTTGTGCGCAGTGAAATTATATTTTGAACCTTCTGACGACGTTAAGTAGTCTAGCTGTCTAGATTCTTGTGTTCATGTTTTATGGCCGGGCTAGCTATACATGTAACTATAGCCAACCATCCACGATACTAGATACATAATCATAACTTGCAAACTGTTAGGATCTAATAATACTGATCCAATAATATACTAGCAAATTAAAATGGTATGATACAACTCTTTAGTTACTGAATAGCTAGCTACGTTCACTGGCAACTTTTTTTACAAGAAGCAGGCTAACGTACACAGAGCAGCTGAATGTTATGTAACGTTGGCTTGATAACTTCAGTGTCGTTCTAACAAGGCTCCCTGGTCCTGGATTCCAGCTACCAAGTTACTGTTTAATCAGATCATACTAAAGCCAAACTTAAGTAAACAGCATTACTGTTGACGTCATTTTGTTGTCCCGGTTTTAATCGAAAACACCCACGATCAAATATCTACCATAATAGTCAACTTTGGAGAGACACCGAGTATTTAGAAAGCAAGCCATCCGTGAGATACACCAGAAGCTCAGGGAAGTAGCCAACAATTCACTAGCTAGGACGAACTCAAGACAGAGAGGTTAGCTACAGCTAATTTTAAATAAATAGCCATGTTGCTAACTACATTACCGCAAACCTAGAAAGTCGTAGCCACCTATTGGGTGATAGGTTTTGTATCTATTAAAAGAAAGATTACGCATAAAATATTTAACGTTAACTTACCTGGATTTTCCAACGCCGCTTTCTCCGATTATCAATAGTTTCAGAGTTGTCAGAATGCCGTCGTCCATGTTCTTGTGGTTGTGCTAAGCAAGTGACGTTAACTTAGCTATTTAGCTAACTAGCTAACTTCTTAACAAACAGGAAACGGACCATTCGCTGACTGTTTCGGCTAAACTAGCTAGTTGTGCTTCTGAGGTTTGACGACAATCACGTCATCACGACCGTTCTGGTGTAATCCAATCAAAACCCTCCAAAATGTGACCCGAACGTTCTAAAAATTAAAATAAAAAATAAAAAACATCCCCTTTCACAGTCCCTGTTCCTGTTGTAGGCCTACACACGGGGTCGCTGGCTGCTAGCGATCAACAAGTTAGGACTGGATTGGTGACTAACAGCCAATTGCTATGGAGGCGATAAACAAACGCATACGTGTAGCGTGGTTAGCTGCAATTTAAACCTCTTGGTTAAACTCGCTTAAACCACTAGATCATAGAATTCTTCATTTCGAAGATTCTGATATGTTCTAGTTGTAATGCAGTTCGGTAATTTAGAGGATTAAACCTGAGGTTGAAACTCCAGCTAAGCACCCTGCAATTAACCTGTTATGTTTAATTACATGAAATGGTTTATTGTGGTTTTATATGTGGGCTACACGAATGTTTTAGTGAATAAACCCATTTAGAATACCAAGGCCAATTTGCACAAAATGCATTTTGCAATCTAAGAATTCAGAGTTGTCTCCTATCGTTCGCAATCTCTGACCTGCAGGACGTTTGGAATGTTATTTGAGTGCAGTCAGGGCCAGGGAATGATACCAAATCGTTCAAGTGGAAAATTAAAGATGTTTAAAAGAAAACCTAAATTCGATATTTTAATGGCAAACCCCTTACCTGAGCGGAGTATACATTGAATTTCCCCTTTGTCCACTAAGAAACAAAAGGTTCATTGAGAAAGGGCTGTAGCTCTCTCTTAGCGTAAATAATTACCACTTTGGTAGACAGATTCAGGGACACCAGATAGGCTACTGTTAAGAAGAATAGGCATAGGCTACTGACCACCAGTGATGCGATAATCCTCTGGTATCAACAATGCGATCAACTTTCGTTGTAAATCGCCCTGGGGTAAGAATAGATAGATAGATAGATAGATAGATAGATAGAAACTTTATTGATCCCGTAGGGAAGTTCCCTTAGGGAAATTCAGGTTTCCAGTGAGTACAGCACCATAAGTTAAAAAGTTAACAAGTTAAACATCACACACCAAACATAGAGATAGTAACAATATACAGAAAATAAATAAAGAAAATAAATAAAGAATAAAGTAGCAGCGGTTATATAAAATAGCAGCGGTTGTTCCAGTTTAATTAAATAGGTAGTAAACAATAAATAATGAGACTGTCCAGTGTGATGATGATGATGTTCAGGTGATCAGGCCTAACTCTACTTCTTCAGACCTCAGACCTAACCTATCCTCCCCCACCCCCTCCTCTCCCTTCCAACTTTGGAGTTGTGCAGTCTGATGGCACGGGGAACAAAGGAATTAACGCTTGCTAGATGACAGTAATGTGTAATGGATTCATTCTTTTGTGACATAAGGTCACTAATAATGTGATACGCTAGAAAGCCCAGAAAGAATGTTCTTGCCAGAGTCGGTCTGATTTATTTATTTTTAATTCTTTGAACGGATTTTAGCCGTGATGGTAATCATTAACCATGTCGGCTACTGTACGTAGCCTATAGGCTACAACCTGGTTATCTCAATGTGCAGGTAGCGCGATCAAACACAGCCACAGGACACATAATAATAATAATAATAATAATAATAATACATTTACTTGTATAGAATGTTAAACATAAAAAGGAAATTAAAATTAAAAGGACATGGTAATAACAAGATGTCACAAAACAAGAGACCTTGATACATTGTGACGGTCTTGCAGAGGTAAACTATGGAAGCCCATTTCCGCCAGTAAAAGAAAAATAAGATGAAAACTTAGCCTTGATAATAAAAATATCCCTATAGTAAGTCATAATTATGAGATAAAAAATCAAAATTATGAGATAAAGTCATAATTATGAGATAATTATGTAATGAACTTACATCATTGTGTTTGGAAGATGGTGGACAATGCATGTCGAGGCTCGGCTGCTCCTGTTTTTAGCCAGAGAAGATCTACAAGACTGTTGACGGCAAAGTGATTGTGGAGGATGAGTTGCTTAACTTCCTCGCTGTGAAAATTTAGACATTAAGCCAGGACGAGATCGTCCTGTTGGCTGCGAACCCTTTTGACTCCAAATGGATAGAGTCCTCGAAGAAAGTGTTGTTTGAACTTTGCCCTACTACTACACAGCGGTGCATTTCCCATAAAGGGCCACAGAAAGACATCAACAACATGAAGAGTTGCCTTAAAGTAATGAATGAGTGTGGGGAGAAAATTCCCAGATTTGTCTCTCATTACTTGGATGAACTGCCGCCGGTGACATTTACCAACATGGATGTCTCGAGCCTACTTGGGAGAATGGAGCAGTTGTACGCTGAGGTTTGCTCTATGAAGCACGCAATGCAGCTACAGGCTGATGTAAGCGAAGATCTTCGTGCTATCACTGTGGAGATCAATGGCCGAGTGTGTGCATTGGAGCGTCCCACAGACCTGACTCGGGGCGACGGTCCGGATGCGTAGGCGGCGATGGTCGGAGCCACTGGCGTGGGCGCGATGGCTGGGGCTACTGGCTTGGACGGCACAGCGTTGGGGGCTGCACCGGCGGGAGCCTCGGGCTTGGGCACCAGAGAGAGATGCAGCTGGGGCTTCCGCTCTGGATGTGGAGAGGGCTGTGACAGTGGAAATTCCCAGTGGGCTAACGTCTGTGCCAGGCTCTCCAAAGTGGAGTCATGTTGTGAAAAAGGGCCAATGCATGTTCTAGAGAACGCTGCTGCTCAGTCAAGATCGCGTACTGTCACCACCGGGCAGAAAAATAAATCCAGTAAGGTTCTGCCTATTGTTGGCACCGCAGCTGTGGGTAACATCAAAATGATGGTGAGTGTTTTTGCTACCAAGTTTCCGCCAGACCTAGGCGCTAAAACTTTATCTGTGTATCTTAAAGAAAAACTTGGCCGTGAGGTTATCTGTAAAAAGATTGACACTGTACACAGTAGATTCGGCTCATTTAAAGTGTCTGCTGAATGCAATGAGGTTGGCGGAATGTACAGTCTGGAGATCTGGCCAGAAGGAGCACTGATCCGCCGCTATTATGAGCCGCGCAGGGATGGAGTTATCGGGTCAAACACTGCACTTGCTGTGGGGGGAATGAGTGTACCTGCTGGAGCTGTGGGCACTCACTAGTCTTGCTAAATGAACATTCGGGTGTTGTCATACAACTGTCGTGGCCTGCGTCTGGGTCAGAGCGCAGGGGATAAAGCTCGCCGCATAAATGTTGACAACCTTTTGGAAAATTGTGACATACTATGTATGCAAGAGACATTTTTAGCAAAGCAAGACTTGGAAAAACGAAATTCTCTCAATGATAACTTTCATGGGGCTGGGGAGTCTACAACTGACCTTGGCATGGGGATAGTCAGAGGTAGGATACCAGGGGGTGTGGCTATTCTATGGAATAAGAAGCTTGACTCATTGATAAATGTGGTTAGGCTTGGTGTTGACTGGTGTATTGCAATACAGTTTACTCACAATGACAATGAATTAATTGTCCTAAATGTGTACACACCTTAGGAATGCCATCAGAATGAGGATGAATATCTAAATAGGATTGCCTTCATCAATTCCTTTATGCAAGATAATACTTATTCTACTGTATATGCCATTGGGGATATGAATGCAGATATCTCAGACAGGAACTCATTATTTGCCAGTCGCATGGCTCAGTTCTGTCAAGATAATTTTATATTGTCAAGCAAAGTGCTTTTGCCTAATAATAGTTATACTTACATTAGTGAGGCCTGGCACACTACGTCATGGCTGGATCATTGTATTAGTACAGCTTATGCACATGCTTCTTTGGGGTCTATGAGCATTCTGTATGGGGTAGCAACGACTGATCATATACCTTTTGCTATGACAATAAATGTTGAACATCTACCTGTGCCATCTAGAAATGGAAATAGTATCAACAAAAAAATCTGGACTGGTCAACCCTCACAAGGAAACACATCTTAGCCTATTATGCTACTACAGATAAATCCTTAAGTAATATTCATCTACCTAGAGATGCAGTTATGTGTAATGGCGTTAATTGTAAGGATGTGAAGCATAGGAGATCGCTGCTCCATGTATAATGATATAGTAAGTGCTTTGTATGAGGGCAGTAAGCCCTACTATAAGCATAAAAATAACACAACATCAGGTCTGGTTGGAACAAGTATGACAAGGCAGAAACCTGGACTGAGACAAGACAGAACGCTGGACTGGGCTAGACAAGACAGGTACCAACTGGGCTAGACAGGAAGAGACTGGACTCGACAAGACAAGAACGGACTGGACCAAACTGACACATACGGAACCAAATTAAGCCACAAGACGAAACAGATTCAGACACAACACGACAGGACTGGACCAAGACAGACACGGAGCGGACTCACGACACTACATGGAACTGGACATGGACACTACACTGGACTGGACTCAGACGACACTGGAGTGGACTGAGACTGACACAGAAACGGACTGACACAGACTGGAACGGACTGACACAGACAGGGAGAGGGGTAAGACACTAATAGGGAACAGACTGACACTGGCACAGGAACAACAATGGGAGACCTACAAGGACAGACAAAGGGACAAGCAGGTGGGGAGGCACACGGCAAGACCGACAGACACACTAAGGGACAGACAGACAGGGAAGGAGAGGGGTGAATTCAAAGACTGACACGCTGACAGACAGACAGGCAGACAGGCGGGAGAACAGACTGGCCAACGGGCCAACGGCCTGGGGGACAGACAAGCAGGCCAACAAACTGGCTGACAGACACGTAGGCAGACAAGCAGGCAGGCAAACAGACAAGGGGGCAGGTGTGCAGACGAACGCATGGTTGGGAGAATGGACTGGGTGAGATCTCTGGCGCAAGAACACTGGGGGGCGCGAGAACGCCAGGGGGAGCGAGAGCCCTAAGGGGAGTGAGAGCACTTGGCAAGGCATGAACAGGCAAGACAGGTGGCTTCTCCTGCAGGACAGCGGGCAGGGCAGGCCGCAGCGGCCCCTGCGGGACAGACGGAGCAGGGGACCTCTCCGGGGCTCGAGGCGGAGCAGGCGGCCGTTCCGGGGCTCGAGGCGGAGCAGACGGAGACCCCTGCGGGCCGAGCAGGCTGGGCAGGCAGCTCCTGCGGCGCACTGGGCTTGGAGTACTTCTCGGCCAGAGGGGGCATATCCGCGGCCCCCCGGAGATACTCCTCCCAGTGAAGTGCCGTTAAAACTAGGGCTTTAAAGTCACAACACCCCTCAAGCCCAGAGTAAATTAGCCCACCATGGAGGGAGTCCCTCATGTCGTCCCGAAATATCTGGCACACGATTGACTGGGGCAGGTCAGCCTGTGCGGCTACAGCGCTGAATTCAGTCGCGTAATCCAATACATTACGCGACCCCTGACTGATATCAAAGAGTCTGTCGGCCATCTCTCTGGCGACAGGACTGGACCCAATGGGCCTCGGAGCAATCACCGGCTTGCTCCAGACCGGTGGCATGTCTCCAGAAAAAAATGAAAACCCCAGGAAGGAAGGCAAAAAGGGAGAGAAAAAAAAAAAAAAAAAACTCTGCTGGGTCCAGAACTGGCTGGATCCTTCTGTCAGGTGAGGCGAGGGAATGGACCCAAACGCAGAGTCAAAAACTCAAAATCCAAAGGGTAAACAAACCGAGGATATTAATTTTAATAAGTACAAAAACAAAGGAGAACAAAATCAAAGCCACGCAGGGCAAGTCTCAAAAGGACAAAGCAAAGTTCCTTAAACACAAAAACTGAGAAAATGCAGAAATCCAAAACAATGCAAAAACAGAACACGGGCAGGGTAGAAAACACCCAGGACAAAACACAGAGTCACAAGTACACGAGGTAGCACATACCGAAACACAATCAGAAAAGCACACAAAAGGATCCAGCACCTGAGTCAGGAAAGAAAGGAACTTAAATAGACAAGACACTGACGAGACACAGGAGGGCACAATGCACAATCAGGCCACAGAGAGGGAAGGGAAAATGAGACAACCAAAAAACAATAATTGAATAATTGAAAACAATAATACAATTAAACAGGATAAATGAACATAATTAAAAACTGAAGTGCCGCCATCTGGCGGCCCAAAAAGGGAAACGCAGACAACCACAGAACCATGACAAAACCAATTTCAGATTATTCTATTAATGCCTGGCCTTCTTCCACAACCTTTGGTTTTCAAAAGTAATTGATTGCAAATTTTTTTAAATTCAAATTCAAGCAGTGACAACATTTTGACCATTTTGGTCTTTTTCAAGAAAAAAGACCAAAATGGTCAAAACGTTGTCACTGCTCACGGATTTAAGTTAACTAAATCACTTGGGAGCATAATAGCAGTGTGCTGGTATTATTTGCTTATTTTCCACAATGACATAGGGACATATGGTGTCAGCCACTGGCGTGTTCAGATCAGCAGAAAACAGCGTTTAAAGTAGATTTCATGGATACAGCTGCTGCAGCCCTAGTTGAATTATAGGTTTATACTCTTGAATATAAAAGTATAGGCTAATTACCTTTATTCACGAATAATAAATCACTCCAAAACTGACAACCATTCCGCCACATCTGGAACTTGGCAACAAATGGCGACAAATGAATTATCTTGTGGCCACGACTTAATTATCTCGTTATTAATTCGTGGCCACGCAATATTTTTTTTCTCACAAATGTCACCAGACGGGCTCCTTATTTAATAGTAGCAATATATTTACTTGCTTTTATATAACCGAAAGAAATCATTTAAATTGTTTTACCTTATAACTGAAAAGTAGCCTATTGGGAGCTCATAGCCCCTCCCGCGTGTGTTCCTGTTTCCACAGAAACTGTCTTTGCATGTCACGGTGGCGTGTTTCGGGCAAGTGATAACTTCTCGGAAATCCCATGTTTCTCAGAACCGCACCGCACTGCGG
Source organism: Anguilla anguilla (assembly GCF_013347855.1). Taxonomy (NCBI): domain Eukaryota; kingdom Metazoa; phylum Chordata; class Actinopteri; order Anguilliformes; family Anguillidae; genus Anguilla; species Anguilla anguilla. The sequence goes on along the minus strand of NC_049208.1, from coordinate 15,273,313 downwards.
GCAAGCTGAGACAAAGTTTCACTTTCGCTTTGCTTCGTTCAACAGAGCGTTGACGGCACACTGAGATAGACAGATCGATTACCAATATTGAGCCTCTGCGCGGCAGGCGAGGCTCCTCCCTTTTCCCCGGAAAGTACAGGTGCGTACGGTCTATGGTCCAGACTAGTTGGACTCTTCTCAACCGAACGGGGAAATTTAGTGAAAAGCCATGGCCGGATGTCGGACGGACTGTATTGAGGAGCCCTTGTCTATGAGTTTTGGAAGCCTCGGACGCTTTATCGGAAGACACCCCTGGTGGTTTTTGGTTATCCCCACGCTGGTCTCCGTTGCCTTAGGAGGAGGTTTTTATTTTTTGAAGGACAGAGAGGCAAATGATATTGAGGAACAATTTACACCAGTGAATGGTCCTGCAAAGAAAGAGAGGCTTTTTGTTCAAGACAACTTTCCAGAAAACGATTCAGTGTTTTCAGTTCAAAGGCTTGCAACTGAAGGAGCATATGCGTCAATTTTAGCGGTTTCGGAAACCAACATTTTAAGACGTGCAGCATTTGAAGAAATACTGTCCTTATATGACGACGTTATGCAGATAAGTGCGGGAGTGGATCAGCGTAAATACAATGACATTTGCGCTACTGTGCAGCAGAATTGTTATTCGAACGCGATTCTGGACATTATTGGTTACAATTCAAGCAACATTGAAAGCATCAACTTGACGTTCCCAATGTATAAATCCTCATCTGGTTTTGTTTTTCTGGGGTCCGCTGTAGGTGGTGTAAATGAATCTTTAATAGTTGAACAAGCACAGGCGATACGACTTTTTTTCTACTTACAAGAGAAGAGGCCTGAAACATATCTGTGGCTGAAAGAATTCATTAAATTATTTTCTGGAGAATCGAAGTTGAAATTTAAAGAGGTAGGCCTACGTAGTCTTATGTTATAGGATATATTATGTGGATAATAATAATAACAGTATAGCCTGTTACCATCTAATAATAATAATTGCGTGCACAGAATAAAACTAAAACGAAACGACTAATGATCAATTATTATGTTATTACGAAGATGATGATTATTATTAGCCTATAGGCCTAATTGATGTTGTTTGTATTTATTTGTTTTTTTTTTTAATTGTGCAGGTGGTTTGTGGAAATAATCTCAGCTGGTTCTATGTTAAGTAGAAAGCCGTAGATTATATAAAATAAAAATAAGTCTATTATCGCTTGGAAATGGGAAATTCATGTATACGATAATTTATTGAGAATGATCACGTGATTGTTCTTATTTTCACTTTAGGTGTCGGTGTCATATTATACATCGATCTCAAGGCAGCAAGAATTTGAAGCAAATTCAAAGACTGTTATTCCACTGTTTGCAGCCACATACGCCCTTGCAATTTCTTTTTCCATCGTGTCATGTTTAAGGTTTGTTTAATGCAAAAATGATGGCTGTACTTGAATAGTATTGCCACATTGCACCGAGATAGCTAACTGCGATATGAACACTATATTTAACAAAAAAAAACTTCAAAAACCGTTAACAAATTTGCATACAAGTCATTTTAGACATACCTTTGAGGATAAATAATAGACATACATATATAAAGTCATGATGAAAGATGAAAACAATACATTTTACGAAGCTGAATTTGTTCGTGTTTTACATACTGAAATGAACCGTGCAGCATGTACAAGTACATGCATCCAAAAGAGAAATGCATCTTAGAATAAAAATTTTGAAATAGGGCCTATTGTCTTTCACAGTTGTACTATTGAATAGGAAAAAGCTGAAGTCAACCAGCAGGTATAGTGCTACCACAGCAACCTTGGAGTGCACCAATAATCAGAACTTTGTTATACCAACGTTGTTATACCAAGTGGCGCATTGCTTCCTCGTACCAAATACAAGCTCTTTTAACATAAATTTTTCATTTTTTTAGGTTGGACAATGTGAGAAACAAGGTGTGGGTAGCGACGTTTGGAGTGTTTTCAGCGGGCCTGGCTGTGCTGTCTAGCTTTGGCTTGCTGCTGTATGTCGGTGTACCTTTCGTAATGACTGTGGCCACCGCCCCATTCCTGATTCTAGGTAATAACCTCCTGTTGCCCCAACATGTGGGATTCCTTTCAGTTCCCTTTCAGGCCCAGATTTAGTCAAACTGAATTGTGCTTCGTTAATAGTATCACCATCAATTGGCTTCTTCATCACCACCACCATTGTCATCATCATAGTCAGCATAATAATAATCATAATTATAAAAATCATAATGTTTACACATTATTATTATTATCATTATTATTACACAAATTCATACACTCAAAATGAATTATTTAATTATGTATTGAGCATGAGCATTGTCATTTGCATCATTGGCTGATCTTAAATTGTTGTTTGCCAGGGATCGGTGTGGATGACATGTTCGTCTTGATAGCGTACTGGCAGAAGACCAATGTGCACGACAATGTAGAGGACCGTCTGGCGGAAACGTACAAACACGCAGCCGTCTCCATCACCATCACTACGCTGACCGACGTCCTGGCCTTCTACATCGGGGTCATGACTCCCTTCGGCTCTGTGCAGTCTTTCTGTCTCTATACTGGCACCGCCGTCCTGTTCTGCTACATTTACAGCATCACGTTCTTTGGTGCCATCTTGGCTCTGAATGGTAAGAGGGAGGAGAGCAATAGGCACTGGCTAACGTGCATGAAAATTCCAAAGACGTGTCCCCCAGAACGTTCCAGATGGTACAGCATCTGCTGTGTGGGTGGGGTCTATGACAGAGAGACTAAAGCTGAGGAAGCGCTGCCAATCAATGACTTCATTAAGAAATACTATGGGCCATTCCTCACCAAAAATTACACCAAATTTTTTGTGGTCTTCCTCTATGCTCTTTATTTGTGTGTCAGTATTTATGGGTGCTCCAATGTGCAGGAAGGAATAAAACTTAAAAATTTAGCATCTGATGATTCATATGTTGTTGAATATTACACGCATGAAGATGAGTACTTCTCAGTGTATGGTCCAAATGTCATGGTAGTGGTAGAAAAGACAGTTCCTTACTGGGAAGAAAGCGTGCGTTCCAACCTTAAGAAATGCTTGAAAGATTTTCAGATGCTAACCTATGTTGATCAGGAACTCTTCACATCCTGGCTTGATGCATATGGTGCATATTTGGGAAAATCCTCCTTGGATTTAAACAACAAGACCGTATTCATGGAAAAATTGCCTGCATTTCTCAAGCTGGCTCCAGCATTTAGGCAGGATTTGAATTTAACTAACGGGGAGATACACGCCTCCCGCTTTTTCATTCAGACTGTAAATATCACCAGTGCGCTTCAGGAAAAGAACATGTTGAGTGAGTTGAGATTGACAGCCAAAACGTGCCCAGTTCCTTTGCTGGTTTATCACCCTGCGTTTATCTTCTTCGACCAGTATGCGGTCATAGTGACAAATACGATTCAGAATATTTTGGTTGCCACTGCTGTCATGCTGGTCATCTCCCTCTTGCTGATTCCCAACCCGCTCTGCTCGCTGTGGGTGACGTTTGCCATCGCCTCGGTCATCGTGGGCGTGGCTGGTTTCATGGCGTTGTGGGGCGTAAACCTGGACTCTATATCAATGATAAATCTTGTCATCTGCATTGGCTTCTCGGTGGACTTCTCAGCCCACATCTCCTATGCGTTCGTTTCAAGCAGCAAGTCCACTGTCAATGAGAAGGCTACAGATGCTTTGCACTCCCTGGGCTATCCCATAGTGCAGGGAGCTGTTTCTACGATATTAGGGGTGGTGGTGCTTTCTGTGGCTGAGAGCTACATCTTTAGGACCTTCTTCAAGATTATGCTCCTGGTCATTTCCTTCGGGCTGGTTCATGGCGTCGTTTTTATTCCTGTGTTCTTGACCTTTTTCGGGATTTGCAGTAAATCAGACAGGTGATGCCTGTGGTTCCCATAGATACTGCTGTCTGCCACTGTGAAGCACAGAAAAATTTCCTGGAGACGCTACATAATGGCTACATAAAACAAATTCCACTGGCCTTGGTTGTCTGGCTAATAAACAATCTGTCTATCCATCTATGTTCAGAATTTGTTTGTCTCATTTTTGGATTGTACTGGTCCAGTTAGGCTCATGTGATTTTCTACCCACATAAATTTAATATATATTCAAATGTAAAGAAAGTGATCCAGGTATTTGTGTAGAGTACAGGTCTGGAGAGGTGACAGATGACAGCTTTTGAATATTAATGAAAAATGGATGATTTAATGTCTTTGAGGACATTCTGTTGCAATGCTTGAGTGGACAAGTGGACAAACTAGGAAAGAGAATGATGTCACAGGACATGTGGACATCACTAGGAATCACCTGGTTCTATAAAGTCTATTCATTTCCTCTATAAACCATGAGCTAAATCTGTCCGGTCAGAAGACAAACAATGTCACTGCATACTGCTGTGTGGAAGATAATTACCAATATTTGGCTGGTGATGATAACTATTATGTGGACCATTATGCATTAATAAACAAACATGTTTAAACCAAACTGGTGGAGCCTATTTTTTCCAGCCACAAAGTGCCCATTGGTTCAAATGTATTCACCCGTTAAAAGGATTTGCATCAAGCAATTTCAGAGGTTATTCCACTGAACAAGTCCAACAAATACATTATTTAGCAACATATCCTGAGTAACCAAGATGGCAGCTTCTGAATACAATCAATGACCTGTTTTCTTCTCCAACTGGTACTGGTTCTCATGTAGTACTGTGAAACCAGCAGAAACAGAATAGCCATTGGCTTGTGATCCAGAGTACAAAAAAAAAGGTTAAAGGGAAAAGAATCAGAAATGCCCATGAGAACACATCATAATCAGATTTTATTTACTTCAGATTCATAAACACTTGTCCATTTTTTGGGGATTTTGAGAAATGGAACAGCACGCAGTCCATGTAAAAACCAAATGTGGCACACACAGGCAAATGCATTCATTTACCAGTATATACAGTGATCCCTCACTTGCCTTCTACAGCTACATTCTACATGGCTAAACAGCAGAAATTATGGCTTAAACCCATAGTGAAGCAAATATACTTTCATAATGTGCATAAATGATAAATGATACTTTATAATGTGCTTAAATAAGTTACACAAAATAAAAATATGGTGATACACAACTCTGAGGCGCTAATATGTGCGGCTGAAGAAATGAAATGAGGCTGCAAAGATCTGCCTGTACTCTAAAAAATAAATCTAGTATTTCACATACTGAACCTGACTTACCACAAATATAAACCTTATAAATATCAAACAGATGTTTATAAATCATGGTTGGAGCCCTGTCCTTCACAAACAGCATTCTGGGAAAATTGTATAAACCATACAGGTGGGGATTACACAACACCATTTCCGGTGTCTTCCCCCTAACACCTCGACTGTTTTTCCATAGTAGCGTTTTAAATAATATTGACCCTTGAACATACCTGTTATATCCCCATCTACCTCACATTAAAAAAGCCAAATTTATCACAAAAAACAAAACAAGATTCATTTCACATTGTGAGTGCCTGAGATGTTGAGGTCCCCTACTTGTGCAAGTGGGGTCAACCCTTCAGAGATACCAATCCAAAGATTTACCAAATTAAATATACAGCAAATTAGGAATTTACAGACATAATGCTGGTTTATGTCAGATTATAACACAAATCACAGTAAACACTGCAATTCTTGTCCGCCTCATGGTTTAAACGTCATATGCAATTCATTAAGTGCGCGTGTGAAATAGAAGTCTACATTCAAGTTTACTGGTCTAAGTTCTATATGTACAGGAAGTCAAGAATCTGACTGGCCACCTTCAGCCACACGCCCTGACCTGCTCCACACAAACCACAGATTACACGAGAGGGCACATGACAAATGAACATGTGAATGCAGAGAAAAACTCCTCAACGCTTGTGTGCTTGCTTGTGTGTGTGGTCAACCTCACACTGAGAAATATGCCAGGTTAGGGGAGAATCGCACCGCAAAGTGGCCACAGACTATGAAATTAGACAAGTAACAGATCCCATGGAAGTCCACGCTTTCCACCAGTCGAAACCAACATGAGAACAATAAAACTGGGAGCGCAAATAAGAAAAACAAGCTAAGTTTTTTTTATTTAAATTCTCATTTAAGTCCAGCCTCCCTTATAATTCTGTGTATTTACATTCCTGTGTGGCCTGGAGCGCATCATCTGCACTCCAGCGTCTTTCCCTCAAGGACCGTCTGGATCTCCTTGGCGTCCAGCGTCTCATACATCAGCAAGGCGTCTGCTAGGTTCTTGTGTTCTTTGGTGTGTGTCTTCAGGATGTTTTTTGCGCGCTCGTACGAGTCCTGTTGGCAAATATCACACAAGACGATGGGAAAAGGGCTGACGTCCCACAGCCCATATCATAAAAGCTCTAATGGACACATTAGAAAAAACACTGGCAAAAAGCATATTTCCCTTAAACTATCAGCATGAAGCATGTACAACACACTAACATGTGTATCACAACATCTTCAGAAATCACTCTAAAACAAAGGTGATACTTTAGAAAGGATGACTCAAAGTGATTTTGCAAATTATAATGCTCAAATATAACCAAAATCATGCCAACTACTGAGGCAAACTCCAGCCCGCATTCCCCTGAATGACTTATGCAGGTGCCATGCCGTGGTAAGGACTGTAACATAAAGACTTTGGGAATATGTACTTGGAGAAAAGATGACTATTTGCACCGTTTTCTGGAAAATATGACATAGCAGATATGTAGGCTTAAGTGCAGATACCATGGTTAAGTGTTCTTACCCTCAGGAGTACCCTCACTTCCTGTTCGATAGCAGCCTGTGTTTCTGGGCTTTGGTGGGAGATGTCAGCATATGTCATGACGCCAAGCTGAAACATAAGAAGGCAGGTCATTCTACTTCATTCTAGCACAATAATCAAGGTCTGGGACACACATGTAATTATAGCTACTCTGAATAATTTGAACATCAACATCTTACATTGCACAACTCCAAGTCACTTTGATTGTGCAGTGTACATGATACATCATTTCTACACTTTTAATCAATCAAAATATAATGTCCATTAAGATTAAAATACAGGTGTTGCTGCACGAGTATAATGTTAATGAACAGGCTAAAACATGCAAAATGACTCATTCTTACCTTGTCGCTCATGCCGAATCTAGTTACCATCATTTTGGCTATTTTTGTTGCATTGTCAAAGTCACTTGATGCACCTGCAAGAAAGCACAAAGAAATGAGCCAAAGTGGAGAGGGAGTCAGCGGCTGGCCCTGTACCCGAGCTCTGGACGTCTGCCAGTTGCACGCGGTTGAACCCAAACCCTCGGGGGGGCAGACCCAGTGACCGCTCGGGCCCGCTCAGGCTCGGAGGACATTAGGGACGGGACCCTAACGAGCTCACCAGTGGTGATGTTCTCGGCCCCGAATATGAGCTCCTCGGCGACCCGCCCGCCCATGCTCACGTCCATCTGCGCCAGCAGCTGCGAGCGCGTCTCGCTCCAGCGATCATTCTCCGGGAGCATGGACACCTGCACAGACAGACGGACGGACATACGGACAGAGAGGGAGGGAGGGAGGGAGGGAGGGGGGCAGGAGTGAACGCACTGGATAATGAAGAGCTAATATCATCCAACTGGGTTATTAGCCCTGAGCAATAAGCACAGTAATGGCACACATTATAGAAATGCTGTGCGTAAAGAGGAAGCTTAGTACTCTTTTATCTGTGCCCTTTCATCTGATGTTGTTTCTCAGAGGCATTTTTTCATCCGTAATAATGTATTCAAAACCCTTATTTCCTTGACCACAAGTAGTAACAACATTATGTGACTGTCAGTAATCTGAAATACAGTATACAAGCCAAAAAAGAAAAACGGTTTTCTCTGCACAAATTAATTTATCATTTTATGTAGAAAAATACTGGACAAAGATATATGTTCAAGCTGATTATAAAATTTCAAACAGTAAGATGCATTAGACTTCTTAATTACTTGGTATGAACTAATACGTATAGGAAGGTGAAATGATTATTAATTGTTTAACACAAATACTAATTATTTCCTCATTTTATGTTGATGTTGCATGCATTACACACTACAATTATGATGCCAGAAAGATAAATAGTTGCTAAATATTGCATTTATCATCAAAATCCTTTTATAAATGTAGTGTTTCCATAATTTGTGTCAGTACTGTATATCTACACCAAAGAATACAGCAACCCCTGCTAATGTACAACTGCATTTTACATTTTAGGAATTTTGAAGAAACTCCTAGACACACTTTGCACACTGCTCTTTCTTTACAAACAATCAACTTATACAGCAACGGCAGTGTCCCACCTGGTAATCACACCTACAACCTCTAAGTTACAAGCCCATTTCCCAGTATCCTCTCCTCTACTGAGAGACAAACAGAAAGAGTATTCAAGCTTGCACTTGTAGATAGCCGTACCCAGCAGACGGCTATCTCTGCTTCCAGATAACAGTCTCTCTATTTACACACTGCACTGTAGTGATGGGTGCATCTGTTTACAGTCCTTCAGTTTGTTTGTTCCCTTTTCATACCATACTTACCTGTGTGCCAGTTTCAATTACCTCTCTGTTCCCTTTCAAATATTTGAAACTTAGATTTCCATTTTATAACCAGCAATAAAAGTGATGGGGGGGATCAACTCTCCGTCAAAGAGACGGACACTGAAAACCCTCCCCCTCCACTGCTGCTGCAGCGAAACTCACATGACCCAGAGTAGCGCCCCGTGGCATGATCGTGGCTTTGTTGATGGGCATGGCATCTTTGGTGTAGGACGCAACGATGGCGTGACCGGACTCGTGGTACGCGGTGATTTTCTTGTTCTTCTCGTCTATCTCCACACTCCTACGCTCTGGACCTGTGGACCGAGGGAGGTGTCAAGAAACTCACAAATTAGCACTTCTGACATACAAGACAGGAGAACGAGGTTCGGTCAGGGGGAATGGAAGGAGCTGACATATGCCATTATGTGATGTGTGGTTCATACTTATCAAAGTCAGTGATTGGCAGCACACAGGGATTTCCCACACTACAGAGTTTAAAAGGCCAGGGTTTACCAAGGAGCCTTAAATTCGGAGTGATATTGGCAGTTAAGTCACGCAGCCCAGCCCAGACCCCCAGTGCAGTGGCTGGCCCCACCCCTCACCCATGAGCATCTTGTCCTTGGCGAACTCCAGCTCTGTCATGGAGACGATGTCTTTGCCATCCACCGCAGCCTTCAGGGCCGCCTGGTTGACCAGGTTCTCCAGCTCCGCCCCAGTGAACCCCACCGTTCCCCTGGCGATGACCTCTGCCTCAATATCTGAGAGGGCAGGTTCAGCAATTAGCACAACAAGCACAACATGAACATGTGAACACTTAGAAGTGAAAGATCGAAGTAAGCAAGGAAAATTGGCTGCTCACCAGGGTCTACTTTAATTTTCCTGAGGTACCATTTGAGGATCTCCGTGCGCCCTTTCACGTCTGGCCTGGGAACTGTGACTTGCATGTCGAAGCGTCCGGGTCGGATCAGAGCACTGCGGAAAAGAGACAGCGGAGGCCTCTGGTAAGACCACAGGAACCACGGAAACAGCTCCGCAACCCAGACAAAGCCAGTTTCAGACGTGTTAGGAAGCAGAGGTCCATGCTTGGTGCACAAGGTTCTGGACTTCCTGATTTGTTCACACTTCCTCTGACAACTGAACCTGAAAGCTGACTCTGACAGCAGGTTAGTTTATAAGCGTGAAGGATTTCCAAACTAACAAAACACCATAGGTTAAAAGTGAAGATTCTTCCATGCGAGTGATGTTGTGAAATTTTGACTTCAAACAAGTAGGGAGACCAGACAACGTGGCGCTGATCTAATGCGATTCTAAGCTTCTGTGATTCATCCGACCGCATAAGAAAAGGAAAAAGAAAAGCATACTTATCCAAAGCTTCTGGGAAGTTTGTGGCACCGATGACAATGACTCCTTCATTTGGTTTAAATCTGAGGGCACGGAGAGGACAGACACAGGTCAGTGCAATGACCCGCAGGTCGCCGCGGTTACGCTCCAGCGCTACCCCGAGTGAAGTTGCTCACCCGTCCATCTCCGCCAGCAGCTGGTTGATGGTCTGTCTGGAGTAGGGGTGCATGGGAGACTCGATCCTCTTCCCGCCCACGCTGTCCAGCTCGTCGATGAACACCACGCAGGGGGCGTTGGCCTTGGCCTCTCCTGGGGGAAAGCGTGGGAAAAACAGCCGGGTAAGGGGCGGGGTCAGCGGTGGGGGGCTAGCGCTCGTCCCCGGCGCTATCGACCCCGCCCGCTTCGTGACCCGGGTACTCACTGAAGAGGTTCCTGATGCGGCTGGCCCCCACGCCCACGAACATCTCGTCGAACTCGGAGCCGGAGGCGTAGTAGAAGGGCACGTCCGCCTCTCCGGCCACCGCCCGCGCCAGCAGGGTTTTACCCGTGCCCGGGGGGCCTATCAGCAGGATACCTACAGGGAGAGAGGGAGGAAGACAGAGCAAGCAGAGAGAGACAGTGAGCAGAGAGACTGAGAGAGATACTACATTAGTTGTATTGACAAAATTAATGTTGTAATCAATGTGAAAGTTGCACTTGAATCTGAGCCAAGACTGAAGTCCATGAGCAGCCCAGTTCACGAGACTGTGTGAGAAGCTGCTGCAGTGTTCTGCAGGGCTCTGCCCCCCTCTTGCCTTTGGGGAGCTTCCCTCCCAGGACGGTGAACTTCTGCGGGCTCCTGAGGAACTCCACGACCTCCTGCAGCTCGTTCTTGGCCTCCTCCACGCCCTTCACGTGCTCGAAGGTCACGTTCTTCATCTGGACCGGGTCCACGGCCGCGTCCAGGCCTGAGGTGGTCCGGAACCGCACTGTCCGGAGCGGTTAGATCAAAGTTCACACTCAAACGGGACGGCGCGCACACCGCATGCGGAGCAGTGACATCACACTCACAGGCACGACGCGTTCACACCAAACATCGTTATTCATTTATTACTTAATTGCACGAGCCGTAAGGAACCAAGCCGCCAAATTAAACAACCGTTTCCAGGGAAGCCTGTTAATAAATGACTTTTATTACACGCCTCTATAAAACACTGTTAGTGCATAGCCAGTCATTTAAAGGTGGAGACCGAAAGCTGTGTTCTTTAGTCATGCAATCACTCAACATAACTCGTTAATGTGAGCTGCATAAATCAACTGGCTTCGGCACAATCCAATCTCAGAGTTCATATTAATTTAAAGAGGCTACCCTAATCCTGCAAAGCCAAAATAAAAACATCAACAATAAAAATTTATTTGGTGGGCTTATCTCTGACACAGGATAAATATTGACCCAGTGGATAAGCTTCTATTGTATTAACTGTGCATGAAGACATACAGACACTAAAATCCATTCAGTACAATAACAACAAAACGTATCAAATTGATCCTTTTGATGTTAAATGTGAACTACATCAATTTCCACAGACAACATTACTGATCCTGTGTTTCTCATACACCTTCTTGAGAGTTAAAAAGACCCTAGTATGTTTAATGGAAGCAAGGCTAATGCTATTATGGTTTACGTGGTTTTTGGAGCAACTTCCTGACAGCTCACAAGATTGAAAAGGCAAGAAGGCAAACGGAGTGCAGAATCAGAAAGGGAGCGTTTACCCGATAAAAAGGGGGTTCTGGAGAGGCCGTAGATGCCCAGGAGCAAGAGGACCAACAAGATCAGCCGAGTCCTCCTCAAAGAGTCTGCCCCAAAGAAAACCCCTTCAGTTTTTTATGCCCAATAAACAGTACTATACAGTGTTGCCACCTAGTGGTGGCCTTGCAGAACACATCTTTGCATTGGCCCACATAAGAGAATCGCTGAATTCTCAGGTTTATGGTTTGTGATCATCTTCTACCAGTAGATTAAAGCACTTGTCACTTTGTTCACTGCATTACTTCATTCAGTAATATTGTAAATAGTTGTTTATAATCTATGCAACTGCTTAACGTTTAATTGAAAATAAATAGCAACACATTAGATTCACTTGCACTGGTTGGAATTTTTTAAAACAGAATATCAGAACAAAAACTTCAGCCACATATTTTCCTTCAGAGAGGAGCAGCTCTATGTGAAAACCACTACTTGTGCTACAGGTTATTTGTGAGTAATGCTAACAGTGGTATTGCCCAATATAAAATAACTGTTGTACTATGCATTGTTTTACATGAGGAGGAAGCCTGTGGGCCTAGGAAACTGTGAGGAAGATGAAGGTGTGCACGTGCCTTGTGTACGCTGGGTGAGAGCCTGGGCTTTGAGGAAGCCCTCCGCGAAGCCGGTCTTGAATGCGTCGTGCTGGGCCTCTGGAATGTTCTTATTCTTCAGCAGCTTGTCCAGGGTCTCCACGTCCGGTATCTTATCCCGCGTGAGGAGGCCCTGTTCAGAGACAGTAGGGCAGAAAGAGGGGCCTGAGATTCCCAACCAATCAGAGAATTCCTCTCAGGACAAGGAACGAAGGTTTCCAAGGGCAACGGCAGATAAACGTAATGCCACCGTGCAATAAAACTGGTACAAGAGCAAACCCTAGAGCAAGGAGCACTCGCCTGAAACCAGGAGTGAAAATGGCTTACACTAATTCAAGAAAATTGTTATAATGCAATCATCTTTACCACAGTGGAACTCATCCAGTGTGACTGAACCAAATTACTGTCAAAAATTATTTGTTACTGTTCAAAGGATTTTATTATAACCCTGTGAAGAGTAGGTTTTTCATAATTTTGAGTGTTCTAGAACTCCGTTGCTTTCAATTACCAGTAGTGACTGTTACATCGACATTAGAATGTTCAGTTAATAACATTCTAATCATGTATTTGTGATCTTATGCTTCAAATGGTAAAATTTCAGCTATTTACTAACAGACAGTTTCCATGCACTTTTTAAGTAGTCTGTGTCAGGCAGCTGGATCCAAAATAAAACAGCTGATGGGTTTCATGCAAAGGTTGTAGTTGCACAGCTTTGACTTGGTTACACTGAAAGACCGCTTCGGTTGATTAAAGTCAAGACTCGGAAGAACCATGCAGAACTGTAGCTATGACAATGTAAAATGGACATGCCCAGACCATATTTCACAGACATTAAGGGAGTAAAAGATTGTGCTGTGCGTTAGATTCCCCACAGGGCAAGCAGCAGGTCTGGATAGACGTGGCTGCCATTTCCACACAGAGCAGGGCTAAGGCCCCCTTGATAAACTCCAGGCAGCTTATGTAACGGCACAGCAAGCCTGCTGGCAAACCTTCATGAAGGATGGAGTGTAGCCTTCTGTCTCCACGGGGCGCTCGTGGCTGGACTGCAGACGCCTGGTCTTGGATTTCAGAGTTTTAAAGCCTCTGGCCTGGATCCACACTGTTAAACAAATGAATTTAATAAAGATACACAAATAAAGTTTCTCATTAAATATTTACACTCGTTGAATGCAAATGGGTATTTGGTAAACAAACTACAGAAGAATACAAATTTGGTATATTTGGTAAACAAACTACAGAAGAATACAAATGCTGCGCTCCCACATTCAAGACAGCATTAGCATAGTCGTTCCCTGACACTTGCTCCAGGTGATGTAACGTCTGTGCTTCCAAGGGAAAGTAATGGGAATCGAGTGCTGTTACTCACCTGGCAGGTACTGAAGATCTGTGCAGACAGCCTGTAGAGGAGAGGGGTTCTGCCTACAGAATGCTGGGGCCCCCAGAACGCTTGCTGTCCTATCTAAGAACCCTGGAACATGAGAAAAGGACCAGCACTCAACAGTAGTGTCCATTAAAGAATCACATGCAGTCCCTTAGTTCTCTCCCTCTTTTCACAGACACACACTCACTGAACAATTTCACAGGGACAAATTATGTATTCTCTTGCAAAATTTAGTCATGCTAATAAATACCCCTGCAAGTCTCTCTCAGTCTCAGTCTCAGTGACACACACACACACACACTCACTCACTCACTCACTCACTCACTCACTCAACAGGACCAGGATAGCTTTACGGTCTGTAGCAGTCGTGGCCAAAATGAGGACAGATACCAGACAGATGCTGGGGCGTACTGCCGCTTACCATGTTTGTTCTGTAAGAAGGAGCCTGAGGAGACGTGGGACGCCCTCCACCCGCTCAGCTGGGGGGGGGGCCTGTGGAGGTTGTGGGCGTGGCTCAGGCGTGGCAGCAGCCGGCCCACCAGCTCGTCCAGCTGCTCCGCTCTCAGGTCAGCCAGGCCCAGATCCCTCAGGCTAAGTGAGGGCTGTGGAGGGCAGACACATGGCTCATCACACATCACCACTGTGTACCATAATGCTTAGGGCACGGCAATCACAGCTCGTAAGTTCTAGGTCCAATTCCCAGTTCAGGCACTGCCATTGTACCCTTGAGCAAGTTACTTAACCTGAATTGCTTCAGTAAATATTCAACTGTGTGCCTAAAGAATATGAACTGCGCAAGTTGCTCTAGATAAGAGTGTCTGCTAAAAGCCTAAAATGTTAAAAATGGAAGCAGGACTACTATCTGCTCTACTGCAGTGGCATTGAACAGCTGCTCTTATTAGAGATGACAATGGCACACAAACATAATTAATAAGTAAAAAATGTCTCAGTGTTCAATTAGATTTTCAGAATCACTGCCTCCGAATTACCTTCATATCCCTGGCACCACAGGACATGAGCACCCCTGACAGTGGGCAAGGCCCAAGAGAGGGCAGCAATGTTGGCAATGTGTGTGTGTATGCCAGATTTTTCTATTTATTTTTCAATTGAACAACCCACACCCCCTGGTCCTCAATGCCAGCTACAGCCCCAACCACCCTCCTCCCGGCCATAGAATGAAAACGTGGAGGTTCCCAAATAAAACTTCTCTTAGGGCCCCAAAAAGATCAGGGCAAGCCCTACCACTGGACACCACAAATGATCAATAATTAGTAGACATCCTCAGCGCGGGGGCAGCAGCACAGTCCTATGTGAAAACTGAGGATGCTTTACCTCCCTGTTCTGTGGGTCATGTTCGGGACTGGTGTCTCGTTTGTCATTCTGATTTGGGCTGGCCGCCACCGGACTCTTCAGGGAATGGAAGGCATTGATGAGATGGACAGTTACCTGACAAATAAAATAATATAAGATTAACAGCAATGTGTGATGTTAGAATTATGACGCCAGCAGGTATCAAAAGCAAATAGCTTATCGCGGTATCAGAGGGTTACTGTAAAATAAAACGTGCACAATTGGCTAAATTAATGCTCCACTGTGCTTTTTTTTTTAGTTTAACAATTTTGTCAAGTTTCCAAATGGCAGTAAGCACTTCATCTCCTCGCCACAATTATAGTAACGTTATGTTTTCGTCGTGTTATTTACACAAGTGATATGGCCTTACAGTAGTAGAACCTTAGACCTAAGGTCTGGTCTCCAGACATTTTCCAACCTGTGCTTAAGTTTCACTGATTTTGAACAGAAGTCAGCAAGTTAGCTGTCTGACGGGTAAAGTGTCGTTAGTCCGTATGTGCGACATGCTTAGCATGGCTAGCAAGTTTGCTAATTAGGAAGAGAATCAAATAGTGGTGTGATCGCCAGTTATCCGCCGTTAGCTAGCGCTAGCTAAGGCCAATTGCATTGCAAGATTCTGAGTTTGCCAGTTAGCGACGCTGTTCACAACGCAATATGTAGGTCCAGTATTTTCACCTTGAAAATCACAGGTAGCAAATGTGTATGGGCTAAGGGCAACGTTAGCAGATTATCGGACGCAGTTCTCACGATCTCTCCAAACTGCTGCTGCGCATAGCTGTGCAACCTTAGCTAGATCTAGCCAACGAAGTTAGCTAACAGGAGCTGCTATGGTCTGAGTACCCACGTAAACAGCTCTGCGAGATTATTTGGCAAACACTCTGTATTGCTTTATCTGTGTGTACTTTATTTCATATGACAAATAAACTGTAATCTGAAACAAACTAGCTAGATATTAGCGAGTTTCAGAGGAACAAACCCGCATGCGCTAACTACCTGCAAACAGTTTTAGCTGGCTAGCTGCTGAGTATGTCGCAGGGTAGTCGCTGACTTGCTCGGAGACCTGCTGCTAAGTTAGCTGGCGAGCCAAAATAACTCTCGTTACCTGCGGCTGGACTGTGGTTGAGAGGGAGAACATTTCCAAAACTGTCACAGGTGGATCAGTGTTAGTCCCGGACTAGATAGCTAAATGTACTGTCCTTTCGGTTTCACCCGGTGTTCCACTCCACTGTTGTGACTGAAATGGTTTCTTCTAGTGAGGTCAGACGGAGCGGGATTTGTGCGTCACCAGTTATTACAGCTAACGTTAAATCAAGCCCCATAATTGTGCGTTAGCTGTCAAGATATAACTTTCATGGTGCTTTAAAAAACACAAAAACATGGGATTTGTTGTTATTTTCTTGTGGCATTTGTCTATTTCCAGGAAGCTGTGGCAAGCTAGCTTTTAAAAAGATTAGTCTAGTAGGATCAACAAAACGGTCACCCATTATCACTGACTCACAACTATAAATATATGTTACTTTGTTATTTCAGTGGTCTCATTGTCATGACGTTCATCTTACTTCGGCTCACCGGCAACCTGGTAATTGCGGTTTTCTGACGATTTATTTGGTGATAAACACATGCCCACAACCTTTTGTCCTATTTAAAATAATCATAATTAATTACAACAAGTTTCAGATCCTGAATAGACAGGAAAGCTGGAGGAATGTCTATTAACCCAGTCAGCTCCAGCAGTAACTCTGAGCAGTACAGATACAGTAGACACCTTTGCCTGTATGAATTGACCTAGGCCTATTTTCTGATTAAACTGAGCCTATTATGTTCGTCTAACCTGGAAAATGAGAAGCTTCTGCACATCCCGTTATCTTTTACCATCCAACTTTTATCTGTTTGACACGTGGGACCATTTGAGCTGACAGCCGATCATTAAACCAGTTATGACCATATACCTACAACAGTCCCAGCCTGTTGTGAGCAAATGAGCTGGATTGTGCCTGTATGCAGCATATTCACTTTGAGCTGTATTTCCACTTACAACATTTATATTCAGAAAATACTGCATTACTTGCACTATTAAATAAAGATTACATATATGTGGTTTTAAATACTAATTCGCTTAACACATGTATATGGGTCGGGAATTAATGACTGTAGGAAATTGCAAGCCAAACACATTGCTTGTTTTATGCTATTGAAATAAACAAGACTGTACAGTTATCAAATGATTAGAACTTGAACAAAATCCCATGGCTGAACATGAGAGTACAGGCACTACATTCTATTTCAGAGCCATTGTCTGCAAAAAATGAGGTCGCATGGTGACCCAGAAAAAAACTCCATCTGAGAGAATTGGAACTTCCAGTCCCCTCACAGAGGAATTTTAGGCAGTAGGAGCCAGGAATGTTGCAGGTCTGTCCCACAGAACAGCCAGCTGACTGACAAGCCAAACCTGCCTCTGTAAAAAACGTTTGAAGTTGAGAAAAAGAACGTAGGGTGGGGTTGGGGGGGGACTTTTAACAGTGTTCGTATCAGTCTGGTTTGAGAAGAGAAAAGAGTAGCGAGTCTTCAGGTCATAACACTTAAATCGTGTACACTGTACATTTTTATGGGTAACCCATGTATCCCATCCACGTGTGCGTCACTAACCCTAACTAATCCACGTGTGCGCATCACTAACCCTAACCAACCCACGTGTGCGTCACTAACCCTAACTAATCCACATGTGCGCATCACTAACCCTAACTAATCCATGTGTGTGCATCACTAACCCTAACCCATCCACGTGTGTGCATCACTAACCCTAACCCATCCACATCTGTGCATCACTAACCCTAACCCATCCACGTGTGAGAATCACTAACCCAACCCATCCACGTGTGAGAATCACTAACCCTTACCCATCCATGATCATCTTAAGATACTTACATGGACACAGAAGTATACCTACCACAAAAAATTACATTTTCAGTAACAATTTTTTATAAATGTAACAGGTTTAGCAAATAAAGGAAAGAGCCCAAAAGTTTTATGAAAATTTTATTCATGCCTTGACAGTATTAATTGTCATGCTAAACACCTGCCTGTTGAAGGCAGAGGATAGGAGGACCAGGTTAGTTTCATTTACAAAGAAACGCAGTATGCATTGTCAGAGGCGACTAGAACTCTACAATTAGTTCTATTGCCGATGCAGCCTTGTTACAGTTTAAATGCATATAGGTCTTTATACTCTATGTCAATAAAGTAGAATGCAATTAAAATATTGCACTTTTATCCTCCTTTTTAAATAATCTGATCTGTACAGCTATTAACATTATTGAACATAATTTACACCTAAAGAGAATTAGGAAAAAAATACATTTAAAAAGTATTGCAACCATAAATCTTAAAATCAGTTCAAACAGTATAACAAAGACAATTCATACGTTTGACAGTCTTACTACAGATTACTGTTCAAATGGTGCTTTCCAATTCTGCCCCGTTGTTATAGAATCAAAAATGCTTTATGAATACTTTTTTTAAAGCTATGTAATACAACATGGATGATGCTGAATAAAACTGACCAACATTCTTGGATAATTCCCATCTTTTAGGGCCCAAAACAGGTGCGGATTTCTAACTATGGTTGAGTCTTCAGCTGAATAAGCAGTCATGTGACAAGTGATTTAGGTATACATGAGCAACTTAAAAAATAAATGCCATTCTGGGCCTTGTGGACCGCAGTGCATTGGCTCTACTGTACACCACCGAAAAGAAAGTCAGTTAACTGGACGTTGACCCAGACCCTGCTTATTCTTTTTGGGTTGATCCCACAGGGATTTAAAATTTTAAATAAAGGCTTGGTGGCTTCTTCAATCTACCATTGTTTCTCATCTCTGACTGGATTAAGCCAACTTGTGTAGTAGTAGTAGTTTGCATATGGACAAATTGTCAGTAGACATGTGCCTAGATGGGCCCCTTTGAAGAAACACTTCTGATGAGAGTCACTCTCAGGGCTTGGTATGGAGGCTCCTAAATGGTAATTTGGTTCAGTTTAAGCCCACTGAAGAGTCCACTCTATAAAAATCAAAGGATTTCCAATATCACTAAATTATGGCGAATTTGGCCTTAGGAGGACTCTCAGAAGTGATTTAATCTAAATAAACTTGAGTCAGCCTTCCATGAATATTTTTTGCAGAATTACATTGCAAGCCAGCTCATAGCAAAAGCCTCTTTATAAAACAATTCAGCAGCTACAGAGGAAAACATGTCTCTCCCTCTCTCTCTTTACTGTATTGGAACAAGGCACAAGAGAGAAATGCAGCATTTTCTTCCCAGTCACTACCACAATCACTAGATCTAGAATAGATTATAAATGGGAGCATTATAAAGGATCTATAGGATGCAAGAAAACTAGAAGGACTCCTTGACTGCTCTAACTGGCCTTTAAATTTGATTATTCCTCCCCCTCCTGCTTTGTCTGACACTGAAAAATGATTTCATTTAGTCTTCTCACAAAGGGAAATCCTGACATATGAATCGTTTCAGATAAGAAAATAATTCATATTTATTTAAGTTTCTCTCAAGGAATTATACAATTGTTTTGGCATTTAATTTTTTTTTGCAAATTACTACTACAAATGCAAGGATCTACCCTTGTCATTGATCTTGAAGTGGTTATCCAAGCCTGACCATGCTAATGCTGGCAAATGGCTGACATTCACTACAAGGCTTTCTAGCTTCAGTTTTATGATGCTGAGATTTAACCAAACTCAAATATACTTCCATGTATATAACCAATTTAAGCAAGCATTCATTTTTAAGTCTCTGAAATTGTACAATTTAAAATAAACAAATACTTTTGTTACTTGAAGCCCAAAGGAGCATTGTGCACAGATAAGAATATTTATCTCAGAGCAAGCATATGCTCTGACACTGAATTCTGCTGCCATTTTTTCCATCTAACCTTCAGCTTTCTCATTCCTTTCATTCCCACAGTACCACAGATTTATCTTCAAGCCTTCCTCTGACTTTAAGTACACCCTGTTCAAAGGACTAGCTTATGGTTTAGTGCAGTTTACCAGTATAACCCCATCCCTGTGTCATAATAAGCAACAATATATTAAATCAACACAATAATTAGATAAAAAATGCAACTCGATAAAAAATTAACTACATTCTGCAGATATATCATGATAAATTTAGCTGCAATATGAGCGCAACTCAAGAGGATTGTGCATGGTTGTCATTGCAGTAGAAAAAAGCATTACAGAGTAGGATACAAACTGGTAATTGCATGCCTCAAAGGAAGTACAGGTGGAATTTAAATCTAGGGAGATGCACAATGGTTTACTACAATTAAACCACACTCCCCTCATTCGTACAGAGCTACTTCTGGCTTTCACAGGTTAAATGCTACCCATTTCTCAAAGTGATAATGACCAGAATCACCGGTCAGTGTTAAAAAATGAGCTTGCATGATTATAAGTTTACCTTGCATTCACAATTTTCTTTGATACCACACTGGGTACTGGCAGAGGCTGATAAGGTACAACTTACTAGTAGCGCCATCGTTGTAGTGCAAAAGCATAGAGATACAGTAGAGAAATGCGAAAGAGGTGCAGTACAGTAATGCCCATGTTAGAACAAGAGACATCAAACCCTCTCGTTGAACTGGCGGCTCATACGGTAGGGACACCCGGTTTTCAGTTCATCTTCCTGTAATGACAATGCAACAAATTAGCACATCACAGAAGAACGCTACAGCACGTGACACGACTGATCAAAACAACACATATTTGCAGGTCAGTAAAATGAACTGGACGAGTTTAATGGAGACAGAGCTGGTGTCTCTTTACAGATGGAGCAGGGTAGCTTTGTGTGTGCAGCCTGGCACAGAGAGACCGTTTGCATGCGAGTTCACGTGGAAAACGCCATGGCAAACTTCAGCACCTTCCTCAAACAGCACGCGCGCTTCTGTGCCGTTTAGCCTTTGAGCGAGCGCGCCCCTAACCGGCGCGGGACGAGTACCTTCTCCGTCGCTGGAAGTAGAGCCATACCAGCCAGTGCACCACGAAGGGCCAAACCACGGCGAAGGCCACTGCGCCAGGGGGGACATCGAAAGGCCACCAGGGCGGCTTCTGGAACAGACACGGGCAGCGAAGCATGACGCCTGACGCATACGAGAGCGACTGGACCCGTCACCGAGACGCCAGCGCTCCCAAACAGTCTTTCAGAGTTACGAGCCCAGTTCCCTAGCCATTATACCGCCCAGCAGATTTACACAGACTTTTAGTAAACCATCTTATACAGTTCTGACATGTTTATGGCTGGAGACTCACTGAAGCAGTTTCTGTTAAGCACTCAAGAGCACAGCAGCAGCGGCTTGCCTGGGACTCGGCCTGTCACGCCAACCTCCCGAGCCGCTGAAACTGAAACACTAGTCCCCAGTGGGGCGATGTGCCCCACACTCTTACTGTTTTTTATTTTTTTTTTTGTTTGTTTAAAAAAAAAAAAAAAATTAAAAAAAAACTTTGTTAGACTTTTGTCATGCCAGATTCCAGAACAGTACAAAAGGGCAAACCGAATTTCCATGTGCCAAGACCATGCAGGAATGACCCAAAGCCATGGTTCCCAAATACTGGTCTGTGGACCAGCGCCGGTCCCCAGCAATAACAGTAAGTCACAATGAAATGCACAAGGTTGTTGACTGCACAATGTGTGACGGTCCCTGGGACTTGGCGGTCCACAGGCTGAAGAATTTTGGAAGCTGCTGGCCTAAAGGACCTGTGGCTGTTAAGTTTAACGGTCCACAGAAGACAGGACTCTAGGCAAGTGTACATATTGGGGTCCAGGAGAGAAGATGCTTCATGTGCAGCTAGCACAGGCAGATTACAGGGGTGCCATTCACCACAGGACCTGTTCCTATTCTGTAACGTGGGGGAAAACCATACTAAATGAAACCCTCTCCTTCCTCTGCGGGTAACACTGAGGCCAATTGTGCCTGGAGTGGAAGAGGAAGTGAAAGCCCTTACCTTGGTACCTGGAAGCGGCGCATAATTCTGCTGCAGCGATAACGACCTCGTCTAAAAACGAAAAAAGGAAATATTCATCAAATGAAAGCAACCCTTTATAGTACATAGTATTACATTTGTTGAATTCAGGTAAAACAGCAAACTGAGATCTATCCATTGACTTATGACTTATGGTTAACATCTCACGGGCGCACACACACATATGCACACACATGCTTGCACACACACACACACGCACACACACGCACACACACGCACACACACGCACACACACAGGTTCTGTGGCTACGCAGACCTGCGATGCAGTCAGAGCTTCCAGCGTCTGCAGCCTCTGCAGCACGCTCTGCATGTCCTCCTGCAGCCGCGCCAGCGCCGTGGCGATCTGCTCGTTCAGGGTGCCCTCGACCCCGCCCTCCGACCCCCGGCGCTCTCCGTCACCCCCTCCGCCCAGCAGGCTGACCGGGGGCCCCACGCCAGAGCCCGACCCAGACAGCCTGGAACCTGGAGGACAGCACCAACAGGTTAACTACAACGCCTACAAAGGCCGTGTGCAGTCAGGCGTGGTAATCGCAGGGTTAATAAGGAGGTGCTCTGGGGCACCTTTTCCAGCAAATGAAATTGACTGTTTTCCAGGCTGAAATGGACTTTAACAGCATGGGCTGGGAACTGAAGCCATTCCCAGGAGAAGCAGCACTCTATCACAGTGATACTGTGGATACGATCATATCACATAGTTTCCTCCGAAGCCCAAACAAAGCCTGCCACTTCACTTGCAAATTCAGAGTCAGAGACCTGCATGGAGAACAGTTAGAGAACAGAGCTCAAATGCAAAAGGATTTGGGCCGTACCCCTTCCTCTCCTGACCAAGGAGGTGTTGTGTTCGCCTGTGCTCAGTCTCCCCCTCTGGGCCGTGGGTCCGCCAGACGCCCAGTCTTCGCCGCCGTCCTGGACACCGCCGTCTCCCCCCTGGGGATCGTCCGTCCTGCACGCCTCTCCCGGAATCCCCTGCGCCACTGAGGATGGGTGGGTCACCTCGCCCGTCTCCAGAGAGTGGTTAACGAGCACCACAGAGCCCTGAGGGAGACAAAAAATGACAGTGTACTCACAAAGCAACTATATGAGCCGTACAGGCTTCAGTACAGAAGATGCAACATGCAGATCATGTGACCTGGGTTGGCCAAGACTGAACACAGAGTTGGAACCATGGACTGATGCAATCTGCAGGCTTCTGGATCAGCATAGTGCCACTGTGACCTGATATGTTTGCACTAGTAGATTATCGTAACAATTATTTATTCGCACATAATGCTTTCCGCAAGTCAAGTACAAAGGCCATCCTATCCAATCAAAAGAGTATCCACTGCCTGTTATGAGACAAGTCAATAATACCTGTACTTATTGGAGACACCAAATGGCCGGTGTGATCTGGGCAGGTCCACCTTCCTAGGCTTAATTATACAGAGCAGACTCTGATGCATTAACACTGGAGCCAAACCATTTCCCTGGATCAATTATCAGTGTGAATACTGAGGTCACCTGACCAACAAATGCAGTGCTCAGCAGCATGGCAACAACCCTTCAGTGCTGCAGACCAACAAGAGCAAGGGGGCAGAGTCAGTGCACCTGAAGAGGGGTGGAGACGGTGCTTTCCACTCTATGGTCCCTTACCTCCTCCAGCCCAAACTGCTCCATGGAGTCGCAGTACACCTCCCCATCCGAATCGCTGGCAAGCTGCAGCAGACCAGTCACCTCCTCACTGTGATCTGTGCACAGAACCAGGAAGAGAACGGACCAATCAGGGAAGAGCTTTAGCAGCTGGCAGTGGCCTGCTGGATCTTTTCCACCAAGGCCATTTGGTCAGGAGCCGGCCTTGCTGACTGCAGGTCATTGTACTGCGACACTGAACAGAACGGCTTTCAAAGAGAATTCAGGGCCAAGCCGCTTATCTAATCACATGTCTAAGAGCTGAAGAAAACCCATTTCAGCCAATTCTTATTATTATGCTCGGAAGGCCTCATCTTAATTAGGAGAAGATTAAGTTGTACACAGTAAGGGTGGGGGGGAAAGATTATATAGTGCCAAATGTTCCAGTCCCAAATTAAACTGTTCAGACATATGAAACCTTACGACAATATCACCACATAACATATCAAACTTAATAATGGAAACCGACGTCTTATTCTAGTTATTAAGAGTGACATAATAGAGTTTTAAAATTCTGCATAGTAATACTATTATGGCTTATGGGCAGCATGCAGAGACACTAAACTGGGGCTTTTATGAACTCAGCAGCAGAAGGAGCACACACTCCGCAGTGCTACACCCTTTGCCGTTACCGCTGAGCGGGCCATTGGTATCGCAGAGCTGGACCGCAGGTTCCAGAATGCACTGCAGGTCGTCCTCCGTGAAGTCGCTGCTCAGGGAGCTGTGCGTGCCGTTGGTCAGTGACGACACGCTGTGCTCCACGTTCCCATTGGACAGCACAACCTGGGACTTCACCATCGACTCCTCAACCTTGAGCCTCTCCGTCAAAATCTCCTTTTCTGGAGGAATGGGAGGAGAAGGCTTCTGTGTTACAACCCAAAAAACAGCCCATCAAGTGACAACTGAACATTCAATCAAAGGAATTTTTCCTTTCTTTAAAACTTATTTCTGGTATTTTGCAAATGCTCTTATGCAGAACAGCTTAAATTATTTCCAAACAATCCATGTACACAGCTGGGTATTTAACTGAAGCAATTGAGGTTAAAGACCTAGCTCAAGGGTACAATGGTAGTGCCCCGACTGGGAATCAAACCTGCAACCTACAAATTCCAGCCTCTGTGTTAAACGCCCAGGCCCCTAACCACTATGCTACACCGTCACCCTGGCAGTCTCGTCCCTCCTCTCTGGTACTCATTTTGAGTTTGTTTCCTGGCTTTGTACCTTCCTCCATTTCTTTATCATCATCATCCTCCTCATCATCATCCTCCTTCTCCTCCTCCTCTTCGCTGCCCCCGGAATCAACACTCGTGTTGCTGACGTCCTCGCTGTCCTTCGCCTTTCCATCGCTTTCAATGTTTTTGGGGCCATTCTTTGATGGTGGTGTTATGGCATTTCCAAAGCCTGAACAACAGGAAACCAGTCATATTCGTCCCTGTGTTTTCCTGTAAATGCCCATCACCGCATTGCCACAGAACTCACAACTTTTATTCTACCCTGCAGAATCCGCTACATTTACGTAAAGGATAGATCAGGTAGTGCTCTGATCCATCACCCAAACTACAGCACCACAGACCAGCAACCAAAAGCAGCAACAAACACCAACTCCATTAACCACAACAGCACAAATGCAGGGGAAACAGGAACGTCTGGAAATGCTCTGTATATTTTCCACACTTAGTTTCAAAACTTCATTTTCCTAATCAGCCATTTAAAAGTAACAAATCAGTATGTTTCCCAGCATTGCATAAATTGAAAGAATGAAGTGACTGACCTACTTTATTCAGGCAGAAAGGAATGTCACCAAACAATGAACACTCAGAATGAAAAAACTTATATATAAGGTATAAATTAATGCGATACATTAACTACTGACACTGACTGCATAGAGCCGAGAGAGGATTATAAAAGTTAGCCAGGGTCCTCTCCTTTCCCAGTTACACAAATAAAGAGCATTAATTTCTTCACAAAGCTTTGCTAAGCTTTCCCCAAATTAACCAAGTGGAGTCCCGGCAGGTAATCACAAAACAACTGTCCTGAAGGGTGTTTTCGACTTTTGATGGGAGAGCGAGGCATCCTTAGCCCTAAAATGGGAATCAGTAGTGGCATGACACGATTTGATTTTTTCTGCCAAGTTTCCTTGGTTACTTCTGCACTGGACTGTAACACTACACAACTAGGCCAAACGTATTCTTTTTTTTCATTTAAAGGGGTGGAGCTATCATGTGTCACCACTCATTGATCAGAATGAATCGCAGTGTTTTGTTGTGTGACTGCATCCAGCGGTCAATGGTAGCTCCAGAAGCCTGGTTAGCCATAGCCTCACCCACCCTCACCGCCCACCCCACAGTCTGCACTGCCGCTCTGAGTGAAAACAGAGCTGTGAGGTAGCCCAAGGCCCGCTCACAGCATTTGGGGAAGTAACGCGCAAGCACGCACCGCTTGTCTGGTCAGGCTCCTCACAGGCTTCCTTAATCTCCTCCACTCTGTTCTCCACCACGTCGTAGAACGGTCCCAGAACGCCCAGCAGCTCCATTACTTGCTCTGTCACTGGGATGGTTTCCAGAATCTATAAAAATGCAGAAATGCAGTTTTTTTTTTGGTGTGGAGGCCAGTTAACACATTATCCCCCCCCCCCCCCCCAAAAAAAGTTATATGTAGTAGTTACATAGTTATATGCAAGTATTTTTTTTTTTCAGAATCAAAACCATGGGCAGCTTACCAGCTTCATTTCATCAACATACGCAATCATTGCCTTCTCCTTTGACATGTCTCCCAGAGAATTCCAAGCATCCCTTAAGAACGCAGAACAACATGCGTCACACATTTTGCCTTTATTTCAAATTTGCAGTTTCCCCCGTGACTGGTCACAGAACAGAAGATTGAATGACCAGCACCTGTAAAGACCTTTACTGAGGCACAACTAACACAATGTGAGATGATCTTAATAATTTATCTATTTTTTTCTTCAAATGAATTTTTTTTTTTTTTTTACAAATCTTTAATCACATTTTCTTGTGCCTCTGCAAATGGTGCTCAAAGATGGCACTGCAGCTCTGGACAGCATAGCACTTTCAAAGTAAACAGACAAACGCAAGGTTATGGACTTCAAAACCAAAGAGACATGCTGGCCCAATGGCTGCTTTGACAGCATTTATTGTCACTAGTGGAGGTTACTGTGACAAAAATACGCTGAAACAAGGAAATTGGCACAAGTCAACTTTAGGAAGGAACACTGTTCCAGTGTTGTAAATTTCACAAAAGGAACAGGCCAGCCATCACCCCGATAGCAGAACAGAACAGCAGTTACCATGGAAGAGAAAGCAGAGAAGCCCCTGAGAATGAATAAATGAAACATTTTCTTGTCATTTTTTTCTAAAGAGACACACCAGAAAGGCACTGGGGAGACCTTGTCACACACTAATCATCTTGTGATTCACTGCAGTTAAGTTGGTTGCAATTCTCTAGACCACGTCATTGCCAAACTGAGAATAGAAATGGTTATGGTGGTAGATCCTGGTAGGGTACGAGTATCATGCATGTCATACGCCAGGGGTACTGCTGCGTATCATTCATCCTCTCTGATCAGGGACTGAGTTAAACCTAACCACCAGTAGAGTGTAATCTCTGGCCAATCAGAGACAGTATTGGACTGTCAAGCAGAAGAGAAAACCTGCAGTCCTACTGACCTTGAGAGACAGATTTTAGTATCTCTGTCATACACCATTACACCTGAATACCACTGGATGAAGTGTCATCCAGTGGTAAAAAAAATCATAAAACAAAAAAACATTCACTTTAATCGCATAATTGAGTGTTAAACGTGATGCCATCTGCAGCTGTCACACAGTATTGCTGTGTAACATGCCCTTTACCCATACCTTACCATTTAACTTTGCCCACAGGATCCCAGAAGCCAGGTCTAGGAGTTGTGCATGGCCCTTGAGTAGCCTGCTTATAGTAACTGTAGAATTTCAGCATCATCTCATTTGATGGTTGAAAGGGGCCTACAATGGCACCAAAACAATTAAGGACTGTTACTAGAGGTGCAAGAGTCAAAAGCAATGGATTATGACATGCAGTTAAATAGCTTGCTCGTCCAAGGATGGCAGTGTGTTCTAAATTCATGTTTCTTCAATCCATCAAAAAATATCGTACTTAACATGTTCTTGCATGTAAACACGTACGGAGATATGCAAATGCACTCAAAATAAACCTTTTTAAAGTTAGCCAAATTAGTTAAAGCAAAAGCCCTGATCCAGCACTAAAGCTTCAAAGTAGGTTATGCAGGCAAATATGTCATGACGTCTGTTTTCTAAAATCAGACAATTAGAGAAACATAGGGGCAACGAGTTCATTATAAAGAGCTTCCTTATAAGCGACAAAAACGAAGTTAAATAAGTAGCTTGAATATATGGGCTTAATCCATTTACCCCAAATTAGAAGAAAAAAAAACAAATGGATGTGTAGCCTGCAAATGGAATGGGTCTACCGTAATTATGGCAGAAAAGTCAATCGAATTTTTACTGAAAAACCGCAAAATAACACACCAAATCAACTTCTTTAAATGTTTATATCCACGAGCAATTATTTACACTTTAGAATGCACAATGTAACAGCGGACTGAATGTTTGCAACATGCGGATCCTCACCATTACGGGGCAAACTCTGGATTACTTTTACTGCCGCGTCAAACCTGATCTCGTAGATTGGTTTTTCTTCCGCCATAGTGACACACAATGTTAAGTGTCGGCTGCAAATGTCTTGACCTAAACATGAAAACGATTATTGTTTTTGCCAACAGCATAAACTGTATCAATGTAATTTATTAGGTTAGCTAACGACAGCTAGCAAGTTATATGTCCGACACCCTGTTATTGTGCTGAAAAAATAAGAATCATTTTAGTAAACATACACTCTAGGTTGTAACACCAATGGTAAGCTAAATCTCAGTGAAGCTTTCTAACTGCCATTAAATATTAACCTTTGTATGCAGACATAAATAGTGGTTAGCATGTGAAAGCTATCCAAGTATCTAACAAACCATTCGTAGCCCTGGCTACTTTAACCACAGATACTAACAACGGAATGAAACAAAGACATCAAATAAAAATACGACGATGATTAAAATCTACATAACGTATTGAATTTATGATAACCTGTACCCAATAATATTTTAGGATCTCACCATTTATAACCTATCTGTTGGAAATACGGCGACCTCTCAAATACATTCCAAACAGGAACCATATGATTCTATCACATCTGATATTTCTAGGGAATTGTAGTTTTTATTAAACTACATCTTGATCTTGCTTTGAGACAACCGCAAAGAAAGTTCCTACAATATCCATAATGCGCATCAGAGAGCGGTTACTTGTGGGAATCGTAGTACAAAATATCCTAGCTTTACTCTAGGAGAAAATGACCTGAAAAGATCGTACAGATAACACCATTTAATTCAAAATAAACTGGTAGCGTGTTGTTTGGAAAATATAACGTACATTTGTCCAAGTGACACTTGATGATAAAACCAACTTAAATAGACAACAGACTCCTGCAACATTGTAGCTGGATTATGGCAAGAATGTTTCAATTCCGCAACGACCCTGCCGTTGATACAATGAAAACTACACTTCCCATCCTGCGTTTTCCCAGGATGAGTTGCATTTAGTCTCGTGCAGAAGTGCGCTGTTGTTTATTATTGGTGGACACGGTTGAAGGGAGGTCTATAAACCAATAATCCGCGAGTGCGCTTGAGAATCCGATGAGTTCTGGGAACCCAATCGGTGAACGTTTACAATGAAAGCGAGGCCAGGAATCCCACAATACCAGGCGAAGGAGCTCCGTTTCGGGGCAGAGCTTGTGGTTTCAATCAAAGGGAGAAAAAAAGAAATGCAGAGAGATGCAAGATGGCAGAGCTGCAAATGTTGTTAGAGGAAGAAATTCCAGCCGGCAAAAGAGCCCTTGTAGAGAGCTACCAGAATCTGACGAGGGTAGCGGATTACTGCGAAAACAATTATGTTCAGGTGAGAGAAATATTACTGAATGTGTGGAATGATTCATTTTCACGATTTCGCGAGATATTTTTCGTGCCAGTGTAAACTGAATACAGGAAATGTGGAGTGCTACTGAAATTAGGGATCTGAAAACAAAAAAAATGATAACTGACCACATTCATGAAAGGGATTTAAT
Organism: Anguilla anguilla; assembly: GCF_013347855.1. Taxonomy (NCBI): domain Eukaryota; kingdom Metazoa; phylum Chordata; class Actinopteri; order Anguilliformes; family Anguillidae; genus Anguilla; species Anguilla anguilla. The sequence continues at coordinate 15,243,357 of NC_049208.1, read as the reverse complement.
TTTACCGTTCTAGGCTGTGTTCTGTGTATTATTTCAGCTGACAGCTGATTATTCTTGTTGTGGTATCGAACAGATTTGTTGTCCCCATTCATTGCAATGGTTCATGATTAGTTTGGCTGGTGTAACCAGAGAGGGTGTGTCTTTATTATTAAGTCTTGTTGCAATTATATTGAATTATCTGCGTTTGCTAAAATACAACCGTCGTTTCACCGAATTTGGCTCATTTTATCCTAAAGGGTCAGATCAGAACCATCGCCAAAACTATATCTTGATAGCTACTCCAATGTGGAGATGGCAATATTCACACAATGTTGTTAATAATGATATCGTCTAGCTTTGAAACCGCTTTTTCTAACATTTTGTAATTTCTGATATCAAACGTAAGTGTCGTTGAGTAGGCTAATGATCATCGCTGTCTCATAGAACGCTGCATTTCGCACAATTACGGCTAAAGGCGTCGTGCGAGTTATTAGTTGCAATTACCGCAATGTTAGCGAGGCATTTGTTTCTGTTAATTGAGCCATTAACGCTTTCCTTAAAAGGCCTTGGAGAATCCATTTTCTATTGCAATTTTCGTTCGCTAAGTTCCCCCTCAGTGGATCGATTGCATTGAGAGAAATTATGATTTAGCCAGAGCGGGCGTTTATAGCCTACGTGCAAGTAGCCTTACAATATAGCTCATCTTTTCCTGCGCTGACAGCCTGGTGGTTTACATTTTGTTTGTAGAATTTAACCCTTGGAAGAGTAAGTTTTTTTTGGAACGCCCCCCCCCTCCTCAAATTTAAGTATGTGTTTAAAAAAAAAAAAAACAGAAACAAACTGTCTCCTGTGAAGCAGAATCGGTCTAAAGCCCTATTTCTATAGCGTACATATGCGACTGATTATTCAGTCATTTAACTTATACGTGACACCTAAAGCTGTGAATATACCTGAATCCTGACAGAAGAGCCTTAAATACATTACAGGAAAATACTCAGGACGACGATATTCCCCGATGCTTTCTTGTCCTTTATGGACAGGTTTTACCAATACGCTGTTGTAGAGCAGCGTTTAATGTTTTCTTTGGGGAAATTACTCTTCTGCATTTGAATTAATGTTGCTGTGTCAACTCAGCTGGCACTATTCACGAGCTTGCCTAGCCGTTTTTATAGTGACAGACAGTGCTGTTCCCCTAGCGAAGTGAAACAATTTTGTAATTCCTGTCATTTTGAAATAAAGCATTAAGCTTGGTCATGAAGCGCACACTGACATGAGTTAAACCACTGATGGTGTGTGTGGGTGTTTTACATTCATTTATAAAGTGAAAACTCTTAATTATAATAATTACAATATATTATTATTATTATTATTATTATTATTATTATTATTATTAACTACTAGGCCTACTATCTGGCCAAAGCATCTAAAGCAACAGAATGAGACCATTCTGTTCAAAATTAACTTGTGTGATCAGTTTGAAAATAATCTGCCTCTGGATCCTGATAGATGCGGTTTGCATTATTTACATCACATCATTATTACTGGTACTATCACAGTTCCAGTGCACCTGTTCATATCACTTTGACCTAGAATTTCATCTGCATCTGGAGCAAAAAAATGTGAGAAAAATAGGTGGGATTAAGATTTGAGTCCAAGCAGATTACACTCTTGTTCTCAGCTACAGATGCGCTCTGATTTCTGATGCTGTCTAGGGATTCTATCGCCCTTATAATCAGCTCAGGCAAGTCAAAGTTTGTCTAAGGGAAAAACAATCATTTTCAGACTGCATCCACACTCCCACCCTGAGTGGGTCATGCTACGGCGGCAGTGTAGCATGATGGGTAAGGAATTGGACTTGTAACCTGAAGGTCACAAGTTTGATTCCCGGGTAGGACACTGCCGGTGTCCCAGTCCGTCCATCTATCCAGCAGTATACATGGATACAATGTAAATGCTATGTCGCTCTGGATAAGAGCGTAATGCCTGTAATGCAGTGGTTTTCAACCCTGGTCCTGGGGTCACACTGTGTATGCTGGTTTTCGTTCCAACCACAATTGCAATCTCAGAATTTTAACAAGCTGTTAATTTTTCTTAATTAGGTGTTTTTCATGTTAAAAGGAATTATTTACCCTCTTAAGCCACATTATGTCAGGAATTGCAATGCATGGCATGAAGAATAAAATCTCATTGTGTTCTTGTGTTGCTTTTAAAGTGATTGCAAACAATCACTTGAAAAGAGGTAACATTTTTAACAGATCAAATTAACAAGGGGAATTAATAGGCTTCTAATTAGGTTGCTGAACACATGTGTTTAAGTGCTTTAAGTGCATAATATTTCCCTTAAACTAATTAGCACAATACAGGTTTGACTCGTTAACATTTTCTTTGTTTTTGAATTCTTCCTTATCTGTCAAATTATTAGATTTAGTGGCCAGGTGTCCACACTTTCCCCAATTAGGAACCTGTTGATTTGCCTCAGTCTTTATTTTGATTAGTTAAAAAGTTTTTTTAACCTCTGAACGTAATCGTCTGCAATATAGCACAATGTGAATATGGGACTTTTATTCTTTATGGCATGCATAGCTATTTCTGACACAAGTGGGCAAATAATCCCTCTGACATGAGAAGCACCTAATTAAGGAAAAATAATTGCTTGTTAAAATTCTGAGATTGCAATTGTGGTTGTAACGAAAACCAGCATACAGAGTGTGCCCCCAGGACCAGGGTTGAAAACCACTGCTGTAATGTGCAGCTCAAGTGTGAATGCTGTGGTATTATTGAGTGTTCTCTTTGCCTCTGTCTTGAATTGTAAGTAGCCGGCCATAACCTTTGTCCTCAGAAAGCTTTGTTCTGCATTTCTCTTCTGCAGCAACTTTGTTAAACTGACAAATTGTTTATTTGGAGCATAGGAGACTGACAATGAAAGCATTATTCACAGTTTAGCAAAGGGGCCGATCTTTGGCTTTTCTTGAAGTCCCCAGCCGCTGAGCAGTCACTCGCGCTGGTTTAATGGTTGCATCTGTTGCTCGTTTGGCCCTCAGACCTGGGGAAACACGTTAGCTGTGTGACGAATCTCGTCCGGGGCTCGAGTCATGCTTTGGATGAACGCTTTTGTGCCGAGTCTGACCTCACTGGGGTTGGTGACTCATGTGAGCCATGCCTCATTGCTGACTAACGTCCGTGGCACGGGAACCTGTGACTTGGAGCAGGGCTGCCCAACCCTGTTTTTGGAGATCTACCATCCTGTTGGTTGACCTTGACTAGATGCACCGTCAGTCAACAGCCAGAGTTCTCCCTGTGCTGTGAATGGTTAGAATCAGGTGTGCCAAATTAGGGTTGAAATGAAAACCTACAGGACAGTAGATCAACAGGAACAGGGTTGGGCTTCCCTGACTTGGCTCACCCCACCCTTCATGGGTTTGGCCCTGTGTAGAGGGTCACAGAGTCTTTTTTTAGCTTTGCAGTTTTTGTTTGCATTACATTACATTTATTTGGCAGATGCTTTTATCCAAAGCGACGTACAAAAAGTGCACTTCATGGTCTTAGACAACTACTAAACACAGGTTCAGTAAGATACAATACTTATTTTGTACAGCTATTTCTAGCCAAGAACACAGTTTAGTTCACACAGTGAACACTATTCAGACCTAACCTCTGCAAAGCCAACTAGGCAGAAGAATAAGCTACAGTATTAGGACAGATACAAATTACCAAAAAGTGCTGGGATGGGGCAACATGTAACAAGTGTCGTGAAAAAAAAGGGGGGGGGGGGATTTAGAGTGAAATATAGCCTACAGCGTGGTGGTGGTTAGTCTAGGTATAGTCTGAAGAGATGAGTCTTCAGGCCACAGCGGAAGATGGGTTTGCATCAGAGTGGAATCTGTTTTCGTATGTGGTTAACTCACCTCAGAGTTCGATCCTTACCGTAGATCTAATGGCTCGATTTGTCTCAGAAGAGAAACATTTCTCACACCGATAAGGCAGGCTTGGGCTGCACTAGAACAACTGCCAAGACATTTGGAACTTGAGTGGAGAGTTTGAAAAATGTTTAATGGTGGATAAATGTGGAAATGCTCAATACCATTGTAAAGGCTTTACAAGACTTCAGTATGGCTGGGACTGGAGCCATTTGGGTGTTGGTCTCTTGCATTTCTCAGTAATCATTCTGTGCAACACCTGCCTCTAGTGTGCCCATAGTGCTTCCGGATGCCTCTGTGAGTCTGCAGGTTATGAAGGTGATTGATGTACCAGTGTGATGTTTGCACCGTTATCAATAGCCTAGATGCACTTTGTGCTTTTTCAAAACGAGAGGTATTTGTTCGCTTGTTTGTTTATCATGCAGCTGCTTACACTTGTGAAAATGTGTAGAACTGGTAGATACATGTAACAAAATGGCAGAAGTGGTCTAATTAATAGCTACTTTAGCCCGGCTGCCGCACTGTAATTTTAGTGTTTGTATTGGCCTAATTGTGGCTGTTCTGCTTCAGTTGGCTGCGAGGTACAACAGCTGACTCATTGAATCTATTGAGCAGGAAGTGGGATGCTGCCTGTATTCAGATCCAGAATGGCAGCAAATGAATTCTGTTTCAGTTCACGTCTGCACCGCAATCATTAGCATTGTTTCTAAAATTGTAGCTCGTGAAATTCGAGCAAATACTTGATGGAGATGTTACATTTCAGCAAGATGATTCATTGGAATTAAAAAATTAAATAAATAGCCTTGATCAGTAACACATTTGGGACTAAACATGATTTATTCTCTTTATCAAGAGCAACGCTCTGTGTGCTGTCTGATGTTCTGAGGCCTTGGATGCCCTGATAAGAACATATGGAGGCGCTCAGTATAAACCATTTAGAATAGCCTGTTGCCAGAACTTTCCCAGATTCTCAGCAGAAGTTCATGTGATTTTTAAAACTGTTTAACTCAAAGGGAGGCCCAGGTGTGCAAGCCCGATGGTGAAAGAAGTTTTCCAATGGTGTCACGGTTCTGAAAAAAAAAACTGTGAAAAATGGGGATTTGATCTGAGCATCAAAGGGGTTCAGTTTATAAGAGCATATCACTTCAGGATGTCCTCCCTGTGTTGTGTCAGACTTCATTTGAAGGGTGTCCCAGATCCGCAAACTCTTTGGGGGTTTCAGGAGGACTCGGAGTGTTTCCCGCTGTGAAGCCTGCCCCAAATTTCACACCCTCTCCGTTTCTGTCTTACTCCCTTCTTCCTTTGAACTGTCTTTCTCTTTCTTTATTCTCCCCTTCTCTTCCTCTTCCCTTCCTTTTCCTCGGTATCTCTCTTATCTCTCCTCTGTCTCTGATCTCATGGGTTTTCCTTGTGGAGAGAGAGGTGGAGGCGAGGCTGTGGGGAGATGGTGCCATGCTGAATTGCCCCAGCATGTATGCTTGCAGGGCTGTGTGACTGTAGCTGGGGCATCTGGGGCAAACCGGCACTGTAGAGGCAGAAACAGACGAGAAGCGGGCCTCCTGTAATTAACGAACGCCCTGCTGTGTTTGGATGTACCCTTAGTTTACTCTGCAGGCGGCTGGCGTTTCCTTCAGCCTTGCTGTCTATAAATGAAAGGATTTTAAATTGGATAATTGGGGGGGAGATCCATCTATTTTTCTTGGATGTCTGCACTTCTTTTGTTCCTGTGGAAGGGACGAAATTTGAATACGTAGATGGGTCTCCCAGATTCTCGCCCCGCTGTCCATTTGTGCTTGGGATGGCATTCGAATTCTAGACTTCTCAGGAGAAGCAGATTTCCTAATTCTGAGCACAAACTACGGCACTCTTCTAGGTAACGTCAAATAGCCTATTATCAGCCTGTACAAATATGTTACTTTTAAAGTACTATCATTTGTATCTTATCGAGTTAGCTAAATACAAAAAGATGGTAAATAGACTGCATTTATATAGCGCTTTTTTCTATTAGCCTATATTTATATATCCAAAGCGCTGATGCCTCTCATTCACCCATTCACACACACACTAACACGCCAACGGCGAAAGGCTGCCATGCAAGGTACCAGTCAGCTCGTTGGGAGCAATTAAGGGTTAGGTGTCCTGCTCAGGGACACTTTGACACTCCCAGGGTGGGGGGATCGAACCGGCAGCTCTCCGACTGCCAGACAACCACTCTTACCCTCTGAGCTATGTCGCCCCAGATATGCTAGTATAGCACACCATTCGCCAGTGGAGGTTATATCTACCCAATCTACCCACATTTTCAGTCATCATTGTGAACCAGTTACCAATGACGCATCAGAAGGCGATGATGTCCAATTGGAATTACATCCCGGGAAACACTAGTGAGTCTATATATTGACAGGCCTGCCAATACTGTGCTCTACTTTGAATGACGTCAATGAATTCGACCAGCTTGACAAATTGTTGGAAAGTAATGGCTTTCTGCTGTATGTGCGCTGTTGTGATGCAGTTTAATCTGGTACACTGCTTCTGAAAGATAAATTCCCTCTGAAAATGAGAAGGCATTTGTCGTTCATGAGTGTACACACTCAGCGCACTGGACATGAAAGCAACTCGCCTATGCTAATGTACGCATATTTTTGGCCGGCAGCCACGGCATGTCAGATGTGCATTCAAACCTTTCACATGGAAATGTTTGTTTGATATTTTTATTAGGCTGTTCTACGCAAGGGCAGGAGTGCTCCAAAGCAGCCACCTGGCTTGTGTTTGCAGGCTGGCAGCACTGAAGTGCGGAGTGGGAATAGCTTTGGTGGTTTTGATGGGAGTGGCGAGCCATTGTCCTGTCATTAGATGTTCCGGAATGTTCCCGCGGCTTCCTACCTGGTCATGTGACTCAGCTGCGATTCCCGGCTAACAATGTTCTGGGACACACCAGTCCCCCCCTACAGGAAAGAGCCAGGGGAGTTGGCAGGGGAAGTGACACGCATGCCGGTTTGCCTGCAGGTCTTGCTGGGTTTTCGTGGTTCACATTGAGAGTCACTGGGAGCCACTGTCTTTGCCAGAAGTGCCACAGCTGTATACTGTCAACCAAAGCCATTTGGCCCGCTATTTTATTGCCAACCAAAGCAACTCCCCTTCCCCTTATTGCCTACAAAGCCATTTGGCTTCCATTCTTCCTTTAGCCAGATATTTTAGTCCCCATGTTTAAATCAGTTAGTTTCCCTGGTGCCCTTATTTAGCCTGACTTTCATTTTGACATTTATTCAGCTCAGTGTTTGCTGAAGCAGTTTGAGTTGAGAAGCTTTCTCAGGAGAGAAGTCGCAGTTGCCGTGCTCCGCTTCGTGAAGTGCTCAGATGTGAACACCACAAGCTTTGAAATATAGCAGCTGTTTGTGTGCAACTTTGGATTTATATTAAAAAACAAACAACTGAGGTGGTATCTTGCTTGCTGTTATAATGGGTAGCACCACAAGCTCTTAGATTGTGTACCGAGAAGGAACGTACTGTACTTTCTGGGAACACGATAAAGCAACAATCTGTCATTTCATTCTTTTCATGAGCAGAGAATGGTTTGGTTTGCTTAGAATTTTAAAATGAGAATTTCTGAACTGTAATAAAGGAACATTCAGGTCTTATGGCAATTGACAGTTGTGCATTGTGAGAGGTTGGGATGTCCTGGTAAAGATCTGGGTCAGTCTCTGCCATGTGCTCTAGAGGAAGGGACCTCTGATTTTAGGATGGGTGGCATGACACAGACTGAACTGCTTGTTAGATTACAGGTACTGAAAATATATGGAAATAAAATATATTACCAAGACTGAGATGAGGACAACTTGATTTAGGCTAACTGTAGGAATCAGTATTTAAAGCCTCACGGCTTTCAAATGGCACTTTGGATGCTTCTGACCTGTCCTTTCCCAGCGTACCTAGGCTATTTCCTGTGTTCCAGTAAAGTGTGTTTGTGGCGGTATCTATGTAAAAAGTGCTGTACAAATAAAACTGAATAGAATTTTCCTGGAGAAAATTCTTCTGGGGGCTTTTTCAGGGGTTTCTAAAGAAAGGTACCATGTGTTGTTTGATTGGTAATACACCATTTATTTTTTTGTGTCTGGCTTTTAATTTCTTGTGTAAGGGACCAGATTAATTATGTTATAGCTGCTATGAGCTAGAAGCGTGCCAGATGTTGTGGGTCACAAGCTACGCAGAATCCAGGTCAGGAAACCAATTTGACCCGCAAAAGTGGGCCGGCTCTGCTTTGACGGACATATGCTGGGCCTGCATTGTTTGCACAAGTCCTCTTGTCCGGAGATTAGAGAGGGCCTGTAATCTCTTTGCCATTGGGTTCAACTACCCCCCCCCCCCCTACGATCCTGGAAGTCGGCGGGACCTCCAGATGCCATTCCGCATCCCACAAGGCCGTGCGGTTTGGCCTCGCTCCCTTCTTAACCATCGCAGTCTCGTCTTTTAAACGTCGTCACAGGAGTCGCAGTGTCGACCGGCCATCCTTACCGTGGCACGCTCTGGAGTGAAGTGGAGCTGGCACCGCGTGCCCGGGTAAATGCCAGCGGTCACCGCTGCAGCCTGGAGCATCCACTTCTTGGGAGGAGGAGCCCGAGTGTTCCCTCATTCAGATATTTCACCATCAGATTAAAAATCCGCCGCTAAGCCAACGGGAAAAACGGGAGGGAAAGACTCTCCATTTTGTTCTTTTTTCAGTACTTGTTAAGGAGAGATTAAGTGACAGAGTGGGACAGATGTTGTTAACATTCCAGTCTGGAAGATTGAGTGAATGCAGACCTCGCTGCAGAAAGTCATTATTTAAAGATTATTTTTTTGGGGGAGCGTAAAAAGCCAGGCGTTTGTCATTTTCACACTCGCGTAGGAGTCGTAGCATGCTGTGTGTGGGTATGAGAGTGGCCGAAGAGCTCATCTGTAGTCCGGTTTCTGCTCCTGTCCCTAAAACCGTTTCCCCGGAGTGAGCCGCACGTTATGTGAAATGGGTTCTTTACCCAGCGGTGGTGTTGGCTTGTGAAGGAGTAGCTCAGAAATGCATTCGGAAGCTAGCTAGCTGCTAGCCTGTTACCAAGGACTGGAGCACAGTAGCACGTTCCACAGGCTTACCTTTGCCCGCGATGTAGCTTTCACCACATTCAGTTTTATTTTTTTTCCCCCAGATAGCGTAGCGTTAGCCTGCGGTGCGCTGGAGCGCTTTGATGAGAGGCCCCCCTCTCGTGCAGATGGGCTGACCGCTGCTCTTTGTTCGCCTCTCTCCGCGGAACTCTCTGGAACTCCCATTTAAACCCCGCTGACACGCGGCGGCGTTTGGCCCGCGGCCGGCGGCCCCCGACCGATACGGGGGTCCGAGAGTCAGCGCGCGGCGCGCGGCCCGCCGGGGCCCGTCTGAAGAGGAGGGAAACGCTTCCCACTTCGCCAAATTGAAATCGCAGCATGAATAAAGCCAAGCAATTAGCAGTGGAGCTGTGGTGCCGAGGAGCCGAGCTTTTCATATGAACATCTACACATTTCTGTCTGTCTCCAAGCTTCGTGTGTTGGTTTGTTATAGTTTGGTTGGGAACATGCCTGGAGGTTGCAGGTTTGAATTTGTGTCGAGTCGGCTGTGTCAGTGCTCGCCGGCTGCGTTCAGCTCCGTCTCATCTCAACACCTCCCTTACGATGGCGTGCCTGTAGGACTTCTGGATCAGTTCCGTAATTATGCCCAGAGAGCAAACTGCCGGGCGTCCTCCTTTCCCGAGCTCTACCGTTTGAGAGGTTTGTACACACAGGCCGGGGAAACGGCGTGGAAAGGCCAAGGATGAAGCAGAAATGATCTGCGGCATGTTGTTCTTATTTCCGTGCTGTCGGGGGAGTTGGCCACTGTATCAGACCAGAGCGTTATCTTGTTGTGTAATGGTCGTATTGTCTTGATGGCTGATGGATTCTTGGCCCACCCTCTCTGTGTCGAGCGCTGGCGTAGTCCTGGCTCACACTTGGCGAAACCGAGAGGGTTAGAGGAAGAGGAAGAGGAAGAGTGGGAGGAGGTGCATTTCTCCCTGACCTTGGGCGTTTCCCCTCTGGAGAGGGGCTCTGTTACTTTCCTTCTGACAGAGTGCTCATGGGCCTGCTCCTCCCTATACTGCCTTAGGGCCGCTCTTATACATTACATTATGGGCCTCCTTATAGGCCTGTTCCCTCCCTAATTCTGCCTTAGTAACCACCCTTACAGTCCTGCTCCCTACCTGCACTCAGACGCAGTTAGAATGGACTCCAATGTAGCGTTACACTTTATGCCTCCATGATAAAGCAACCGCATTGCATATAGCCTATGTTGATTGCTGTCATCACATTAACAGAAAAGCTGTCTGTTAATTTGATGTAATAAAGTATGCACAATGCTTCCAATTTTCTTTCGGATTTTCTGTCACTATATTAAAAAAAATTACATATCTGTAAAATCAATTTAGACTTCATATTGAAAAATGTCACTGGCACTCTATGCTCATGTGTAATGCAGTGCAGTACTGTGACGAGCATTGAGTGCCGTACTGGTTTTGAACAGGGAAAGCCTGCCGTGCGTTCTGCGAGGTTCAGGGAATATGGCTGGCTTTGCTCTTTGATTGCCTTCTGTCTGAATAATTCTGTGCATGTCAGCTGTCCCCTGAATTATTTACAGGTTCTGTGAGCTTGAGTCACAGAGCCTTGTGTGAAAGCCCCGAGGAGCAGGAGCTTTCAAACGAAGTCTGTGCGCATACAGAGTGACGTCACCAGGTTCTGAAATGCATGCTTGTGCACACACCCAGTGCTGCGGTTACTGGTTGAGCATATGCGAAACTGCTTTGATGTTGGTGGTAAGACCATGTTACACCTAGCGTTGCAGTTGCTGTTCTCTTTTCCGTTCCTTTTTTTTTCTTCTTTTTGGCAAGTTAAACCGAATATATTGGATTTTCGGAACCATCTGAAGATACGACAAAGTGCTGAAAGCAGCAGGGTTATCTATGAAGGTGTAAAAATAGCACAACTGTAGGATTTTAATAATTCACTCTACAGGACTCTCTCTGGGGCTGTGAGAATGTTCCGGAATGTTAGCACGGCGGCGTTCTTTGTCTCTCGCGGGCAGTCGCGGGGTGTGTGTGTGTGTGTGTGTTGGGTGCTGGAGCGGCGGGGTGTGGCGGGTGCTCCCCGGGCACGCCGGCCAGGCGGCTGCGCGTTTGCCCGCGCGGGCGCGGCCGCGGTGGGCCCTGCGTTCTCCAGCACGCGCGCGGCGGGGGCGGGAGACGCGCGCCACCCGACCTGGCGAGCAGATGGTCGCGGCGGCGGGAAGGCGCTCCGCTGAAATCTCTCCTCCTTCCCCGAAGGCCTCGCACCGACCTCAGCATCTGCTGCTGTGCTACCGTATCCCATTCAAAAAGCTGCTCGCCTTCCCACAATCCCCCCTGTCCTCGTTCGCTTCGCGTGCCGAATCAGGAGCATGCTATTTTTGGCGCCGCCGTGGTTCCCCTCGCTTGCGCCCGGCCAGCGACAGATGCGTTGCAGCGTTCACAGGAACCCGCCTCTGTGGCATCGCACCTTTGAGCGAAAGGCCAGGGATGTGCGGTACGAAAGCCAGGTTAACCACACGGTGCTGTTTTTACACCTTTCTGAAGCGCAAGCTGACAGTCCTGTTCAGACCGAACTGCTCGTGTTTTACCCACATCTCAGTTAAGATCCTGTTGGGTTAAATTAGCAGGGGAATGAGGCCTGCTCTCTGTAGGTTACCCCATGCTGAAGTGAGCCGGCTTATGTACAGTGGAATGCAGAAATATTCACCCCCCCTCGTGAGTTTTTACGCTTTACTCTGCCGCAAAATGATTTCATTTCGGATTTGTTTTTATTTAAAATGTATTTGAAAATCCTCTGTTCCATCACAGTTGAATGCAAGTTCCACAAATTTGTGTTCTTTGTTTAAATTTACTTTACCAGAGAATGTGAAGTATTCACCCCCGTTGTTTCAAAAGGGATAGATGACCACAGTTTTCTCAATTTATTTTATTATTTTTTTTACATAAAATACCCAGATCTCATGTTGAGGCTGATATGATGGATGTTGAGCAATATTTCTTTTTTTCCAAACGTCAAATGTCGCACGTTAAAAACCAGTTTTTGTCTGGCCATTTAGTCAAATGATTCTCGGCACACATTTCTAAATCCGTAGGGCCATTGCCGCTAATGACGTTAAGTTGCCAAGTCATTTGTGGAGTTTCCCTCGGGCGGTTTTGGAAATTGCTCGAACCAATCGTGTCTGAGCATGGAAAAGTGCCCCTCCCCCTTCCCTCAGGCTCGCTTAGACTGACGCTGATCATGTGACGGTGAAGCAACAATGGCCCAGGCCAGAAGCGTCTGCGCCGCTTCCACTTCCAGGAGCGGGGTTGGGCCTGCAGGATATTTTGGGGAGCAGGGGAGCGGGCCTCTCGGCTTGTGACCGAGTTTCTCTTCTGCTTCTGCTTGTGACCGCGACCGCTGTGCCAGCACTTTCCTCAGCCTTCCTCTCTGAGCCCGCGGCCCACGCTGGCCCAGTTCTGCGGGGGTGGGGAGGAGGGGGAGGGGGAGGGTGGCGGTCCGTCGCGAGAAGGTCGCGGGTTACGGTGGTTCAGTGCGGTCGTGGTGACCATCGGAAACACAGCCGTCCTTGCTTCCAGAGCGGCCTGTGTGTTTTTCTACCGGGCATAACCACGGTCAAACCGCTAACTCAACTGTGTTCTATTCGTCATTATTAATTGAACGCTCAGTCTTGGCTATTCTGCCATCATGAGTCGAACCAGAGATATTCTGTATTTGTGTGTATGTGGGTGTATGTTTTTGTGTTTACTGTATGTTCCTGGCTGACCTGTTTCTAACCTCTCTCTGTCTTTTGCTTTCTCTCTCTCCCTTCCTCCCTCTCCCTCTCTCTAGGCCCAGGACAAGCGTAAGGCCCTTGAGGAGACCAAAGCGTACACCACCCAGTCCCTGGCCAGCGTGGCCTATCAGATCAATGCTCTGGCCAACAATGTGCTGCAGCTGCTGGACATCCAGGCCTCCCAGCTCCGCAGGATGGAGTCCTCCATAAACCACATCTCTCAGGTCAGCCTTCCCACAATGCACCCGCAGTCTTAGCCTGCTCCATTAAGGCCTATCGGGCCTCTACATAATCAGTGCCTCTTAAGACTTCAAAATCTGACTCAAGCAGTTATGGGGATAAGTATATGGGGATTCTCATTAAGCCAAAACGGGATGATGGAGGGTGTTAATTAATTGGGTTTGGGGGGGGGGGGGGGCTGTCGTTCTTCAGGGCCTTTGGGAGTGCAAGTGCGTTTTCACATGGTGTTTTTCTGATGCGTTCTGTACCTAGCACGAGAGAGGGAAACTGTACACTTGAACCAGAGGGAAGCTGTCCTGCTTAAATCATACCTCAGCCCTCGTCCCACGACTCATTTTGTCATGGGGAAATGTATTGCTGCAGTGTAGCTGAGCAGCCAATGGCCAAACATGCATGTTGAAGGTCATGTGACCATACCAGTGACAACCTGTCAGATGGCTTGGGTGCCTGTGATCATGTGGGCAGGTGATCTTCCAGTCTTCACGTGAAAGGGCTGTGATACTTAGGCAACAGCAGACCAGAAATCGTTCGATTAAAAAGAGACGGAAGACTGGAAAGACACCCCTGAATAAATCAGTTTTAACCTCATTTACGTCCGCCAGCAGTAGGTGGCCCAGCACATGGCTGCATCTCTCCGCACGCATGACTGCAGACAAGTTAACTTGTTCTGGGTGTTCTGAGGGCTAGAAGTTGCCAAGTGTTTTAAAAATGAACCCCATTGAGTGGAAGGCGCCAGCTACCAGGGACGCGCGAAATAAGCGACCCACACAGGACTGGATTAATGAAGCCCGGCACGTCCGGCCCGAAGCCTTCCCCGAGCGCGGCTTTCACGGAGGGCTGCCTACGCCGGCCCTTTCAAACGGGCCGCTTTTCAGGTCGCGTTGCGTCGCTGGGCCCTCTGTTCACGCGGCCCCTGCGCAAAGGGGACACTGAGCAGCTTTCATCCCCGGAGAAAGGCCTCGCTTGTGGGGATGAATGAAATGCTGTCTGGCCCTGACAGGCCTTGAGGACCCCTTTCATGTGGCGGGGACAAAGTGGCGAAGGAAGCGGCGTCCTTTCTGAAGCCCGCGCTTCCTTGGGCTCGTTAGAGTACGGAGTGACAGCCCTATTTGCATATGCAAACGCAGGAGCCGCGCTTCGGCAGATTTGGCCCCTGGGTGCCGCTCCGTGAGCTCTGCTGGAGTGAGGTCGCTCTCGGTCGCGGCGAGATGCGGTCGGCGCTGAAGACCGTCCACGCTTTGTCCCCGCAGGGCAGTACGGCCGGCCCCCGCTGGGGTCCCTCTCTAAAATCTCCGCCGTGGCGAGAGCTCCATAAAGTGCCCGCGGGCCGCTCGTGAGCTGGTGGAACGTGGAAGGGTGGCGACGCTGGCAGCGGCTGCTGCCCTCGCCCGGGCGCTGGTTATAATGCCCGCGGGCGGGCGCTGGTTATAATGCCCTCAGCGCTGGTTATAATGCCCGCGGCGCTGGTTATAATGCTGGTTATAATGCCCGCGGCCGGGCGCTGGTTATAATGCCCGCGGGCGGGTGCTGGTTATAATGCCCGCGGGCGGGTGCTGGTTATAATGCCCTCAGCGCTGGTTATAATGCTGGTTATAATGCCCGCGGCCGGGCGCTGGTTATAATGCCCTCAGCGCTGGTTATAATGCCCGCGGCGCTGGTTATAATGCTGGTTATAATGCCCGCGGCCGGGCGCTGGTTATAATGCCCGCGGGCGGGTGCTGGTTATAATGCCCGCGGGCGGGTGCTGGTTATAATGCCCTCAGCGCTGGTTATAATGCTGGTTATAATGCCCGCGGCCGGGCGCTGGTTATAATGCCCGCGGGCGGGTGCTGGTTATAATGCCCTCAGCGCTGGTTATAATGCTGGTTATAATGCCCGCGGCCGGGCGCTGGTTATAATGCCCGCGGGCGGGTGCTGGTTATAATGCCCGCGGGCGGGTGCTGGTTATAATGCCCTCAGCGCTGGTTATAATGCTGGTTATAATGCCCGCGGCCGGGCGCTGGTTATAATGCCCGCGGCGGGCGCTGGTTATAATGCTGGTTATAATGCCCGCGGCGGGCGCTGGTTATAATGCTGGTTATAATGCCCGCGGCGGGCGCTGGTTATAATGCTGGTTATAATGCCCGCGGCCGGGCGCTGGTTATAATGCCCGCGGGCGGCCGCTGGTTATAATGCCCGCGGGCGGGCGCTGGTTATAATGCCCTCAGCGCTGGTTATAATGCCCGCGGCGCTGGTTGTAATGCCCGCTGGGGGGCGCTGGTTATAATGCCCGCGGCCGGGCGCTGGTTATAATGCCCGCGGCCGGGCGCTGGTTATAATGCTGGTTATAATGCCCGCGGCCGGGCGCTGGTTATAATGCCCGCGGCCGGGCGCTGGTTATAATGCCCGCAGGCCGGGCGCTGGTTATAATGCCCGCGGCCGGGCGCTGGTTATAATGCCCGCGGGCGGGCGCTGGTTATAATGCCCTCAGCGCTGGTTATAATGCCCGCGGCGCTGGTTATAATGCTGGTTATAATGCCCGCGGCCGGGCGCTGGTTATAATGCCCGCGGGCGGGTGCTGGTTATAATGCCCGCGGGCGGGTGCTGGTTATAATGCCCTCAGCGCTGGTTATAATGCTGGTTATAATGCCCGCGGCCGGGCGCTGGTTATAATGCCCGCGGCGGGCGCTGGTTATAATGCTGGTTATAATGCCCGCGGCGGGCGCTGGTTATAATGCTGGTTATAATGCCCGCGGCCGGGCGCTGGTTATAATGCCCGCGGGCGGCCGCTGGTTATAATGCCCGCGGGCGGGCGCTGGTTATAATGCCCTCAGCGCTGGTTATAATGCCCGCGGCGCTGGTTGTAATGCCCGCTGGGGGGCGCTGGTTATAATGCCCGCGGCCGGGCGCTGGTTATAATGCCCGCGGCCGGGCGCTGGTTATAATGCTGGTTATAATGCCCGCGGCCGGGCGCTGGTTATAATGCCCGCGGCCGGGCGCTGGTTATAATGCCCGCAGGCCGGGCGCTGGTTATAATGCCCGCGGCCGGGCGCTGGTTATAATGCCCGCAGGCCGGGCGCTGGTTATAATGCCCGCAGGCCAGGCGCTGGTTATAATGCCCGCGGCCGGGCGCTGGTTATAATGCCCGCAGGCCGGGCGCTGGTTATAATGCCCGCAGGCCAGGCGCTGGTTATAATGCTGGTTATAATGCCCGCGGGCGGCCGCTGGTTATAATGCCCGCGGGCGGGTGCTGGTTATAATGCCCTCAGCGCTGGTTATAATGCCCGCGGCGGGCGCTGGTTATAATGCTGGTTATAATGCCCGCGGCCGGGCGCTGGTTATAATGCCCGCGGCCGGGCGCTGGTTATAATGCCCGCAGGCCGGGCGCTGGTTATAATGCCCGCGGCCGGGCGCTGGTTATAATGCCCGCAGGCCGGGCGCTGGTTATAATGCCCGCGGCCGGGCGCTGGTTATAATGCCCGCAGGCCGGGCGCTGGTTATAATGCCCGCAGGCCAGGCGCTGGTTATAATGCCCGCTGGAGGGCGCTGGTTATAATGCCCGCGGCCGGGCGCTGGTTATAATGCCCGCAGGCCAGGCGCTGGTTATAATGCCCTCAGCGCTGGTTATAATGCCCGCGGGCGGGCGCTGGTTATAATGCCCGCGGCCGGGCGCTGGTTATAATGCCCGCTGGAGGGCGCTGGTTATAATGCCCGCGGCCGGGCGCTGGTTATAATGCCCGCGGCCGGGCGCTGGTTATAATGCCCGCGGCGCTGGTTATAATGCCCGCGGCCGGGCGCTGGTTATAATGCCCACGGCGGGCGCTGGTTATAATGCCCTCAGCGCTGGTTATAATGCCCTCAGCGCTGGTTATAATGCCCGCTGGGGGGCGCTGGTTATAATGCCCGCAGGCCGGGCGCTGGTTATAATGCCCGCGGCGGGCGCTGGTTATAATGCCCGCGGCGGGCGCTGGTTATAATGCTGGTTATAATGCCCGCGGCGGGCGCTGGTTATAATGCTGGTTATAATGCCCGCGGCGGGCGCTGGTTATAATGCCCGCGGCGGGCGCTGGTTATAATGCCCGGGGCCGGGCGCTGGTTATAACGCTGGTTATAATGCCCGCGGCGGGCGCTGGTTATAATGCCCGGGGCCGGGCGCTGGTTATAATGCCCGCGGCGGGCGCTGGGTAACGCCGGGCTCTCGGGCGCTCCGCTGCCCCCTGGCCGCCGGGCCGCGGCGCGCTCACTGTTCATTCAGCCCTCCCGGGCGTGACAACAGCGGCCCGTTTGTGAGCGGGCCCTGGCACGCTTTAATAACCCCCCAGAGCTGGGCCCCGCCCCCCCTGCCCCGGACAGCCTGGCCCAGCGGTGTCCATTCATGTGTTCAGCAGCAGTCAGCGCTGGCAGGCTTACCGCTCTGCTTACCTCTTACAGCAGTGTGAGTGTGTGTGTGTGTGTGTGTGAGAGAGAGAGAGTGTGTGTGTGTGTGTGTGGGAGAGAGAGAGAGTGTGTGTGTGTGAGTGTGTGTGTGTGTGAGAGAGAGAGAGTGTGTGTGTGTGTGGGAGAGAGAGAGAGTGTGTGAGTGTGTGTGTGTGTGTGTGTGTGTGTGTGTGAAAGTGAGATTGTGTGAGTGTGAGGGTGAGCCCACGTGTGTGTGCAAGCCTGTGTGCGGTCTGTGTGTTGATGTCCGCGTTGGTGGGTGCGTGTGGGTGTGGTCTGTGCATGTGAGAGTTTGGGCGTCTTTATGAGTGGCGGTTGGCGTCCTCTCTCCACACGCCTGGCCCCTGTCCAGCAGGCTCCGTGACCTCGTTTCACCCGAAACGAAAAAATGTGTGTGCAGCGGCGCTCCTCTCACCGGAAGCAGTCCTGTTAGCATTCCTGACTGATCGCTGCCTGGGCCTGCAAGCAGGGGGGCGGCGGATCTAAACTCTGAGCACGCTCTGCCCTGTGGAGAGGAAATCATCAGCCCTCTGTGCTAGCGCTCAAAAAGGCCCAAGCTTTCACGTGCCTGAGTGTAATGATGTCTCTTAGCGTTTGAAACTCACCTCTAGCCGTTATTTTAGTTGTGCCGGAAGCGTATTTTAGTTGCGCTTGCGCTCGGGGCTGAGGCACGGCGCAGAGGTGCTTTTCCTGTCACACCGGGCTGCCGTGTGCAGAACACACTCAGAGAGGACGCGTGAGGTAGCTCTCCGCTTCCTCACCCAGCCACACCCACAAAATCCATTCCCTCCTGTGTGATGGGTCCTGGGTTCGAGGTGTGCGCTTGTGTGCGGTGCATCTGTGTCCGTCTGTCTGGTGGTCTGTGTGTGTGTTGGAGTGGGGAATTCATCTTGTACAATTGTCAGATTTATCCAGGTGACCGTTTATGGAATATCAGCTCATCTTTTCAGCCAAATGAGAAAATTAGGGTTGAGCCAAGCATTTGATTTCGGTCGATTAGCCATGTATGGTGCCCTAACTCAAGTGTATATGAAGTGTGTGAAGCCAAAGCATGCGCAGTACAGCAATTTGTGCTGTCATGGGTTGGCCGAATGCCAATTGCAAGGAAGACGCTGGTGAGAGAGGGGTTTCCATGGCGATTTCATTCCTCTCTGAGCTGGTGCTGGGTGATCACAGTCCAGGCTGCTCTTTGGAAATAGGTTCTTAAACTGTACTTCTGATTTCTCTCACTTCAAAGTTTACAGTCTAATTTTCCATCCAGTTCTAAATTATTATCCACTCTTTATACTGTTGAAATATTCACTAAATTTATCTTGTCCATACCAGTATGCCTCTTGTGCATCCGCCTAAACTAAATTTAATCTTACTTAATTCAGCGGCCATTTTGGCTCAGGCTTTGAGAAACGTAGGAGGTTTTTCAGAATGACAGGCACACCTGTGAATACCACTGTCTGCCCGTCAGCTGGCCGCCCGGAATCAGTAACGCTTGTGTGTGATTCCTTTAGCCCCCCGGTCTGACCTGTGGGGTGAAGCTTCCGCACATTTTTGTCATAGCAGCGGAACAGAGTTGCTCCTCCGTCTCTCCGAAGATATTCCAGCAACTTACGGAAGCTGGAGAACATCGTGGGGGGAATGCTGGCTTCTTGACTGTGAAACATCGCAGCTGTGTTTTGCTCGTGAAGCGCTCGTTCTCTTCCGTCAGGCAGTTACTGCACAGACACGGCCGGCACTATGAAAGTGAAAAGGTACACGCGGCGTGCTATTATCTTTAGAGTGGAGAAAAAAGAAACGGCCTTGTTTCGGTAGCTGTCATTATTAGAACCCCGAATTTCCTGTCTCTGAATAGTGATATCTCGCTGCAGAGGACAAGCTTGCTCTGTCGGTCGCTTGCTCTACCAGACCACCCCCCCCCCCCCCCCCATCCACACTCTGCCCCCACAGGGCGAGATCCATCTCCCCACGCGGCTGCTGCAGACGACCCTGCCGCGAAAACCTCGCAGCTGCTCTCACAGAACGAGCGCGGAGAGAGCAGGACCGGACGGAGATGACCGTTCTCCACCACCCCCGCCCCGCTTGGCCTGTAGCGTGTGCCGTCCATTAAGATGCCTGTACATAAACTGGCTGACTGATCGTGTCCGGTCTCTTAGGGTAGTTCTGCATGTGAAGTCCCTCTGTAGCCAGTGCTTAGACTCAGTAGTGAAAGTAACTTTTAATTTAGGACAATAAAGAAAAGGAGCAGTGAACAGAGTCATACTGCTTGTGCTGTGGAGAAGGGGCCCTGCGAAGGGTGCCCCACACAGACACTGCGCAGCAGAACAAATGAGTCAGACGCAGGGCAGCCCCCACCTACTTCCTGTATGTGTTTGTGCGCTAAGAGGAGAGAACGGCTAGGTTTCGGGTGGAGGAGGAAGAGCAGCAGGAGGAGGAGGAGGAGGGGGCGTTATGTCGCGCCGCGCAGGGTTAGCGGGAGCTTCGAGGGCGGTGCCGGACTCCCACGCTTCCTCCCCAGACACCTCTGGGTCTTCGAAGCCGCGTTCCCCCTTCCCGTTAATACCCGGGATGTGTAATCCGTCTCTGCCGCGCTGCAATGGCTGCTCCTGGAGAGCTCTTCCCTTCCCCGCTGCCCAGATGACGACGATTACAAGTAAGCCCGGAGGCGGGCTTAGTCACTTTTAATACGTTCTCAGCAGAGAACAGACACTTTCTAGAGATACAGTGTAATCTGAGTCACGTGATAAACATCTGTCTGCCATTTAGAGCCAATCAGCCTTCAGACAGATGGTATCAGCAAATTAATGGAGAGGTTCTTGGTGAGGGAGATTTGGCTTGGGGCAGTATTAAGACATTATCTTCAACTGTACTACTGTTAAGACCTACTTTGTAAGAGAGCCTCTTTTTAAAGTTTAGTTTTTTTCCCCCCTCTGGATATAGTGAGTCCAGGCTTTCAGCCGAACACCAGGGTGATCTGGGTACAGGAAGCGTGTTTTGATGGATTACGGAAGATTGCCATCCCGCCTCCGCCGCAGAAAGTTATCGGCCCAGTGTGGTATTTACGAGCGGCCCGACGGCCATGAATATGGAGGGAGCGCGCGGCGGGTGATTCACGGGGAAAGCGCTGTCATCCGATGACACGCGTTGGCCAGGCTGAGGGCTCAGCAGCATCAGCACTGAGCACCGCGATGCGAGCGCCAACCGCTGTCACTGTTCCCCCTCCCACCCCCACCTCACCACCCGCCTCACCGCCCGCCGCACACACCAGACGTGCCGTCCGCTGCAAACGCCCCAGTTGAGAGTTAAGTGTGAGACATGCTGAATTTAACTGTGCCAGCTCAATTTTATATTCCGGCTACCTCGACATCAATATTTCAGAGGATGGAGCACCCATAAAATATTGCTTATACAAAGAGATGGCTGAATTTGCTCCCAGTGGAGACATAATGAAGGATCACGGAGAGAAGTGGGGAGAGAGGGAGGGGGAGAGAGAGAGATGGAAAGCAAGAGAGACCAAGAGAGATAGAGATCCTGTTCACATGCACCATTGTGATTGTATGGGATGATCATATGGAAGAATCCATGGCCTGTGCCAGAAAGTCAGCTACAGTGAAATTCAGCATTGCAGTCCATACTGAATGTATAAACTGGCATCCATTTTGAGGATGCATGCTGGTTTCACATGATGCAGACAAAATAAAACTTCTGGTAGTTTTTGAATTGCATTTCAGTGTGTCCTGTGGAATTGATCTCTTCGTGTGGTGGTGGGTGTCCGAAGGGGGGGTGGGGGGTGGGGGGGTTGGTGTAGCAAAGGCAAAAAAGTTCAAGACTATGAAAACATAACCTCTTGAGACTTCTTAAATATCTGAATCCATCTTTTAGCTCTGACGAGCTCTTGATACAAGGAATAGCAGTTTTCAAGAGCTAAAAAGTAGTTTTAGATGTACTTTAAAACCATAAAAGGTTTGTTAACCCTTGTATTGTTTGTAAATATTGAAGCAAAATAGGCCTGTATTTTGAGTTATGGTGGGGTGAGAACAATTAAAAGAGCACATTGTCCATCTAGAAGTTCTATCTTCAAGAATAGAGGGCTATATAGCCAAAATTGATGCTCAAGAAAAGTTGTCATCAACGAATGATAGTTCGCCAGTGCTTGAGATGGGCAGGAGCTGTCGGGACTTGTATATGAGTACCGACTCTTCTTTTGATTACCAACATTAATTTATTTTAAACAGTATGTATTTTGATGAGTAGGTACCGGCACTTATTTTGGTCCAATTCAAACACTGGTTAACACTATGGTTTTTTTGTAATATCTGAAGCGTCTTCCGACCACCTCAGAAAGGAGCAAGCACGGAGCGCGCGGCCTAGGCTCTTTTTGAAAATGTACATGTGGACGCGACAGTATGGTTTTGAAAGTGCATTTAGGCAGAAATATTTAGAAAGTTTAACATTTTTAATTTATGAATTTAATATATAGGCTATATACAGTATATATATCATTTTTTATTTTATTTTTATTATTATTTATTTAATATGGTGTGGCGGTAAGGACGCCACGGCAAAATCTTACCAGCAGAAACGTTGCATTTTCACAGTACACTATGTGTGGAAGATAGGTACTGTTTAGTTTATCCGGTTCTGCGCTTAATCAGTTGTGGCAGGCCGTATGCATGCCTTTGGAACAGTCTGAAGTATGGTGAAGTTTGGCGGGGGTGATAGGGGTGGGGGCGGTGACAGGGGAGGCTTCCGGGGGGGGCACCCCACTTTCTCACGCCCTGTCGCACTGCGTCGCGTCCCGGTCGCGGTAATCGAATCACGGCCGCCTTTGTCCCTTAGCGCTTCCGCACGCCGCCGCAGACCCGCGCTCTGCGTGAGAGCGAGACGCAGGAAGCACCCGAAACCCCGGGGGGGGGGGGGGGCGTGGCGTGGCGTGCGAGGTCAGCACTGGCCTCTGGGGCTTTGTGAAGACTAATGGGCTGTTCTGTGAACCCCCCCCCCACCCCCCCCCCCCAACTCACACCGCTGTCTCGCTGCCAGGGCTATGGGGCAAACTGATACCCAGCCTCTCTGGTGAATCTGACGCCCAATTCAAGATGGCGTGCAGCCGATGGCGAACCAGCTCACTTATCAGGTTCGCTATCCGGTCAGGTCCATTATCCGGTCAGGTCCATCATCCAGTGCAGTCAGGTCCATTATACGGTCAGGTCTGTTATCCGGTCAGGTCCATCATCCAGTGCAGTCAGGTCCATTATCCGGTCAGGTCTGTTATCCGGTCAGGTCCATCATCCAGTGCGGTCAGGTCTGTTATCCGGTCAGGTCCATCATCCAGTGCGGTCAGGTCTGTTATCCGGTCAGGTCCATCATCCAGTGCAGTCAGGTCTGTTATCCGGTCAGGTCCGTTATCCGGTCAGGTCTGTTATCCAGTTATCTTTAACAGTTGCAGTCGTGTGTTCGGTGCTGCAAGCACAACTCGACGCTGAGAGTGCTATGAGGGAGTGCTGTTTCAATCCCTCCCTCTGTAGTTCTCTTCATATATCTATGCATTATTTATCACTGTTGTACAGCAGTGGTCTTAGTGGAGCTGTTGAAATGTGCTACCTTTAAGCAGTGTCTCATCTGGGATTTGAACATGCAAGCCACATGTTCGTTGTTCTCCAATGCCCACAGGAAGCCTCCACACTGGCAGGAAATGAGGTCATCAGAGGGATGAGAACAGCGAGGACGAACGGATACGTGAATGGTGACCTGGTCCGATGGCTGGGGGGGGGGGTCATGCTCTTAAAGTGTGATCGGCTCCATGGCCACGCCCTCTGTGTCCTACCACGCCCACCCCCCCCCCCTTGTCTCCCCTCAAGATGGGTTTAATTGCAGCAAAGTGGGTTGCGGGGGACTGCCTGTGAGATGAGAGAAGAATCTCCCATGAGGCTGTGGAGAGGTCAGGCCTAACCAAGGCAGCCCAGTTCACAGTGGAGAAAAAGAAACAAATTAAAAAACAATAAAGGGAAAAAATGACACCCAGAGCTGTCATACTGTGGCAGTAGCCTGGGGCCTGGGGCGGTTTCCATCCATTATTTACAGTGGAGCCAGCTGCAGGGGTGGGGAGGGGTGGGCAGGGGAGGGGGCAGGGTTAGGAGAATCGCTCACTCTTCTGCCAGTCGCACCCTTTATAAATGCGGCCACTGAGAGAGCCTCGTTCTCCCGGCTTGCCGTGGATACAGAGGTGTGGGAAGCCAAGGCGGGAGAAGCGTTCTCCACGTAATCAGAGAGGGGCGTGGCTCATGGGACAGTAACAGCCAGGGCAGAGTGCCAGTTCTAAAGAGCTGTGATTTAGCGTGTTACAGGTCACCTGGAATATTTTTCTCTCAAATAACCTCGCTGGACTAGTTAAAGGATTTAAATCTGATCTTATTGTCTTAGGTCGTCTTAATTGCTTTGGAGGAAAAAAAGTAAAGAAAGTAAAAAAAAAAAAAAAAGTCCATAAATGTAAATCTTAAGAATTTACAAACGGTTTTTTTTCAGGTTAAATGTGGAGTATGTTTGAGGGTCTGAGACATCAGGTTCAACTGAAGATATTTTAATTACTGTTGATGTTAATATGACTAATTCAAGTTCCCACAGTTAGGGTGCCTGTACTGCAGTGTTGCATGCAGCCTGGGGCAGGCTGAAATTAGAATTCTCCTCTACCGCACGCACACTTTTGTCACATTGCAGCGAGCCACTCGTGGGAAACTCTTTTGAGTTTCCATGGCGACTCGGTCAAAGCACGAATACAGAGTCTGTTACAAAGTCCAGCCGTGTTCATGACAGCAAGATCTTTTCAATAGGACTGTGTCCTCACCGTTCTCTCTCTCTGTATACATTCACACAATTACCCAGCACCTGTGTAAATATCACTATCACTCAGCAGTACTTTCACAGGGTGAATGCCCATGCCTCTATGCTAACATTTTCCCAAGTTCACTAATGCATCCCAATTTGTAGATCTGCTCCTAAATTATTTTTCAATTTTCAGGTGCAAATGATAAGCTCTCTATAAGTACTTGGTATTACCTTTCGGAACCCAGCTAGCAAATAAATTTGTGTAACATTGACAAAACCTTCCAAGAACATTGTGAGAATATATTGTTCGCTGGGAATATAAAAGGAAAATGGTATTTGAACTGTTCCCAGCATCAGATTATATGAAACTGGTCAACAAGAACAGAGAGCTGGTCTTTCACCCCCCAGTTTCAGATGGCAAGCAATATTTTCTGGATTTATGAAAGAGCTTCTCTTTAGTTCTTTACAGGTGAACATACTTGGTCTTGTCTCATTACATTTACATTACATTTTTTGGCGGACGCTTTTATCTGAAGCGATGTACAATAAGTGCATACCGGTCATTGGAACAGCTACCAAACACAGGTCCGATAAGTTATTATTCTCATTCAGTGTCCCTAGCCATGAACATCAAGTCTTGTTCACGCAGCAAGCATAGACTAAGTCAGTAAAGTCATGGCAAGTCCCAACTAGAAGCAATGCATGACTGCATGAGATATGAGATAAGGCTACAACATCGAAATGATGCAGCACAAAAGTGCTAGATGCATGTGTAACAGGAAAGTGCTAGAAGATCAAGAACAAGGATACAAGTGATATAAGACAGTGAGTGTGAGTAGCCCTGTGGAGGAGTAGGCATGTACCCTGTGGAGGAGTAGTAGGCAAGGTACAGTCTAAAGAGGTACGCTGTCAGACCATGGCAGAAAACGGGCAGTGACTGAGCGGTCCATGGAGGAATGAGGAGTTCTTTCCACTCCAGGGGAGCTCCGTGGTTGGGACGATGTCAATCTCATACTCAATAGAAAGAGCCAATCTCATTCTCAGATACTCAACAGAAAGAGCAGATCTCAATCTCTGATGCTCAGAGCCAGTGCTTTCCTTTCCCAAAGTGGGATTTTAATAATTCATCTCTGTGCCCTTGATCCTTCCCTCCAGCCCTTCGGGCTTTGAGGAGGAAATATAGAGCTCATGCAGGCTGTGTAGCCATCCTGCATAATATGCATATACATTATTCTCTCTTTTCCATAATTCATTTGTTTATAACGGGTGCCTGACACAGGGTGACTTGCTTAGTATAAATAGATCCACATCAGCAGTTTCCTCATCTGGATGGTGGGTGGAACAGATGAGACTCTGGTGAATTAACCAAGAGAGGCTCTCGAAGCTGCAGATTACTTATGCATCAGTTACGCAGTTACTTATGGGTAATTTTGTAAATGAAGACTGTCACAACCGATCAGTTTAAATAATTGCTGGGTGCTGTTACCCATGTTGTTGTTGGTTACCAGGATACATTTTTTTCCCTACCCCTGAAGAAAAAAAAAAAAGGAAAAATCTGAGGACACTCAGTCAATGAACATTTTCGAAACGTGAAGGCTCTTGGGAGCTCATTGTTGATGCCTATTACTGTAACTGTGTTTGTGCGTCGGTGGACACGCACTTGTCAATACTGATTGCAGAATAATTATATTACATGGCATGATTGCTTTATCAGTCAAATGGATGCTCTGCAATTTGTTCCTGTTTATCGTCTTGTAAATGGACTTTGTTGGGGGTGTATTAACTATGTTACACGATTAAAAGCTTTGTAAACCGGCTTTATGATTCGATTACATTTGATGAGCGTTGTTGTATAATTTAATGAAATGACCGTCCCCTCCCCCACAGCTCCAATATTGCACTCACAGAATTTTCTCTCTCCCTGTGTCTTTCTGTCTCTCTCCCCTCTCTCTCTCTCTTTCAGACTGTGGATATCCACAAGGAGAAGGTTGCCAGGCGAGAGATCGGCATTTTGACGACAAACAAGAACACGTCCAGAACCCACAAGATCATCGCCCCTGCTAACATGGAGAGGCCCGTGAGGTATATTCGGAAGCCCATAGACTACACCGTGCTGGATGACGTGGGACACGGGGTCAAGGTGAGGGCCTCCCGTCTGCTGCCGTCTGATTCGACCAGACTCGGCGTTATATGAAAGCACACTTTTCTATTGGCTTGGAAGCTGACCGCGTCACTTTTATTGGCTCAGAAAGGTTCCGGCATTGGCCCCGCCCTCTGATGGGAGACTGATAGCGGAGTGTGCCACTTGAGTTATTCAAAAGGCGCTTTCCTGTTCCCTGTCCCTCCCTCTCATCTCACACTGAAACAGAGCCTTCAGGCCCACCGATACTTGGCCAAGACTAACAGCTTTGTTTCTACCCTTTGTTTCTGTCAAATTCCAGCCAGTGTCTTATGCAGCTGTTTCCCATGTGTGGGCGGGGTCCTGGATCAGTTTCCCCGCCCCCTGCCCGCCCCCTGCGTGTGTGTTGGCTGGGGAACATGACTGACTGTAATGACCTCACAGTCCAGGCACTGTGACTCACAGGGCCCCGCCCTCCTCTGATCCATTAATCACAGGGCCCATTTGTTTTGTCAGGTTTATTGAATTAAGCTGCAGTTTATAGCACAGTGTTGTCATCCTGAAGGATAACGTGCAGCCAAAATAAAAGCCAAACTGCTGCTTGAGATTTGGTTTAGTGCAAATCATAAAGGCGTAGCGCTTGACATAATGGGATGCACATGCTAATATCTGATATAAGTACTTACCGTAAATGGGTGGCTAATGTGTTTTTGAGCGTGCATACTTGTGTCTCTCAAACTCTGCATATATTGGAGTTGGAGTCACACAAGTATGCACACTCAAAAACACATTAGCATTTGCATTAGTATGTCTCCAGATGCCTTTATCTGGACTACTGGCCGCAGGTGAACTAATCTATGAGTCTATGCCGTTTTAAAACTGTTCAAGCGTTTGAAGAATTTGCTTCTACCACTGTATTTGTTGTATAGCTCTTTCAAAAAGCTATACAACCACAGAATGTCCATAGTTTGTGTTTTTCCATGTCAATTATGCCACCGGATTTCTTGATTCAGGTGTGATGTCAGCTTATTTTACAGTAGCTGTACTGTAGGCTGTGTTTAGCAGGAGGTCATTTGTATGTGCTTTCTGTGCCTGCAGGGTGAGTACGCATGGGTCCGGTTAGCTAGCCGTTAGCACGTACCCGCTGATTTAGTTACTCATTAATGTGCCGCTGATGCGTGTGTGTGAGAGGTGCGAGGTGGCTCTCGGGCCCCATCTGTTCTACGGATGCCTGACGGAAGAGTGAAAACAATAGCGTCCGGACTCCCCCGCTGAACGGCGGCCGTGTTTCACGAGGGCACGGCCGTGAAAGCGAGCGGCGACATTTCGATAAGTCTTCAATGATTTCCCCTCTCTGTGTTCAATCACAGCGGAGGGGTGGTGTGTTTCAGCAGCAAGTCGTCTGCACAATGGCAGACTTTCCATTCACTTTCCATTCACTGCTTTCGGAGAAACAATTATATGATTTTAATGAGTTGATTGTGAAACATGTCCTCTTTTATAACTCTCTAAGAAGAGTAAGACCGAACTAAGACATCATCTTAATATTTAGCATTTCTCATTATTTTGCCTATTGGTGCAGACATTGATGCATTTGAGAGTCCGGTTCTTCGTGTGAAAATGCCGCTGCCACTGATTGGCTGGAGATGGAGGTGCCGCTGGGCCTCGTGACGCACTGCAGATCCATGGATGCGCCCGCAATTCCGTCTAACTGCAAGATTAGCGTGTATTCATAGAATAATCCAAGCTTCCTGTATTTTGGGAAAAAGAAATGTGTTTTGAGAGTCGCCTGAAGCCCAGTCAACATTGTGCTCCTGGTGTGCAGAAGTGGAACCAGATGTGTGTTCTCTAGGGTTCGCCGTTGCGTTTTGTTTTGGCTTGGCCTGCTTTGCTAGCGTTAGCGCCTCTGTTCTGCGCCCCTTGTTCCTCTGAGCACTGTGGGAAATCCGGAGCAGGTTCCCCTGTCTGGAGCAGAGAAGAAAGGGTTAACTGGGGCAGCAGCGACCGTGTCATATTTACTATAGGATTTCTGAAATGGCTAAGATTGATTTTTCTGTACAGCAGCGCACATCAGCGAGTTCATAAAAAGATGGAGAACAATCAGGCTAATGCTCATACTGGATATGCAGAGCGCCGGCGTAAAGCAGATTGATGGAGTGATGGAGGCCGGGTCGTGCTCGTTAAGCGCGATGGACGTCTTCGGAGAGACGTGCGGCACCCTGGCGCGGGTCCAGGGAAACGGGGCAGCAGAGACCGCCACTGTGCGGGGAGGGCCAGAGAGTCGCCAAACGGCCAGCATAGCGGGACAGCCCCCCACTCAGAGCCCCAAGCTGATACGTATTTTACACAGCGTTAGCGACGTTGCTACCCCACTCAGAGCCCCAAGCTGATATGTGTTTTACACAGCGTTAGCGACGTTGCTACCCCACTCAGAGCCCCAAGCCGATACGTATTTTACACAGCGTTAGCGACGTTGCTACCCCACTCAGAGCCCCAAGCCGATACGTGTTTTACACGGCGTTAGCGACGTTGCTACCCCACTCAGAGCCCCAAGCCGATACGTGTTTTACACAGCGTTAGCGACGTTGCTACCCCACTCAGAGCCCCAAGCTGATACGTGTTTTACACAGCGTTAGCGACGTTGCTACCCCACTCAGAGCCCCAAGCTGATACGTGTTTTACACAGCGTTAGCGACGTTGCTACCCCACTCAGAGCCCCAAGCCGATACGTGTTTTACACAGCGTTAGCGACGTTGCTACCCCACTCAGAGCCCCAAGCCGATACGTGTTTTACACAGCGTTAGCGACGTTGCTACCCCACTCAGAGCCCCACGCTGATACGTGTTTTACACAGCGTTAGCGACGTTGCTACCCCACTCCGAGCCCCAAGCTGATACGTGTTTTACACAGCGTTAGCGACGTTGCTACCCCACTCCGAGCCCCAAGCTGATACGTGTTTTACACAGCGTTAGCGACGTTGCTACTTCAGCCCTCACCCGAGCATTCCACTGTTCCACAATCCCCCAGAGATTTAACCCACGCTGCTGCTGGGATTTTAAGCGTTCGTGTCCGTGACCTGGAAAAGGAGAGGTTTTTTTTTTCCCCTGAGTCTGTACGGATTGCGTAAGCGGTCGTCTGGTCCTCTTTCCCGCGCGGCCACTGGCTGGACCGCATCGA
This sequence comes from Anguilla anguilla, assembly GCF_013347855.1. Lineage (NCBI taxonomy): Eukaryota > Metazoa > Chordata > Actinopteri > Anguilliformes > Anguillidae > Anguilla > Anguilla anguilla. Next base: position 15,213,824 of record NC_049208.1, on the reverse strand, counting down.
CGCGCGCGGAACTGGGCCAAACGCTGCCGCCCCCGCCGGTGGCCCGCGCGCCTGTGGGAAAACGCGACCACTTCCCCGGGAAATCGGATCCTGTCCAAAAGATCGAATGGGGATTGGGTGTTGCCCGCTCTCTTTCCATCTGTGCCTCCCTCCACCCTGCTCTTTCCCCGTCTATCTCTCTCTCTCTCTCTCTTTCTCTTGCTCTCTTCCTCTTTGACTAAACTTATATTAAATATTTAGAATGGCCTCAAATTTCTGTCACGAAAAGAACCCTTAATAGCTCCTTATTAGCTCATATACTTGTACAGGGTCGCAGTGCAGTGGTCACATGACGAGGGTCATGCTTTGTTTTGCAGCTTGAGTAAACTCCAGGAAGTGTGGCCACGGTAATTTGGGTGTGGTGGTCACGGTGCATGAATAGGGAGTTTTCGCTGCTTACAACATCAGCTTCTCACTCATTTTTTTCTAGAGCCTGTTTTTTTTCTGGAGAATACGGTTCTCTAATGTTATTCCCATCTCCACATCCATGTTCGTTAGGCAGGATTCCAAAAATAACATACAGCGGTCGCTATCACAATGCGCCACGCCTTGTTTTGGTTCCTCTTCACAGCCCACAGAATTGTTGACAGTAATGAAAGCGGGCAGCAGTATCGCTCTCGTTTCTCTTATAAAAATGCACCCTTTTTCATTATTTTTGGTTTGTGCGGCTCTGTGAATACGTAACACAGCTACTGTGTTGCTGAATGACAGCAGACTATTTGTCAGTTGTGTCTTTGGATTTACCCAGAAGGCATTGTGCCGTGAGACAGACGCGGCCATTGGCGGTACGAGCCGCCGGTCTTACAGGCTGCAGCTGGGGCATTGAAATTTGTAAACTACAGTATGCTCTTGGAAGAGTTGGGGTTTGTTTCTTTTTACTTGAAGCGCAGAGAACGCTGTGGGCTGATTGGTCCAGCTCCCTCACGTGGTACATCTGGGCTAATTGCCTGCGTGCTTTGTGCTGAAGACTATAGGAGCGAATTTGTGTAATGATGAGTTCTAAAGACCGGGTTGTCACTGCCGGGGTAAAATACTTCCCTTCCCAGTTAATCAGAACTGAAGGATGTCGTCTTTGTGCGTGCCTGTGTGCGTGTGAGAGAGATGTTTATTTTCTTACTGAAATGCAGCACTGTAATCTGCCAGTCACTGTAGCATCAAACCAGTGCAGTGCTGCCCCTCCTGTTCAAAGCCAAACAGGAGTATGAGGCCTTGTGTTTCAGCGCAAGGCGAACAGGCCCCTGTTTGGCCCCATCCTGTTTCTGTAGCGTTGTGCTAGCTTTTCAGACGTCCCCTCAGAGGTGCTCTTTTTGACATTGTGCTTTCTCTCTCTCTTTTTTCCGGCTCACGTTAAGTGGCTAAAAGCCAAGGTAAGAGTTACTGTTCACCTGACCCCTCCCCCTTACTTCTGTAGTGTTGGTAGCCTCCTGTAACCCCGCCCCCCTTACCTGCTTTATATATTTGTTACAGTAGAACTGTGGCCTTTTACGCGTTTGTCACTGTATTGTCATGATTTGTTTGCTTTTAATAGTACATAAAAATGCTCATAGTACTTAATCTGTGTATATGGCTTTCCCAGATAAAGATTTTTAAAAAATTGATAAAGATCATAAACAGTCATAATTCACACATTATCCTTTCTTTGGGGTGCATAGGCCTGTGATTAGCTCACTGAACAGCTCAGACACTGTAAACTGGGATCCAGCGACACTGTGGTCAAGATAACGTGACGCTTATCGAAGGTTTTGTCGAGCTTGCCGTCCTGGCGTGGCTCTCACGCTGCCGCTCTCGGTCTGGACTGCCCGGCCGCACCTGACCGGCTGCCAGACCGCCTCCGGCTGGCCCGGGCCCCCCAGGTGCTCAGCCGTAACGGAGAAACGAGTTCACAGCTCCGCTGCCTGCTTAAATAAAGCCTGATGAGAGCGGATAAAACAGTAATAAAAATCTCTGCTTATCTGGGAAACACCAGCTGTCTGTGGCTCCCGCTTTAGCCGTAGCGCTGCGTCGCGCTTCAGAACTGCACGGGCACATTGCTGGGTGTTCACAAACGTTCCCCCCCCCCCCTCCCCGCAGCATGGGAACAACCAGCCTGCCAGGGGAGGGACGCTGTCCAGAACCAACCCCCCCACGCAGAAACCACCCAGCCCGCCCATGGCAGGGCGGGGCACTCTGGGGTAAGGCTGCCTTCGCAGAACAGCAGTGTGTATGTGTGTGTGTCCGTCTGTCTGTCTGTCTGTTTGTGTGTGTGTACATCTGTGTGTTTGTCTGTATGTGAGTGTGTATCTTTGTGTGTGTCTGTCTCTGTCTGTGGTTTAATTAAACTGTTGATGAATGGGTGGATGGGTTTTTATTTTTGCTGAAAGATGCGTAAACAGAAGCTTGTGAAATGCATGGCATGTTCCAGAGGTCTTTCCCAGCACCCACACAGTCTTCAGCATGTATTCTGACTGCATATATGCGTGATGCATATATGTGAGGCGTTCCTGCATGCAGCTCTACCCTGTGTTTATATGGGGCGCCCTGTTTGTGCTTCACCAGTCGAAACACATCCTACAAAACCCTGGAGCCGGTCAAGCCCCCTGTGGTCCCCAACGACTACATGACCAGCCCCGCCCGCCTGGGCAGCCAGCACAGCCCCGGCCGCACCGCCTCCCTCAACCAGAGACCCAGAACTCACAGGTAACCCCGCCCCCTCCACCTGACCTCACCCAATCCCCTCCTCCCACCTCACTTAGCCCCGCCCCCATGTCTCCTCTCCCCACCGCGTGTGGAGCCGTAGGATTGACAGGCGTACGAAACTGATTGTGTGAAGGAAACTGTCGTGATCTGTGTGAGATTGCAATTGTGTGTGTGTGTGTCTGTCTGTGTGTGCGCAGATGTGGTTCTTGTGTTTTCATGTTTATTTGATTCAGATGCCAACACACCCTCTGAGCAGCCTTATTTGGAGACTGTAATCTTTTGTTAGTGTTGGAGGGGATCTGCCAGAAGACAATGCCAGTCATAATATGGAAGAAAAACATAAAATCGTTGTTGTTGGTCACAATGCAGAAACTAAACTGGGAAATGTATTTTTGTTGTATGTCTGTGTGTTTGCGTTTGTGTGTACGTGTACGTGTGCGTGTGTGTGTGTGTGTGTGTGTGTGTGTGTGTGATCACATGATCCAACCCTTTAAAGGCAGTTTGGCAGCCTGTGCCTGTAGAGAGCTGGGGGCCATTGTGCTCTCTGTTTTATCTTATGTGACAGGGCCCATGAATGAATACAGAGAAGTGTAAAATAAGTGTAATATTTACAGAAACAGAGTCTGTGCTCAGCAGCCACTTCCGTCCGTTTGTTCAGTAGTTTTTCTGAGCATGGTATGTCATACCCTGGTCATTCTCAGAAGGATCCGGAACCCCCCCCCCCCCCCCGGAATAAATAACATTCACACATCTTCTCCATGGTTTTATTTCAATTTTACTAACAGCTGAATCACATTAGTGTCAACAGCTGGTGCAAATTATGATCCTGCGCAGAAAGCACATCAACAGGACAATGACCGCCGATGCCATTATTCTCACTGTAGTTCTGTGTGCCAGGGTGAAACACGAGTGTCATGTGTCACACGCATGAGAGAGACTGCTGACTGTCGTCTCGTTACCTGAAGGACTTTACCACTGCGTTTATGGGTGTAAATGACCCTTTCAATGGCCCATACATGCTCCTCAGGATTCACCACCTCCCCCTGCTAGTTCCGCCTCTTAAGATGATGGACAGGTTTGTCTCAGGGCATCTGTTGAAACGTGGATAGTGTTTATGCACAGTGCCTTTGACACAAAATCGGTATAAAGCCTTTCGTTTTGGCAAAGACCTATTCTAGAAAGAACTCCGTGGTACAGTATAAACACTGGGAGCTCTCCGTGCTGGTTATTATGGAGAGTGAAGTGTCTCTGGTGGTGGAGGAGAAATGTTGCTCTTCAGATGAACCAGGACTCTACAGGTTGTTGAGTATTTCTGCCGTTCCCTGTAAGAGTGATCCCTGAACACAAGGTGTGTTTGGTGTTTTGGACTCCTGGGTCCAGGTGTCTTCAGTCATCCACCGGGATGTTTGAGTTTCCCCATCGTCTCACCCCACAGGGGGCAGCACTGTTCCATCCTTTTTGTAACCGAGGGATTTGGTTGTTTTTTTATTTTTTTTTTATACCTTGTTTGTGTAGCAGGTGTCAGGATCAGGACCCAGTGCGAACAGTGAGCTGTCGTTGGATGAACATTGTGGGTTACTGCTTTCCACAAACTATCAAAATATTAATTGAACAGCAGAAGCTAAGCTGTGCTGGACTTTGTCAGCATTCGGATGGGAGACTCCCTGCAGAAACCGGGTTGCTTTCAGCAGGGCTACGGGTGGGGGCAGTCCTGCGTCTGCATGAGAGCCAGCGCCGGGAGCTTTATGAGACGCCATCTGTCAGATCTCAAATGGAGGTCCTGACTTCCTGTGAGCGTTAGCGCTCCCGCTGCACTTCATTCACGGAGCGTGTTTTACAGAAGTGTTCCCTGGTGTCCTGGCTAGGTTCCCAAACCGCCTCGCTCAGCCTGGCTGTCTGGCCGTTCAACTGGCAGGCTGAGCGTCGCCTCCTGTTTGCGGTGAGAGGTCGGGTGGAGGCGGTGGTGAAACCGGCCCGTTCCGGTCTTTAAAAACGTCTTGAGGTTTCTGAAGGGGAAGCCCTGCGCTTCGACACATCACCAGTAAGGGTTCTGGTGGGCGTCGTGGTTAGAGCTGTGGACGCAGCCCGCTCCCTCATTGGCTGCTGTCGTGTTTCTGCTCTCGGTTGTGTGGAGAGCTCGTCCAGCGTTCACAGCCAGCAGATGAGCTGGAGCTCCTGCAGGAGGCCTGTTAGCAGTAATGATGCCGGGACTAATTTGCCCGGCTTTTGTGAAGTGACTGAAATTCAGGGTTGTGATAAGTTTACTTTGTGTGTGTGTGTGTGTGTCTATGATATTCTGTGTGTCTCTGTGTTTGTATGTGCTCTATGTTTGTGTGTTTGTGTGTGCATGCATGCGTTTGTGCGTTTGTCTGTGTGTGTGTGTGTGTGCGCGTGCGCGTGTTTGTGCAAGTGTGCATGTCTGTGTGTGCGTTGCAATCCGTTGGAATTCATTTTAGTTCTAAAATTCATACAGCTGACCCTTTATGGAATATCAGCTCATCATTTCAGCCAAATGAGAGAATTAGAGTTGAGCCAAGCATTTGATTTAGCTGGGTTAGCAATATGTGCCCTCGCTCAGGTGTATATGAAGCGTGTGTGAAGCCAAAGTGAACTTTGGCTCTTGTATTGATCAATGTTTTTATTTAATGGAATCTTTTAACAACCTTGGTACACGGGGAGGTATTAATATTTTAAAATCCAAAACGTAGTTCAAGTGAATGCACCCCTGTGAATTGGATGAGTTTCTGGGTGTGCAGGCACCCTCTGTGCGTGAAAGCTAATACTGTCTTTGGGAGTTATAAATTGAAAACTGAATCACTTGTGTCACATTCGGGCACTGCAGTCCACCCGGTATTACATTATAATTCTGCAAGTCCATCTCTCTCCTCATTTATCATTGCTGTCCACTTTGTTTCACTTGCTTGGAAGAACCAAAAAAACACACCGAAAACTCCTGGCTGTAAAATGGATTGTGAATTTCATCAAGTGGCAGTCCATGTGTAATGCGATTCTTTGAGATGAGAGAATACAGGTAAGGTAGTGGAGAGAGAGGGAGAAAGTCTGTTTGAAATGAGAAATTAGGAGCTGGACAGCAGCTCAAGGTTAACAGGTAGTGCTTCTTCTGTGGCAAGCTGCTTTTCATGAATGGTGTTTTTGTGCAGTGGTGTGTATGTGCGTGTGTGTGTGTATGGGACTGGTTATGTGTGATATGCTCTCTGCACGATAGAGGTAAGGTTCAGTACACTGTGTGTTATATCATGTGTAATGCACTTTGATTGACATGGTGTGTGATATCACTGTGTGAGATACAGTGTGTGTAGCATTATGGGTGTGGTACACAGTGCACAGTGTGTATTTAGCACAGTGCGTATGACACACCTTGTGTGTGTGTGTGTGTGTGCCCCCCCCCCCCCCCCCCCCCCCCCCCCACAGTGGCAGCAGTGGGGGCAGCGGCAGTCGGGAGAACAGCGGCGGCAGCAGCAGCATTGGGATTCCCATCGCCGTGCCGACACCCTCCCCGCCCAGTCTGGGACCAGGACCAGGGCCAGGTAAGCCCCGCCTCACGCACAAAATCACATGGGAAACGATGTCGCCATTTCCGGCTCAAACCGTATGCCCTCTGCTATGGCAGGTGAAGGGAAAAAGGAAGGGTTATATTGGTTGGGCGGCGAGTCAGACTGTGATGTCAGCGGCTGGTTTGTATGGTCGCCGTGGTGACCACCAGCCCGCCCCCCCCCCTCCCCTCTAAGTGCGCGCCACAGGCCCACCCCAGCATGGATGTCACAGCTGATTAACTGGCCCGCACGCGTCAGCGAGGAAACGCTCCAGTTGGGCGGCGGATCAAACGAGCGCAATTAAACAGAGTGTCATTTTCAGGGGCTTTAAGAGGCACAGAACAGGGCCGGTGCCTCCACTCCACTGTGCTGTGAGCTGAGATCCATTTAAACCAGGGCTGCCCAGCCCTGTTCCTGGAGATCTGCCCTGCTTTAGGTTCTTCATTCAACTCGAATTTGGCTCGCCTGATTATACTAATTAGCGGTTGAAGTAGTTCTCCAGCTGTTGAATGAGGTGTGCTTTAGAGCTGGAGTGAAAACCTACAGGACTAGTAGACCTCCAGGAGCAGGGGTGGGCAGCCCTGATTTAAACACTTTCATCTGCAACTGCACAACAGTTTTTTTTAATATGTGATATATCAAACGCATTCCATACTGGAATTCAGGACTAATGTCCAGATTGAGCAGATTATTCATTTTATTAATGTGGCTTGACTTTAACCCTGAAAACGTCTGATTGGAATGCTGGTGGATAGTGGCAGAAAAGTGGGTGAAATGATTATGGGGCTGCGGAGGCTGGGGTATGAGAGAGAGAGCAGTTGCCAGGTGATTAGTGTGAGACCGCTTGGCCTGTGTGACTCGCTGATCTGCCTGTGTGTCAGAGGGGACCGGTTGCCATAGCGCCACATCCTTTCACTCAGGAAGCGGCCCCTTGCTCTCAGTTCTGGGTGATTGGCGTGCCAGTAGAGACGCAGGTCTCCCCTCAGCAGGACGCCGTCTGATTGGTTAAGAGCTGGGCTGAATTATCACGCCCTGACCCTTTGACCCAAAAGGGCTGTTTTTGAATTTGTCCCCTCCCCTCTGACCTCATTTCAGTACAGTCAGTATTTGCCCCCTTGGAGCCCCTCCATTACCCCGTTCCCCAAGAGGTTTTCTCACGTGGGGTGCAATTAATGTCCAGGGAGAGTCCCAGTACAGCATATTTGCAGTTAGAAAGGTTTTGACGTGTGAAAGTCTCAAACTCTGAGACTGCTTCTAGCTGACCATGTGGCTTTGGAGCATGTAAATTTGTCTCGCTGGTCCAGGCTTTTTATAATCAGCTAGCAGCTTGGTGCCGTTGGGCTGTTTTCAACGTGTTGGGTTTTTCCAAGCATGACCGCAAGCCTAGCCATTACAGAAAGCCCCGGAGATAAAAATATAAATAAAAATAAGCACTGTGGCCGCACTGAAGCCTTTCCTTTTCCTTCCGGCATGTTCCCTATTTCCTGGTTTATGTTGTTGGGGTTGCATTCATGAAATGTATGTGCCGTGTGAAGGCTGAAGGTGTGCATTTGTTTTGAACGGTGCGAAAGCTTGCATTAAGAGTAGAATGTTCATCTTTCTCGCTTAGCGTTGATTGTTTGCATTAGTGCTTTAGTGATGTTGCGTATGTTCCTGCTAGTGTGGGAGTGTTGTTAGCCAGGTTCTGCCGTTATTACTCGTATAAATCAGGTGAATGCACTTGTGTTCCTGTACTGTGAGTAGCTCTGGGGTAGAGCGTCTGCTAAACGATTGTAATTTAATGTAATGCAATAACGGCTCGTGTTGCACAGCGCAGTGATAAGAGGTCTGATGGGCGTACTGGACTTCCTCTCTTAATGTGGTTTGAGGTGTAGGTTGCCGGAGTGCTTCCACACGGATTTTACAATCAGTATGTCAGTCACCTCTCAATATGTCAGCTTCAGAGAACTGTGATACTCTTTTATGCTTTATTTAGTCCCGTTGATATGGAATCTGTTCTTAGAGAGCTGTGGGTAAATAGTGGTTGCAGCGGTACTGTAGCTGATGGCGAACGGGGCACGTTTGCTGTGGGGTGGGTTTGTCTTCCTCCGTGTTCTAGAAGTTAAATGCCGTTAATCGTCTGGAGATTTTGATTTTGTGACTTCAGATTTGCAGGCAAGGTGAGTTTAGTTCAGGGTGGCCAGCCAGGGTTACCGCTGATTCGGTCCCTCCCAGCATCGTGGCAGACATCCTCAGGTTACCTAGGCTACCAGCTGTTGCCAGGGAGATATTCTCTCGTCTGATCAGTGGTAGTTCTCCGGTAATAGTGCATCCTTTGGTGTGCCATGTAATCGCTGACTTCTGGATGAGTGTCAAAGGAACACACACACACACACACACACACACACCTTCGCTGGAGTGCACTGTTCCAAACTGGGGACAAAATTGTTTATTAGAAAATAAGTAAACTAAGTCTTTTGCGCATTTATCTCATTATTTCTGTTTGTATGCAATTAAAGCTTAATGCATTTGTTCATTTTCTCAATTATTTTGTGGAAGTGCAAAATTTATTTTTTAAAAACAGACAGTTTTTAGTGCAGATTAAAGTGAAAGCCAGAGTTTCTTCAGCGCAGACAACCTGCAGAGAGATGATATGCGCTGTCCCTGTGAGTAATTAGCGCTGCGCTAGCAAATGTTACGAAGGTCTGGCAGTAAGATGCCATTTCACTGGCAACAAGATGCCACTTCAGCATAGACCATCCAGTGATGTTTGCCTGCTGTAAAAAATGCCTTTTTTGTTCAGACTGTCCACTGAACTACTGTGAGCTCATCAGTTTCTCTGGTGTAGATTTAGGCCTGGACTTTCAGTTTCAATATGAAATGAAAGAAATTATGAAAAAAAAAATTAAATAAGATTACTGAAATGTCAGGTTGAATTTATCTTTAACATACGCTTTACCTTTAAGTTGGTTTTGGCGTGTGGTGATCATAAAAAGGTGTTGTCCCTTTCCGGGATTGAGCCCAGTCTCGGCTGTGATGCTTCTCCAGGATGCACCTCTGCCTCGATTTATGACCTACCACCTCTGCAGACAGGCAGCCATGACAGGGTTCTGCAAGCCGCAAGAATTTCAACAATTTTAATCATTTCAGAATGCCAAAAGCTTTAGCATCAGCGCAGTTCTGTGGGTAGATTGGACTGTCAGAGCTTTCTGCATTTTTTGCGAAGTTTTGTTGCGATCGGTGCATATACAGTGAATTATGGCACTGTTATATTTCCAGCAACCTGTTTCAAACATTGTTTACAGGGCAGGTTAATCTACTCTTGGACGTGTGAAAATACAACCTTTTATGCCACAGGACACACCTTATACGTTTTTTATTTCTAACATTTTCATGTCCACTACTTCAGTTCTTTCATCTGATGGCTGTCCTTCCCCCTAACTAATGGGTAATAATGCTGTGCTCTCATCCTTTTCTGCATCGGCATTGGTACAGTAATCTGATATGTGGACCGTTAATAATGTTCCTGTCTACGTCTCCTGGGCCGTGGTACTGTGATCTGATACCTTGCCCCTCCTCTGGTCGAATGATTGGTTGAATCACTTTGTTGGTGCATCTGTCCCTTTCCCGTCTTCCGTGTGGGTTATAATGATGCTGGGTGGTCTGCGGTGTGCGGTACGGACTGCTGGGAACTGGGTCCTGTCTGTGACTGGGTGTGGCTCACTTTCTCCCTTTGGGTTCTCTCTCTCCCTCCTCTTTGGGTACTAACAGCGGCAGTTCCCCAGGGGCCTGGGCTGGGTCCCATCCCGATGTCGCAGTTCGGAACGATATCCCGGCAGATCTCTCGGCACAACTCCACCACCTCTTCGGTGTCCACCGTCTCGGCCACCGGCACGTACCGGCGCGCCCCGTCCGTCACCTCCCAGTTTTCCGTGCAGCAGCCGCACGTCAACGGCGGCCCCGTGTACCCCCAGAACTCAAGTAAGCCACACCCTCTCCCCCAAACCGAACCCTCATACGTTGTATGAATCACCAGCTGAACCACATACCCAAAAGTATGTGTAACAATGATGTCACTACAATGACATCTACAATTCATATACACCATACCAATGGGGGAAAAATCATGCATATGCCTGTACAACAAGTGCATAAAACGTTTTGATTTCATTTTTTATTTTTCCATTATTTAACCAGGAAAAACCCCACTGAGTTCAAAATCTCTTTTGCAAGGGGCACCTGAAATAAAAGTTACTGAACAAGGCAGTTGACTAACAAGTTACAAACATCAAATGGGTAGAGACTGCACTGTAACGGTAATTAAAAAGTAGAGCAGAGTTTAAAAGCAGGAGCATACTTCAGGTTCCAAGCCCCCCACGATGAGCTGAATTTAGTTCCACTGTTGGATTACCTCCTGTGAGAATCTCAAGATTTAATACCTGCAGTGGATTGAACGCATTCCTGTTAAATCTTTGCAAAGAGGATGTGTGCTTTAATAGTTTGTTCTTTGGAGAGCTCTTGCGGGATATTCCTGGGTTGTGGGAGAGACACAAGCACAGTCTGTACCAGCAAATGGACTGCTGCTGTTGGACGAGTCCGGTTCCCATGCCCCGCAGTCATTTAACATTACAGACAACATCCTTGTTTCCAGTTGATTAGATTCTTCAGGAGGTAAACATTTACTCACAAGGTCGAATTCTGGGCATGTAGTGCAATACAGATGCTGATCGACCGAGCTGGATTTAGATCCATAAACATAAATATACATCTAGGCTGGGTGTTACCCGACAAGTGTTGTAATGGGATGTCTTGTCGACCGTTATATGGAATACAGTAAGAACAGCCAGTTCCACCGCGGTTTCTATTGCCACTTTAACTCAGACGTCACATAAAATCCCCCTATTGGATGTGAACGGGCATGAGAAAGTGAGTGATTTACTTCAGGAAGTTTGCCACCATTCTTACTATCAAGTTTTATTTTTTCATTTTTTGCCTTGGTGGATTAGACTCAACCTCTCCAGCTCACATCACTCAAACATGCATCGCAGCTCTCTGACATTTCTGAGTAGGAGCCCATTAAGGCTGCATTGTAAAACTTCTGTGGAGGACACCGTGTACAGCGGTAATTCTCAGACACCGCACAGGCCCCTGGCCGCTCAGCTCTTCCGCTAAGTGCCTCTTGCTGCCTGCTGCGGATGGACTCAGGCTCCTGTTGGTGTGGTGTGTTCACATATTTTTTCCCGCTGGAAGCCTCAGATGACAGAGTCCCTCATGGAGCTGTCCCTGGGGAAAATGGCAGCTGTTTGGTTTGAGAAGCGGTTTGTTTCATCGGTGCCCAGCGTGGACATCGTGGCGCTACGGCAGGTTTGCTCTGGGCGGACTGGGGGCCAGTGATGCTGGAGTATCCTTTCCTCTCTCACTGTTACAAACTGAGTCCCGGCCTGAAGGCAACACGCCGGTCGGGGTGTCCCAGAAAAGGGACCCAGGAGGGCCACAGAGGAGCTGCATTCCCAGTGCACAAATGATTCTTTAACCGTGAAAGCACTGTTCGTTCTTTATATAAAATCCCATTCCTGTTGTGTTGGACTGAAAGTTCCATCACTTGGAAGAGCCAAGAGTGACAGAACCCACTGAGCCAGACCAGGAAAAACACAAGGGTGTGAGTTCTCTGGTGGTGAGAGGGAGGGAGACAAATTGAGACTGAGACGGAGACAGACGGAAAGAGAGAGAAATGGAGAGAGAGAGAGAGAGAGAGAGAGCGAGCGAGAAATGGAGACAGATTGAGAGAGTAAGATATGATGGGAGGCCAGAGGAAGAGATGTTGGGGTGAACTGGACACAGAGAGGAACAGTATAAAGTGGAGGTCTGTGGTTAAACTGGATCTGTCAGCATGGAGAGGTCTGGCCAGTGTGCAGCAGTCTGTAAGCTCTTCTGTGTTAGCTGTGTTAGCTTTCATTCGCTGTTTGGCTCTCACTGCAGTCGAACACCTGCTACCCCCCATACCCCCCTCCAACCGTCCCCCTGGGTGGTGTTGGGCAGGTGTGTCCTATCTGTGGTGGAGCCGGGGGGGGCAGGGGGCTTGGTTTGTGGTTAGCCCCTCTCTCCATGTGGTTCTCTCTTTTGTTTCCTGACACTGACATCTGCTTCTGTTTTTCTTGTCCTGTACCCGGGCGCCCTCCTTCCTCCTTCCTTCTCTCATTTCCCCCTCCCTCTCTCTCTCTCTTTCTCCCCTTCCCCATCCGTCTCGCTCTCTCTCCAGTGACTATTGCCCCACCCCCTCCCCCCATGCCCCAGTTGACTCCACAGATACCCCTCACGGGCTTTGTGGCCAGGGTGCAGGAGAACAGTAAGTCCGCAGTGGCGCCCCCTAGCTGCACCTGAGCGCATGGTCCCCTCGGCCTCGTCTCGTAGGCGTAGCTCTTCTTCACCTCCATCTCCCCCCTCCGTATTCCGCGCCTGCGTCACCCTGTCCGAACCCCCCCCCCCGATGCGTACTGCCATTGCCGCTGCACCGCTGCTAGACCAGAGCTACCGCAGTCTGACACTGCCCCAGCTGTCGGCATGGAAACGGTGGGCCGAGCGAAGCCCGCTTTTAAAAGCCGGATCTGCGTATTTAGGGTTGGCTGAGGAGAGAACGCTGGTAGCCAAGCTTCAGACGCACGCAGCGAGAATGTTTTAATGTGTCCTGTCTACAAGACTCCCGTATCCCCCGGCAATTAGTTGTACTTCTAAATGCCAGGGTTTCTTCCACCTAAGATTCCTTTTGCCTGCAGTACATCAATTTACCAGTGCATCAATTTACCAATACGTGAGTAGTGTGCTACTTCTGAAGCGGGGGCTAAGTACTAGACAGGCATTTTCCAGACAGTCATTTTCCCTCAATCGATACTGAAGCTACAAAAGCTGAAATGCTCTGCTTTTCAGCGCAACCTGGCTGTTGCGTAGAAACCAAAGTTAATTTAGTTTAAAACCTTTCGGCTTACAGTCTGCGTTGAAAGACTCCTCTGTGTTCTCTGCCTACACTCTCTAAGCTTTCTCAAACTCTCAGGATACAAAGCAGCTCGCAGAACGTCAATGGCAATATCGCATGTTGAAATTAATAGCCCCCTTAATTGGCACTCCTGTAATAACATACCATCCATTGTCTTGTACTTGTCTCATTTCTGTTTACATGAACCCTCTCTCAGGGAAAACTGGCTACATACTAATCCTGTAACAAAAAGAAACCAAATCAAACCCTGTATGGTGCCATCTGCTGGAAATCTTGGTAACCACACCATGAAGCGTGAGATCAGATGGTAGGAATGTAAAAAGGACTCCATATGAATAGAACATAAGTTACCCTTGGGATCGTGTAGAAGGAAGCGTATGATCTGACCCAGCACAGTTTTATCGATTTCCTCTGTACTGCAGAAGAGGTGGGAGGCTGTAGCTTGTGAGTAAAGCACAAATGGAGGAGCAGAGAAGGGGTTTTATGGCATGCATACTCGCACCCTCTGAGGGGCGCTATTTTCACTAACCATACTGGCTGAAGTGCACGACCTAATACCCACTTTGCCTGGACATGCATGAGTCGCAGGCAGCGTCGCGATGCATGGCGAGCTGGCGTCCCCCTGTGACACGCCTATCCAGCCCTTGTGAGGTGGGCGGGGCCTTAGCAAGTGTGGCTTTTGAGCTGTGTGCTCCTCCCTCCCCAGTAGCGGACACGCCCACTCCGCCGCCCCCGCCTCCCCCCGACGACGTGCCGCTGTTCGACGACTCGCCGCCACCCCCGCCGCCCCCGCCGGTCGACTACGAGGATGAGGAGGCAGCCGTGGTGCACTACAGCGACCCCTACGCGGACGGAGACCCTCAGTGGGCCCCCAAGGCCTACGCTGAGAAAGGTGAGCTCTGCAGTGCGCCCTGCTGTTCTGATCACTCGCTCTGTTCCCACTGATCACTCGCTCTGTTCCCTCTGATCACTCGCTCTGTTCCCACTGATCACTCGCTCTGTTGCCGCTGATCACTCGCTCTGTTCCCACTGATCACTCGCTCTGTTGCCACTGATCACTCGCTCTGTTCCCACTGATCACTCGCTCTGTTCCCACTGATCACTCGCTCTGTTCCCACTGATCACTCGCTCTGTTCCCACTGATCACTCGCTCTGTTCCCACTGATCACTCGCTCTGTTCCCTCTGATCACTCGCTCTGTTCCCTCTGATCACTCGCTCTGTTGCCGCTGATCACTCGCTCTGTTCCCACTGATCACTCGCTCTGTTCCCACTGATCACTCGCTCTGTTCCCACTGATCACTCGCTCTGTTCCCACTGATCACTCGCTCTGTTGCCACTGATCACTCGCTCTGTTGCCACTGATCACTCGCTCTGTTGCCACTGATCACTCGCTCTGTTGCCACTGATCACTCGCTCTGTTGCCACTGATCACTCGCTCTGTTGCCACTGATCACTCGCTCTGTTGCCACTGATCACTCGCTCTGTTCCCTCTGATCACTCGCTCTGTTGCTGCACAGAATCAAACGTAGGTTGTGTGTAAAGCCTCTTCCTTGCCCTGGGCAAATGGAGGCGGTTGCAATCTGGACCACTGTGGTGCAAGCTATGGGCAGCCCTAAACTGGCCACGTTGTTACCGTGTTCACACAGCCAGACGCACAGTCATCAGTCAGCATTGCATATTCCAACCTGAACATCATAACTTATTCAAGCGCATCGCCAGGATTGAGCTGCACATGGATAAATGGGTTTATATTTGCTTAACACTGCACATAGAACAAAGCGTTGAGTTGGTTTGAGGGCGTTTGACACCCTCGGAACGCTTCCGGGCGTTGGCTTCATTAATCTCCACCCCTGCTCTTTCAGTCGTCGCGATTTACGACTACACCAAGGACAAGGACGACGAGCTGTCCTTCGTGGAGGGGGCCATCATCTACATCATCAAGAAGAACGACGACGGCTGGTACGAGGGCGTCTGCAACGGCGTGACCGGCCTCTTCCCCGGAAACTACGTGGAGTCCATCATGCACTATGCCGACTGAGAGGGCCCTGTTCGTTCAGTCACGCCTACAGTTAAACAAAACCAGGCCTGACCTGACCTGCGGAGCGTAGGCCAGTGCATTCGGATGTGACGCAATGTTTGTTCCTTTTAGAACTGCAAATGAGAAGAAAAAAAAATCTATTGATTATTTTTTATTTGAGGTGGGTTGTTGGGGGGGGGGAGTTGGGGATTAAAATATACTAATATGATACAATGGAAGTGCTTTACTGCTTGGATTGTTTTGACCGAAACGAAGGGCAAAGTATCCACTGCACTGAAAGGGAAGCGTGCGTAGAGCTGTAAAGCGCTTCCTGTACAATGAGACGTGAATGATTATATTCTAACTTCCGGTATGATCCTGTGCCCTCTTACTTCACTGTATATAATGTGAGCAGCTGCCAGTAGGTCGTCGTTAGCGTGTTCCTGTGGGTGCCCATTGGTGTCTTGAGCGGTCTACACCCTACGTGAACACATCGAGTAGGGATTGTTTTACTGGTCAGGTTAAACTGTCATTTTCTCCTTCCTCTCCTCTGTCAAGCTGACGAAAGGCAAAATCATTATTATTATTTTTTTTTAGGTGGGGGGGGGGGGGGGAGGGGTGGGTGGTCCTGAATACAGCGAAGTTCATTTTCAGTATCTGAAGCCGGCAGACATTCCTAAAATGTAATTAAGTATCGCCTAAAGCATGCGTACAAATGAAAAAAAAAAAAGAAAATGTATGATAAATGTACTTGTTCATCCATTTCGCTTCCATTGTGTGATATTTACAGTGAGCGCTCTTTTTCTACCGAATGTATCTGACGCATTAGTGGAGCTGTTGATCTCATTTTCTCCATGCTTTGATTTGTAATTAAAGTGCTGATAGCGGAACTGTAAGGCAGCGTCGGGGGCCGTGCTGTGCAGGTTGAAGGAGACGGGGGTGGCTGCGGATGCGGTGGGTTGTCCTCTCTAAAGGCGGACGCCCTGAACTCCCGCCCCCTGGCCCAGCGTCGGCCCTGCTCCTCAAACCGCTTGCATTTCCACGTGCCCCATTTCCCAGAGGGACCTCACTGTGGTTTTACAGCGCCCTGAACGTGGTTTTCCATGTGAACTGGTCCCCAGTACACAGGAAGCTATGGTGCCATTATCAACAATCACAGATGCAGACTGCAGCTCCAAATTGGCTCCAGTTTCCCTCACGATTACAGTCTGCTGCTGAAAATGAGCCCTTGGGCTGAAAACACTGCTGTACTCAGTTGTGCTATTGAATATTAAAAGGCAGTGGACCATGTGATGCCATTCCATTCATCCCAGTACTGTTGACTGAAGAAGAGGTCTTTTCTGGGCCAAAATGACTGGTAAGCCTAAATGTTTGACACGGTTAACCTCGAGATGCTTGTGTATTGGGATTTCCATTTTTATACATTTTGACTGTTTAGATTCATAACTCAGGTCTGTAAAGCTTTTTTCAGAGCGACCATTTGTCATTCATTTTGTAAACAAGCATTTTTATTTAAACAAAGTGTGGGCACCTTCCAGCTGTGTGTGTTGAATGATTTGACAAAGTGATTGCGTTAGAGCCCATGTAGTCCTCATGAAGTATTTTTAATTGGTAAAATTGTTTTATACAGTCAAATTTATAACCTTGAGTTTGGACATCTCGTTTGTGTCATCATACTGCTCCAGGAAGAGATCTTTCCTTTCTTCTCTCCTCAACTGTCACTCACACGGAACTAACAGTTTTCTTGACCACTAATCTAAAACATTTCAGGATATCACTGATAACGCCTTGATACTCTTGTCCGTTTGCTTTGTTATATTAAACGTTCCAAGTGTTCTGTAACTTAAATTTCCTCGGGAGCAACATCTGAACCCTGTCTCTTCATCCTTGATTTGTATATATAATCTGTTAATTGAAATTTTATGTACAGTCTTTTATAATAAATCATTCTGCCACAGAAAAAAAAAATCTTAATTTTGTTTTTGGGTGAGGTGTGTGGTAATGCTGCAATAGAAGGCTGGGTTTTTTTAAAAATTGGCTTTTATTTTGAATAATTGAATACACAGTTCACATGGAATAAGGCTTTGTTCATTGAATTAATACAATGTATACCGATACACTGGGTACAACTGGCCGTGTATGCATGCATACACGCGCACACACACTGGCCTTGCAGTGTGGACGGATCCTTAAGGACTGTAAACAAGTCCACATGACAGTAACATCCAGAATCCCATTGAACTTCAGAAGTCCTCCGTCTCCCCGGGTTCCTGTCCCAGATGCCTTTGGGACTGGCACAAGGGCGAAGGCAGAACTGTGTTTTACAGTACAGTGTACAACCAAGTCTGACAGCGATGCAGTGATTCCTCTTCCTGTCTGTGCACCTCTATGACACACAAGTGGGAGGGGGGCGGAGCCATGCTCTCTCTCAAATTCTGCCAATTGGGAGACGGGAAGACCGGAGTTCCCCGCTTCTCAGATTCGACAGCTATCCTATAGCCGTTTTGATTGTTATACTTGACAAGATTTACAAATGATTTCAGCAAGATTCTTCTAACTGGTTTGCTTTTGATGTGTCACTGCCTTTGTGCATTTGATAATCGAGTAGAGCCGGTTTGACCATTTTTGAGTTTAAGTGCAGGTCAATCAGCCAAACCCCCCTCCTCATAGTTCACTGGTCAAATGAGCAGAAATGCCCAGGGTACCAAATGTATCCAGTTCCTGGCTCCTCACAGCCTACATGTCTACACAGATCGCGTTTCCAGTTGCAGGGTTACTGAGAGCGGAGACCTGAGAAATAGAAATAAATGTACCTGATGCGTTAGAAACGGCAATCATTTCTGCCAATGCGAAGTACAGAAAGGCTAGCAACAGGTAGCGAGCTTGCTAGCGTCTTTGACATTAAATTTTCTGTGGGGAAAAGTGCTCGGAAAATGGGGAAAGTGAACAAGCACTCTTTCTCCGTTCCATCAGAGAACTGAAATAGAGTAATAAGTGGATGTGTACACACAACTGGAAATGTAATCAATTTGAACATGCAGGTGGGTAACTAGGAGCATAGGCACATTTGGTAACCTGGCGTATTTGTTAGCTGAGCACAGCTGGTCGCTAAACGGGCCACCGCCACGACCCCTTTAGTGGGACCCACTCCCGAGGAATAGCTGCCTGGAGTGACGTCGTGTACGGGGGGGGCGGGGGTTCACTTGTCCCGGGACAGGACCAGTTCGGTCAGCCGGATGAGCGCCTGCCGCTCAGCGGAGGGGCGGAGCTTGCTGATCTGCCTCACGGCCTCCTGGCAGTACCGCTGAGCGAGGTAGTTGGTCTGCTGGATGCCGTCACTCTGAGGGGAGGGGGGCGGGGTGGGTGAGAGAAACGTGGAATTCAGTGGCTGGGTATCGCTGCGTTTCTGTATCTCGCAACCTCTCATAGGTTCACACACCTTACTACCACAGATCCCTCAAACTCCAGGGATACTCCACAACACATTCCTTACTCTCTGTTGCTTAGCTATGTGAGGTTATTTTCAGGGTCTGTGGTATCGGAGAGTATCGGGAGAGCCTAAAGTATTTGGTATCAAAGTTTCTGGTGAGTCTAAAATTTTCTGAGGTATCAGCTCTCAAACTCCTTACCTCCATGACATACCGCCAGGCTCGCTCCACATCTCCACTGGAACTGAATCTCCTCATAATCATCGCATGCAGCTCAGGAAACTAAAAAAAAAACGAAACAATAAAATAATCATCACACAACAGGTTTTACTTCTGTACTTCCTTTGGCTTCATAAATACATACAAACTTGTGTTTGTCTGCTCAGGGTTGTGTTACTAGCCCCCCTCCAGGAAATACCATGGACAACAGCCAAAAATAGTCACATCCTGTTCAGAGTAAATCTTTCCTGCAAGCGGTGTCTGAATGTCTGTGCATGTTATCAGAACAGCTCGGCTGTGTCTTGTAAAGTAAGAAAAAGAGGGAGTCCATTCCCAGAGAAATGGGCACACTGGCTTGGTTCTTAGCTGAATGAGGATCACTAATACTGGGTTAAACACAGGGTTGCCAGTATAGGGGATTTGTATAAATCCCCAAAAATGGGGGGTTGTGAAAGGTTTCAGTTTAAATATACTCAATATGTCAATGATAGGCATGAACTTGTAAAGGAGGTGGTAAGAAGGGCAGTTGTAAATCAGGGGTGTTTCAAAGAATACTTGGCTGAAATAAATCCCTGGCACTTGGCAACACTGGTTTACAATGTGGGCTGTCACAGGACACAGACCTGCTGGCAGGCGAACAGCACAGGCCCGGTGGCCAATCCCAGCCGAAGGTCTGCGGCAGAGGGCTTCCCCAGCTGACTGGCACATGACGTGAAGTCCAGAATGTCATCCACCAGCTGAGGCAGAGCACAGAAACATTAAAGTCTCAGGAAAATTTCAGCTTGTGGGTAAAAAGTCATAATATGACACCGCAGAGAAAACACACAAAATTTGATACTTCTGAGATTGAAAGTAAAAGGGGGAAAGACTCAGCCCTCTCTTGAGGAAAAATTGCTTTTAAGACAAACTTTTCTATTTATTATACTCACAAAATATTACACATGCTTACATTTATTGCTAAGACGGTATTCCATTTCCAAGGTGAAACTGGTCACAGTACATAGTGTCTAGTGAGATATGGTATGGAAATACAGTGAACCAAACTAGTGTTTAAAAAAATTGTACTGAAGTAAAAAATACTTTTCCACAAACACTTATACCTGTCAGATTTGTTTATGAAACTATTTTCAATAATAAAAAAAATAATTAATTGAAATAGATGCAAAGCTACCTGAAACGCAATTCCAACATTTCTCCCGTACTGGAAGCAAATCTCATGCACCTCCGGATCAGAGTTCACCAGAATCGATACCTTTCAATATAAAAGAATGGGTGTCAGCACATTAAATAGTTTCCCCCATTTTTGTCCAGTGTTCAATTGCATGGCTCCATTTTGGATGCCGAGATAGAACGTACATACTGCTTTACAACTGTTAGCGATGAGACTGGCAGTCTTCTTGAAGGTTTTCTCCAGGTAATGCTTGAATCTCTCGTTTTCGTTTTCTTTAGATCCAAGCTGCATGAATTCACCTGCAAGTCGACAGCGGCAACCCGTGAGCCGAGTCCATATAAGTTGTGCGCTCTAAACCGGTTTGGGGGGCAGACGCCACTTTGGATGGGTATTGAAAAGACTGAAAAGAATCTGGCAACCTTGTGAAGTGTGCATTTCACGCTCTTGCTGAATCACTTGTATACGGCTTATCTTCTGTTTAAAGGAGAGCTGCTCCCATTACCTCGCACCAGGTCCTCGATGACTTGGGACAGCACTGTCACCACAGTGGTGTTGCCAATACGAGCCATTGCCATGGACGCTACGGACAGGATGAAATCGCCAGCCAGGATGGCCTGGAGCAAAGGGAAAAGCAGAAATGAACAGGTCCCGCCCACAGGAGTTTTCATTCCAACATGGGCTGGTTTTACTGCACAGCTCAGACTGACTGACAGACAGACAGACAAGGCACTCCCAAAGCAGAGCGGTTTGAGCCACTCCAGGTCTTACTGCAGCCAGATGAGTAAAATGAGTAAGTCACTTTTTGGAAGCTTCAAATTTGTACAATTGCCTGCTTGTATTGAGACCTGAAATTAAATAAACTTCTTGCACTGGGTGTTCCATTTCCATCCTTCCTGTAGAACTAACCACATTGGTCGTCTTCAGTTATAAATCATGTTAAATGCACAAGATTATAATCCAGGAAACTGGACTGAGCCATGACGTAGTGTTTCTTTAAAAAAAAAAACCTGGAAATTCCCAGTGAGAAATTGTTTATCCCAAAACAAACTTACATTACATCCACATACAATAGGGTAGATCAGGCCTATTGTATCATAAGACACATACTTTTCCTTTTAAGAAATGATGAGGCATTCAAAAGAGCAGAGAAATTACACTGGTTCTTTAAATCAAAACGGTGTTGATAGTTAAGCGGTAAATCTACAACAAAAAAAAGAGCAGTTCAGACCAGATGGGCTGACCTTTTTCTCTCCCCACACTTCATTAATAGTGTTCTTCCCTCTTCGCTTGTCAGATCCGTCAATGACGTCGTCGTGCACCAGGCTGGCCGTGTGGATCATCTCCGAGATCATAGCTATGGACCTCTGGCCTGGGAGAAGCTCTCTTTGGAAGAAGAAATTTGTGGAATTGTGGCAATGAATCATGTAGGTACTGGCAAAGGGAGAATATCTGGTTCATTTCAGAGCTGTATATTTATATGCTCTAAATTATTATTTTGTCAGGTTCTTAACTTAATGAATCAACATTAATAACAGCACTGAACCAAGGAAATGAAAGGTGTCACAGGACATTTATGCCACAGAAAATCACATATTTTCAAGCTTTAATGCTGATATCTGCAAAGTAGACAACAAAATATAATTTAGCAAATTTAGAATTTTTGGTTTTTGCACGCATAAACCACAGCTAATTTCTGTTAACTGGTCGTGAGCGTGAAATACTAATGAAGCTGTGTTGTCTGAGGACATTAAAAAAAAAAAAAACTTTATTACTGTGGTCTTACCCGTCGCGGTTGCAGTGCAGGTTACACGCCCTGGCCATCAGCACTACTATCATGGGACGCAAGGCTTTTCCCTTCCCGTCGAAGTAGTAATCACACACAGACTTCAGCTCTACTTTAGACACAAACATCTCCTGACAGGGACAATATCACAAGGTTATAAAAACAATTACTTCAGTTTTACAACATAATAGCCAGTAATAAACCTCCATCTTAGACAAGGAATGGTCACACAAATGTCAGTTCAGTGCTTTCCATTCATTGTGTAGCATTTATTAGGAGTTCAACCAAGAATGCCACATGCTCAGAAACTTGGGAGGGGATTGAAATGTGAAATATCTTCCTTGGGCAAGACAATGACTGCAGAGGGCTTTGTCATTAGACTCTACCGTTTACATATTTCGGACACTCACCTTTTTAATATCATCATATAAGTTATACAAGTCTTTCTGAGCCAATGTGAAGGGATCCTTTGCTTTGGCATCACTGTGCAGCTTTTTAAAACAGCTGGCATTCTCTGTAGTGTTCAGGGACCTGTAATTATAACTACAGGCAAAGAGGTTTTCGTTAAAGAAGATTTAACAGCAACCAATAATGAAAATCTAATTCTTGGCAGTTTATGTACCTTAGTAGGGAACTACATATCCTGACTGAGGGAAGATTCACATGTCTGTTGGTAGAGGTTACCTGAAACAAATAATATAAATTAAACTATTAAAACCAATCATTAATCGTTGAATCCAGAAGAAAAAGGTCAGATTCTCAGCTCTTTTAAAAACATGTTTCAGAAATCTTCCCAAAATAGCTAGTAATAGAGTTCCTCTTTGGTTTGCTTACAACATATCACTGCCATGAATGTTTTCAACATAAAATTATTGTATTGACTTAACTTCAGTGTATTAAAGGGACTCAGCACTCAGGTACCTATGTAGGATCGATTCAGAATTCCCAACAATTACTCTAATTAAGCACGTAATTAAGAAAAATGAACAGCTCGTTTAAATGCTGGGATTGCAACTGCGGTTGGAACGGAAGCAGCGTACAGAGTGGGCCGCAGGAGCAGGACCAAGGTTGAGAACCACTAAACGAACAAGACAGGACGTGGAAATTTCTTGGTTTAACCATGAACTTAAAACAACATTCCATATAGCATTCTTTTGAAGCCTAATGTTCCTCAATATCAATCTCATGTTTACATCGTAAATATTTGTAACTAGGTCTGACAGTGATGCGGCCATCCATTAATACAAGTTTTCCCGTAACAATCAGGCGTCAGAAGGAAGTATGACATTTCATTACTCGTCCATTTTCGTATTTATTTTCAAATGTATAGGGTAAGTTAGCTGATGTGTCCTGCGTTACTTAAAAACACAACTAGGTGTCTATTTAATGATACATATTGCTGACTCGCTGCAAGGTGAGTATGATAAGGACGAATCATTAGACCTTCGCCCTTCTGAGGACTCCTACTACTGTACGCGATACTCTTATTTGACAGTTGACCTTCTTAGCTAGGACTCCCAGACTCTCCTAATCGTTCACCGGTTATGCTACGAAGAGGTGGGTTTCGGGTGTACACATGTATCATGAATAACTTGATATAGATAGCACTTCGATTTTAGTAGCTAATAATATCTAAGTAATATGTAACATGAGTGATATGACTATTTATTGTTGAGCACACACACATGTGAATCGGTTCGTGGTAGTTAGCTAATACTACCGGCTAAACCCGCATGACCTTCTCAGATTTTGACAAGCCCCTAAAATGAATGCTTTACCTTGGTTCCCGCAATGCCACGGACTCCCACACAGATTATGCTCTCCTCTCTCCGCCCTGCTGCTGTGACAGCGCCACAGACCGCGTTTACTAGAGAAGATGCCCCATTTCTCCCCACGGTCCACCTGCGGCAATGCCTCCACGGCAGCGCCATGTTTCGCTCGCCAGGAAGCGGAAAAACGTAGTGAATGAACGGCACTAACCTCCGTGTAGGCGTGTCGCTGGCATTTTGACAGCCTGTGCGTTACCTACTGACGTTATTACCCTACGTTGTATTTCTTATCCTACCCATCCTTACCGATTCTGTTGAATTCCCATTAAATAACCAGATATTTCAAACTGAAGCGTAAAGGAGTCTTTTTTAAATGTGGAGCTGTGCGTAGGCGACGTGCCGCCAAGTAGTCTAGTTAAACGTGTTATGTATCTGTCATCTAAAGTAGGCTAGACTGGGCACCATCTATTCTAAATTCGAGTTTACTGAGGTTTTGGGCCGTAGGATAGATATTTATGTCATTATATTTGTGATAAATATAGTACAGTACAGTAGATATTTAAAAGTTACAGATATGTTACTTTTTATTTTTAATGAGCGTAGTATGCTGCATGATGCTATACGCGGCCATTAGACATCTGCAATACCCGGAAAGGGCCAACAGGTGGAGACGTTTCGAACCAAAATTAAAATAACCGTTTAAGCAAACTGTAATTTTTTTTTTTACTGAACTCCTTATTTATATCTAAAATGAAATTTACATGATTTTTATTCGTCCATTTTCTTTTATAATCCCTCCCTGAACAAGGCCAGTACTGACCGTGTGACCAAGATAGCTCCCTGAACAATGCCCGTGACTCACTGCGTCACCAAGATAACCAGAAAACAATCGCAAAACACGGCACTGATCGACAATGCAGAGTTTACAATGTGTTAGACTCCATCCAGTCAAGTCTGACTGAGGCAGTATCTCTGTTGTGTTTTAGTTTTATTGATTTTTTAAATACCAATTTAATGTTTACATCAGCATGTACAATAAAACACGAAGGCATTTGTAGTCAATAAAAGTCAGCAATGCATCAACAGATTTCCATTGTATACAGAGGATTCAAACTCAGCATATAACTGTAATTAACAAAAGTTTTCAGTATTAAAACACTGTGGCATTGGGCCTTGCAAAACACATAGGGCTCTATTTTAACGATCTAAGCGCACGGTCTAAAGCGCATGGCTCAAGTGCATTTAGAGCGTGTCCAAATCCGCTTTTGCTCGCGGTATTTTTTCCATTTTTGAAAAAGGGTAATGGATTTAAACAGATCTCTACCATTTCCTGTAACGAACTACCTATCCTTGGCAGTTTGCCACAGACTGGCAGAGACTGAGAAATGACAGTGACAGAAATAAGGACATGTACAATCGGTCGTTTTGTTGGCGCAACATGCCTAATTACTGCAGTTCTGAATACTGCTCTGTCTTTTCGCATTTGCAACTGTAGGTTCTCACATCATGTTCCCACCAGAGGGCGCAACTGGCGTTGTCCTCTTTGGGGGAGTTGGGGGTTTTTTCTTTCCGATCAGCATAGGATTTACTGATGTCCCTGGGGGTGGTGGTTTAGGGGGTGGAGTTCCCCCACCTGAGCTTGGGCTCAGCCTATGAACAGGAGGGGGAGGAGGCAGGAAGTTTGGGGGAGGCTCTGGGAAGAAATCAGGTGGAGGGGGTGGGAAGTCCTCTGGGTCTGGTGGAGGGAAAGCAGCTAACTGGTGCTGGGGTAAGGCTGGCAGAGCGTTGGGAGGCAGGGCAGCTGATGCTGGTGGTGGTGGTGGTGGTGGAGTGGACAGGTCAGGCAGTGTGGGGAACTGGATCCTGTCTGCCGCGTGCGGAGGTGGCGGAAAGGAGAGTTCAGCCTGACCACTACCATAATCCTGTAAACACAAAATAAACAATATCACCTCTGAGATTTCATTTCAGTATTCACTGTACATTCATCAGGAAGTTCTTTCAGTGCGTGTATTAATACTGAAAGCAAAGAATATCTATATCAAATTGAGTGCAATAACAAGTTTGATAAATGCATGAATGATGAAACACCAAAATGAGATGGCCGCAAATAGCAATTTCCCTTCCACATCCACATTCACATGCAGAGGTTTCATAACCCTTGCTTTGACACCTAACAGGTGTGGCCAAAATGCATTTCAGGATGCTCAGCCTTTCTTGCAACATGCAGAAAATGCGCTAGAAGAAAGGCCACTGCTCTGGGTGATCTAGTGAGAGCAATGGCTTACACACGAATGCTCTGGCATTCTGGGATTGCTGTCTACCACAGGCAGTTTTTTTTTTCCAGGACGAAGTGCTGAGCATGAGTCGTAGGGTGGCAAGAACCAGCCCTGCCCCCGTTCCTCCAGCAACGTCTGTGACAGGCCTCTATTCACACTGCGTATCGTTGAGGGCCATTAGTCTGTCTTGTCTGGGTGCTTTCTGTGAAACTTCTACACTTTTTAATAACTTGGTTGGCCTGGCTGGATGTTGGCTTGGCTGCTATATGAGCTTTGCAAAATGGTGTCCCTCAGGGTCCCTCCTATGAGCTATATGGTGCTTTGAACACTGACCACATTTGTTCCTTTTTTTTAGTGCTTTTGCTAAGTGTTTTTCGCCACAATTCTTTCAGCAAGTTTCCATGAGGGTGTGATGTGTGCAAGTTTACCAAAGGTCCCTATCGCCTATGGAACTGTCCTACCTTGGCCTCAGGGAGGATAGTGGTGAGGGGTTTTGGCTGATGGGAGGTCTGGGGGGCACACCCATTGGCAGCTTTAGCTGGAAGAGGACAGAAAGACACAATTAATCATTGTCTCCTGGTATTGTAGTGGCAGCTAGCGAAGCAGATAGCAAATTGGCTAGCCTCCAGCAGGCTAACGCAATGGGCACCCTCTTGTTTGTTGTTGGTTGTCAATGTCATAGCTAGCCTATGTTGATTTACATGAGTTGTGTTTGTGTTGTGTGTAACCATGGGGAAAACCGTCCCTCAGTCATTCTCCGCTATTTATGTAAGTTTGTTTCTTGTCTGACAGCTGTTTCAGTTATTGCTAATAAACAATCATGTGTGCTGTGCTTTTTAAAATATTTTCATTGAATAGCAACTTTATTAATGGAGCACACATTTCTAAGGTGCTGTTTCCTGTTAAGATATATGTGTGGCTGCTGACCTTTCGGGACGGGGGAGGGTGTTGAGGGGGTGGAAACATTGCGGTTTGTCCACGCCGAGTTTGTACAGGCTTTCCTCGCAGCAGTCTTGTAGTTTTCATACAGCTTCTCACCGTACTGAAGGGGAAGAACACAACGTGCCTCATTTCCGGACTTCCTAATATAGCTCATCAGAATACCACTACTCTTTCCAAAGATGCATTCATCTAATTTTGGATAAAAGTATGTATCCAAAGCTCATAGGCAGCTACATGGAAACACAAAAATACATAGTAACAAGAACTGGCCTTGATCTTATCTAGGTTCACCATTTACCTATAAATGAGTCAGTGTCCAGCATTGCATCAAGTCTGAACTCCCCGAGTGGTTTTCTGCCTCTACCGCACAACCTGGCAAACTGTTCCACACATTGACAACTGTTCCTGTTTCATAAAAACACGGCCTGCTATTCAGGTGGAATTTATCTGACGGAGTGTAGCACAGTGGGTAAGGAATTAGACTTGTAACCGAAAGGTCGCAGGTTCAATTCCCGGGTAGGACACTGCCGTTGTACCCTTGAGCAAGGTACTTAACCGAAATTGCTTCAGTATATATCCAGCTGTATAAATGGATACAATGTAAAATGCTATGTAAAAAAGTTGTGTAAGTCGCTCTGGATAAGAGCGTCTGGTAAATGCCTGTAATGTAATCTGTGGCTCATTCCCACCTGTGCTCCCTTGTTTTTCAGGTTGACTTAAGTCAACCTGAATAAACTTTGATAGTTCATTTTGTTCATCTCTTTTATGAATGTAAAAGTGTCTAATTAAACGCCCCCACCTTAACATTCCTTTTGTTAAGCTATGCTAAAGCAATATCAGATCGTGAAAAGTCTGATTTTTGTTAGTAGGTGAGCAGGATCAGGGTTCACCTTGGCGATTCGGATTCCAGTCACCCAGAGGTTCATTGTCCACTCGTCATCACAGCACAGGTGTTTGATGTACTGGGAGTCCTTCTGGATCTGTGGATGCTGAGTCACCACAGTCCAAATCAGAGACCTGAGGCCCACATCCCATAACCTTACCTCCTTTTCAGTACAAACTTCATAAAATGCTGTTGAGGTCTGTGGCCCAAGGCCCTTTTAATACTGCCATTAAGTGGTATCCAATGTTACTGTCACTTAAATGGTGCGGCCCTTTTTTCAATACTGATGTCATTAAGTCGTGAGGGGATCTTTTCATGAGCGATGTCACTAAATGGTACTTTTCAGTACTAATGTATTCAAGTGGTGTGATGTATTTTTTTTTAACATGGGAACCACAGGAGCTTAACCAGAAATGACAGCTAGGTCCATTGTTAACCCCTGTGCCTCTGGGGCTCACTACATTACTCACCTTGAGGATGAAACAAAACTCTGTCGGGACCTTATGTTTATTTTTGTACTCGGTGCCTGTGGCATAGTACACATTCACATTCTCAAACTGTATGAAGCACGCCAGGTCACTCGACGACTGCAAAGGGGAGAACAAACCAATCAGTATCCGCCAATAAACGTGAACCCTCTCTGCTCGCCACTGCTCGCGTAGGATATGGTGTGTTCTGAATTCAAGCGGGCCACCATGGATGTGTCAGCAGGACTGTCATTGGTCCCCTAAAACTATGGCATGCTCGGCTGTTGGCTATTACATCTGAACAAAGAATACATATTGAGATGAATATTAATACAGGTTGTAATGGCGGGGTAGCACAGGGGCAGAGAGGGCTAATCCTATGTTCTGGGGTGCTGTCCATTCAACTCCTCAGGTGTGTTGACCACCTGGGGAAACTGCAGGATCATGGAACAGGCATCTGCTCCACTCACAGGTATGGTAGCACCTGAGCTCATTGCTAGTCTTGGTAGCTGCTACCCAGGATCTGATTATTTGGCTGAATAAAGCAGTTATTTTGTGGATTTTTTTTTAAACTTAAGGAGCATATAAAAGCTGGCATGCCACTAACATTCTGATGTGTCTTGTCCATTCACTACCTGACATGGTGACCACCTCCAGCCCAGCACCATGCCACAAGAGGTTGTCATAAGTAATGGTAATATTACTAATACCTTTAAAGAACTTGAAAGATATTTTTACAGGAATTACTTAGAAGGGACAATGTGTCTTTTTTTATGATTGTGAAGCATGGCATTAAGTGCATATATAAAATCCCCCCCACCTCTAACCTTAGTCTTTCCTTTGGGTACATAATAGATTCCAGAGGCTCGCAGCAAGAAGTATTTCTGCTTCCAGGACCTTTTCCCATCCTCCTTCAGATAAAGCATCCCTTCTAGGTCTGGCACAATGATGGAACCCCTACTGAAATTCTCCTGTGGTGTGGTCCAAACACCAGGATATCGAAGGAGGGAAGGAGAAAGTGGGAGAGGATGAAAAATGCTAGCATTCCTAAAGAGCTGACATGACAAAATTCTGTAAACATGACCGTTCAAGTCTTACTCTGCCCAAATGATTCATTTGATTCATTCGTTCGATTGATAATGATTCAAAATGTCTTTTACAGAATGTGTTTCGCGACAGAATTTTATTCCCCTAAAGCAGTACTTTCAGCAATGGATCCTGGTAGCAATGCCTACAGAAAGATTCCAATTTGCTTCAAAGCATAGCCATATGTCACAATAACTACTTTAGGTTTCTACCACATAAATCTACTTTAGGTACTTCCCTTGAATGTGCAGTAAATTCTAGCGGCCCTGTTCATGCAACCAATGGCTCAGAAGGTATAGCAGTGAGTTTGAAAAGGACAGCTTGTAGAGCACTGTATGCACACTGTATACCAAACACATGCAAAGTGTGTGGGTAACGAGGTGGGTTGGATTTACCTCCAAGAGATTTTCCTTGTCTTTTTCCTTCATCTCTTTCAAAAAATTTTTATCTTTCTTCCAGAGATAGTAGTTCTAAAGGTATGATGAGATGAGAGATATTAACACACCTCAAAGCTGAACTGCGTTTTATTCTGTAATGTGAGTCGTATTGACCTTACTGTTCCCTAAGAGATGATGTTGATTCATGTTGACAAGTCAATTGTCTGAAGTGTCCCATTTCGCAAGTTACACATTTTCTTCTTTTCTTGCAAACTAAAAGAGTAGGCTACCACACCAGTTCTTGATAGGGTATATGTTCATTTTCATGAGAGTGCAGTGCATACACCTGTCTCCGTGAGCCCTTTCTGAGCTATACAGCAAAGTCACATTTTTCATTCTTTCTGGCTTGCTTTCTCACTTTTCTTTCCTTTTTTGGACGTATTACCTGTGGGTTTTTGAAAATGGCATATTTATCCTTTTTCTCCAGAAAAAGTATTTTGTTTTCACTGTCTCGCGTCCATGTGGACAAAATATCTACTAAAATCTCGTGATCTTCAACTCCTCTTTCTGTAGAAAAGCAAGGAAAGAGTACAAGTCAAATGATAATTATTGGTCATTCCATCATGTCTGGTTCATTTTTCTCCAGTTTAGATTCATAAGGGTAAGATCCCCACTGTTTCTGCAGGAGCTTGAAGGCACAAAAAAAGGCTTTTTCTCTTGCGGGTAAGTGTGTGTGCGTGTTTCTCACCGGTCTGTAGCTCAGGGTTGGTTTCGCACAGGCTCCAGTCCACCCCGCAGTCGCAGTGCGTCTTCTCAAACAGGCTGTCCAGAACCTCCCGCACCGCCTGGTGCTCCTCCACCATCAGCGTCTTGGAGCTGCCGTCGTTCAGGAGCACTTTAATCACCATCTGCAGTGAACCGGAAGGGTGCCCTCACCATTGAGCTGCTCCACATTCACTTAAAAAAAATAATAATTCTCTGTTTTTTACCAATGAGCATACTTTCTCAGTCTTACCTTTATAACTTTGGCCTGTTTCAGTTTTTCTAGGGCAAGTTTTATTTTATCAGCTTTGGTCTGCTCTTCAGTCTCTTCCTGTGAAAAATAAATGCACAAGGCACCTCATTAATAAGGTCACAATGTGAATGTCAAATCATTTACATGATAACTCAATGAAAACAACAAACTGCGAGTCATTCATTCATGCTGTACACATTGTATCGCCTGAACTAAGCAAATGTAAGGATGTTATGTTCTGCCCACTGGGAGTATGGTAAAGAGAACAGTGGGAACAGGCTGTGGTCCTCGGTCAGGTCCTGAAGGCCACAGTGTCCTCTGGTTACTTGTTTTTATCTTAAAATCAGCAGCTGGTTCAGAAACAAAGGGGGGGGCAAGCTGACCTAAACCACCTGCTTTAATTCATCTATTACTTGTTAATGACTAAAACCCCATTGCTCTCCAGGACCAAGGTTGAGGACTAGTTATCTCAGGTCCTGGATCCTGGATGGGCCTAGAGGGCCAGTGTGTCGGTTGTCAAGGTGGGTTAACGGTGTAACAAACTTTAGATCAGTTCAGTGCTGAGTGACAGTGAAGTCCAGCAGACCAGGTCGCAGGTTGGGAAGCCCTGATCGGAAGCGTTATTACCGGTGGCCGTGGCTTTGGCTTTGCGGGGACGTGGGCGCTGGCGGTGGTATGGTGTCCGGTGGGAGCACACGAGATGTAGTCTTGTGGAGGTGGAGGCAGACTGGGGAAGGCTGGTTTGGGCTGCGAGGGACCGCTTTTCCCTGTGGTTAGGTTCTCCTCTGTCGCATTCAGACCGGCCGCCAGGTCTGCCATTAACGCATCCAAATCCTGTTCTTCCAGTTCATTCAGAGACTCTGGGAGAGGCACAGAAACACGTAGGTGATCTAAAATGAGCGTACATTCTTTGCAGGCTAAGGACTCTTCGGACCTAGACCATGCCAAAACCAAATGTGAACATGACAAAAAGTGAGATCTGTAGCAGATAAACAGGCATTATCTGCAATACAAGTCTATATGCCATTTAGTATCTTGTTTGTTGACTGAAAGAATAATGTACAGTTTATGGTCTGCATTCCTGTACTTCAGTTGAATAGTACTTCCCAGCTGCAGTGAAGGCCAGGCCATGCAGCTAAACCAAAATGAGCAAAGTGTTTTGTGTAGCGACGAGTTGATTTTCTCGGAAGTGGTTTACTGCTGGTCGATTTATTTAGCGGTATTAATGTGACGAGAAGCACTTTGTCATTTGAATGCATGACACCCACCAGCCCCCCGCCACCCCCCGGTAACCAACATCGGGTGACACCAACGGTCGACCGCACCGGCTGACACCAACCCTAGTGACGCCACAGCATAGTGCTTACCATTCCAATCTTTGAAACCAGTGGAGAAGTTGTGTGAGCTGGGTGGGACTTCAGGTGGTACCGTTTCCACCCCTAAACTCTGTAAAGTGCAGGAAGATAAATTTTTGATGGCAAACCACAAAATAACAGCCTTGTTACTAATAAAAAAATTATAAAAAATGACAAATGTGCCAGTATTGGCTGTCATTTCCTATCCATTATGGGCCCAAAAACATTCAAAGCATTTAGTCCTTTTTTAAAATTATCCATGTAAACTCAGCTAAGAGTCATTGTTGTTGACAGAAACTGTTAAAATTGTTGAATATTAAAAAGAGAAGGGAGCAATCTTTCCACTTTGCCTACTGAAGAGAAGATTCATTGCATTTGCATTAGCCCATACATACCCATACGCTTCATCACAATACTAGAAGTAAGTTAAAGTTAGTGGCATCTAGCGTGGGATTCCATTTACAGGGCCAAGCTATACAATGAACTGAAGGGGATGTCTGTAAACCGATTTTGCACACAAATGAACATGAACATGAGATGTGGGATGGCTGGTGGTCTCACCTGTGTTAGGAGGTCTATTTCTCCCAGCAAATCACTGAACATCTCATCTATGTCTTCCATCTGTCAGATACAAAATAACAGAAAGTAAATGATACAGTGCTCACACTGTGAACCTCAGGCAATGAAAACAAGAAGCAATTAGCGTATAAAAAGACATCATTTTATTATACATTGACTTGAATGCTGGAGTACTGATGAGCCCTTTGGAAATTTTGAATGTTCATAGAAATGCACCTTTTGCTTCTTTGTATTCCTATGACATACGCGTTCATAAATCAACATCATTCCCAAAAGAGAAAGAACTACATCTGCTGTACATCTTTCTCTATAGCCGCATAATGTGACACTGCCTTCTAAAAGTACTCAACGAGGGCATATCTCAATAGAGAAAGATGATGTGTCACAGTCACCATTTTCTTGTTTGCACTTTTTCCTCTGATGTTTCTGTGTGCAGAAGGCACACCCAGTGCATTATGTAAAACTGCCGGCTGGAAATACTCATGGCAGACTGCACCGAGAGATAATCATCATCTTATCTGCTGACAGAGATGAGCACATAGTCACGCGGCCTGAGTTTGAAGACCACGGCAGGAATAACAGCCTTTTGTGTATTTATACGTGACTTTATCTTCGTTAAAATGGTTATCGTTATCGTTCCTTTCAGGCTACAGAACTTTTCACTGCTGACAGCAGTGCTCAAAACAAACAGAAGTTCTGCGAAACCAGGAACAATTGACTTAGCGGCCTGTGAGAAAGCAAGCCTTTTACATCACCCTTTATTATGTTTTTACAGGCCGCACATTTTAAAGGCAATATTCATATTCAAGTATATTATATTTTGATGCATCTGAATGTGAACGGCAAGAACTATTGATCTTCTTAATTAAAACCTCGCCCCTTTCATTTTAATCAAACCTACAGCCATATACAGCCAAATTTAGTTAAATTTAGTTGAACTGTGCTGAATTTTTACATGGTACATGGTACTTACATTCAAAAGAGTCTCTAAAAAAAACTTTACTAGGTTATTGATCAGTTCAGTGTCCCTATTATGGTATTAGACACATCTTAGTACAACACAGTTTTGACCTTGTGAAGCACTTAGGGATGAGGTTGCTGATTTGCACTATATAAGCACAATATGATGCATAAATGAAATGTGTAACTCCTTCACTATTTACAGCACTTGTGAACATGTAACAGGTGACGTTTCATTACTAGAAGGCACAGAAAACAAAGAAATGAAATGAATGACTGTTCTTCAGCTTGTGGAGAGAAGAATATTGTGAAATGATTTCCTCACATGTGCAGATTGCCCTAATACTCATATGACAGCTGAGACCAGTGCAATGCAACTACATTACATTACATTATAGATTCTTAGCAGACGCTCTTATCCAGAGCGACTTACAACAAGTGCATTACAAAACTCAGAGACAAGCGCTTTACAACATTCCTGCAAGAGAGCTACAATAGGTATAACTTTGCAAAAAGTGTGAATTGTACCCCTTTTTTTTTTTTTTTTTTTTTTTTTTTAAATATATATAAATTCCCACCCCCCACCCACCTAGTTGTAGATGAACCTAGTTACATGAAAATAACATGACGCGTGGTTACTCAGTTGAGGTTTAGAGGGTAGTGGGGGGTGATGAGGTGAGATGTAGCTTGAAGAGGTGAGTCTTCAGTCTACGTTTGAAGACGGCCAGGGTCTCTGCTGTTCTGACAACTACAGTGGCCTTCCATGATCTACATGGTTGTTTGCTATTGCTGCACTTACCAGCACGTTCTTCGTTATTAACAACGTATCAAACAGTTGATTTTGACAGAGCATGTTTTGGCTCTGATTTATTCAGATTTTTCCACCCCATGATGTTCAGCACGACACTCCTTTGGTCCTCATGTGACAGACAACAGCAATAGACTCCAAATGCAAATTCCACACCTAGAATCAACTCTAGACCTTCTGTTAGCTTTCTTGTGCATTAACTAACGATATGACTACACAGCTGGTGAAGAAACAGCTGTGCCGCCAATTGTCCAATTACTTTTGGTCCCTCAAAATGGGGAACTATGTATAAAATGGACTGCAGTTCCTACATGGTACACTCAATACGGATGTAAATACCCATACATTAAAGCTGATGGTCTGCACTTTAATGACATATTCTTTGTTCATTTAAAATCAAGTGTGCTTGAGTACAGTGCCAAAACAATAAAAAAATAATTTCACTGACCAAATACATAAGGACGGCACTGCCCCTCCCCCATGCCTTTGTGATCACAGTCAAGCAGAAAATAACCAGCGTGTTTTTTTTAACAGGAAACTTCCACAAACTACGGCCAAATTACTTCACAACTACATGTCCCCAGAATGTGCTGCAAAATTCTTCACAGCTTTTGAAGACTGTTCAGTATTGCTAAGAACTAACAGCCAGCCTTCATAATTCAATTGTTTATTAAGAAAATAATCCCTACACAGAAACATTTTAAGTGTAAAATTAACTTCATAAAGTTCTTTTAGCTTTAATAGAGTTATTTTAGCTTTAATAGAGTTATTTTAGCTTTAATAGAATATTAATAGAAAGATCCTCACATGCTCTCAGTCAGTGATGATGGCCATTCATTGTATTTTAGCTTAAAAGCCTTCTCACTAGCTACTCAGAACAATGTAGCTCAGATATGTCTCATCTCCGTGTGTTATGGTCATTTCAATTGTTTGTCTTCATAGCTGTGTCTTTCATGTCAGGTTCTCCTTGTGAAAGCCTTCTTTAGTGACTTTTCCTGGTATGCTAAAGGATAAATACATTGTCTCACATTATGAACTGGGGATATTTAGAAATTAGAAACTTTCCTTTTGGAAGTAAGATTCATCTAAAATGGTGATGAAGAAGAGAACATGGCAATGCATACATTGTCAACTATGATAATAAACTCTGCAAAAGAGAATAGATAAGGACCTAGAACCACGTCTGGTCTTTGTGAGAGAGAGTAGCTGAAATACCCTTTGGCCTTGTTTAACTGTGTTGGCCTTGTTTAAATGGGTATCTATGCTTCTTCATATGGTTTATGTTTTGTTTTTGTTTTGACAGTCAGTTTCAAATTTAGAATGCATGTGCTCGTGGTGAACCAATCCAGCAGCCATTCTTATTGCCATTTGACTGCAACTTTATCATATAAAATTGCATGCCTAGTTTCTTTATGGTATCCACTGAAGTCCATGTTTAGAACCAAAATCAGTATGGAAAAAGGAAGTGACTAATTTCAATCCATACAACCAGTAAAAGGGGAAAAGATTGTTTTTTGAGCAGGCCTGACTTGAGATTTCTAAAGTATTACTTGACATGTACTGTGAAGTATATGTAAAATAGGCCCAGGTTCCACCTAGTTGCTGTAGAGAATTACTCTGATGTTTAAGATGTTCAAAAGATTTAAGAAATTGGCACATTTGCACAAAAGTGCACAAAAAGTGATACGTTTTCCTTATTCAAATGAAGGCCGAATGTGATGTCTTCCGCCTGTGGTAACATTCATGGGTACCCTTTACTGGAACCCTGGTAAAATGTATATTTTTTTTATTGAATAATAAAAAGGAAGCATCACTTCCTCTGGACTCAGCAAAGATTTCCAGACCAATTTTCCCACCAGGCATGATAAATATTTAGAGAACTGAACACATCCCCATGCGCAAAATCATGTTGAAAAATTGCGTTTGAAGATGGATCAAATAAACTCATGCTCCCACCACGGCTCGTGAAGTTCCTTGCATGTCTTTTGCACTGGACCTTTTTATCTCTTATTCTTATGATATCTACTGGATGCAGACCACATAGGCTCTACTGAACAACAGTTGACTGTTGGCAATTTTTAGAATTATTATCTTACATTAAACATTGGCAGGTGGCTCTTATGGTTCTTGACACCAAAGGCTAAGTATGACAAGTAAAAATGATCTGTTCTGCTGAATCTTCACAGCTTGACACTTCAAGGTCAATTGTCGCTACTTTATAGTCCTCACATGATGTAAAGTGTTGAGCTGGTTGCACACACAAATTTTCTATAAGATCTGTAACAAACTTGTAGCAGCTGTTGAAAAATTTAGATGGGGACTAATATTGATTCATATGGACAAGGATTACCACCTTAATGAGCAATGGTCAAATTTCATTGGACTAAATTGTATTCCTATATCATATTTGTTGTTGTAAGTTTGCAGGTTAACTAATAAGCTAAAAGCAAAAGGAAGTTAATTGAGCCAAAACTAGCATGCTTGAGCTCATGTACATTATTGGTGCTTCACCTTTATTGATTACTGCAGAAATACTCAAATTCACCATTGAAATTTTTAAAAGAATAGATCATTTTTATAGAATGTTTCCATCCAAAAGTAATTAATCATTAATACACTGAAACCCCAGTATGTACAAAATAAAAACTAGTCTGACAAAAGGGGTCATTTGGGGACTTCTGTCCACTCAGAATTATTATATTGAACAAACAACTGAAATTGCATTAACACATATAACGTAAGCCATTACTGCAAGATAACCATATGACACACACACATGCACACACACACACACACACACACACAAACATACGCGGCGAGTGTGTGTGTGTGTGTGTGTGTGTGAGAGAGAGAGAGAGAGCGAGAGAAAGAGAGAAAGAGAGAGAGGTGAAAGCAGTCATCACAGAGTGACCTACAGATGTTTAAAAAATCAGACAATTTTAATAATCAGAGCCCAGTTATAGTCTCGTGATTTTTAATAACACAGTTTAAAAAGTCTAGAAAACAGGCTTACCTTTGGTGTGATTCCCTTAAGCTACCATATGAGAGTGAGGATATGCTCTGGTTTTGAGCTGCACAGGCAAGTAGTGCTGCAGCCTGTGTGCTGAAAGAGTAAGATTTACCGGCAGTTACTCGGCTTCCTGTCTTTTGCAGAAGTTCAGGTCTAGGGGCTGGTCGCTGTTATTCCTTCCAGAGTTGATTGCGTTATGTGTGTTTATTGTGTCTACACTTTTACCTCATATTCACCGTTTCATTTCAAATCCAATGTGCTGGAGTCAAAAGCCAAAACAACAAAAATCTGTCAATATGCTAATACTTACAGACGGCACTATATATGATAGCTATCGTGACTGAATAATATTCTGGTTAACTGACTTTCATTTATGATATTACAGACTACTTTAAGCCTGTTACACACAAATTGTACAACATGTGCCTTTATGGGCATTTTAACAGTGGGACTACTGCGGAAGTATTTTTAGGAAGGGAAATTAGAACAGAGGGGAAGTGCTTTGCTTCAGCTTCCATTTTGTTGCTTTGATATAGAATTTTATCCAAAGCGCTTTACAATTGATGCCTCGCATTCACCAGAGCAGTTAGGGGTTAGGTGTCTTGTTTAGGGACACTTCGACACACCCAGGGCGGGAATCGAACCGGCAACCTTCCGACTG
The DNA here is from genome assembly GCF_013347855.1 of Anguilla anguilla. Lineage (NCBI taxonomy): Eukaryota > Metazoa > Chordata > Actinopteri > Anguilliformes > Anguillidae > Anguilla > Anguilla anguilla. The sequence goes on along the minus strand of NC_049208.1, from coordinate 15,175,778 downwards.
CCAGACAACTGCTCTTACCTCCTGAGCTATGTCGCCCTGTTATATTAAATGATACTCATTGTTGGGGAGCGGTTGTAGTAGTTAATTACTTTTTTGTCATTTTGAGGTGTATTTAAGTAAAGGCACTAACAACTATTTTCGGCCCTAAAATGGTCAAATGCCAATTCCCAGGCATACCTGGTTCTCCCTACTTAGGTTTTCTGTATGGTGGTTCTCCCCGTGTGCAAACAGGATGGAGTGTGGCACAGTGGGTAAGGAACTGCGCTTGTAACCGAAAGGTCGCAGGTTCGATTCCCGGGTAAGGACACTGCCGTTGTACCCTTGAGCAAGGTACTTAACCTGCATTGCTTCAGTATATATCCAGCTGTATAAATGGATACAATGTAAAGTGCTATGTAAAAAAAAGTTGTGTAAGTCGCTCTGGATAAGAGCGTCTGCTAAATGCCTGTAATGTAATGTAATGTAATGTAATGTAATTGATCTCCAGCACATTATATCTGGGGAACGTGATAACAATAATTTTTTTTTTGCAAAATAGTTTTAACTTCATTTTTTGAGTAATTGTATTTTCGCAAGCTACATTTCTCTTTAGTGTAGCTTTGCTGTAGTTCAGCTACTTTTGATGTGAAATAATTGGTAGTTTGCACAACTACGCATTCCGAGTAGTTTCCTCAGCACTGATGAGCAGAGGGTGGGGCCTCAGGCCGGTTGTACAGTGCCAAGCTTTCTCAGATACTTCCAAGGAAATAATCAATCTGTGGAGCATTACAGTACGGCTGGGAATCATGTGTCAGTATGTAACACACCAAGATGGCTGTGCGTGTACACAGTTTCAGCCTCTTTTGACTGATGTCACAACCATTTCTAATCACTGACATCAACAGAGAGACGTGTAAGAAAATCAGTTGTCAAGTTTCTTTACTTTTCTCAACTGCATTTCCACGTGCAAATATACCCTCTAATATGCTTTGCCCAAATTTCATGTATCATTTGGCATAAAACCATGGTTATCTGAAATACCTTAGTATGATTGAAATGCATGGCAGTAAGGTTTTACATCCAATTGTTTGTTGAAGATTTCAGCTGCTTTAAAATACTGCAGTAGTGCTGCCCTTCACACTGAAAATGGATGCTAGGGCCCATACATACTTTGCAGCAGAGGTCGATGAAAACATTTTGAAAAAGAGGAACAAAAAACTCACCCGGTAACAACAGTCCAGTGTGTCATACAAGGAAGTAACACTCTACACAGATAAACCCATTTCCTGAGTAAAATTAAAAATATATACATGTATATGTTCTATGAGTATGAGTATTAAATATATATTCATTTTCCTTTATTAAAACAGTCTCATTGAGATCGAGATCTCTTTTTCAAGAGAGACCTGCATGTACATGTAAAACACATTCAACAGACAAGTGAATTAAATATATACGTATACATGCATACGTTCTATGAGTATGATAAATTCAATGTGATAGTAGACGAGAAGACCAGCACAAATTCCAGAAAAATCCAGGGAAATAAATTAAAAAACCTTTCAGTCACTCATTATGTTTGAGATTACTCCATTCATAAGGACAGTTTTTATGAGCACAGTACATTAGCATGTAACATTGCAGTATCTACAAAAGTCATTTTCTTCTTCCACATGAACTGAAAATGTAATCTTGATGTCGACATCTCGTTTTGGTGCCAAAGGTTGAGGAGACCAAGAGTGCCCTCTACTGGCTGTGATTTCTACGATATGCTGAACCTTCTTCCTTTTTAGGACTTTGGCTTTGGTGCATGGCCACCATTTGGAGTGATTTGCAGGACATTTATTTCAAACATTAATAACACAATCACAGGCATTTGGTGTAATGAAATAAAATGGCATGCCTCCGATGAATACAAGCAAAGTAGAGATTAAATGGGCATTTTTGAGGTTTCCATGCATTTTTGACAACCAGCTGGCTGTAAATTTCTGGTGAAGGGCATTTTTCGATTTGTGGTCTAAAGCAAGAAAATACGCGTCAAGTAAATCCAGAGCAGCTTATATTGTGATGTTGTTTCCAGAGGTTGTACATATTGAACAGGTTAAATTTATTGCGTTTATTAAATTAGACACATAAACATCAGCTTTGATATTGTACCAGTACTTGATTTGTTGAACACAGCAGTCTCAAGTTGTGTGTGCCACAGGAAATATTTCAACCATAAAATGAGATTCTATGTAATTTGCTGTATTAACGAATTGCTATAATGATACAAAGTTACAAGACAGAAGTAAGTAGAAAAAACAACCTCTCAGTCGTTTTAACACTGCAACAAATTCACTTTAATCACTCACAGTTTTTACCTCAAAATACAATCAGGCAAGTATATTACACACATATTCTACAGTTATTTTAATAATGGACTAAAGTGCACAATCCTGTTGGGGGAACCATACAATTCTGACATTTTATACTAAGGCTGTACAATCATAAACAGACAAAAACACATTTTCTTCACATATTTGCACAAACTATCAAGTTTCAGCAAATGTAGTCTACTAGACAGATAGCACAGTATTCAATTAATCTAGTAGCCGTGCACCTGTAACAGTGTGCATATCAATTGCTTCTTAAGACAGGAGCATTTTGAAAGGCTTACAGTATGACACATGCAGTATGTAACATGTAACACCATGATTCCACATTGAGTCATTTGTGCTCTTAATAGGTAGACTTCCATCAGTTTTGTGTTCTCTAACAGGCACATCAATACAACTGCAGTGGCTACAGTCACCCTCTTAAATTAATCTGCTTTGAATGATGATTGCATTAGGGAGCAATATGTATTTTAAGTATTTCATCATAATTTTATCATATATATAAACATCATTCAAAGCACATAAGTGCATTTTAATAAATGCATTTGTCAATGTGTCAAAAATGCTTTAGACTTGTGTCTTATTGTCTGCAGGAAATTTACCTTGTTTCACGTCCATTTAGTGCTTACTTTTTAGTGCTCATTGAATCATTGAATTGTCGAATCTCTCTTCAAGGCATTTACCATGCATGTGAATACGGTTTTCGAGTTTGGATACACCTCCACATGTATGTGTGTGTGTGTGTGTGTGTGTGTGTTGTGAGAGAAAAGTTATATTTGTGTGTTGTTCTTTTTATAACCATTAGTGAGTGCTAAGTTTTACTCCTTTTTCTTAAGAGATAACAGGAAATAATTTTTTGCCAAATCCGAAAATATCATGAGAAGCAGGAGGCCTTATGTACGTTCAACGTCTGGTCACCTTGAACACCAGACCTGAAGGCTGTTACCCATCAAAGCTTTTCTGTTTGAGATTTAGGCACGAGTACAATAACCAAAATTGTCTTAACTTGTAATCTGTATCCGGAAAAATGAACCAACGAAAACCTGTTTTATATAACTATGCTTTGGCTTGAAATGCATAAAAATGTGCTATGAACAAACAATTTTTGGAACAAATCTCACTGTTTATCTGAGAGCAGCTGGATTTCTTCCCTTGAGACCTCAAAAAACTTTGTTCATTCTGCCTTGTGGAACGCTTTTATTAAGGAATATAGTTTAGTGTAATTTCCACGACAGTGTGTGTATATGTGCACGCGTGCATGCGAGTGTGCATGCGTGTGTTCGTGCTTGCATGCACATGTGTGTTTTTCCTTGCAAGTTTAAAGTTTGGTCCCATGCTTGCTACTGAGTCAATCTGTCTGAATATATTATGCCACTTACAGTACTAATGAAGGACATACTGGCTATTCAAGTCAAGACAACACTTGGACAGAAGAACTGACATAAGTCACTGGACAATGTTACTCACAGTAAGACTGGACAAGACATTCACAACACCACAGCACGTCTCAAGGGTTTGCTTTTTCTTTCTGAATGCTAACCTACAGGTCTTGTCCAAGACGCTCAATCTCTTCGATGAGGAAGTCGATGTCCTCGAAAGTTGCCGCTGGGTTGGAGATGACCATTCGGAAGAAGTTGACCTTGTTTCCCTGCGGCTGGTAACTGACCATGGTGGTCCCATGCTCCATCATCCTAGCCTTGATCACGGGAGCCACCTGCCAAGATGGGCGGACAGGTTCGCAGAGTCCCTGTTTGCTCCTACATAGAACCCTAAAGACCCATCTCACCCTGTTCAAAGGATAAGCTATTACATGAGCTAAATGGTGGAACATAAAGTACAGGCCTTTCAGCCCATCTTGGTCCGTAATTCATCGACATTCATGTCAAAACCTCTCAAACACCTGCACATCATCTCACAGTCACTCAGCCGTGAATTAGAACCTGTTCATGGTTCAATAGATCCAATAGATTGTGTATGAATGATTGGGCATGAATGGCTCCAACTGTCTTAATTACAGCACATCCCTGCAACTCCAGTGACTATATTTACTGTATAATCACTCAGCTGTGGCATATATAATTAGTCAAATTTAGCTTACATGTGCTGCAACACAGTTGGCAGCAACAGGCTCAAAGCACATGCTTATATTGTAAGCGAAAGCTAACAATACCTAATGGGCTGAGGGGGGATGCGGCACTGTCTGCTGGCTGCCAATCATTCATCCATTTCCTTTATGTGTCTTTAGACTCCATATTTCATTCAAAATGGCTGCCTACAACCAGAACCCAGTGTCTGTCCCTTATGAAAATTCTTCTCATTTGATACTGTTTCTTTCTTATGGGCCCTTCTCTGTTTCTGACTTCTGGAGGTTTCTTCACACTATCTATTCTCCATATGTGAATTTAAGGTGGCAAATGGACATTGTTGTACATTAGCAGGGGGCAATGACTAGGGCAAGTCTCCATTTTGTATGAGATGATTAAAAATCATTCAAAATATTCCAAATGGTGGGAAAAGGGAGAGTGAAGCCCAACCTTGTGCAGGCACCGCAACTTCTCCTCCTTGTCCTCCAAGTAGCGAACCCCAGGTGGAAGGTACCAGAAACACACATTGGTATGCTCTGGCTGTGGATGGATTCGGGGAAGGGGGGGGGGGGGGGGGGGGGGGGGGGGGTTGGTGGTTGCATGACACATTACTGACTACATCATAATAAATTATCCTGCTATCCTGCTATCCTGCTAGATAGAACTGTTATCAGGAGACGTACAGCCTCTCTCTCTCTTTCTTTCTCTCTCCCTATTTTTTTTTTACAAACAAACACAAAACACCAGAGATATCACAAAATTCAGGCTGCTGTAATAAAACTCAGCTAAAATGTCCTACCAACATATTCAGCCTGCCGCAGGGCAAATGCACCCTCCAGGGAGGGGGAGAGTGGATCATTTAATGGCCAGACTGATGGAAGTCTTTTTCCTCTCATTAAATGCATCGTAATCCTCAGGCCCTGGAGGATGCATCTTCATTACTTGTCTTCATCATTGATGAAATAAAGCTACTGAATACACATAAATAAGCATTTTATTTAATTGAATTCTATCCACATCCAATTAAATTGTGGAAGAATGTATTACAGAAAAAAATAGAATAGAATGGAATAGAATAGAATAGAATTTTTTCTGCAATTGGGTTTTATTTTAAACCCCACATAGCTAGTTAAGCTATTGTCCACTCACAATACTATTTTTGTGGGTTGTTTGTTTCATTGTAGTCTTGAGAGGACCAGTAGACAAAGATTACTTACTTTCCCTTCAAACACCAGTTCAAACCCTTCCCTGTCCTTGATTTTGTTGTACAGGTATTCAGAGAGCTCCAGACACTTGTCAATCTGAGCTTCAAATCCAAATGTGCCCTAGAAATGTAGAATCACAAGCATTAGTATCAACTCTAAAACTGCAGCTTCAAAATGCATTATATCTGTCAACAGCTCTGAGACAGTAGATGCTAAATCTCTAATGTAGACGATGTGGGTTGTTTTCCAGTTATGTCTAACATTGTGTGATTTAGTACCGTGGCGTCATCACTTCGCATTAGAATATCAATAGCTACATTTGTTTTTTCCTGGCAAAACAACAGGAGCATCCACCGAAGCCTGATGACCAGAAATGATATCACATTAAACCCCACTATCAGGAGAGGTAAAGAGGTTTGTTTTCCAGATCATGGCAATGTTCTACATGCCTAAGGATCAGTTTATCAGCACTATCAAAGGTTTTCAATTTACTGAGAATCAATTCATTGAACAGAATACCAGTGTCAGCAGTTGCCTATCTGAATATCAACGGTAATAGGTATTGTATCAGAGGAAATATATACTATCTGTATTTTATACATTTGTGTGTATATACAAATAGCAAAACACGTTCACTGAATGTTAAAGAGAACAACAAAATGTGCAGAGGAAAATAATAGAAAACTGTGGTGAAAACTGTGGGCCATCTAATTAGAGCACAGCATCTTCAGCAAAAACCCATTAGCATTTCTTGCAGGATTCTTTCACTCCAGATTAGAAGTCAGGCTCTGCTGGCGAGCGTGTGCCCCCCCCACCTTAGCCCTCCACATGAGCCACAGCTTAAAGATGTCGACGTGTCGTCCGCACTGCAGCGCCTTGTCGCCCGTGTCGTAGGACAGGTCGTAGTGCTTGTCCTTCTGGAACAGGTAGCAGGCGTGCAGCTGGTTGCAGGTCTGCAGTAATCCCTGCAGACAGACAGACATGGATGGGGCGGGAGACTATGTGAAAGCTGAACACAGCGGGGTCTCACATTAAGCTCGTGAGGAGATGAATTTCAGCTGAACTGTCAGCTCAGATCAAACTCATTCAAGCATCAAACGGGTTTTTTTCTTCTTTGTATCCATGTGTGTATGATGGTTGATGCCTCATTAATGGCAATTATAATTCTTACAAGTATATATGAACATACATATCATATATAATACATACACACAAACACACACACTCACTTGCTCACCTCACACACACATTCACACACAAACACACAGACACATGCATGCATACATACAAACACACACACTTACCTCACACACACACAAACACACACTCACCTCAAACACACACACACACACACACTCTCACATGCACACATTAATTGCACTTGCAGTATATACAGTGCATATATTGAGCTTGAGGAATTTTTATTTTTTATTATGATGACTTATTCTTCATGAATTTATTGTTTTTAAATAATATTTCTTACCTCTTCTCTGACTAGGAGGGCAGAGGATTGTAGTGGGACAGACATCATTTTATGAGGGTTCCACGTGACCGAATTTGCCCTGAAATGTGAAAGTGCACAAAATGTAACCAAATATCTTCAGCTCTCTAAGGTGACAGTGATACATAGCTCTTGCCTACAGCATATGCAATATGTGTACATTTTACTCACTAATATAAAATGAATAACTGAGAAATAAGTGTTCCACGATGAAAGGTAATTTTCTCCAGGACGCCTGGAGTAAATTATGTTCCTACCTAAATGCACTGCCATAACATTTGCAATCAGCATGCACACTGGAAAATGCACGATGAAAATTTAAAGGGAAAAATAACAGAAATGAGGACGCTCTCCGCTGCACAGAGAAGGCTGTTTCTGTCTACGTCGGCGGCACACCACAAGATGGAAGATGGTGATTGACTTAACCTTTCCACTCCGTTCAGTTTCCACCTGTGCCTGCGGGACATGAGGAGGCTTCCGCCCCAGGCCCCCTGATGAGAAACAGCCACACAGGGTGACAGAGATGTCACATGACCTTTTAGTAGGCAGTTCACTCTCATTCTAAATTGTTTACTGGCTAATGGATCAGGATCTGAATCTATTATCTGTAGGTCTACAGTAAGGTAATGAGCTACCTATTCAAATATATAACACATATTCTTCTGATTTGTCTCCTATATATTGAAGACTACCACCAGTACATTCTTAAGACTTTAATACCTTCTGGTCTTGCCCCATTTAAAAATTTACATATATTCAAGGGAAAAGCTCTAGACTTCCAAGAGATGGCCTTGATCTGAGAGACTGGGAAGAGTTAAACAAGGCTAACATCATAGTGGAATTTAGCCAGATGGCTAAAAAAACCATGTGACCTTTGTATGCCCTGGCGAGCTCATGGCAAACAAGGGAGTGCTTAGTGTGGTGATGTCATCCAATGAAGTCAAAGTACATGTATTCCTGGTTACCTGTATGGGAGTGGGGCTCTAGGTATTTTGTACTGTAAGCTATACAGGAAATTACCATGGCTACAAAGATACTGAGGGTTCATTCCCCTCCTGACCACACCAGTGACACCGTATATTTTACGTGTGATTGGGGGAACCCTGGGACATGCTCCCCCCGGTCTCACTCAACTCACATCCACGTGCATCCAGACGTTGTGCCTCTTGCAGATGTCGGCGATGGTGTTGAGCGGGTCAAACGCACCATACACAGTGGTGCCCGCTGTCGCGCTCACAAAAAACGGAACCAGGCCCTGGAGGGAGAGACAGTGACACATTCACTCAGTCTTCATCAAAAGGATTCAAATTTCAAGATTAATTAAAGCCATTCTCAGGGTGGATATTAATCTGGCCAGGAGCACTTAAAAACTATTTTTTAAAGTAATAATGGCAAAAAATGGTGGGGATTGAATCCATGGATTGAAAATGCATAATGTTGCACCTGTGACTTTTTTAGGATGATTTCATGTTTCCCCCAACCCGCTCCCTCTGGAAACAGACAGCACTGCAGATTGAAGTGTCATTTTGTGCACGACACACAGAAGCGGTCCCAGTCAGTTCTACCGCGAGACGCGGAAAGCGCATCGTTCTGAACTCGCGCTACAACACGTGCGCACAATGCAATCACCCAAAGGCATTACAAGATTTCTTCTAGGGTGAAATTACCTTCTGTTTGGCTTCGACTATCCTCTTCTCAAGGTCTGATGGCATCATTTTGCCCCTGGGGAAGGAAATGGAATATCATTTCTTGAACATCCTAGCTGTCAGGAGACGGCCCGTCGCGCCTTGCGCTTGAAGGACTGGGTGAATTAGCAGCGTACCTCTCATCTGCCTTTATGCAGATGACGCTGTCTGTCCCAATCCCGAGAGCCGCGGCTCCTTTCTTGATTGAAAAATGACTCTGGGAAATCATCAAAGTTAAAGGCATGAACCAAAATGAAAATGCCGTTACCCACCATAGCCAACTATTAAGGTAGTTGGAAATGTAATGAGGAGAAGACAATGAAAATGACAGCATCTCTAGATCATCATGCTTTTATAAACGCTGCCCTTTTTTTAGTAAAGTTCCACTACAGCTGCATGGGGGAAACAGTGCGGGTTCTCATTATTCTGAATCGCCGTATCACATGAGCTTATCCAGGAAACTATTTTACATGAAAGTCATTTAAATGACACCAATGTAATTTAATAAATAAATGAAATAATAATGGATGCAGATACACAGAGGATTCTTTCTCAAGAATGAGTACAATAGCATCTTTTTTACCAGCCAAACTCAGAAACAGAGTAATACAGAGACTCAGTCGCTCACTAGACTCTCACTGTGCTCTCCACCTAATAATAAAGTCAGCAAGTTCAAACATTTTTCCCATGCAATTAAAATATATTGCATTTTTCCTTCATAAGCTGACATTTGTGCTGATGTAAGTCTTCCATGAATGCATAAAATTGATTGTAGTTTGCATTTGTTCAGTAATGTAAACCAGGGAGGTACTGGCATCGCCATTGGCTAATGCACCCAGCCAAATATCGGTTAATGATATCGGCCCCAGAATTTCTATATTGTGCGACCTGGGAACCAGTTACGTGTGACAGAGTAACCCTTACGTGTTCAGACGTGAAGGCAGCCAAGCTGGGGATGGAGGACACGCCCTTCTCCTTCACCTCAGGGAACATCTTGAACCTCGCGACCAGCATGGCATACATATTAGAGATGGCGCCACCTAGAGGAAGAGAATGCCAACAGGTGCTTGATCCATCCTGCCAAAGTAATTTACAGCTATTGGGTCCCACTGGAGATCCTAAGTTATAAGTGTAATTATCAACATTATCATTATCCTGCTTCCAAAGAAACATTAGCTATGAGACTGGTCAAATGCATCTGATGGCTCTGCCTTCCAAGCTTAAATTAGTGAGCGTTATGGGGCCAGGTGTGGGCAGCTATGGTTTAATTCTAATACCTCTATTCAATGAAATGTAATGTGTAATAAAATTAAAAGGGCAAATAATTGGACACCAGTTTGCTTTGCTTTTGTAGAAGTAAAGATACAATAATTAGAAAGATTAATCTGCAGTCCAATTGTGCATAATGGTATATTCTATCATTATTCTCCCATGTTCAACATAAATATTATGGGAATATTTATTGCTTTATAAATATGATTATAGAGTGTCTCTTCTCAGAAAACCTGTTATTCAATGTAACAGAAAGTAAGCTGACCATTGAATAAGAATACCTGGCAGAGAACAGCACTGCATTGCCATCCACAGCTGAAGACTGAGAGACCCATCCACTCTGACACATACCTACTGAGAATATCCCATCCCCGTGACACATACCTGGTGAGAATATTCCATCCCCCTGCCCATCTGGCCAGCCAATGATCTCCCTCATCTTCCTCAGAGTGACATACTCCAGCAGCACAAACACTGGAGCAACCTCATAAGTGAACCTGATCACATGACCAGGTTCCAAACACAAGGAGAGAAAATATCTGTTCATGCAATTCACGCTTTTCACAAAGAAAAAAGACAATGCAAATTAAAGGTCAGTTGAAGAAACATAATCGTCTTTTGAATATGGACTTCAGCTGGATCTCAGCAGTATTTTTTAAATATGATTTTTCATGTTAAATGGTCAGCATGTTTTCTGACATTGTCTGTGTTTTTTCACAGATGTTGGAACTATGAATGGCAGAAGGTCTTCAGAAAACGCTGTCACAGCCCACATAGGGGTGAAATGACACGCTCTGAATAACTGTTAAAGACAGGAGTAGACTTTTAAAAGTGGATGGCATTCATATAGCTTTCAGTTTTTGCATTAATATTGCAATGTCACCACAACCCTCTCCTTTAGTGCAATAACATTTTAAATGGTATCTTTAAATGATACCTCTTTTGATATTGCTTGTGGAGAGGCCCTTAACCTCTGTGAGAGCCATCAGGTCCATCGCTGGGAATGCTAAAAAGCAGGGGAGAAGAAATAAGCTTTCACAGCCTGAGACCGATTGTACTCACATATTGGTGTTAGCTGTGGAGGTTAGCCATTCTGCTGCTAACCCAACCACATCTAATCCTGTAGAAAGTTGATTGAAGTAGCGGGGGTGACCTATAAATAGACAGCAGAAAGGATGCCCAGAATAAGTACTTTAATACATGCCTTTGTGTGAATAGGTCATAGCATCCAAATGGAAACAGTTAAACCAACCTTGCTGTTTAATGTGGTACATGGGGACTCGAGAGTTTGAGGTTTTCCAGGATCTGGGGTTGACTGGAATGGTCTGTATTGTTTATTGTTATGAATATTATATGCCAGTGCACTTTTGATTTTCATAATTCAGATGTGTGTCGGATTGGACATCTAGGTGATGTATCAACAGTGGCAAAGATGCCTAAAACCTCTCCCTGAATGAATTAACTTAGTACTTTAGGCATAGCTCCTGGAGTACAATAATGGACTTGAATGTTCAAAAATCAAATCTAAAAAATAAATACGAGCAAATGTAAATGTGTACATCATCTTGCATTCTGGATTTATATCACTTAAAACTTCTTATATATTAAATGGGTTTCATTCTTAAATTCTATCAATATAGCATATCATAACAGAATGAAACTATAACATGGAAAGTTTCCTAATCTTGACACCCACTGCATTCCAAAAGATGATGACGCAATAACTACACATTAATCAGATATTGAAAAGGTGTCTAATTTAGTGCACGCACAATTTAGTGCCTTCAGCCACATTATTTGCTTCCTGTGCGTTAAAAAAATCATTTTTAATCATGGGAAACGGCTGGCCCCAAGCTGCATGAAAACTGTTGGGAACAAAAATCCAGCTCACCTGTTTTGATTGCGTATTTCAGCGCTACTCGACAGTTTAATAATACATCCTCTAGTGTTTCTGGGTCGTCTGAGAGTTCCCAGTTGTTTGCTTCAAGCAGTTCGTTTGGGTAATGGAAATCTATCACTTTCGTTGACCTATCAAACGATTTCACAACATATGCCAGCATTACGTCCACAACTTCCTGCAGAAAAGTCACGGTTGCCAGATCCCCGTCTGATGCAGGCAATAGGTCTGAAAGATGGGAAGATGGATTCTGTGTTAAAAGTTACTATGCAAATAGATTGTGAATTGACCTTGAAATGCTGTTGCTTGAACTCAGCAAAAAACCTGCTCGAGTTTGGCTGTCATGCAGTTAGCATGGATAGACATAACTAAAATCTAAACATGACTATTCCCGGCATTTAATTTTGACTTTAGTGCACTGAGATCCATACCTGTTGAGTACAGATTAGAGAGATCAATGTTTCCTTTAGAACAATCGCAGGGTTTGTTGCAGCTGCAATTCTCTGTCGCACCCTCGACTTCTTTGGCGGAAGCATTGACCGTTTTTTCGCTCTCTCCAATGTTGAACAGAGCTGCAGCATGAAAACAACTCAACTGTGAAAACAGCCCATTTCTGTGTCTCCAGACTGTTCACCAATTAGCAGTGCGGATGCACAACTAAGAGCATTGTCAAATAATAAAACATACCATATAATTTCGATCCAAGGTCTCCGGTAAATTTTTGGGCAGCCTGACACCAAGCTCTTGCTATATGAAAAACAATTAATTAACAATTAATTAATGTTTTGCCTATCTCATCAATCCATGTAGCCTAAGCTGTAACCTACATCTTTTAGTAAAACATGAACAATCTACTATAATCATCGATTATAAAATATATATTTTACTGAGTTCCAATTGTAGTTTGGCATACTTACGGGTGGTATGGCTTTGGTCGTCGTCATCATGCCCGATTTCACCTTCCTGGGACCAAAAGCCAGTTGATGCCATCAGAAATTTTCGCCGGCAGTTCTACGTTCTCAGGAAAAAAGACAGGACGTGTCCATGAAAACGCGGAAAAAGAGCGGGTGCTGTTCGGTTATGCGGTGCTGATTGATTGGTGTGCTCTGAACGTCTCTCCAAGTCGAATCCAATTGCGCAGCAAGGACAAACAGTAATTCTCTCGTGCAGTGGACACATAAAGCGCAGCTTCTATTACAGAATTCAAACCATACGCACAGGACTGCGTCAGAGGGAGAATGGATTGATTCCAGAGACCACGTTCAACGTTTAAAAGCATCTGACGAAACCGGGTTGTAGCCTGTAATCAATTGTATATGACAGTGGTCTTCTGAATTAAATGTGTTCTGCTTTTAAAGTGGCAACAGTGTATGTCTGAACAATCGAACCACTTTAATCAATCAATTAGAATTCGCTACAGAAAAAGGGGACTACGGTTGCAGTTACGTCATTTTACTTTTGAATTTTTTTTTGTTCTCATTAGTAGGCTAAGCCCTTGCGGGTTCATCATTTTGCCTGCTATCCATATTGTATTGATCATGGTTTCAGTTATTTATAACCTATATATATTTTAGTTATCTATACATTAGGTTAAACTTCTTTTAGCCGCAGTTTAATGTAAAATCTCATATTACGTTTGCAATTAAGCGTCTTAGTAGGCAATCATAGTAGGGTAAAAACTGTTCTTCCGCTTGAATAGATTTATTAAAGGCTATTTTATGGCAGCCTTGATTGTTAGGGAAGAATGCCCTCTCTTTTTATGTCTCTTGACAGGGACTTTTAATGTGCTGCATACATTAGCCGGTTATTAAGCTTTACACCTTATGTAGACACCTGTCCGAACCCTAAACGGAATTCACTCTACGAATGTCACATATGAAGAGCAATTTAATGGAAAGGATAGCCTACTGAATTCATTCTGAACATGTATTCTATCTAACATTTATTTAACCAGAAAATGCCTTTTTTCCAAGAGAGACCTGGCCAGGAGAGCATGACAATAAATATGAACATTATACAATAACAACAATGGTACACAATACAAATGCATACTAATACTTAAAAAACAATTAAATACTTACAGTACTGTTTCCTGAATTCTTTATTTAAATTAATTCAGTGAAATGTAGGTGTCAAGGAAGAGTTTTTACAGGTTATTTCTGGACCAAGGAGCCAGAAAGTCAAAACCCTTCACCCCCCAGGTGAGTTCTTGCTCTTCGTATGTGGAATATAAGCACAGATTGAGGTCATACATTGTGAGGGCTGCAGTTTAAAGGTTTCACATTTCACAGTATAAGGATATGATGGTAAAATACCAAGTACAGCTTTGCAAATGAAAGCATGCAGGTTGAATGGAAATGAACAGATTAATAATATGCAATGGAATGACACACTCACACCTGCATACTTCCTTGTTGCTAATGCCATTTTTGTGATTCACTTGCTTGGGGTAAACTATTACTAAAACTCCACATTACAGTAAAAACTATTTCTAAACTCCACATTGCCAGGTGAAAGAAAAACCTGAAAATCCTGTAACTCCCTTGTCATGTGGAATTGATTATGACTGATCAATACAGTCATAAGACACTTTCAGAATTTTTAAAAATGCAAAGGAAAATTCTCATTCCTGCAAAAAAGCCACTTCATTTACATCCCAAATAACAGCCAGCTGTGTCAGGGGGACATTTGGCAGTGCTGTTAGGTAGGTCTGGCACTATTGCTAATACAAATCAGGTGAATGCAGTAAATCGCTCGGGATTAATTATGTAATGTCATGTAATGTAATGGATATTCTGGGATGTGTGCTGGGATGTAGATTGGATGGAGATCTGAATGGCCATGTGATCTGGCAAAAAAAAAAAAAAACATAAACAAAAAAAAAAAACACTCAAAGAGCAGAAGGGTAACCATGGCAACTGCATCTTTCCACGTTTCGGTACCAGTCCACGCATTTGGTTCCTTTTTCAGCCTCAGAGTCAGGTCCTCAACCAAGTTTCACCATTTTACATCAGAGCTCCTTCCCTCTCCCTCTCTCTCTCTCTCTCTCTCTCTCTCTCTCCCCTGATCTCTCTCGCTCTCCCCTGATCTTTCTCTCTCTCTCTCTCTCTATGCTCTAGAAATTTTCTACCTGTCTGCCTAATGGATTAAAATGTCTCTGTTCCCTGGAAAAAGCAGCTAGCATCCTCAATTATGCTGGCAAACAATGGTCGCAGCAAACTGTGGTTGCCATTAGATTTAGGCTCGCAGCTGCTGGACCCTGAGAGAAAGTCATCTCTGTTTTGTCTTCTTATGACACACCTGTGTTAAAATCCATCTGAAATTTATTGCAGATTTTTCATAATCTATAGAACGTTGCCAAAATGTTTTTTATTCAAATGACAATGGTATATTTTTGACTACACTTTTTTTTTTTTTTGCGTCACTATCCTGCTGTAAATTTTCTACCCAGTTTTCATGGCTGACTATAGCAGGTTCGGCAGGTTTCCCCTCAGATTCATCTGTCTCACCATCCTCTTCCCTTTCAGTCCTGACATGCAGATGAGGGACATCCCCATTATATGTCTCCATTGCCATCCTTCACAGCTGAATTTATTTGGACTGGATGATATATTGTTTTTGGCCTGGCATAAAAGCACTTATAATTCATACTAGACCATAAACCCATTGCCACACTTTGTCAATTTGCATACAAACTCAATTTTAGATTTAAGGTGAGTATTATTATTATTTATTTATTTTGGTAGATTATTTGTCCTTGTGTGTAGCTTGAATGCAAAGAAACAGTACTGGTTATTGCTATTTTTCATAAAGAGGCGCAGAGGCTGCTGGAAATACTCTACAACAGTTCCCCCGCCGTCCATAACAGACGGAAGAAAAAATTAAACGCTTTTTTCTTAATGGAGCGTTCATTTCTTCCGGCGTGCACAGTTGTTTGATACAACTCACCACTACCATCTGCAGGACAGTGCAAGTAACAACATAAATTAATAATAATAGTGTGCTTGCCGAATGCAACCACACTAATGAATCAAATACATATACATTCTGTACATTTTGTATTAAAATATGCAATTTTGTTTGCGATTGGGGCTTCATATATACTTCTTTGTCGTTTCAACATATTATACTATTACTATTAGGCTACTAGGCTACTCCGCAGTAAAATGCCCAATTCAACTCTAACAGTGCAAATATGAGTCCAATAGCCACCAAATATTTGTAGACTACTTTTTAAGAGTTAGTTTAACACTAAATATTTTGCAGTGTACTACTACTACTGCTACTAAAAGCCTAATAATGATATCAATAATGTATTATTATCATTAGCAGCAGTAATAGCCGTTGTGTGGCAGAAGGCGCTTATGATTCTACAGAATCTTCGCTTTTTAAAATTATTTTTATCTACCGATAATAGTTAGGCTATAGAACTTTTTTCACAGTGGGCAGAACAATACAATGGCCACAGTGACTTGTCATAAGGGCGTGGATAAACTCGGAACATTGTTGTCATTCTTATTTAATCACATGGTCAGAGTGCAAGAAAGGAGAGGGGAAAAGTTAAGAAGGAAACATCTGTAAACGAAACTAAAGACCGGATCAGGTGTTTTCGTCGGCGTCTTATTGGATCCTCTTACATCATGGAGCCCACCAACTTGCAGGTAAAACAACTAAAACAAATACAATTTTCCAACATGGAAAATGAACACGAAACCAGTGTTTATCGTGTCCACAGGATTTTGAGGAGAAATCGTGACACGTTCGGAAGAAACCTGCGTGCCCTGTTTTACACTGTAGGCTACTGTCGAGAATATCGGGTTGCTAGCTCCATGCTGTTCCAACTTTGAGAAAGCGACCACGAATAAGCGACTAGATAAGCTAGAGGTTGTTTTAGCACGTGGCTAAAACTTAAACTGGGCAACGAGGAGATATTTCGAGAACAAATGTTAAAAGCTTCGCCTATGCTTCCTTCTGGGATAAATATAAACATCTGTCATAAGAGCTGATAAGCGTAAGGGATCTGGTCGGACTAGTTGTTTATCTCGTTGTCGTTTCCACGCACATGACTCCAATTGGCCAAATAGGGATCTCCAATAAGAACGGACTGAGCAGGATCCAGTAAGCGTCATTTATTTCTACTGTACAAGATACCAGAAAACTCTCTGTTTCTAGAATTGGTACATTGTTTTGTATTTCCTCAGCAGTATTACTCATAAGAAACGGCAGCACCTACCGGTCATCAGTATGCTAAGTGCAGTAAAATCTTAAAATGTCTAGTCCAGATTTGGGTGTTTGTATGACACTGTTGATACAAAATATTTAATCTGAAGATTACATATTTCATAAGTTATATCCATCCATAAGTGAATCAAACTATGGATTTGTTTTGATGAAAGTCTTTTGGCCATGTAGCTCTTTGGTGATGTGATGCCTTAGTCTTCCAGGTACACTGCTCCAGTGCACAATGTTCTCACCTGTTTTACTTTCTTTACTCTTCTTTCCTATGCCAACACTGGTCTAGGGGAAGTGCTTGTGTGTATAACTGCACCTGGTGAATCTTACTGAACAAAGTGATGGATTATGACCAATCTGTCTGGTGTTCCCTATGTCCTTTTATATCCAGTTCAGTACACTCTGTAGTGTCTTTTCTTTGCAAGTGTTTTTTTTTTCACTCAAAACTTTTAATTCCTGAATGATAATATTTATAAATTAATTAATGAACTGTAAATTCTTATATTTTATCTGTGTTATCTATTATTATTATTATTATTATTATTATTATTAATAATGGTTTACAAGGATTGATGATAAGTTGTATTTGAGCATTACCTTCTCACATTGTTACCTTTATTTCAGAAAGCTATATCAATAGCAAGCAAGGCTTCTCAAGAGGACCAGGCCGGAAACTGTGAGGAAGCCATCCGTTTGTATCAGCACGCTGTTCAGTTCTTCCTTCACATAGTGAAACGTGAGTGCCCAAGGAATTTTGTCCGGTGCTGGAGCGGTTTGGGAACTGGGCTTGTAACCGAGAGGTTGCAGGTTTGATTCCCAGGTGGGGCACTGCTGCTGTTCCATTGAGCAATGTGCTTAACCTAAATAGCTTCAGTATACTGTATATCCAGGTATATAAATAGATACTATGTAAAAAGTATTAGTATTAGTATTAGTCGCTCTGGTTCATACATATCCTTGATGAGCCTGGTTGGGGTTTTAGCATGTAAGCGTAAAACAATTAAACTAACACTGTCCTTTACACATTGTCTTGCTGCAAGGACATTTTACATTTCACCACAGGACAGTCGCTAAAGTAAATATAGCCGCTTTTCCACTGCATGGTACCGGTTCAACTCGACTCGGCTCTACTCGACTCTACTCGCTTTTGGTACCAGGTACTTCATTTTCCACTGCAGATTAATACCCCTGTCAATGTAGTTGGTCGTCATAGCGACACCACATGAAGCTGCCGTGACGTAATTTTAAATGCGACACACACAGGAACAATGGAGGACATCAAAGGGATGGTGTTCTTGATTCTCCGTATGTGGCTGTTTGTCACAGCAAGGAGGCAAATTTTGTTTCAGAAGAGGCTCAAGGCAGCAAGACAAAAGACTGCTGAAAAAAACAGGAGCGTTTGGGAAATCCTACATCAGAGCTCAGACGACGAGACGGCTGGTTGCCCAAAGGCGACGCAAGAGGATAAGTGACGATTCTCTCTGACCAATCAGTGGTCTGCAGTATTTTCACATCACCTTTTGGTATCGCCTCAGCTCGCTTGGAACCTCGACGGAGGTGATACCAAAAAAGTACCAGGTACCAGGTACTATCCACAACTTTTGCCCGATGGAGAACCAAAAAAGTCGAGTACAGTCAAGTCGAGTTGAGCCGGTACCATGCGGTGGAAAAGCAGCTTATGTTGAAACTACTAATGCTTCCATTTTTGTTTTTTTATGCAGGCGAACCACAGGGTAAAGTTGGCAATCAGAAGATCAGAGACAAGTGCAAGGAGTACCTGGACAGAATGGAAGAGCTAAAGGACTACTTAGAAAAGAAAGAGGTCTCTGTGAACTTTGATGTTTGCCTAAATAACCATTTACAATCTCAGAGTTAGTTGATACATTGTGCTGTGTTAGTTTTAGATGCTGATGTCAGGTCAATGTTTCGCAGTCCTGTTCCTAAATGACTGGAATGGCCCGCCATTAAGATGCAGGGAGAGAAACCTATGATATGCTAATTGGACATGCACACTGAACACACAGCTCAAACACGGATTTTCAGCTACACCTATTCAGATGACACTGTGCTGCAATTCACTCACACTGAGTGTATGTGACAATGTGATTCTGATGTAAATTGAACAAGTGGCAGCAGATGGTGATTAGGCATGTTCACTTTTGTACATATTGCCAGCATCCTATATTGTGAGTAGGGAACTAGTCTGAGGTTATTGCATCTCCAAGCTCTGGCATTATGTATATTTATTTATGGCTGCTACTGCAGTAGTATGCCCTGGACGAGTTGTCTTATTGGTGGTCAGTAGCCAACATTTGCTGTGTAAAAAGGTTTTTGCACTAGGGGAACTGTTGACGCCTGCAAATCAATCATCTGCGCTGAAAAAATATTACCATGATCTCAATAATCTCCTAATTACCAGGTATAACGTTTCAGCGGTTCAAAATAATATCTGTGCAGCTGCAAGTCATAATACAGAGCGGTACACGTAATTTCCTACTTTTTATGCTTGTTAATAGCTCTTGTTTGGGCTATCCCCTGATAAACAAATCCTCATTATAAATAAGCCAAGGGTTGCAAGTAGGAGCTGCCTTGCCATTGTCAATACGAAAAAGGGTGCGTAGGGTGTGTCTACAGAACTGACATCAGAACATTCTTGTAGCCACGTGAGAGCTTCAGGCGGAAGTGACATTCGACATCTTGATACGGAAGTTTTTTTTTTCCTTTTCGCACGAACAATTATCTAACGCTCTAAAAACGGAGTTGAAAAACACATCAATTGGATACATCTCTTGTCGTACAATTGGTAGTTTATCGTTGTTTTAGGACTGAACGACGCCGTAAATTCAAGTAACGTGATATTTTGGTGAGTCGGACGGTATACCAGTTTTTCCAGCCCCATGGCTGCCAACAACAATTTGCAGGTAAGCAGAAACAATAACATGTTCACACACACTTCGCCGTTTGTTTAACTGTAAAATACATCACGAAATAGCTTTAAACTTAATAGATTTTAGCTTGCTGGCAAAATAAATATGTATAGACGGTCCAGATGGTGTGTTTGACTTTATTTTTTAGATGCTCTGTTATAAATGTCTAATTTACGAGTGAGCTAACGCTAACGTTAGCTGATGTTAGCTTACTTGTTTTGCCAACTGTGTAACCGTACTTCGCTACTAGTCTAACGTTAGCAAGTTAAGAATTTAATTAGCTATGATTTGGCGTCAGTATTAGCTAGATTAATTAAGAGAATGCTTAAACTCGCACAAAATTAGCTTGGTAACACTAGTTTAGTTGTATTTCCCGTCAAGCTAGCCAGCTTACTACCACAAACACGGGCTTGCAAGCTAACGTTAGATTAGACTAATGTGATCATATTAGATTTGAAGTTGACGATACTGGATTTTCGTTTAGTTAAATTAGTTAATTTAACCAATTTTACTTAATCCAGGCAAAGTCGGCCTAGTTTAGCGAAGTAATCAGAGGTTGCACGTAGATAGCCACGCCAATCCAGTCAGTTTTGCTAACTGGCTAGTTTACTTAGCTAGCTAGATAAAATAATATCGAATGAGCTAACTTGATTCCCTTGTTACTTTCTAGACTTCAGAGAATATTACCGGTTGGTTGCCATCATAGATTAGCTTGCAGATATGTCGTTCGTATTCTAGTTGGTTAGATTTGAACCTTTGAACCATTTTAATTTGCTAATAGCATTTCACCCGGGCGAGTTTTTTTTTTTTTTTAATACCGGTGTTTTTCTGCCAAATTCAGGTGTCCAAGCTATCTTGCTAATGTTAGCTATGTAACTTCAGCTAACCATCTGCTTTTCTGTCAGATAACTTTGGTAACTTGGAATGGTATTTATTTTCGCTTTGTATTCCAGAATATGATTTCGTAGAAGTTGAGTACACGTTTTCCTGTAGTTAACATTTGGAAACGATCCAAGTCTTAGTTTCACTGTCAAGAGAGAGTGAAATTCTGTCGTGAATTTTAAATAAACGGCAATTTCTTAGTTTACTGTATCTGTGATGAACACAATGGAATTCACTTTGAAATATGTTATCTCGGTAAGTATTGTAACGATAGACAAAATGATTAATAGATACTTCTTGAGTTAAGTGCCTATTTTTAGTCAAAACTACAGCAGCTATTTACATTTATGCAAGTGCGGGGAAATGAAAACTGGTGGGTTTCTGCTGGTCTTAATCTGCTGAATTTTACTATGTAGCATTACTTAGCCTAATTCACGTGACAGTTGACAGGCAGATTGTTTATGCTTTATTTGAATTCAGAGAAATAAGCTCTCCGGTTATTCACATGGCGTTTGCCATCTGAATCTGTTCTTTTAAGATCGGTCCCGATCCACTATTCCACACACTCCCGCTAGTTATGTTAGGACTGTCATAAATTTGCGGCTTCAGTGATTATGCCTGATTATGATTATGTCAGAGAGAATGCCCTGAATCATTGTACTAGTCAAGTGTCCTGGAATGTTGGCTGAGTTACACAATACTTGTCTCATGGTTTACTAGTTATTTGTACACACAGTCGGTGTTATAAACACAGTAAAAAAATTTTTTTTAATTTACCTAAAAAAGAAAAGAGAACTGAAGCCGAGTAATAATGCAATGCATTAGCACGAGTCGTTAAGGGGTCATTAAGAGCTTAACGTGAGCACCAGTTTATGCAGAGCCCTTCAGGAACATTGTCATTTGACACATCTTCCTTCAGAAAGACTGAAGAGCCAGTCATTTAAGCCTGCTACAGAGGTTGATGTCATTGTTAATCTCAGATTGAACGTGTGGTGTTCTCGTGATGTTCGCATCCTAATGAAGGTCATGGCCCCAAATTAACTTTCTTATTACTTTTTTTTTTATAATTTCAGAAAGCCATAGATCTGGCTAGCAAAGCAGCGCAAGAGGACAAAGCGCAGAATTATGAAGAAGCCCTGCGCTTATACCAGCATGCAGTGCAGTACTTCCTACATGTCGTCAAATGTAAGAAATTAGAGGCCTATGTGTGTTACCATTTCCTCATTCCTCCTTTTAGACTGCAACAATTGTTGTATGATATGGGCTGTTCAGAGATACTGCAGTCTACTGTATCTGACTAAACCCTTTACTAATGGTTTAATTTCAAATATTTTAGTATTTGTAGAAATGATTGAATGTATGCTGTATATGATTTTTTAAAATAATGTTTTATATTGCAATTTTTTTTTGGCCTGTATGAGTAAAATGAACCGTCTCATTTTGTTATCATGGGGGGGGGGAAGGAATCGCCAATCCACCATGGCTTCACTGATTTGTCCATTTTAACCCCACTGAAAACACTGCAGGGCTCAGTGGGCCCTCTCAGGAGGTGTTCTAATGGTGGATGCTGTCAGTTTATTTTATTGATAATTACAATCTATGCATCTCAACATAAGGTGTACTGTACATCTTTCAAAAAAGTCAGTTGTTATTCTCCATAGGTGCATAATTCTGCCGCCATCCCTACCACCTGCATCCATTTAATGGATTAGCAGTTTGTTTGTGGATATTATATACACAAAACCCTTATCAGCATGTCTATCAAGGTTGAGTCTATAGAAAGGCTTGTGTCTGAAGATCTGATCGTTTAAGCCTGACCAGGTGCAAATAAATAAGCTCTAATCCTTTGTGTCTGTCTGACCAATGAATTCTGTGCTGTGTGCTGTTTGGGCAGTCCTCATTGTTTCTTAATAATGAACAGGAGCCAGTATTACAAGAGTGACAAAAGTTGGGTTGTCCTTTTTCCTGTCCTTGCTCAGATGAAGCTCAAGGAGACAAGGCCAAGCAGAGTATCCGCGGAAAGTGTGCCGAGTACCTGGACCGTGCAGAGAAACTAAAGGAGTACCTGAAAAAGAAGGAGAAGGCACCCCCAGCCAAGCCAGTGAAGGAGAACCAACCGGATGATAAGGGGTGAGTGTGGAGAACCAATCGGATGATAAGGGGTGAGTGTGGAGAACCAACCGGATGATAAGGGGTGAGTGTGGAGAACCAATCGGATGATAAGGGGTGAGTGTGGAGGGGCTTTAACTATTCAAGCCAAAACTTTTTATTTTTTTAATTTTTTTTTTTTAATTCACCGTTTTGTCCCGTGGAAGATTTTTCTCAGAGGCCGTTAGCTTGTCACGGTCTAATTGAAACGCAGCTCGATCTCCTGACGTGTTTCTGAGCCAGATCAGTGTCGCTGATATGCGTGGCGTGGTTCCGGTTTGACGAAACGGAATTGTTCTGCCGAATCTTTTCACAGAAACGAAAGCGATGACGGCGATGACCCAGAGAAAAAGAAGTTTCAAAACCAGCTCCAGGGTAAATTTCTCCCCTACCACAGTACATTTATTTTAGACCTCTCATCTGATTTCAATTCTGTATGCCATTTGCTCTTTTCCAGCAAATGTATTTGTTTGGTGAGGCATATATTCATGACCGTATATCTCCAGTTGTATATCTTGCTATGGAGTTATTCTTTAAAGTGCATGATTTGGAAACATTATAGAATGACCATGCTCAGTCTCATCTATGATGCACTAGCAATCTCTGTCTTTGTGAACATTTGCTGAATCTCTGCTCCTCTGCCTGTATTGCTTCTTTTAAAATGTATACTGGACGTTTCTGGGTGTGACGGTCTTTTCTGTGTGGGGAGGAGTGGGTGTGGCTACAGAGCCTGTGGGGTGGCATCAGGTTTCGGTGGAGTGTTACTGCAATGGCAGAGGTGAAGAAGCACAAGTAAAGCGGAATGACAAGCCGACTGGGCTCGTTCACGAACCAGAGTCAACCTTGGAATTGCTTTTCTTTGACGGCAACCAAAAATGTAGATCTAAAAATATAAACGGCATATATATATATATATATATAAAATATTTAAAAATTTTAAAAAACCGAGGTGAATGGGCAGGGTTGAGGACAGACCACAGCAAGGGTTAAAATCTTCTATAGTATGTCTAATTTCTATGCCTTTTGAATTTATAGCTTGGATAGCATAGCTAAAATGCACTAGAGCATTTTGTAATGCTGCATCTTTACTCGCTGGTCTGAGAAAGTTGTTTGCCGAGCCTGAACTGTTATTCATATAATTGGGTGAATGCACTTGTGTTTTTTATATGTTGTAAGTTGCTCTAGATAAAAAGCACCTACTATGTGAATATAATAAAATGTAATATAATGTAATTCATATGTTTTTAATTTCAAATGAGATTTTTTACATTCTCTCTGTCGCAGGGGCCATTATCATGGAAAAGCCAAATATCAAATGGAATGACGTCGCCGGATTGGAGGGGGCAAAGGAGGCTTTGAAAGAGGCTGTCATACTGCCAATCAAATTCCCACACCTGTTCACAGGTACAGAAGACCAGGCTTCATCTACATAACCAGAAATGGGTTTTCTGTGGTCCTTTGCCACTCATTAACTAACAGTATTTCATTGACATTAATGTTCAGTTTGTTTTGTGTGGTGAAGCAATAGACCCAGACAACGGATTTTTAAAACACAGGATCGGTAGTGGCCCTCCCAATGCACGGCACTTGGAGCCAATCCAGGCTTTACTAGAAGCAGACTTGTTTGAGTGGGAACCACCTACAGGCAGCTTTCACTCAGTAGGCTAACCTACTTTCTACAGGGTTCGTGCGGTCATGAAAAACCTGGAAAAGTCATTGAAATTTAAAATGCAATTTCCAGGCCATGGAAAAGTTATGGAAAATAATATTTTTTGAAAAGTAATGGAAATATAGCTAAAGCTGCATCAAATATAATTACTAATTAATCCTATCATAAAAATAGTATGTATAGTAATAAAACGTAAATTGGCACGTAACCTTTGCGGTATTTTGGTGGTGTGAGAAGTTAATTCGGTCCGGCTCAGTCTGTTTACAGGCACGCCCCTGCTGATGTAGCAGTTAGTAAACGTAGGCCCTACTGTGACGACAATATGCCAGGGAAGTGCAGCTTCAGTAATATATTAGGGCTCGAAATTAACTTTTTACTTGTTACCACTGGTGCTCCCAACTTCAAAAACTTAGGAACACCCACCGAAATGTAAGGAGCACCAACAATATATGCAATAGATTTTTTATTAATAAAAAACGACAATATAACAGTACGGTTTACAAGTAACAGTTAAACTGTCACGCATAAAATGTGTCCACTCTTCAAAGGAATTGCGTGTTATGCATTCAAACTACAAAGCGCTTCTCGTCACATTAATACCGCTAATTAAATCAACGGCCAGTAAACTGCATCGGAGAAATTAGCTGTTCCAGCCGGGTCGCTACACAAAACGTCCGCTTCAACTTTTCAGCTTTCGATAACGCTAATAAATTGAACATAAACTTTTGTCTTCAGGTAACATTAGTTACGCGTTAGCTCTCTGTGTCGCGTGACAGTGGAGTGCAGCGAAAGGGAGTCATTGAAGGCTAATATTAACCAATTTAAAATCAGCATTAAAGGTAAGAATGTCAAGCTCGCGATTGGTTAGAAGGGTCACCGTCAGCTCACAAGGGACATGCTGAGTACTAACTAGCGCATGTACAGAGAAAGAGACGTTCGACTGGAAAAAAAAAAAAAAAAAAGGTCGCACCAGAACAATTATTTGCACTCGCACAAATGCTCCCAGTTATATTTCGAGGTCGCACAGATTAAATTTCGGGAGCAATTTAGAGCCCTGTTTGAGACATTGACAAAAATGTTAAACTATTCGAATTAAAATATGAGAGAATGTATCTAAGTGTGTCTGTCTGGTGTTTATTTGTTTTAGAGAGGCACCATATGTTTCAGATGCAGACCTAATTTTACTTAGTGTTTATTTATTTATTGACCTTTCAGCATTATTACAGGTTCATAAAGACAGTTGTCATTAAAAACACTGAATTATTTTGCTGTTACAATAAAACATCAATACTAAGTAGACAAAAAATTTTAAATATTGCAATTATCTAAGCTGAGATCTAATCTCGTATCCCAAATTTAAAATCCGCTGTCATTTAGGAGTCTGCACATATAGGGGATTGGTGATCTCCTGTATCTCTCAGTTCGACATCTTGGGATGGCCAGTTGGTTTGAATTCCTTGTGTAATGACCTGCGAGCTCCTCCCTGAGGGGGGGTAGCCAGTCACTGAAGTTGGACTTTAGCAGCTTTCTGGCAAAGCCAAGACACAGTTGAGTGCGTCTCTTTGATAGAGTGCACAATCCGAGAGTGCAGAGAGCCTCTGGGTACCCTGAGTACGTCTGGCCAAGTATGATTTTACAAGCCCGTTTCTGCGTGCTTTCCAGCCTTTTAGCCTGGTCTGTAGTCAGGGAACTGTGCCAGACGGGGACTGCATACTCCAGCACCGGGCGTACGTAGCCTGTGTAGATGGAAACCAGTTCTGGCGACGCAGAGCAAAAAGCTTCCTGTTCGCTGAGGTCAGCATGTGGTCCACCTGACTGTCCCAATGCAAATTACTCTGGATGGTGACCCCCAGGACCTTGACAGTGTCACAGACTTCCAGGATGTTCTGGTCAATGGAGAGTCGGCAGGGCAGGTGGATGCTTCATGTGGGTGACATGTAAAACTTTACATTTCTTTGGGTTGAGTTTCATTTTGTGCTCCTCAACCCAGATATCAAGACCATTCAGGGTCTGTTGGAGGGTACAGGGTAGTTGGAACTGTTACAATAAATAATTTTAAATTGTCCCGCTGAGAAAGTCATTTGTTTTGGTCATGGAAATTCAGTTAAAGGTTGTGGAGAAGTCATGGAAAAGTCATTGAAAATCATTGGTGAAAAAGTGTATGAACCCTGTTTCTATTAAACCTGTAAATGCATCAAATGCTATGCGATGAGTGAACTTTCAGCCTGTGGTACAGAGGGATTCACACATGTTGCAGCCCTTTAACCATATCCTGTTCTTTTGAGAGAGTGTGATACTGTTTCTTTCTGCCTAAGATGGCCTAGAGCCAGGGCATGTCTGTTTCTCTGTCCCTCTGTCCAGGTGGGATGTGAATAAAGTAATGTGTCCATTACTATTAATTGTTTTTTTATTTTATTTTTTTAAATACAATAGTATTTTCTCATTTTCTTTTCTGTAAGACAGACCTTGCCTTTTGCAAGCTGTTTCATTTGATCTGTTCTACCCATTGGCAGCCATTAGGCTGAGCTGTCTGCTTTCCTAACCTGCTGTCTCTGTGGTGCTCAGGGAAGAGGACTCCCTGGAGGGGCATTCTGCTGTTTGGGCCTCCCGGAACGGGGAAGTCCTACCTGGCCAAAGCTGTCGCCACGGAGGCCAACAACTCCACCTTCTTCTCCATTTCCTCCTCAGACCTGGTGTCCAAGTGGCTCGGGGAGAGCGAGAAGTGAGACACTTTGTGTGGGGTTGGGGCAGCTTTCTGGGGATGTGTGACATCAGTGGTGGATTTTAAGTCTGTAGTTTTTAAAGCATTGGCCTGTGATATCTCATTTAGCAAAAATATGTCATTTAAGAGTAGGTTTTATGAAAAGTAGTGGTAGTTTTTTTATTTGGTTTTAACTGCTTTTTATATAATTTCTATTTAAGAAACTTACTTTTCTTGACTGTGTGGATGTCAATATTTAGTATCGTTAGCAGTTATCTTAATTCTCATATAATTGGGTTTTATCCTTATGTGACATGTATAAAATTGATAACATACCTTGTAAGCTGAAATAAAAACCTTCTTTCCCTCCCCCTTTTTTACATGACACATTTCCTCTAACAGTTGATTGTTAACATTGGTTAGGAAGATGGTTAGGGAAATGTTGGAGGGGGAAAAATCCTCAAATATCCATTTCTCTCAATCCTTCCATCCTCTCTCCCTGCCTTCCCACCTCCCCCCTCCAGACTGGTGAAGACCCTCTTCAGCCTGGCTCGGGAGCACAAGCCCTCCATCATCTTCATCGACGAGATCGACTCGCTGTGCGGCTCCCGGAGTGAGAACGAGAGCGAGGCGGCCAGGCGCATCAAGACCGAGTTTCTGGTTCAGATGCAGGGTAAGCAGCAGGCGCGCTGCAGAGATGCACCCAGCTGCGCTTTCCCCAGACCGGCCGCATCTAAGGCCAGTTTGGGAAGCCAGAGGTCCTCAGTGTGCTTGAGTGTTTTCATATTATTATGCTTCTACATGTCATTAGCATATAGTGAAATTTTAGTTTGTTGCTGATGTATTTCAAATGTGATTCCTGTGTGTTGTTTATTTATTTATTTGTTTTGTGAGGAATCCGTTTGGACCGGAGGGAAAAATATGTGTTGAGTGACGGGTGGTTGTTATGGAAACATTGTTACTTATGGTTCGATGGTCATTTCAGGCGTTGGAAATGACAATGAGGGAATCCTGGTTCTTGGGGCCACAAACATTCCCTGGACTTTGGACTCTGCTATCAGAAGAAGGTACGTGTAAACACCAAGAATTTTGCATTCTGTCATTGCCAATTTAGCTAGAATAATCATCAATACATTACAAACACAGGATGTTTTTATAGTTCCGAGCAATTGAAGCTACGTAGTTTGATTTAATTGAATTAGTTCCTCAGTCTTAAAGGGCCCTCCTCATTTAGCCTATGACTGCACAAAGCCTATGCCATTTGTGGAGCATACTGTATTCTGGCAAACTCTGCATATGCTGTAAAGGACTGTGTGCAAACAGGTTTTGTTTCCAATATCAAACCAAATTTTGAGCCCACAATGATTAATGTAGTTGTTCCAAAGACCTTCGGCATCCGCTTCGGTATTGTACGTCACTTTGGTTAAAAGCGTCTGCCAAGTAAATGTCATGTAATTAATGAAATAAGTGATATTGTGTATTTAGGAGAGAAAACCATAAGCAAGTTGTTCAGACGTGTGTATCAGTGATAAACATGGAGCAAAAAACTGTTTGAAAATTAGATTGTAAAAGGCAGCGGGTTGATTTACATAGATCATACTGTTAAATAAAATGTAAATGTTTCCAACAAAAACGAAGTACATTGGTTCTCATCGTGAAGGAAGTTTGATGGATATTTATTTTAGAGTATCTGAAATGCAGTTCAGTTGACAGTGTATTGGCAGTGGTCTGAATTAACTTGAAGGTTCTTGGCTGTTTGGAGAGCTGAACGTGGAACGTTCCACTAGGCAGTTTCAGCAGGCTCATTATTGAGCTTAAAGATGAGTTCAGCTGAATTTGAACCCTATTCTCGTAGATATTGAAATACTTTTCACTCATAAGAAGTTTAGTGTGAATGAGGTTGTGGCATTGTCTCGAGATTATAAAGCAATTTGTCGAGTGTAATTAAATGAGTAGGCAGATTTCTTTGTGCATGTTTCAGTCACCCCAGCTAATTTTCTAAGCTTTGTATAGTTTATTCTGCCATCCTATTTTTAATCATATTGTTAGACACCCTGGGGTTCATGCATGAAAAGTTACATATAAGAGCTTGTTGTATGGTGTTGCACTCTGGGTTGGCAGTTGATGTCCTCAGTAGATGGATAGTATTGACTTGCCAGCCTGGGTTGGGGTGGCGAGCAGCCAATCAGACGTCGACTGAGGGTTGTTCCCGCTGCTCTGACATCAGGTTTGAGAAGCGTATCTACATCCCTCTGCCTGAGGAGCACGCCCGCTCCTTCATGTTCAAGCTACACCTGGGCTCCACGCCCAACAGCCTGACCGAGTCCGACTTCATGACCCTGGGCAAGAAGACGGACGGCTACTCGGGGGCTGACATCAGCGTCATCGTCAGGGACGCCCTGATGCAGCCGGTCAGGAAGGTCCAGTCCGCCACACACTTCAAGCAGGTACGTGCCTGTCGCAGCGTTCTCGGGGCTGGCGTTAACGGTTGAAGTCCCAATGCTTTACCCCCCGCCTTCTTCGAACGCAATTTCCTTCTGTGTGCGTAGGTACGCGGGCCGTCGAGAGACGACCCCAATGTGCTGGTGGATGACCTTTTGACCCCCTGTTCCCCTGGAGACCCTCAAGCCCAAGAGATGACTTGGATGGAGGTACCTGGGGAGAAGCTGTTGGAGCCGATCGTCTCCATGGTGAGGAGGGACCACATGGTTTTCATTTGCATTACTAATGATTCATGTAACCAAAGTCACAATACACCAGCCCAGCTTTATGAATGTTACAGCAGGGCATGAATGCGTACAGCAGTGTAGCATAATGGTGGAGGAGCTGGGCTTGGTCCAAGGTCATAGATTTGATTTCCTGGTGGGGCACTGCTGTTGTACCATTAAGCAAGTTACTTAACCTGAATTGCTTCCGTAAATATCCTGAAGCATCCTTATCCTTATGTGTATATATAAAATAATTTTATGTAAAAGCATGTTAACTGTTTAAGTCGCTCTGGGTAAGCGTGTCTGGTAAATGTAATTTTTTAACACTTGTGATGTTTGCAGCCGGACATGCTGAGGTCTCTGGCAAACACTAAGCCAACCGTGAATGACCAGGATCTGGAAAAACTGAAGAAGTTCACAGAAGATTTTGGACAGGAGGGCTAAGGCGAAAGCACATTGGACGGATGTCGTTTGCAAAGCTGTTTTTCTGTCCTCTCTCATCCTACCCTTGGGATCATATCTTGGTTTTACTTCAATCCTTTCCGTGCCTCTGTCAACACAGGAAAAGTGGTGACTATTGCTGAACATAGGGGCTCAACCAGTGTGTCAAATGTACCATTTAATTGTCCATAATTACCAGTAGAGAAATTATATTAATTCTTTTTTATACACCATAGACAACTCACAAAAATGATTTTAATGGATACTTCAAAAGATTTAAAGGTTGTTGTTTCTGGAGTGAGTCAAAGCTGCGATGCATGCAGTTGTAGCCAGTTTCTTCAGCCCGATATATTGGTACATATTTGGTGCTGTTGTCATGGATATGCCAGTTGGCTACAACTCAAGAAGTAAGGTGCTGCAGCCCAGTTTGCTTAACCACCTTGTTGCTGTGTATTCTTGTATTTCTGCAGAAGGGTAACTAGTGCATCAGGGTTTTGATTCGGTCCAGCGGGATCACGCGACAAAGTTACAGGACCAGCTGTAATTGTGAAAGAGTCCATGCCATCAATTTGTTCACTTTAGCATGCATTGCTCATTGTTTCTTTTTTCCCCCCTCCCTCTACTTGCCGTGGATCACATTTTTCGGTTCTCCTTTTGGCCACCACTTACATGATAATGCCTTATTTGCGTGGGCACTACTAAAGTAACCCACAAAGGCTTTGAAGACATTTAAAGGTCATTTTGCAAGTATCCAAAATTATACAGGAAGCCTTAAGAAGGGCTTGAAATGGGGATGGCCTTGACGCAGATGAGAGCATGACATCCAGAACTAGCATGGCAACAAAAAGAGACTTTCTCTGCACTGTCTGTGAAGGCGTCCATTTCTAGCAACGACATACACGTGTGCCTTTCGATAAGAATGTCTATATTCGTTATGTTTTGGTCTTTAAATTGAAAGTTGAGATTGAGAGAAACCTCTTCATTGTGTGCATTCATTATTGAAATAGTTTGGAAATGGGAGATGTTAGGCTAATGTTTGCACATTTAATTATTCAACATTACTCTATATTGATTGTATATGACTGTACTTCTATGCACTTAACGGTGTTGGTTTTCCGAAGAAGAAAAAAAAACATACTAAAAGAAATCCATTATACGGGAATAAAAGATTATACAATGTTTGCAACTTGGGTATGTTCAGTCCTGCTTTACGATTAGCTCTCAGCTTTGACTGTAAACAAGTGTCCCTTTTATTCAATTTGTACGGTAAATTAAGGTCAGAAGTCACTGAATTTGGCAATATTTTGGGAATTAATTTGTTTCTCAAAATTGAGGACGAAGTGGCTTGCGGTAGGATTGAGTGTAGGACTTGGTTATTTTATTAAGTCTGTTAGAAATTTACACATACCTGAAGGGGAAAGTATGTTTTAAGGGATTTCAAAACTATAGAGAATTATTTGGATTTGCCTTGTTCCATTTATTTCTTGTATATGTAAATAAAACTACTATTACTTATCGAAAACTGCATTTAGTCTGTCCAAATTTAATTCTCACTCATGAAAATATTTAGTACTAAGGAAAAAGGTAGATTAGAAATGTGCTGGAATATGGAGCCAATACAACAGGGTGGTGAATTCAAAATGATGTGCTGATGGATTGCATTACCTTAATTTGTGTTAAAGCATATACAATCTGAATTACCTGTATTTGTTTTTCATCAGTAGGTGTCAGGATTATTCTATGTTCTTTTATTACAAATAATTCTTATGGACTATTAGAGAATATGTAGTTTATGTAGGTTAATGATTTTCAGTTCCATACAGTAATTTGTAGTCAAGTTCAAGATCATATGTTCTGGTTTTTCAAATGGGACTTTATAAGTTCCCTTGTTTATTGTGTATATAGTATTATGTCAAAAAAATAAAATGCTTATTTGCTGCCAGGTCTGCTGGCGACGTCCACTTTTTGACAGCATCACTGAACAGCTGGGGTCGGAACAGAAACTACGGAAACAATATTGCATTTCGGGACCTGTAGTCTCGTTATTCTGGTCTTTCTTAAGGCGATACTGCACTCCAGATCCGCAGAAACTACAATTCCCAAATCAACCACACAAATTACAGCTTCCGATGTAACGGACGTCGTACTGTATGGTTCATTTTGTTTTGGTTCGTGTTGCATCTGGATGGACGGAGTGTTTGCTGTTGAAAGGGAAGGGCTCGCGGTCATAATTAATCTATTCTGCTAGCTTACTGTCACGTTGCCAGAGGCTCTCAAAACTCCGCCTCTAAACTAGTGATCACCTCCCCTGGTTGAGGAGCGCCTGCCCCTCTACTATACGCTCCTCCTGTATCCTGTGGCTAACGATATCGTTAGCAGCGATCTAAATTCATCCATGTCCGCCGAAGAAGGCTTGAGTTCAGCGATCTCGGACTGGCTCATCTTCAATTCCTGGTGGCTGCTTCTGCCATTCGTCATGTTATTGGTCGTCGCCGCATTCATCGTCGCCTTCGTACTATTGCTGTACATGATATCCCCGCTCATTAGTCCTAAACCTCTCAAATTAAACGGGGCCCACGTCGTGGTAAGTGCGAAATAACAGTGCAAAAGAAACGAGCCAGCCAACAAGCAGGCGTCTTCCCAGCTCTAATTACTTTCACGTTGGTAACTCGCTTCAGTGGCTGGCTCGCTAGCTTGTCTGCGTTGTTCGTCACTGGTTCGTATAATGCTCATGATACAACGCTGCTAGGGGTATATGGCACTTAGGTGGCTAACGTTAGCTTGCTAAAGCATGACCTTTGTTTCGTATAGCTGCGAAGAAAAAGTGGATTTTTGACATGAAGCCTATTCATCGGTCTTAGAAGCATCTCGGAAAGCTGACACACACAGAAGCTTTGTTGCTTGGTTCCCTGCTAAATTGACGTTGCAACAACTTAGTAATAGCAAGTAACGTAGTATCGTTATACAGTACCTACATAATTATAGAGCGCCTAGATAACTTGACAGCCTTAGCTAACTGTCAAGTGTCTTGCTCTGTTGAAACTACGTTCACGGACTTAAATATAATATAAAATTGGATTTAAAAACGCCTGTACCTAGGCACTGGTTTCACGACCAAAGGCTAACATTTTCAAATTGTAGATGGCGACAATATTTTCGTATTTTAAATGTCTTTTCGTTGTTCAGTTGGATTTTTATGTTAAATGAAGCTTTATGAGTGGAAGTTAATGTCTGATATGACCTTTACTCTGCCGTTCGCAGGGTCTCTGTGCTTTTACCCTTTGAAGAGGAGGTTTTTGTAGCCTAATGTTATTTCAAAATTGAAGTCCTTGTTCTGGAACTCCATTACTTCTAATAATCTGTAGTGATTGTTACGTCAGCATTAGAATGTACAGCTAAGAACATTCTAATCACAATCTCATATCTTAAAGGGTTAAACACTAACACATATCTCTTACTGAGCTGTGAATGTGGGTATTGAGCAACCCGTTTTGTATTTACCTATTTTACTTTTGTAGGACACTGACCTATGTGCGTGCACAAATACATACCGTTTTAGGCGTTCGCACTCATTGGTGTTTACATAAATTGTTCTATGTCCCATGTTTAAAGGAGTATTTGACCCCCCTCTTTGACGTTAAACAGTAGGTTTAGGAAAACATTCACAAACCAATTTTGCATAGTTTTCACAAATACTTTGTGGAGTACTCTGCAAGCTGCTGCTGCAGACGGCTCCGAAGCCTCAATAATTATTTATAATCATTAGTTTTATTAATAAAGTTCAGAATTTTCTTTAGCAGTACTATCTTACTTTCAATACTAATACTTTCAAGGCATCCACTTGTGGCTGATGGAAGTGTGGCTGATAATTCATTTGATCCAATTGGTCTTTGACACACACTGCAGTAGAGTATAGACTAATCTGCATGGAACTTGTCCAAAAATTGATTGGTATCCGTGTATGTCTGCTGTGCAAACCTATGAACTGTTCATCAGTATAATTAGCGTTTTTTTAAAAGGGTACTCTATGAATAAAATTTAAAGGCTAATCAAAATAAATAAATGAAAACAAGACCAGGTCAAAACCTAGTATATGGCTGGACCTAACACACTTCATCTGGCCGACCAATGGTGTAACTTCATAACTCGGCCGACCAATCGTGTAACTTCATCACTCACTCAGTCACGGACATTCGCGTTTATAGGGCTGGCCCCCCGTTGTGGTCCAGCCAAAAAACATTTTGGCATTCTTGGGCATTTTGGTTACCATTGAAATTCCTGTGTTGCACGACTTCTTACGAATGTGCTGCAGCATATATCATTCCACACAGCCTCTGTAGTTTAAAAATTATTCTAATGGAGAGAATTGGTCTTATTAAGCCCTTCAGAAATAAGATATTAGGCCTTAATAATGGAGGTGAATATGGTGGTCTTCTCCTCTGTTCACACATGCTTGCGTCCTGCTTGTGTAGCATGACCCAGAAAGCTGCTGTTTTAAAGACGGAAAGAAAGAAAACGCGGGGCGGAAAAGCGAATAACCGTAATTCTTCCTTCTTTTTCCAACCGCCCGCAGGTGACTGGCGGCTCCAGCGGAATCGGAAAGTCCATCGCGATGGAGTGCTACCGGCAGGGCGCCTTCATCACGCTGGTGGCGCGCGATGAGGTGAGCGACGCTTAGCACGGTTTTTTACGCTCCGCGGTTAGCGACAGGAAGCTAGGAGCACTGCGTGGATGTGATCCAGCCGGGAACCACAAGAAAGAAACGAAAAACTGCGAAACATGACCTCATTTCAGGCTGCAGAGCCTAGTGCTCAACGCAATGGACTCGGTTATATTTGCTCCCTGATGAATTCGTTTGGCTTTACTAGTCAGTTGCAGACCAAATAGCATCAGTTTTGGAAGTGCTGTGGGACACAGGACACTCGCAGATACTTTGAACCTTGCCTTTTATGAATTGTATGCCATACTGCAATACTCCTACATAAAATGTGGTAAAATAGCTTGTGTTTTACATATTAAAATATTAGACCAAAGGCAGAATAGGTCTGTATCCTGAAAGTATGAAACACCATGAAAACCCACATAAATCTATCACTTCCATTAAAGGATTATTTTACATCACTGACCAATTCAGGGTGTCAGTGACTGATTGTACTCTTAGACTGACTGAGCCATTCAGATTGACTGCTGAAACACACTTGGGTCCTAAGTGTTGCTTGTTATTTGAAACCTTATTCAAAACCGTTGCTAACGGTCTTACGACACACCTGGAATTAGGAAATTAACCCAGTATTTCAGTTCATATGGAAAAATTGTTCTCTTTAACCTCTTGTCACATCACATCATGTGATTGCATGATTGAATTGTTATTTTGTGATGTTAGAGGGGATGTTCTTGTTACTCCTGAAAGTCCTTTGAAGGGAATCATTCAATCAACATTCACTGTGTTTGCTATTGTAATTATCAGGTTATAAATTCCAGTTACTCACATACTCATGTCATTTTATTATTCATGTTTTTAATATTCATGTAGCAAAGTCATTAAAACGGCACTATGCAATTACTTTTTAATCCTGTTCTCTAGCATTGGTTTCTGTAAGTTGCGTAATCAAGCAGATGAAATTGTGTGACATTTATTTTTGTTTTCTGCAGAGTAAACTGGTTCAAGCCAAGAAAGAGGTTGAAAAGTGTGCTATAAATGACAAGCAGGTTGGTAATGACACATCTGTTGTTGTAACCCAGAATGTGGCTTGAGAAGCATCTTCTGGAGAATGAACAGCTTGCATGAACCAGGTCCTCCACTGGCTCCTGTGTTTTATCCAGAGTTTTTATGTTTATTAATGGCAGCCTTTACATTTGTGTGATTTCCCTTAATATAGTTTTCCAGAGCTTTTTTCTCACCTTCATTAATGTGAGTTTTGGTGAATGAAGTGAATTGGATAGACTTGGTTTTTAGGCCCATGTCTTGACTGCCCATGTGACTGCCCTTCTCCTACAGGTGGTGCTCTGCATTTCTGTGGACGTGTCCAAGGACTACAGCCAAGTGGAGAGCGTCATCAAGCAAGTAGGTCCAAGACAATCAGTGTAGTAATGGTTGGAGAGCTGGGTTAGTGAAGATTGTAGGTTTGATTCCCAGGTTGGACTTGCTTCAGTATATACTGAATTGCTTTGGCGTATAACCAGCTGTATAAAGTGGATATTATGTGAAAATGTTGTGTAAGTCGCTCTGCTAAATGCCTGTAATGTAATCGAGAGTAAAATTATGATTGTCTTTCGAGAAGTATTCGGGACGACAGTGAAGAGGCCCTTCGATCTCCACAGGCTCCAGACCTTGTGTTTGTGATGTAATGAGTGATGCGTTGCGTGAGCTCGGACATGATTGGTTTTGGATCTCCCCGCAGGCCCAGGAGAAGCTGGGGCCCGTGGACATGCTGGTGAACTGTGCCGGGACATCCGTTTCTGCTAAGTTTGAGGAGGTGGAAGTGGACCGCTTCAGGGTGAGTGCTCTGTGCCCCTCGAGATCGCTGGCAGGTCCATCTCCCCCATCACCGCGTTCATCTTTGACCTGCCTTCAGTCTAAAGGCCACTTCTTAAGGAAGTGAATATGTTGACAGTACATAGTTAACCTCAGTAACATTTAACTTGTATTTCTATTTGGAAGTGGACATAAATTTGACTGTTAAATGCCAGGGAAAGCATTTATATTTTATATACCAGTGGCCCTTGCAAACTAGATACCCATTTAACTAATTATCATCATTGAAATATCTTCCCTTGGTTTGATTTTCGTCATAATTCCACCATCAGTGTTTAATAGACAGGCTTAAGAACATCAGTTGAGACTGTACGTTTTTGAGCTGCTCTCTGAAGGCACAGCTGGCTTGCTAACCTGGAAAAGAGCTGCTAACAAATGTTAGTTGATTATAACCAGAGAGATGGGATCAGAGTTAGATTGTGAGGAACCGGTTATCTGTACTTCTCCTTTCTGTAATTGGTCGATTAGCTTAATTTGGTTAGCCAAAGCGTGCCTTTGCTGTTCACATTCCACATGTCACACGCTTCTTATAGAGTATGAAATAGTTGTCCCAGAGAAATGCAGTTATACGGGCATGGAAATGCTTCCAGAATAAACCACCCTGATGTCCCTGTGCTAAGACTACCGTGGAAATCATACCCTAACACTGCGCGTGCGTCTGTTTGTGTGCGTGTGTCTGTTTGTATGCGTGCTTATCGTGCGTGCTTGGGTGCGTGTGTGTACATTTGTGCGCGCGTGTGTGTCTTGTGTGTATTTGTGCGTCTGTCTGACAGAGAATGATGGAGGTGAACTACCTGGGCAGCGTGTACCCCACCCGCGCCGTCATCACCACCATGAAGGAGCGCAGGATGGGCCGCATCATGTTCGTGTCCTCGCAGGCCGGCCAGATCGGCCTGTTCGGCTACACCGCCTACTCCCCGTCCAAGTTCGCCCTGCGAGGCCTGGCCGAGTCCCTGCAGATGGAGGTGGGGGCGGGGACTGGTCTCCGCAGCAACCGCCGAGACCTGAAC
The DNA here is from genome assembly GCF_013347855.1 of Anguilla anguilla. NCBI lineage: Eukaryota > Metazoa > Chordata > Actinopteri > Anguilliformes > Anguillidae > Anguilla > Anguilla anguilla. The sequence continues at coordinate 15,137,524 of NC_049208.1, read as the reverse complement.
GCTACAGGCTCTGATAAGCAGGGTTCAGCTCAGTGTGTCTCTACCGGGCCTCACCCCAACGAGTCAGAGCTGTATTATTCATTATTACTTATTAATTCCGCAAACTGTGCAGTGTGGTGTCATGGTTAGGGAACTACGTTTGGAACTCGGGGGTTGCCAGTTCAGTTCCCAGTTGGCGCACAGCTGTTGAAGTCCTTAACAAAGGCCCTAATTGTTACCATAAATATCCAGCTGTTGGAATGGATTGTATGTATGAAAATGTGAGCCATGTTAGAGTGCCTGTGACATTGTGGCATAGTGGTCAGACTGCAGAGCTGGGGGTTGCAGGTTTCGGTTTTCAGGGTGGGTTACTGCTGTTGGAATACTGGAATGCGATAGTAGTGAAAGTAATGAGTGGGAATTTGTCTCTCTGTGCAGATGAAGCCGTATAACATTTACGTGACCGTAGCCTATCCACCAGACACAGACACTCCTGGCTTCGCGGAGGAGAACAAATCAAAGGTGGGCTATTGTGACTGTGAAAGACCGCTGTGCATCAATCATCCAGTCAGTCACATTGTTGGCTGCACTTTTCCCAGCTTTCTGTGTTAATAGCTCTATGTACTAGTAGTTCTCTGTGCTAGTAGTCCTTTGTGTGAAACTCTGGGAATTCAGCCTCTCCAGTATGGAGAACTGATTGTGCTTCATGTTGAAGGGCAAAGCTCTGATTTTTGCTGTCCTCGTAGCCCTTAGAGACGAAGATGATCTCGGAGACGTCAGGGATCTGCCAGCCTGAGCAAGTGGCTAAAATTGTGGTCAAGGATGCAGTGGTAAGAACGACGACCTCTACTTCTGCTTTGCTCTGAAGACTGTTTTTTTAAAAAGAGAAGGATGATTTTATTATATAAAATGCATTGTGCACTAATGAATGTCTGTGGGTGGTACCAATAGGTCGGGGGACTTTGGGTTACTCTAATTAGGGTAAGCCTTAACCCTGTCTGGCTTTCAGGCTTTAACTAGCCACTCATTCCATCATAGCAGTGTAGGAAATGAATCACCGTGTAGCGTCTGTTAGCATCTGTTTAGGCAGACAAAAACTGAACAGAGCTTTCAGTATACAGAGAATGCCTCCTAGCAGTCTTTTTGTGAATATTCTTTATCCTCCAAGAGAGGATACCAGTTCTGTTTATCCTTCACAGCAAGGGAACTTTACCAGTTCTGTTTATCCTTCGCAGCAAGGGAACTTCACCAGTTCTGTTTTTCCTTCACAGCAAGGGAACTTCACCAGTTCTGTGGGGCCCGATGGCTACATGCTCTCTGCTCTCACCTGTGGAATGTCACCTGTCACCTCTATCACAGAGGGCCTTCAGCAGGTATGACACACACACACACACACACATGCACACACGCGTGCACACACACACACGTACACACCGATCCCCACCTGCACACACTAGCTTGTCTGTAGAGCAGTGATTTCTCAGTATAATGTTTGGTATGTGGAGGGGGTGGAAAGGTTGGAGCGGCAGTTGCAGAATGGTTAATGATGTCGAAACTGACAGCCTCCCAACAAACACAAGACCTCTCCCTCACTTGACCTCTCCCAGACTGCTGGGGTGTAGGAAGAGTGTGAGCGCACCTTCAGTGAGAATAACACTACTGAATGCTAATTGGAGATAGCGAGGTGTGAGCGGTTAGAGTGTGAAGCGTGTTTGAGACAGAAAGCTCTGTACTGCCTGCTTCACATCACTGGCAGCTCTGTTTGGGCGAGATGCCCTTTAACGTGCGATTCAGGGATGAAAAGACTTGCTTGTCTTTCTTCGGCAGATCGTGACGATGGGTCTCTTCCGCACGATCGCTCTCTTCTACCTGGGGAGCTTCGACAGCATCGTGCGCCGCTGCATGATCCAGAGGGAGCAGTCCAAGGCTGTGGACAAGAGCGAGTAACCCCCCCCCCCCTTTCTCCCGGCTCGCCCTGTCCCCCACCCCCACCGCCCAAAATCCCCACCCCACGACCAACACCTCCATACGAGAGGAGAATCTAACCCAGCCTCATCACCCACCCCCCTCCCCCTCCCAGCAAATCCACACCCCACAGAAATGATGTCAGAGAGGGGCAGCAGGTTGAGACAGCAGGGAGGACATGGTGGTGATGATGTCATCGCAGGGCCACCTGCATTCCACCTGACGTAGTCCATCTTTATCCGTGTTTTAGTTTCTGCCTTCCTCCTACAGGTGTCGAGCCTTCCACAGTCAGGATTCGCCATCCCAGAAAACTTCGGTGTTCCTTCACCACTAAAAAAGCCATGTCTTTAAAAGCCCACTGTTTTGCTCTGGTATAAGCCTATAGTGTGTCTGCCTTTTTCGCATTCCCTGTGTACAGAAACGAGAAGGATTTCTGCACGCAGATCAGCGGCAGGCTGAGCTGTGCCGCGCGCGCGTCCCGCTTGCGCTTCTGTGTGTGTTGAGGGCCAGTGCGGTGACGTCCGGTGCGCTAACGTAACTGCTGTGCTGCTGTGCGTTTCGGTTTGGATGTGTGCGTGTGCTTCATAGGCGTAACCGGTTCCCCGCTCTGAAAGTAGGGGAGTGTAGAAGCGCGTGTGCGTGTGCCTCTTTCATCACCAATTTCACAGGCGTTCAACTTCGAGAATCCGAAAATACTGCTTGATGTCGCTTGCGTATACAACGTTGACTCTCTCCGCTCCCACGAAATTCGCCCAAAAAAGCAGGTGCGAGAACGAATCGACGGTTTGTGGTGGCTGATTTAAAGATAAAACGCAGAAGCGGAACTCGAGTTAACGGTAGGACAAAGCAGAATTTCGCAAAGTGATTATTTTGCTTCGCAAAGTCTTTAAGGGGCGTGGCATATCACATGCTCTGGTTTTTTGTCTTGAAGTCGCGCAGAGGACAGAAAAATGTACGGAGATGAATTCCCAGCATCCCATGGGAACAAAATGGGGTCGGCCAGCAGACGGAAAACGTGAGTCGTCGCCTATTCTGCACGCCTCTCCGATGTTGACTTCCAGAATCGGCTGGTCATTCCAGTTCTTTGCGGGCAAAGAATAATTAGTATTATTTTTGTTGATTTTGGTACTCTGTTTCTCCCGTATGGCAGGCTGGTGTTTGTGCCGCTCTCAGGTCTTGTGGAGTGTGTCCGTTGGTACTGAGGGAGCATGCTTGCTTGCTTGTTCAGAACGCAAAGCCTTTTCACGGAGCGCTGTCTCTGTTCCAGGAATCTCTTTATGACCGGTCCGGTGTGGGGACAATTCTCTTTGACAGATTGCTTTCCCGTTCATGTGTAACTTACACGCACCTGTTTATTGGGCCAGGGTGCATTTGTGTAGATGTTGCCATGGAAACTTTCTCTTGGCCCCCTTGGGAGGGGTTGGGGGGGGGGGGGGGGGGGGGGGGGGGGGGGGGGGGGGGGCGTATGTGGCGAGCAGCACGGTTTTAGACTCGCGGGTTCGAGTGCTGACCGTGCCGGCCCAGCGGGGGGCGCTGGAGAGCAGCTTATTGGTCAGCGCGTGGTGTTCCAGGTGGTCTTTCCAAATCCATTCGCTGTTCTGTGCTCCCCCCATCCCCCCCCGACCTCCACCATCCGCTGCACACGGTCCAACTAAATACATAAACAATCAAACAATTTTCAAAATGATGTCAGTTCATTCTAGTCTTCCTTTTTAGTCTTCTTCCTTGTGTCACCTTTTGAGAAGAATGTACTGCAGTACTAACCTTGTCGTTCAGAAAGGAAGCCGCCACACCATTGTCTGAATGCCAAAATATACTACAAAAATCGAGTCAATGCAATGCAACTGTATTTGAATTTTGCTGCTTGTTTTATCCTAGAACTAGTTTGTAATTAAGCCAGGCACTAAAGCAGGGCCCATTCTAAGCCTTAAGAGATACCTGCGGATTGCGTTAATGCTAAAAGAGTGGGTTCGTCCAGCGTACACAACCGTGGCTTAGTTTGCTTATCGTTTGCGAGTTGCTTTGTTTCCAGAAATGTCAACGGCAGTTGTTTTCATTTGTGTTTTGTACAAATTACCTTGCGTCAACCGGTGGAATGACGGTGAGACCACATGACTCGATAAGACGATGCTCTCATCTGACTTAGGCTTGAGGTTCTGTCCGGAACATGGTTGACGGTGCGCAGATTATTGTCATATTTCCGATATGTGTATATTTCAAATCTGATTTTCATACTCTCACCATTAGGTTAAACTGTAGCAACAAGTAGTTCATAGTAGTTTGATATGTAGCTTATTGACAAGCAATTTGTTTTTAGTTTTAACAGTTTTTAAGCTATGCAAATTAAGCCTATGTTTCGATCTATTCAAACAAAATTACATGTGAACTCTAATGCTGAGCACTAGTTCCAGGAGTTGTTGATGTTCTGTTGGAAGATGTATAAGAATGAAATGGCCTATAATTTGTATGTGTTGAAACTGACCAGAATAAATTCCGTTCATGTTTTTTCTTTATTTTCTTTTGTTTTATTTTGCCAATCTTGTAAGAATTTCACCTTGTGTGCCATTTTAAAGAGGAAAATGAAGAGTGGAATGATGTTACTGTCTTATTTTTCTTACATGAAAAAACAGAACAAAATAAACAACTGGAAAATTTCATATTGGTTTGTTTTGTTTGCAGTGGACTTTTCCACTTTCCATGTCTAGAAGTTATTTTATACTGATATTTGTTTAAATATGACAAACACTGTAATTGCACAGATCTCCTTTGAACCTACTACTACTTCTACTGATACTACTACTACTATTACTACTACTACTACTACTACTAATCTTTTCTAAGTGTAGTTGCATAAGTAGTACTACATGTGGGCAGTAGGGGGGGTTGTTGGACCTTTACTGAGCACTAGAACATAAAACACAGCCGAACCTGGTGCTTTCTGTAATATTAAAAGATTGTAATCTGCTGCGTGTTGAAAACAAATTACGCAGCTAAATCTATTCTGTGCAATGATTTTCATTTACAAGTTGATTCAAACAAGGAAGCCTTGTTAGAGTTCAAACAGCTGGTCATTGTGTGTCTATTTGCAGTTTTAATCCAGTTTTCTCAAAGTGTGTTTGATTAGTGAACTGTGCAGAGGGTGTGGTTGCACCCTGAATCTAAGAAGCTGTTCCTGACAGACGAGCGCAGTGCAGCATGTTTACCGCTTTGGATAAAGCTACCAGAAGAACAGGCTCCTCGTAACCAATGTTTAATTCTAAATTCTTACCTCTTTTTTTTTTTTTAGAGGCTGTGCCACCCCCAACAGAGAAACCATTCATTATCCACAGACGTCTGTATTTAGGGTGAACTGTGCAGCTTGCATTTGTGTCTATTTACCTATTATCCAGTCATACCTATTTATACAGCCTGGTGTTTACTGAGGAAATTCAGCGTAAATGCGCCGAGAATGGAACAGCTGTGCCGTTCTCTGAATGTGAACCTGCCAGTTTCTGCTCCTCATGCGCTAGATCACATTTCTGCCACTAACATCCCTTCTTAATTACTCTAAAAGGACACGCAAGGATTACTCTGTTTTTCAATAAATCAAATCAAAATCAAATCAAAATTTATTTATGTAGCGCATTTCACAAACAGTTATCACAATACACTTCACAGACAAACCCTGGTCTAAGCCCCCACAGAAGCAAGCCTAAAGCAACAGTGGAAAGGAAAATCTCCCTGTAGCAGATGGGAAGAAACCTCGGAAGGAACCAGGCTCAAGGGGGGAACCCATCCTCCTCTGGTCAGCAGATACAATTTAATTCTGTTCCATTTTCAGCAAAATGGCAAGCATTCCCTCTAATTATAGTTGATTTCTCCAGCGTAATATATTGTGTCACATTTTTCAATGTATATATTTTGCTAAGGTCAACTGAAGTGGATGAGCAGTGACCTCAGAGTGATGGAACACGGATGGTTGCCATGGCGTTAGACACAAACAGCTGGTATGTAACTTGTTGGAAGGTGTAGGGATGAAAGATTGACCATAATGGCCATAATTGGACCCAAGGCTGCAGGCTGCGTGTTTTGACTGCAGTGTCAAGTGTTTAACATGAATCTTCATAAGATTTACATGCAGTCCTTAGTCCCAAAATAATTTACATTGAGCAGTCACCACAAGGTGTGGCTTAACTGGACACATAATGCTCACCAGCTACAGACAGAACTGACTACAAAACTGACAACACTCTTGTCTGTCTGTCTCTGTCAGCCTGTTTGCAAACAGTTAACATTAACATTTTTATGGCTGGACCACAACAGTGGGGCCAGCCCTACAAACGCGAATGTCTGTGACTGAGTGAGTGATGAAGTTACACCATTGGTTGGCTGGATCATGTGTGTTAGGTCCAGCTATATACTAGGTTTTGACCTGGTCTTGTTTTACTGCCCATGAAGCCAAGTGTTTCTGTCCTCACTTAACACTCTCTGTCAAGTGGGAGGCCATTCTGAAGTATAGAAGCTAGTGGATGCAAATTATTGACAAAGGTGAGATGAAGGATGAACAACCTTATTACACTGCCTTTGTTTTCAGCCCTGAGAAATTCAAAATATCTGCAGGGATTTTTAAATTATTACCTTAACTAATTAAAGCAATGTTTCTGTTTACTGGCCGTACACATAAGGGTTATGTCACAAGACCCTGTGCTGTCGGTGAAGGAATGTAAAGCTGTCTATCCACATTCTGAACAATGTTATTACCTTGAAACTAGCTTAGAGAAACTGCTGGCCAGATATGCAAAGTCCTTCATTAACTGTTCCATACTAACTGTAAGACTGTTATTCCTTCAATAGTGCCTGGTGTCTTAAGTGCAACAAGAAAAATATGAAGATTACTGTTGGCATAAATGCAAGTTGCTTGTTAAAGCTGTTTTTTTTCAACCACAAAAAAGATCGATATCTGCTCCCACAATTTGGGTCTATAGCTGCTGTATTTATCTAATTATTGGACCAGGCCCAATGTGTGTTTCTTTGTGAAAAGTTTAATTAGATTTTAAATTAGTTTTGTATTTTTTCTACTTGCCTATTTATTAGCATTTGTGGGGCTTTGAGAAGGCAGTTTGCCTCCAATCTGGCTGCTGATTTTGAAGAGGCCATCTGCTCTGTCCCCCTTCTTATGGTCATGCGAGCTGTTTTCATGCATGGATGATGATTTACATCACAGGGACAACATCAGTATTTTATTATTTGTATGCAAGCTACACAGTGATCTTCACTTTTACCACGGCCTCATTTTCCCAGGCTGTAATGAGAGATTTTTGTTTGGTTGTGAGCAGGCGAGGAAGAAATGCATTATGGGCAGTTGTGGTTTCAGTAAGCTGAATGGGACATTATAGAGTCTTTTCATTTGTTCTCATTTGAATAATTCTTATATATACACAATGTATGTACTCTTGCATTTGTAATACAAAGGAGAAAAATAATGGGGGTGAAATGGCCCTTAATGCTTAGTTGAGAGGCTAAAGGAAGCTAATGTGTCTCCAAATTATTTTTGCAGTATTGGTCAGGGATATATACTCTGAAAAGTATACACACATACTCTGTTTTGTAAGTACTTATTTAATGTGACACTTTGCTTCTAAATTCTACTAGTAATTAAAGCTGGCAAATATTGACAGGTAAATAGCTGCCTTAAAGGTGATCACAGAGCAGCGAATCTGCCATTGTGTGTCCATCACTTGAGGCGGCTTTGGCTGTAAACGCGACTGTTTCCTTTTCATGAGACCCGTGCCCTCGTCTTGCTCTGCAGACACATCCATCACACTCTCTCCCAGTGCACTGCTCTGCCAGGACAAAGTAGCCATTGTCTCAACCCCCGGAGTCCCACTTTCACTTCAAGGAGAAACGTGTCTGTGGGTAACCTCTTTCTTAACTGTTTCAGTCCAAAGCTGATATGCTTGCTTTTCATTGCCTGTGCTTTGTTTGAATTTGGCCCCAATAGGAAGTTTGCAATTTGAAGGCATTTGCATGCGTTTGCATTTCTTGTTGGAGGCATTCTCTCCGTGTCTGTGCAATTCAGTGTGTGTGCGTGTGTGTGTGTGCATGTGCGTGTGTAAGCATGTGCACGTACGTATGGGTGTGCATTTGTGAAGGCGTGCATGGGCCTGTGTTTGTGTGTACAGGTATGTGTGTGAACTGTGTGCATGCGTGTCTTATGCAATGACTCCAGGATCCTGTTTGAGAGGCTGTCTGTCGTGATAGAGTAGCATACTGGTTAGGGAACTAGGCTTGTAACTCTGAGGATGTAGATTCGATTACTAGGTGGGGCACTGCTGTTTGGTCCTGGAGCGAAGGTACTAAACCTGAATTGCCGTAGGGAATTTCCAGCTGTATAAATTATTTAAAGGCAAATGAGAGAAAAAATTAAGTGTTGCATTTGGAAGTGGAACCCGTAGGGGTGAGGGCCATGACATTGGGGTCATGCTCATATTTTAGTGTTAGTTTTAGTGGGCTGTGCTCCTGAGCAGTGCACCAGTCTTGCCTGGCCACCAGGGGGCACCCATCAAAGGGTTTTTTTCTTCAGTGCCTGGCACTTTTCAATTCAGAGTGAATATTGCAATAATTTATAACTGCAGCACTTGCTGGTTTTCTTAACATGCAAGTAGGCCAACTGCAACGGCCCCAAGATCAAAGAGAGTGTCTTCTCACCAAAGTCATGTATCAATTATATTTCATTTGGGGTGTTCTGAAGAAAATTTTAAATTTTCCTTGTAAAAGCATGTCCTGCTCTGTCATTGTTTTAGTTTAATAACACCAAGGCCCTTCTGTGAGATTTAAAAATCCTTCAACTTTGACTGGAGCAATACTATGAGATGGGATTCTCCAGTTTTATCTGCTCATTTCACACAAAGTTATGGGCAGTGTATATTAAAAGCTTGGTTCAGGACAAAAAAAAAAGGGGGGGGGGGGGGGCGTGCTATGTCTTTTGAGTTTTTAAAAAATGATTTTTTCTCCCTGCTTATTTTTTGACTGTTTATTTTAAACAAACTGACTGATTTCCTAGAATTCAGAAGTCTTCTAACTAGAGTGGAGTTCTCAATAAGATCGTACACGTCACCCCTTCTGTTGAGGTGAAAAATATGCCATTGCACTGCTTTATATACTAACATTCTCCATTGTGAACTGATGAAGTGCCTTAACTCTAAATGTAATGAGTCTTTAAGGGTTAATAGCCGACCACGCCAAGAACGACGCGAAGTAAGAAAAGCCTAGGATTACATCTTGTCATACAATTTTGAACAGTTGCTATATGAAATATGAACGAGGAAGAATGAACGGTCCAAACCAAACATACTGAGCAGCATGTGACTTTTTCATCATTCATGAAGTCTCTCGCTCTCCTTGCTGATTAAAAACTGTGAATGGTGTGACGTAGAGGAACTACCTCACGAGAAAGCAGTAACTTCGTAGATAGAGAGAGAGAGAGGGTGTAGCTCCAGAGGGTGAGAGCAGTTCCCAGCTCGAGGCTTCTCTCCGCATAGGTTACTGTTGCCTACGCGAAGCGCCGTTGTGTAGCCTATTCGCTGTCAAGCGTTAACTAGGTGCTCTGGACTTGATATCTGATACAGGCACAACACTGCTTTGTAGAGGGGCTCTGTTTGCCTTATATGTGCAGTGCATGTCATTTTTGTGTGTTAAGTGCATTACGAGGGCTTAAGCTTTCTCTTCCGTCTTTCTGAAGAAGCTAGGCTACAAATGTCAGAGGAATGGTATAGAAACAAGGAGAATCGGTGTGGCTAAATTTAGAAAAATCTTGGAAGATAATCGTCGATGGAAGAATCCAAGTGAAAACACATTTCCTTATCCTGGCTAAATGCGAGTTCCATTTTAACGCGGATACACTGAACTTGCTACTTTCCCAAGGATCTGAAAGGGGCGTAGCATTAACCAACAAGCCATCCTGGTAGCTACAGTATCTTAACGGCAGTGGTGCACGTTTCGTCTGCACCATGAAGTAAGTAACCGAATGTGTAAATGATTATTTTAAACAAAGTGTGGCAACATTTTTTTAAATTCAGATTTTCGCTTTGTTAATTACTTATGTTTAGTAAGCTATAAGCTATTACTTGTGCAGTAAAACAAAGAAATTACTTTTTTAAATGTCAGCAGTTTTATAGATATTTGATGAATCAATTAGGTTTATACGACCGAATAAATATAATTGATAATTTGTTTTTATTTGAATGAAAAAATATAGCAGTCACATGTATCAATTGCTGAAATCTTTGTCGTTATGTTGCAGATCACACTCTTTGAATATAACGTATCTCGGTTGGAAAATGCATTTGGCGTAACAATTATTGAAACAACTGATTTTGCCGAGCCCTTTTAAAACCGTAATGGCAAACGAGATTGGTTTCCATAATCGGAGTATAGTGGAAAAATATATTAGTCACAAACTCTTGAAAAGGGGCTATGTGTGGGAATTCCATTTGACCGAAGAAACGGATTCTCCAAATAATAGCTTAGTGGATTCTTCAGACTCCTCGCCCGTTTTGGCACGGAGGGCACAGACAGCTGCTTCCCCCGTCTTCAACCGGATTCCCCAACCGGACCCGCACGCTGCGCTTCACAGGGTTTTGCGAGAAGCGGGCAACGAAATTGAAAGGATGTATCAACGAGACTTTGCAGAGATGTCACAGCAGCTGCATTTCACACCTAACACCGCACAAAGGAGATTTACGTCGGTTATTGAAGAGCTGTTCCGGGATGGGGTCAATTGGGGTCGAATTGTTGCCTTCTTCGAGTTCGGAGGGACGATGTGCGTTGAAAGTATGAACAGAGAGATGTCGGCCCAAGTCGATAATATTGCGAGCTGGATGACGGAGTACCTAAATGGGCCGCTGCAGAACTGGATCCAGGAGAATGGCGGTTGGGTATGTTAAATCGTTTATGTCTTCATATCATTGTTAACAATTCGCAGTCTATCACCTGGCAAGCAAGGGAGCTTTGTAAATGATACAAGAGCACAGACGTCCCGTTTTAAGGTCAGGTGGTTTGCATATAGTGTTTTCCACCAATAGGATGTTCTCTTGTCGTCACACCTCCCACACGCCTTCTATAGTGACCTAATGGCGTTCTGTCATCGCGAACTTTCAATATGGCATCTGCTGCGCGGTTGTAAGGTTAAGCATATTTTATTTGAGGAGTCCAAGGTTCACATCCTCTTTAGTGCTGTTTGTTTGGACAAGCAAAACCGGCTTAGCTAGAGAAAAAGACCAGCTAGAAATGATTATTCAGAGGTAGGCTATCTGCTTTCATTGTAGCCTAGCATATGCTTCCTGCCTCCCGCTTGCTTTCCATTTCCCACTGTTAGTTTAGAACACGATAATGTCTGACAGTGATAACTGGCCATTCAGCTCGTCATCTTACCAGGGTCGTCTTTTGATGCAGCGCACCCTCTCGGAATTATAGTGACAGCGCATGCACAGAATGGATTCTTGGAACCTCTTGTCCATGACATATATTATTCTTTTTCATATATTCACGACTGTGCCCACGTTTGTACTTAATATTAGCTAATAGTAGTGGTATGATAGTGGTACGAAAGGATAAGGAGCTCGAACTCCTTTCTAAGTAATTGTCCAAAAGAAACGACTACTGATTTGTTTCATTTCCATCTGCGGCATGAATACGTCCTTTTATTTGGTCCAATTCGTGCTCTGCTCTCTGTTTCTGTAATTTAGTCTTCTGAACAATGGTCACTTCATTAATTTTTTTTAAAGGTTAATCACGAGCTCGGACCAAGTCTCAGGTAAAGTAATTAAACACACCTCTGTGAGAATAAGGCTATATGCTTGCCTCACTTTTTCCTCTACATTTGAACGATTACGTGTGACCATTCGTTCAATGTAATCTTTTTGGTCATATCATTAGTAGGACCTGCGGACTTCAAAAACAATACTCTGAAATTAACAAATTATCATCTTGGAAAAACAGCAGTCCACAGACTTCCCTATTTCAGATCCCTGTTCGTAGCCCGTTTTTTGACCCCTAATTCCCAATACAGTGAAATGGCCCCATTGTAGTGTCTCTCATATCTAGATATGAAAAGCAGTAAATCCTTGGCTAAGTTAAACAGTACTACAGTCAGTAAGCACGAAACACACTTTTCATGGGATACTATGTCGTTCATAAGATGACATTCTGTCATCAGGTTTTCCTTTTACTTACGACGGACTTCCCCAGGCTAGCTTAAGTTGCTGAAGCTGCTCAGGCCTGAGTGGGAAACAACTGTAAAGTTGCAGTTAAATGATGAACTATTAATGCCGCTTTTTATTAGCACACAGAGCTCAGTCCAGTGCAGTAACTGATTTAACATAAGTATTTCAACTGTCATGTAAGTTTTTGGTTATAGACCTCTAAGCATTTTATGGAAAAATATGTACCCTTCATTGTCAGTATAGGCTATCTAATGGTATCATCTGTGCAAGTATATTTTTTACAGACACTAACCATCCTCAGTCTGTTAGGATCTCTCATTTGGATAGGACATATGTTACTACGATCATATGGGCAGCATAATTTCAGCAGGGTAAGCACTGGACTGGCGGGGGTGGGGGCGGGGGGGGGGGGGGGGGGGGGGGCTAATATGGCTGGTAATGGTCAGTATCCCAGAGACAGAAGGTGACAGGAATTTGGTATCTTTTTTTGTATCCATTCATTAAGGATGAACCTTTAATCTGATTATGAATTGTGGATAAAGAAAAAACACATTTCCTCTAATCAGCTTCACATAAAGCAGGTCAGTAACAAAATCAGTCTTTTGCATCACCAGAATATCTTTAACCAACATGACCTGGATAAATTATTTCCTTTATGTATGGCAAGTCACCTACATTGAGGCTGAAAACAAAAGTATCATACCCAAGTGAAACTTAATTTTCTTTAGGTAGTTTAAAAGTTTTAATGTGTGAAACACTGCAAAAAAAGTTACAGGCCTTTTTGATTGGTGTGCAAATGCTGAAGCTGGGTTTCCCCCTCTTCATTTAAGATTTTTTAAGGGGAAGTTCCTTTTTTATCTGTAATTTACGATCATACACATAAGCTTAGGTGATTTGACTTATGCTCGATATTTTTTATTTTCCAGCAGAGTGAATACCTTGAATACTTAAAATACTTGTGTTTGGTTCTGATTTGTCTTTGAATGAAGACGGAATGATGGTGGTGGATCATAGAGAAGGAATGACCGAAAACTTGTACACATATACCGTGTAACTTTTCTGAAGAGTTAAAATTGTTACCAAAAAAACAAAAACAAAAAACAAAACAATGTGACCTAGACATGCTTCACGTCAGTAAACCAAATAAAAAGAGACACTAATCAGCATATGCTCTCATGGCAAAAATATTGCACCTGCACTTGAATTTGACCAAACCCCTATGAGCTTTTTCACTGACCCAGGCTTGGCCATGCTTATTTTTAAGTACATTCAACTGAAATGATTATGCTGGTCTCTGAGATAGCCAATTAAAGTACAGAAAGTTGTGAACTATTCCTTTTTTCTGTTGTTGCTTTTTTTGATTTTACAATGATGTGAAGAATTTGAGTTAAAGCAATGGCGTTACATGCTAGTTCTGCTGCAGAGCTTGTTAAAATGAGGGATGTATCACAGTACTGTTGTTCATCAGTTTTCATTGGCTGGAATTTCTTCATCTCATTTGCCAATGTTGTGTTCTGTGCAATTTGTATTTTTACAAATGAAAGGCACCACAGTTGTCAGACAAAAGAGGGCTTGAAGCAAGTGTTGATATTGGCATAATCTCTCAGATAGACACAGACTAGTCAGATGCCCTGTATTCTTCCTGAAAATGTCCTCTGCCATCTCTGCCATTAGCTGCATGCTTTGTTTTAATGAACCTCTAAATTAATGCACTTCGTTAATCTGCATTTTAAATCACGGGATAATTGAGCCACTGTGGCGAGTCTTACAATTATTTTAAACAACCTACCTGGCAGCCTGCTTTAACCTGAACATGTTAATGAAATTAATGCTATTTTAGCCCCCTTTGCTTAACGATGCATCAGGTTCACAACCCAGCTGTTTTTCCACATATTGGTGGAATCACACATTTCTGGCTGTACCTGTTAGCTGCAAAAAAAACTTTAATTACTGAGGAAAAGGAGAGAACTATGGTGTGACAGTTTGTCTTGACAAAGCTATATAAATAGGCTGACATTACCTCAGATTTTTAAAAGGCTATATGGCGTATTCAGTTTTATTTTATTTTATTTTATTTTTTGCTTTTTTAAAAGCTACAATCGTTTTATGAACACATTGCACACAAACCCAGAGGAGAGATGGTTATTTGAGTCCTGCGTGTTTTTCCATAGACCATCTGCTCCGGCTAGCTGAGCTATGTTGCAACAGACTGGTACGGTCCCATCCAACACAGAGGTCGCAGTGTTGATTTTTTTGTGAAAATCGGGTAAAGTTTAGAGTGCCTGAGGTCTACTGTCTCCAGAAGTGAGGCAAACAGCAGTAACCTTGTCAGCGCTGGAAAAAGAAAACGATGTTTGGATGTTTATTTGTCTTCATTGAAAATAGAAAAATGTGGGCTGTTAATTAGCCCACTGGTACCATTTGGAGGGAAAGAGAGAGTACGAAAAAAGCAAATTAGTATGGAAAGGTTTCCACCTCTGCTTTCCTGTTATTGCAGCTTGCCGTCGCTCCAGTTAGGTGTGCCTTCTTTGTTGTTTAGGGCCTGTAAGTGGATTCTGTCAGTGTCCTTTCCCTCCCACCCCACCTCCCCCCCAGTTTTTAAAAACCGCATCTTCTCCAGCAAGGCTGTCTTTCTTTTTTTGTTGTTTTTGTTTCCATCTCTAAAAAATTTCCCCTCTTTTGCATCTCCTCGCAGCGCTGCAGTCTAGGCGAGCTCGGAGCCCTGCGTTTCTCCTGCAGTCTGAGGGATAATGAGGCCCCGCGTCGTGTCGCCTAGCGCTGCGCGGCTTGCCTTGTCAGCGCGCGGATGGCTGCCGCGCCCACGCGCCGCGCACCTGTGTTTATCCGCGCTGCGTTCTTTCGCCCCGCTGTTGTTTCGGCGAGCGAAGCCGATTGGACGGCGGAGGCTCCTCGGCTTCCCGAATTGCACGTCTGACCCCGCTTTGTGTAGTCTGGTGGCGCGAGGCGCTCTTTAAAACGCCGCGTGGGAAGAGAGTTAAAACGGCGCATACCTCTCATTTGGGGAAAGTGAATCAGCACTGAGGGAGCCGGGAACCAGAACACTGTAATCTCGCAGAGTTTTTAAATGTTCTTCACTTGGACACACTCCAGCCCTCAGCTGTTAGGTGCAGGACTGTTTTGGTACTTCTGGGAGGAAACTGAGTAGCGTCATAAGTGAAGCTGTAAGGTGCCACCATTGAAATCCAGTAGATCTGTCTTACAGGACCTTATCTAAGCAAATGACACTTTTGGGTTTGAGTACAGTAGTCTGTATTAGGATTGATGCACGTGAGCAAGTTTATGTTAGAGAAAAAGACACAGCAGGGCTTTGTGGACATAAATCAATACAGAGTTCTTAATGGATCAAAATCTTTCTAATAAAAAAATCCTGTGCAGTATTTGGGTGTACCACTTAACCAACTTTCAAAAATGCAGCCGAAATGGCAAATAGTGGCTCAATAGTTGAGTCCTAGGCATGCATTGTGGAAATGGTTATATGGTCTGTACTTTAAAAAATATTTCTTGCTCATTTATGGTATTTTTTTTGTTTACGGTGGCAGAATTTCTTCTTTTCTTGAAGTTGACAAGCCAGTGTTTTGTTTGTGGCTGTTTATGCATTATCAGTTTGGGGGTCACTGAGGTTAACTGGGAACTTATTGCTTTTGTAAGAAACAAACAAAAAAGCAGCAGCTACTTGTCTTTGTTTTCGGAAGTTCCATATAAGCTGGTTTCACAAGACTGAAGGTGCTGGGTTGTCTGGCAGGCACCTTAGGTTCTGGGTTGCTGGGTGGCACCTTAGGCACTGGGTTGCCTCTCAGGCCTGTCAGGTGCTGGGCTGCTAGGCAGGCCCCTTAGGTGCAGATTTGCCCATTAAGCTCCACAGGTGCTGGGTTGCCTGGCAAGCCCCTTGAATTCTGGGTTTCCAGGCAGGCCCCTCAGGTATGCTGGGTTGCCAGGTAGGCCCCTTGGATGCTGGGTTGCCGGGCAGGTTCCTCAGGTGCTCGGTTGTTCTGAGGTGCTGGCCTGATGCACTTTCTCCTCACACAGGGGCTGTGGGGGCAGGTGAGGAAGTGTTTGGGTGTGCAGAAGGCTGCCGGTGCAGACTGCTGCTCCTTGATGTGGTCAGAAACCTGCAGGCTCACTCGTGGGAGGCAGGAGGGAGAAGGGGGGGGTGGCGGAGGTAGACGGGGGGGCCGAATCTGGGCTGCACTTTGCTTGTAAACAGCCGGGTCTTTAATCAGCCTCTGTTTTGTCTGATTTGAGAGCGGGCGGGCGGGCGGGCGGACTGAGCGCACCTGGAAAACGGCGTGGGGGAGAGGGCGGGGGCCGGGGCGGGGGTGGGGTACCCTCCCACACACCGCGCTACCGCAGCGAGCTGCATTGTGACTGCCGGGCCCTGCTGATTTCAGTGCTACCGTGGGCCCCTGTCGGAGATCGGGTTTCCAGTGGGAGTGGAACAGATCTGTTCCACGGTGGAGAGGAATATGGAGGCGAATGTAGGGGGGGGATGCGGGGGGGGTTGGTGTGCATGGTGGGTGGGCGGCTGCTTGGGGCTCCTAATATAAAAAGTGCCTGACACTCAGGGGCATGTTTTAATCAGTGCGTCTCCTCTGCTGTAGAGTTTTGAAAGAAGGTGGGACAGGGAGAAACCTACAAATCCTGACGAGTGTGACATGTTTTTGAGGATTAAAAGAGGAATCTGAGCTGTGCCTGACAGCAGCAGTCAGTCCTTTTCCTGTGGAAAGGCTGTTTTTATCCACCCTGTATGAGCGTGTGTGTGTGTCACATGCTTGTAAAATATCATAAATATTAGGTGGAGGGGGGGGGGGTGGGGGAGATGCTCGACAGTCAAACAGAATGGAACTGCTGGTTGCCAGGGTGGTGTTGTCTGTAAACATCTGTTCATTCTTTTTCTTGCTCATGAAATATCAGCAGATTTACCTGAGAACATTCGCTGTGCTTGCATTCGTCCCTTTGAATTGAGTCTGCTTTCTGTTGACTAAGAATGCAGTCTGGGGCTCTGGTATTTACAGGGTTTTTCCATCTCTTTGCCCCGATGGGAAAGTTCAGTAAATACCACCGAAAAGTAAGCGACAGGGTAGCACAGTGGCATTTTGAACAGCCAGGACTCTGCCACAGACGCTTCATGTTTACATTGGGACTGAAAACAGTGCTCCAGGTTGTGTACCACTCTACCAAGCTTTCAGCCTTTCAGCATTCAGCAACTCCCACCCCTCTCTTTTTGGGAAGCCCCCCCCCCCCCCCCCCCCCCCCCCCCCCCCCCCCTTCAAAGAGGGCATTCTTGCCCGTTTCCCAAGTGAACTGGATTCGCGCCAGCCAGAGTTTCGGTTTTCGACCCTACCTCTGCTCTCTCGGCACAAAAGGAAACCTGTCTGTCTTTTTGTCTTTCTTTTTTTTTTCTTTTAACGAAAAAACTTTTGAACCATGTGGGGCCCCTTCAGAAAAGGCTGCTTTCGCCGCCCACATACACAGAGATGTCAACGCCTGTGACAGGCTCCTGGAGCCATTTACAGTAAATCCCTTCTCCCTTCCAGCACATACGAGAGCCGAGACACACGAACGCACGCGCGCACACGCGGGTGCACACAACACACACAGTCTTTCCATAACCCCATTCTCACACGCTCTCAGAAGCGTACGCACACTCACATTCACTCTCACACACAGACTTTGGTGCGCACACTTATACATCATTATGAATCTCAACATGGATTTTGTACACACCCACACACATACTTGTTAATGTACATTTTAGCTTGAATGTAAAGCAAGGCCCAGTCAAGTTTGTGAACCTGACCGCAGGACAGAGTCTTGCCCTCTCCCTGAAGCTGTAGCTTCCATAGCCTGTTGCACACAGTAGTTATGAAAACTTCAAGATGTCCTAATCGTCTACAGACTAGGCCATGAGCCCTTTTGCCTTGAGGGGAAGACTGTTTTGCCCATTTTGGATAACCGTGACGTGGAGTGCGGTGTGGGTGTGCTAGGCGGGGTGTGCAGAAGGCCATGTCCTGAGATGAAGCTACGCCCCGTTGCCAGACGCACTGTGAGAGCCGACCCCCCTCTCTGGTACCTCCAGGTCAGGTCTGCCTCCTGCCACTGCCATCTGCTGCTCTGTTTACTCCCCTTAGAGCAGGGCCTGTCATGTCTGAAATGTGGCCCTGAGCACAGAGCCAGAGCAGCCCCCCCCCCCCACAAAACGCTTGCCTTCTCATGGCCCCCAGAAACACCTGCCCTCTTGCTGGCCCCAAAAACAAGGCATGGCTCTCACAGGCCCCAAAACAAGGCCTTCCCTCTCACAGGCCCCAAAACAAGGCCTTCCCTCTCAGGGGCCTCAGAAACACCTGCCCTGTCACAGGCCCCAAAATGCCTGTTCACTCACAGGCCCCAAAACAAAGCCTGTCCTCCCACGGGCCCCAGAAAAATCTGCCCTCTTATAGGCCCCAGAAACACCTGCTCTCTCACAGGCCCAAAAAATAAGTTCTGCGCTCCCACAGGCCCCAAAAATTCCTGCCCTCTCACAGGCCCCAAAACAAGGCCTGCACTCTCACAGGCCGCAAAACAAGGCCTACACTCTCACAGCCCCAAAAATGAGGCCTGCCCATCGCCCGTTTCCAGGTGGCTGGGGTTCAGCAGCCTTCAGAACGCTGCAAGGCGATTTTGCGAGCTCCTCCCCCAAGCCCCTGTCCCTCGTTCCCCTCCTCAGAAGGGTCGACTCCGCTGAGAGTGATGTAAACTGACACTTGTTTTTCCAGAGGCGTGAACTCATTTTCACCTGCTGCTCTGCATATTCAGGCTGCCTTTCACCTGCATTTCCATGTGTTTGAGACTCTAATGTAGCCCAATCACATTAGCAGTCAGATTAAAGGACAGCATTGGCTGCTGGGCCAAAAATGACTGTGTCGCCAAGAGGCTGTCATTTCACACACACTTCCAACAGAGACTTTCAATTAGATTTTCCCACAGAAAAGCTGAAGTGACCCTTTCCAATGCGTGGTCCTCGCAAATAGTATATTCAGATATTTTGCACACAAAGCCCCACATTCTTTTTTTCGTTTGCTCCTAGAGTTACTTTTGCTCCATTAAACACACTTTCCTATGCACTGAAAATATTATAATTAAATCCTGTGGTAATGTGTCCAGTGAGAAAGGACAGAAAGCCTTTGTTTTAATCAGGACTGACTTTTGCTCTGATTGAAATCAAAGGTGGGATCTTAGTGTCATGTGGTTATAGTGGATTTGCTGTACTATAACAGGCTGTCTAAATGTACTGCTGACATGGCATGACATAAGTTAACTCTTAGTGATGTGTTTACAGTATGTGTCCAATGGAGTTGGTGCGAAATAATTCATGTTATCAGAAAAAAATACATATTCCAAACCTTTGTTTTCTTTACTTGTGGGTTGTGTGTAGTCGGCTATAATCAAAGGCTTAGTTTGGCTATAAAGATGCCATTGAAAGCTGAGAGACGTGCAGTCTGTTTCTATGGAGAATATTGCATTTTTTGACCTTATTGTGTAGCTTAAGTGTTCTTTTGTGACAGTGCCAAGGATCTGGCCTAGGGATCTTGTCAAAAACAACGTGACATTTCGCAGAAGGGGAAATTCAAGGACAGGTTATCACTTGTTGTTCCCAGTGGGCCAGCTTCTGCTCAAGGTTTGGAGTCGTTTTTATTTTAATTACCACTTTGTTGATTTGTAAGGACTAGCATTCTTAACAGTTCAGAGGCCTCGTAAGAGCTTACTGTTAAGTTCATTCACAAGTCCTTTTCCCATTTCAGACCATGTTTATTGGAAACAATTTGTGGTTTTTACAGAGTTTGGTGTTTAGTGATTTCTGACCTTAGTAGTCACAGATGGTGAATCCAGTCCTTAATGAACATTTTGTGTATAATGATATTTATCAAGTGCCTGTATGTGCAATTAAGTATTCTGACCTCAGGTCTGTCAGCCTTGAACCTGGTCTTCCTTCAAAAATCAATGATACAACCCACTCGCTCTACCAAACCAGCAGAATTTTGAATAGAATCGGCCGAAAAAATACAACACCCTGCCCAAAGGTTGTTTTTTTCCCCACGGAAAACCCTCTGATCTCTCTTGGAATCATGAAGGACCAGGATTTGTGAGTCTGTCAATGCCCTGTTTGTGCATAGATAATGATTTCATTGTTCACAGGCACAGCAAATCTAAAGACGACTCTCCAAACCCTTTCACTGGAGGAGCTGGCCTCCCCTTTGTTTTAGAAACAATACAGTTGCCACCCTGCACAGGGAGCACACTGCAAAACAATGGGATCAGTGACCCATGTCTAATGGGGAGGGAACCCTTTGTAATGTCTCAGGAGAAATCTAAACTGACATTCGTTCCTTAAAAAAATACACAATATGCGATGATATTTTGGTTTATTATTGGTAGTTTGAGCGCTCGGAGGTAGAGATCAGTTCAAACCCATTGTTTCTTTTTTTTCTTTTTGTCCTTCCACGCCCTGGCCACTTATTTTGGGATGTTTTACTGCAATTTTAGGAATGTCAGGCGCAGCTCGGGGACTGTAAATAAATAAATGGACGAGATTTGGGTGTTGTTTTCCTGAGTGGCCAGTTTTGGGTGTGGATGGTTCATTCTGGGTGGACAATTGCCGGTCGGGTCAGCGAAGTTCATCCAGGAACTTGCTTTGTGCTGAGCTAACGTGCGCAGTAATGACATGGCTGCTGCTTGCTACTTATCAGCCCTGTTCTGATAGTATGGACACCTGCTGAATAGGGAGGGAGGGAAACAGAACTCTACAAAGCGCTACTCCAGATTAGCAAATCTCCATTTTGTGTCGTTTTGGCTTTTTTATACATTGCCACGCTATATATATATTTTTCTTACAACACAATGTAGTGTTCTTTCTATTTTGAGCATGAAATGCGAGGCCATTGTTTGTCGTTTTAACTGACAGGCAGACGTAGGCCCCGGGTGAAAAGCAGACATAAACGAGTAACTGAAAGGTAGGTTCACCGGTTCACTTTAAAGACCTCCTTTGAAGCTGCCCAGGGGGCCTTGGCTTCCCTCTGTCCCACGGCAGCCAATGAGGGGAGCAGCGTGCAAGCCCACACTCTCCCCTGGAGACAGCGCACAATGACAGCAGGCAGCTCGCACATGGGAGACGCTTCTAAGGATAGTTTCCCCATACGAGTGTCAGTTATGTGTCGGTGTGTCAGTTATGTGTCGGTGTGACAGTTATGTGTCGTTGTAACAGTGGCACTGCATTTGTTCCAGAGACTGAAGCCCCACTCCTCGATCTATGCGCATCTCAGTTAAAGTGAATGATCTTAAATGAATATTTGAATTCGGACATAACAGTCACTACTGCTAATAGAAAGCAATGGAGTTCTAGAACACAGAGAACACTTTTTGAACTGGGCACTGCTAGCTGTCAAATACAGTTTGTCACGTTTCAGGAGTCCGCTCAATGTTCAGTTACAGTGTTGCTACCAGACGTGTGGTGCAGACCATAGGGTGTCTTACTCTCAAACCATTGATGAATCCACCTGCATGGGTAGGGTTCGAGCCATGGCATGGCACTTTCTGGTCTGTGAACCCTTCTCTGTTTGTAACCATCTCTGCTTTCTCTCTGTCTGAATAAAACCAAAAATAGCAAAGGAGGGTGGGTTGTGCTCTCCTTTCTAATGAATAAAAATAAATAAAATAATAATTGCAATGTTGTGGCACTATAATGCTTTTATGGGCAATGACACACTTTATAGTGGCTCCTGCAGACTTGCGTTGGTGTGCTCACCAGTCACGCAGTCTGTGGGCCTCGACTGGCACAGTTTGAAAGCAGTGTTACGGCTCCACTTCCTTTTGTCGCCTTCCTTTTATTGGATGTACTGCCGTGTCTCAAGACCATTTATGGCATGCGAGTTGAGTTCATTCCTTTATATTATTTGCTTCCTGTGGTAGGAATCATCTGGTCAGACCAGATTCTTCACCACAGATTATGATGCCACTTCCTGGACTTAAGGTGTTCAGGTGCTTGCAAAAAGGGATGATTGCAGTCATACATTCTGATGAATCTTTGGTGCCTGCAAGCCCAGGGCCGTGTTTCTGTCGTGACTGCCGGCGGACGGCGTGGGAGGAGAGGGAGCTGGCACCGCGGCCTGGCTCTCGTACCCTGCGGTGGACGGCCCAAGGCTGGCGGTTTTCGTGCCAGAATGCGAGCCCTGCTAGGCCGCTAGCTGAGTAACGCAGTGCCCGTCCCAGGGCAGGTACGGAAGTGTGAAACCAATATCGCACCGTTGCCCCGGAGGCGAGGTGCGAATCTGGGCGGGGAGCCAGTGCGGTGGCAGACCGGCTCTGATTGGGCACCGGCACCACAACCCCCTCCGTCCCCAGACTGATGTGCACGGCATGGCACCATGGGTATTATTCCAGCAGTCTGAGCCCTGTTCCGGAGGCATGGGGCGTTTGCTGTGGTTCGACAGGAACAGGAAGCCTCTGTGTGTGTGATGCAACAGCTTCAGCGTTTGCCAGGAAACATTTTGAAATGTTGCTCCTGTCTCAGGGCCTCAAGTTTGGAGAAACACAGTTTATAATCTGCATTTTATTTGAGCTTCTTTTTTTTTCGAGTCCAGTTTTTGTATTGTTTTTTAAATTAAGCCAGACAAGTGTCTCAGAACATAAATTAAACATTACTCCAAGTCACCCCCGCCCCCATCTGCGATCCAAAGATTTCTTTGAAAGACGCATTCACCACTAAATCATAGTTGCATAGTTGTAAATAGCTGTAAATTGTGCTTACCATGCATCTCTGCTTGGAGGCCCTTATCCTGAGTAATGGATGTTCAGAGATATTTTTAACTAGACACTTAACTGGTAGAGTTGGACAGCATCTCCCAAATGATCTGAATCTTACATCTTTCCTGCACTGAAAAATACAGTGCTGATGGGTTTCGACATCCGAATACCTCTGCTTTGTGTGTCTTTCCGCTTTCAAATTTATGAGGCATACGTGTTACAGATCATTTGCATAAACTTAGAAGAGGAGCCATTACTGTATTTTGAATTTAAATTCTGTGCATCATAAACAAAGATTTAAACAATCATAAAAATTACGAAAGAAATTCATGTTACATTACTGATGATGTCAGTCCTTTTTACTTTTTCACTGCGGTAAATAATGGATTACAATCTTTTGACTCATGGTTAAGTGTGTGAGAGATTCAATAATTAAATCACATATACCATACAATTCTGTAGAATGTACTTATCTGCTTTATATCACTTTTGACCCATAAAGCTCACATAACACTACACTATAATAATTTGGTTCTGACATTGTAGAACATTATTGAAATGCAAGGAGAAGTCAGTGGAACATTATGTTTTAACTGTGTTTTGTAGTGCCGCATTCATTTTGAAGAAGAAAAGGATGAAATGTACAGTGGTAAGAGACACCTCCACAGGCATTCTGGTGAGAGAAAGGTACGCTAGGTTTAGAGAAAGGACGGCCAGTATGTCAGTGAAAGCATGTAAATCGATAAGCATCAGCATTTTTTTTTCAGTTTGCAAATAAGTCCGCGATGGTGGCAGCTCAAATTCCTTTTTGGCGGACACCCACTGCACCCCCCCCCCCCCCAACATCTCTCGTATCCAGCTTTGATGTGAGTTTATAGGTTATAGAGTGTGGGAAAACTACACCCTTTCCTTTGTGAAAGGATATGAGGGAATCTCTATGTGCATTCCAGTCAGATAAGGGTATGCTCACTTTTCAGGTTAGGTAACTCTGAATCCACACGGTCCATGAGGGGTTTGGGATAACTTGTTATTGTTTGGGTTAGATCTTTTTTTGTAGGGGTGGGAGGTAAAGGAGCAACAGATTTATATCAGGCATCTTGAAAATATCTGTGTTACCCTTGGAGAACTGTTTTGGAAGCATGGCTCATTTTAAGCACTGTACCCAAACATTGGCTTTACGAGGTCAGTTCCTAAACCAACTCTTAATTTTTCCTTTTTCGTTTGCCATGTGGGATGGGGCCAGACGTGAACACAGGCGTCTAGACTTGATCAGCTGTAATAAATGAGCCCGTTCAGTAACATAAATAAAGAGCATTTTATGTGAAAATGAATGCACATTCATGGAATGCACATAATTGTTGGAAGTATTTGAAGTACATACAGAGGCCTGCAGTATAACTTCAGAGCAATAGTAGAGCCCTGGCTTCAATATTTTATTCTCAGCTTTGACTTACAGACATCGTTATTTATTTCATTTTTTTATTTTTAAAACAAATTTTAGCAGTCACTTGCCAAAATCTGTTAAAGAATCTGCGTCTAATGTAGTTAAAGAAAAATGTTTTGATTGAATCCAGACTGTTCTTAACCTTCTTTCTCTTGTTTTGATAGGATAAAACCAGTTACTATAGAAAATACTGTATGTGTTTCACAATAGTTACTACAGAAGGATTATTATTTCACAATAATAATGCACCAAGGGACAGAATCACAAAGGGAGGTTGTTCGGTTATATCAGAAAATGGAACTTGGAACGTGGAACTCGGAATAGCTACAATACAAAGGGAAGCCCTGGGGGTGGCATTCTTACTACTAAGGTGGGTTTGGCCTTATATTACAATAACTGAAGACAGTTCAGTAACGCAGGGAGAATTTTAGCAGCATTCCAAGCTGTACGTAGTGAAAAACATTTCCTCCAAACAGTTATGTTGGCTGTAAGGCCAGTGTGTTTTGTATCGAACAAAAAGAATGGCGCTAATATATGGGCGTAATCTTGTGGTTCTTTGTGGGGGTTTTGCTCCAGAGAACCATTTCTTGCTTTTCCCCCAAGTCTCAGCTTATTTCTCCTGTGATAAACTGTTCGGCATGTAGCAAATCTAGCCGTGAGACTGTCAAAAGCTATTCAGCTGCAGGTGAGTTCTTCATTACCAGCGAAGTCAAGCTAAGAAATGAAGCCAGGATAAAGCACACATTCCTTAGTTACAAAGCACCCGACAGGTGTTATCGGAGATGGTGGTGGCAGCGGCGGTGACTGAAATTCTTTGATCTCAAGAATAGTTAGCAGGGAAAGGCAGTGTGGGTGAGGGGAGGGGGGGGGGGGGGCAATGCACGATGCGATGGATAAAACCCAGACCACATCAGACGTTCAGCTCAGGGAAACCAGGCATCCAGGAATGAGGACAGAGGTGGCCTGGCAGGGAGGCCATGTCCCCCAGGCCACAGTCTCCTGGTGTGGGCAGAGGGCGTCGGTGCGGAGCGCGTGCTGCTGCCGGGGATTACAAGACCAGATGGGTGATTTAGTGTCCCTTTGTGCCTCGAGGGCGTTCCGAAAACCTTGGTCTGAGGAGAGATCAGCAGTAGGGGGCCCTGAATCCCACAGCAACCCGTTCAGCGGAGCCTTTTGCATACACATTCATTGCAGTAAGTTATCATGCGTGTGAGGTTCGTATAGCTACCTTCTCATTGGCGGATGGCATGATTAGCTGTTGTAATGATTAGCGGGTGCAGAGAATGCAGGAAGGAGAAGAGATGCTGTTTACTGCTGTTGGATTCCCTCATTTGTGCTGTTTTGCCATCTAGTGGCAGAACAAACATACTGTCATAACCTTGGGGGGAGCAACAGCCATTGCCAAGACTGTCTCGTCACAGCCAAAATTATATACATGAAAAATGTTGAAGGGAGTCATAGATGGAGTGTTACTGTCATAGATGTTTTGTCAATCTGATGTTTTTGTGCCTTAAGCGGTCATACGGTGGATGGTTTGTGAATTCCATAATGCCAATAGTGGTCTTTATTGTCTAATATTCAGGCAAAGCCATGGGTTTGGATAAGGATCTTTGAAGAATGCCACAATTCAGTGCACTAGCTAGCCACTATAAATCATAAATATAATCGCAAAGTGAACAGGAAAGGGTGGGGGTGGGGTGTCCCTTTGGAGTCTTTTTTTC
The DNA here is from genome assembly GCF_013347855.1 of Anguilla anguilla. NCBI lineage: Eukaryota > Metazoa > Chordata > Actinopteri > Anguilliformes > Anguillidae > Anguilla > Anguilla anguilla. The sequence goes on along the minus strand of NC_049208.1, from coordinate 15,111,416 downwards.
TGGGTAGAGCAGGAGAGTGGGCAGGGCAGGATGTTCTGGACATAAAGTCTGAGTGTTTGCCCTTTCACAAGACGTTCTAAAGGACGTGCCATTACGTCATATTCTCCACATTCTCCCTATTTCTTTATATTCTGTGCAGTATAACCTATTCTCTACTGTCAGTACTGTACATGCTCTATTCACTACATTTTATATGCTATACTACATACTTCTATATTCAATTTCTATAGTAGTCTGTACTGAGCATTCTATATGTATATTATGGTGAGTCTTTGCTTGGTGAAAGACAGCTCTCTCTAATGAAACCTCTTACAGTTGTGTAGTCACTCGTCATAGAAACGGCTTCCTCCTGAGATGACGGGGAACCGCAAATAAAAACCCCCAAAATGTCTGGGATTTCCCCTCATCAGTGTGTCACTTTTACTGATTTTAGTCTGTTGTCCTTCCCGAACCTCCCCTGAGGCACCCTGTATGTCACGCTCAAAACTTCTCAGAAATGCCTATGAGATAATGATCGACAGAACCAACTGCTGGAGAGACAGGCCCCGCAGTCAATCCTACACACTGTTTCAGGTGCTTTATTCCCACCAATGAAAAAACGGTTTGAGGGGAAGGCCCCGCAGCTGAAGGGGTTCTTCGGTAAGTCCTATTTAGACAGCCAACTGTGGGCTCGCCACATTCAACGGATGCTACAGAGACTCATTCTGAAAACCCAGATGAGTAAAACTGATCTCGACTCCTCTGTCTTCAATTCAAAACGAGATTTTGGATGGAAAAAAGTAATGTTTTGACGCTTATGCAAATTTCAAAGATGTAAAATCCCCTTTCGATAAAAGCCTTACCTCTCCTTTATCAGTGAAACAGACGTGAAAATCCCCTCCTGATATTCTGGTATTCCCCAACCCTGCAAAAAGAGAACTAACAAACCTGCAAGAGCACCTCTTATAACGAAAAACCGAATTCACCTGCTTAACTTTAAGTCATACGGTTATACGATACAATCATTTTGTTTTGTATAAAAAACTAGTATTAGCAAAATTTATAACTGACATGAGTAATCATTCAAGGGTTCCTTTAAAAAAAAGTTTTACAATAAAAGCATTCCTTATTGGGCTTCATCTTTACTTCTCCACCCCTTTCCCGGATTGTCTCTTACTGGAATCAGTGGATCATTTTCAAATGTTTTCCCTAAATTGGCTCTGCTTTCCGGCTCATTGATTCCCTCTGGAAGACATGCTCCGTCAAGCTCTACAGCTTACCAGCTGCATAAATGCATTGTAACACAAGCATTTTGATTGAATGATTGATTGGTTGCCTGGTTGATTGATTGATTGATTGATTGATTGATTGACATGCATTTCTTAAAACCTCTCATGGAGTTGTGCGCTTTTCAAAACAGACTGCTCTGGTGCGGGATTGAGGACTCGGTGTCTGGATTCAGACCTTCCTGTGCGAAGAGCACAGCTCACATCTCTCAGTAGAGTACATTTCCACCTCACCTGTCACTGGGAACTGAAGCTAGCCCATCAGACAGAGGCTGAATGGCACTTAAACATGCTGTGAGAGAGGAAATGCTGTGGGGGGGGAGTGGAAGGCCTCATGTTCATGCCGCTCTGTACAAGCCCTCTGAATTCACACTGGAGACAGAAGACAGGCTCTTGGCCCATTTCCAGGGGGGCTGCTTAAGAGTTTTAACTCCTTGAGCGTTTGAGAGGCGCCACAGATTCAGTGCCTGGCGAGAGCGTTTGCAGTGATCCCTTTCAGATTCTGAGCGAAAAAAGAAGAGACTGCAGTTATTATGCAGTTTGTAATCCAATACCCGAATTGCATCTTTGGTCTTCATGTGGGTTAGTGTTGTGAAATAAGGGCTGGCACTTTGTAAAGGGCCTGTGCTATGGGAGGTAGGGGTGTGTGGGGGGGGGGGGGGGGGGGGTTGTACATGGGGCCAGGAGTAGAAGAGGTTCCCATGATTCAGACTTTATCCCCTCCAGCTCCCAAATCGGGGAGCAACAAAGTGGGATTGTTTTGTGCCCACATCAATGCATTCCACTCATACTTCCCCTGGGTCCTGGTGCTGAGAGAGGTCATTGAACTTTTCCCTTGTTTCCCCTCTGAGAGCCCTGGAAGGGGGGGGGTGGAGGGGGGTGGGGGTGGGTGAGGGGGGTTAAACAAGTGGCGTAACGTTACCGCAGCGAGGTCTGCCAGACGCTTTACAGACCCGCTCGTGCATATGTTAACCCTTAAAGGAAGAAAAGGTATTTTTTTCAGAGTGCAGAACAGGGATCCAATTAGGATGGTGTCTGTGTGGTCACCCCCTACGTCGTTGACGTGGTCCAGGAAAGCAGCCAATGGGAGAGCCCGCAGAGGATGCAGTTACTGCTAGGGGGAAGGGGGTTCACTGAAGGGACTTGGGACGGGGGAGCAGTTAAGCTGGTTCAATTGGCGTGACTGAAAGGAAGTACGATTCCACAACTCTGAAAGAATGTAACCCTTAACTGCCTGTCCAGCTTCCTGTTCCTGAAGTGTGTGGGATGTGGTGGGAGGGGGGTCTCGGCCAGAATGTTTTGAGGAAATCTCAGTCACTCTCACATGCCCAAAACATTTCAGAAGGTTTAATGGAAGGAAATAAATGTTATTTTCCAAGCTGCAAGTACATTTTTTTTCCTGTTGCTTGTGTCATTTTCTCCTTTGTGGAACAGCTAGAAAACCAGACTGCATACTGGAAAAAAACTGTATTTTTTGGCTGCAAGTAAAATATATACAGCATTCCTGGGTTACGTCTTTTCAACAACTTCATAATATCCATGAAACCCACAATATTTTACTGAAATGCTGGAGAGTTTTTTTAACCTTTTCCATAACATTGAGCTTGAAACATGGATGAGTCAATAAATACTATCCTTATAGGCCTCAACTGTACATCCATAGAAGTGAGATTTTCTAAATTAGCTATCCACACGGCAATACACTGCATGGCATTAAAAAATCACAGAGTCATGCTTCAGCTCTCGGGAGGCATAACTGACATTATGTAATTTTTTCTGCCCAACGACACATAGAAATGCACAGCAGCATGGAATGGTCCCCTTATGCAAATCTCTGAATTATTAAACATTCATTCTCAGCAAAGACATGCTCTGAGGTTCCTGCCATTCCTGTGTTACATAAGCGCGTGTGTGTCTGTGTGTGTGTGTGTGTGCAGTTATGTACTTGTGTGTGCCGATGGAGTATAGACTCAGCTGGCTGTCTCACTATTGACTGCTGATGTCCTGGAAGACAGTTCGCTTCTGCCTCTTAAACGAGTTCCGTTATGAGGATCACATTACTGCAGTTTTAGACGTGGAGACGGGAAGTGCCTGAAAAAATACTGTGAGATTTAAATTCCTTAACAGAGTTCATCATTCACTCATTCTCAGAACTATAGCAAAAGCATTACCGAAATTGTTCAGTTGAAGCACTGGAAACACACAGAGCCACACGCACATGTGTGCGCACGTACAATTGCGACTGTCAGTTGTAATAGGCCTGTGTGTTATGGCTTAAATACAGGGCTTGGCATGAGTTGACGTGGGTGTGTAGTTCTGCCCTGTGTTTGTGTGCAGGAGTACATGCTTGAGCCAGTGTTAAGGTAATAGCCTTGTTGCACCTGCTATTAGTGCCGTAGCAGCCATATTTCAAAGGCGCCCGTAATAAGCACTTCAAACAGGGATGAGGCAGGTCCGTCAATCAGGTGACTGTTATCTCTGTCATTAATGGTTATGAGTTAGAAAACTGGTCCTAGTTGGTGTTTACAACACACCACTTAACCCTGCCTCTTTTAATATTCATACATTCCAATAAAACTCTCAAAAGACTGTTCTGGTCATGGAACACTGCTTTTTTATGGCAAACCAGGCAAAAGCTACAACATTATTGCGTTATCTTGCTCTGTTAAAGGCCCTAATCAGGCCCAAGGGATGGCTCCTTGTAAAATTAGAGAAGGGAAGTAAATGTTTGAGCTTTGGAATTATTAATGCTATAAATCTTTTAATACTGAAATATCTAGTGCATTTGGAAAAAGACACTGCAATGAAAACACTCTTTGCCTTTTAATACAATTTCGATTCATAATTCATTTCTCAACCAATTTTTGATATTGGAAACTTGTCACAATACATGGTGTTTGGTGTATATACATGTAGATAAGATAAACAACCAAACCCCAATTTAGAATATTATATTTTACATATCAGGGTGTTTACTGTTGTTGTAGCATGAAATCAAAGTGCATGTTTTTTAGCTTCATGGGTTTGTAGTTTGAGGTGCGGTTAATTAAGACCTTTGGAATAAAGTTTGTTTTGTACCAAAAAACTCCATTTAATCCCTTCTGATCTGTCGGCCACCCGATCTGTGGGTCACCATTCTGTTTGACTGGCATCATGCTGCTCTTTTCTGCCCTCACAAATGACATTACTTCACATTTCAGCAATTAGCAGACATTCTTATCCAGCGTGAATTACTTGGATAACATTTCTTTTTAAAAAACAACCCAGATGGATATGTTCCTGAAGCTATTTGGGCTAAGTACCTTACCCAGGGGTACAACAGCAGTGCAGCCCTCCTACCTGGGAAACAAAACACAACCTTTGAGTTACAGGCCCAGTTTCCTAACCATTATACCACAGCTCCCCTCCTAAGTCCTGTTCACAAAGCACCATTTTATTGGGTTGTCAGTGTACTGCTGACTTTTACCTACCTCTGTTAGTGTAATCCTGTGTGAATTTGGCAGCGGGGAGGAAGTTGTTCTGAATTTCGCATTTTGTTTTCTGCACATCCTAGGTCCCTCTGTGTTTAATTCCCCGCAGTTAGTTGAAAATGTTACCGAAGTTTGAAAGTTGTTTAGAACGTTAAGAAGTCCCTGCGTTTTAACATGACTTTAAACAAACATGTTTTTCATATCGACAATTAAATATGCCGCAGTCCCAACAATACAGATTGTATTTTAACAACTTAATTGGGTGATTTGTACATAGACAGTCGACCTACATGAAAGACAGTTGAATTACTACTTAAAATATTATTCCGTTGTTTACTGGAATGAAAGTCACACTGTGGGGGAGAAACTGCTTGAAGCTGCGGCAGCTCTCTTAAAGAAGCTCACTTTTGGGTTAGAAAGGTGTGGGAGTTTGATGAGCTCAGATAAAACACCCAGGGCATGGCAGGGGAACTGGTCCCCTGTGATCTCTGCTGCAGGCTGGAGCATCAATGACACGTCGGTAATATCTTACCACAGGAAGGAGCTGTCATGCCGTGCATCTCTATTTTTGTGAAATGTCTTTTTTTGTCTTTGTGTCATTTAGATTGAGATGAATGTACGAAATTAGGAACCATAGAGGGATGAAAGGAAAAACGCATGAAATTGGGGGGTGGGGGGGTGGGGGGTGGGTATGAGCACCACTGTTCTTGACGCTTTCATGAAGCACCGCTGCTGGCATTCACAGTTGGAACACATTCCAGAGACATTCTCAGTTGCTTGGATTTACGAGCGATGATGACTTTGGTGACCTGTAATAGGTTTGGTGAAGAACATCACAGTGTGAGCAGCGAGGAATGACCATAGCTGGAAACCATTTCAGAAAGAAATTACTGATACAGATCTAGACAGCCTCGCTCTTATGAGAGGCTCAGGCATGCACTGTGAATGGGAATTTATTACACAATTCTTTTTACGGGAGTCTCAATGTTCTTCATTCAACACAAAGTACTTGTACCACAGCAGACGACAACAACTCCGACAGCCAAAATAATGTAAAACTCCACACCGGGAGTATGACTGTAGAGAGTGGAAATGGTGTAGTTGCAAAAGGTAGTAATTGAAGTGGAAAGCTTTAAAAAGCCATTTTAATTCATTTCTTCCTCCTACAAGAGCGACCTTGAACTTCATTGAAGTAAACCCAAATTTCCCAAAAGGAATGCCTCAGTGCAAAGTATACTCTTTGCACTGAGGCATTCCTTACTAATTTTGCAGTAGTTATACCTTTTTCAGTAGGTACAGCTGCAATAATTAAGTTAGAGCCTGGGACACAGTAGGCAGAGTTATTTTAGTGTTGTTAAATGCACAGAGGTAAAGCTGAAAGTCTTCCAAATATCTGCATGTTAATCACCCCCCACCCCCAGCTAGCTTCTGGCTGTTTGTACACAAACAAGATGCAAATTAAGAAATGACAATAAGAAACTGCTGCTGGGGCAGAATTCAGAATGTGCAAGAAGTATGCCACATTGCAGAGCCTGGAGTAAAGTGTCAAGAGATCTGTGTTTTGGCATTTCTCATTTTAATAACGAAGGGAGCTTTCTTTAATTCCCCTTCTAGTTTTGCTGTGTGAGAATTAAAGGAGCCTTCCATAGTTCTATGTGTAATTGGAACTATTACGATTCATCTGCTGTTTTATTTTAGTAGCAAATTGCAGATTTTAACGTTAATCGCTTTTCTTTTCCCAGTGTACGTGCCATACAGCCAAAGACACATCTTCCTTGAGAGACTGACTGAGGCGCTCTTGCCTTAAACACAGTGATGGGGCTCGCACCCAAGCCACAAGGATGCTGAGGTTCTGCTGTGGTCTTGCATTCGTCTGTGATGGCGGCTCTGTCTCGCTAGGGTGGAGCAAGCGGGGGCTGCCTACACACATGGTGGGATCTGAGACACTCTTGGTGGCGTTCCCATTGAAGGCCATTCCTGTGGAACTTTTTTGGATGAATCGGCAAGCCGGGGATGGAAAACAAGCCAGCGTGGGCCTTGAGACCTGAAATAGGCTGAAGGCTTAGCACAGGGCTTCATGTTTAGCATGGTGCTACAGGTTTAGCACAGGGCTTCAGGTTTAGCATGGAGCTACAGGCCTAGCACGAGGCTATAGGCTTAGCATGGAGCTACAGGCTTAGTGCAGGGCTATAGGTTTGACATAGAGCTACAGGTTTAGCATGGAGTTCAGCAAAGGGCTACATGTTTAGCATGGAGCTACAGGTTTATCATAGAGTTTAGCAAAGGGCTACAGGTTTTGCATTTAGCTTCAGATTTAGCAACGGGCTACAGGTTTTGCATTGAGCTACAGGTTTAGCAAAGGGCTACAGGCTTAGCATGGAGCTACAGGTTTTGCATAGGGGCTGCTGGTTTAGCCACAAGGCTTTTGTGAATGTAGATGCTTTGTTACTGGTACCAATTATTGAGGAGTTATAAGGAATCTTTTTGTGTTGTTACTGGTAACACTTCTCTGTACTCCCTACCCAATCTCTTGGGCTCGCCTAAGAGCTTTCTCTGTCATGGTAAGGCATCAAACTGGTTGGCCGTGGCAGCAATGCACAGTGACTTCTGGGTAGTGTTTTCCCCTCTGCAGTAAGATGAATGGAGCTGATACTGCAGTTTAGATTGTGTTATTACTGCCAGCTATTATTAGGACAGCAGATTGAGGACCAGCATCCTGCCCAGAGCGCAACCTATGGGTTCAGAGACGTCATACCGGTGGCACCATCCAGGGGTGGCGGCGGCGGCTGAACGCGATTGTTCCACGGATGAAGGGGAATGACGTGAACTTCCTGCCCCGCTGCCCGCCACGTTCCGCCCTTTCCAGGCAACGCGCTGGTTCTGTCCCAGCATTCACATCGTCCCCCAGCCTTAATGGATTCCTCCCCAGGGACGAAGCCCATTTATCGGATTCTGCTGTTATTTATAGCTGCGGTCTTTTTCCCCCCCCCCTCCCTTCCTCCGGGAGCTGGCAAGTGGCGCGCGTTGCCTCTGACCTTTAACGATGACTGGCACGTTGGCGCTGCGCCAGCCAATTCGGGAAATCACTGTCGGAAATGGGTCGGCCGTTTCAGATGACTGTGACAGGCCCTCGTCAAATCCGTCAAAACTGCGTTTTAAGAATCGCGAGTGCGCGTGTGATCTGAGGTTTTAAAGTGGCGTCACGTCCAAGACTTGGCGGATTTTTTCATTATTTATGCATTCCAGTTTGCGAGTAAAAGAAAACTTGCCGTAAATATTTCATGTGTTAGATGCAACCCTGTCTTACTTAATTGTAGAATTGACTTTAATTGAATGTACGAGTTTCAGTGATAAGGATGGATGTATCCGAGATGTTTCACATTGTTTAATTATTTATGAATGTCACTGACAAATCCCTTAAGATTCAAATCATGGGTAAAAATGTCTCAGGGGAGCCTCCTTTCGATTCATGGAAGTGCTGCATCAGTTCTCCAACGCTAAAAGATTAATGCAGAAACTATCTCTCATGAATATAAATGAATTCCTTGGGTCCAGCATCTCCATAGATTATAGTAACAGTAGTAGTATTGGTAGTAGTTTTTATTAGCCAGATGTTCTTGTCCAAAGCAGAGTTTTAGGTGTATGATTGTACAGCCATGCAGATAAACCAGCACAGAGCTACATGAATCCAAGAATGATGGCCTTAAGGTGAGGAGAACAGTAGGTTGTGAGAAATGGACTCTCCCAATGTTTTTAGGAATGACCTGAAAGGTCTGGAAAGCAATGACTAATGATAAGATTTGTGTGTAGCTCCATCCTTCTTGGTCATATTTAAAAATAACAATAATAAATAAATAAAAAATAAATACATAGGTGTAGTTGGCCCAATCTACTTAGAAGTTCAGAAGGGGCGGTGCCATTCCCAGCCAACCAACTACCCCCCACCTAAAGTACCAAAGCCTTTTGTTTTCCGTGGCATGACGGGAGTTTATAAAATCAGTACATAAAGCAGGGTATTGAATAATTGAAAGGTTCGCTCAAGTCACAAAAGGGGTGGTGCTTTAATAGGGCGAGCTGGCATTGTATTTCAAAGAGGGGCCGCGGCGAGAGAGCCAACGCGTGACAACTGCCCTGGCGTGGCTCCCCGTGCACGGGAGCCAGCGAAATAAATAAATAAATAAAACAAAGGCTTCCCAGCGACCTGACCCGTCACCCGCGGCAGCCTGACCTAGGGTCCTCCGAAGATTTATCTACCAGGAAAGCCGCCCTTAACGAAGATATCCGCAGCAACGTCAGCGTTGGTGACAGCCCCGGATGATTTATCAGATATCGTTTTGCAGGCGCATAAAAACGTATCCCTCGGGTGCATCCTGTTTGCTGCGCGGCGCCGCTGGCGCTTGTTTGAATGCTTCGAAAGGAGAGGGGGGCGGGGGGGGGGGCCCGTGCGAGCCGTTATGTTCTTCTCCCCCCTTCGGGTGACTCGGGCAGCCACACGCGGGGCTGTCTGCTCCCCCGACGCTGCTCTGTAAACGGAGAGGCGCCTCTCACCCAAATATTATCGCGCGCATTAAGATGCTTTACAGTCGTCTGAGTTCTGCGCCAAGTATAACAGCCGCGTGAGGACCGGCACCCGCTCTCCGAGGGAGAGGAAGGCCATGTGAACTCGGGATATCTTACACGCACAGCACCAGCCGGGCCACAGCATGAATAATGTATAGCGTTCCTGTGCAGCGGCGTGAGGTCCATGTGTGAGCACTCGAATTCGTTTGACATCTTTTATCTACATCCGTTTAAAGGGCGCAGATTTTGACTGAAGAATGAAGCGCTGCACTTTCCATGTTTTAAAAATTTCGCTGAGAGCACAGTTTCTACGTTGTGTGATCGCAGGAAGGCTGGCTGTCTCATTGCGAGGAAGGCCTTCCATAAATATTTTTCTTCTCTCTGTTTTTTTTTTTGCTTGGCACTCTCATTGAATCAATGGTGGTGGATGGGAAGGTGATGCCTTTCAAGGACACTCTTTCTCTGTTGACCTGCACATTTTAAATGCATCGACCAGCACAGAAAGAGCTTCTGTAATCAGTTTCTTAGACGCAAATCCATAGACTAATCTCTGCAGTCAATCTGGCTGACCTTGACCATAGACTAAAGGTCAGCAGTGTATGTCTGACGTATGTGCTAGATTTGTTTCTTCCTGTTTGTGAAGGGAAAAAAGGATGCCTGGCAATGTTGTGGTTGGCTGACGCATCTGTGATGTCACAGTGCTGATTGCACAGTAGCTTTTATGATGTCACAGTCAGCAGGGAGTTTCGACAGTGTTCTGTACTGTTCTGAAAGCTGATAAGGGAGTGAGGAGCAAGGCCTGTGAATTGCACTCCAGGGTCACGCTACAGATCAAACTTCAAACCGCCGCCTGGCCATTGTGTTGCATTCCTCTTTCCATCTCTCAGGAAACCGACACAAAACCATGCATGCACCTGGGGTACAGTATGTAATGTAATCATGATGGCTTGCTAAGATTTTCACAATACAGATGTAAAACAATAAAATGCTTTTTATGTCTAATGGCTAAGAGCCTTGTTAATAATATGAAGCGTAAATATGATATAAGTATAACATGAAGTCAAGGAGACTGGCACATAAGCAAACCATAACCAGTTGTGTGACTGAGAGTACAGTAGATAATGGCTTCTTGGCTCCATTTTTAATTGAGGGAGGTGAGCCATGTGCCTAGAGGCCATTGTTATCACAGTGAGAGTGATCTTACCCTCACAGTCTTTGAGTAGAGGCCTGCTGTGGGTATTTCCTAAGTTCAGCAGTAGGTCAGTCTCTCTATTTTTTTCACCTTGTCTTTATTCTGTAACCAGAGGGCTTGATTAATGGCCCATTCCTCTCTTTTATTTAACCGGCATCGTGAAATCCCCTGTCTTGTGAGCTCTCACCCTGAAGAGGGACCGGGAGGTGTCACAGAACAAAGGATTCTGGGATAAAGGTGGGGTGTGACCGGGTGGAGGCGGTTTGCGGGGGAAGGCGGGTGGTGGACACGGCCATGATTTAAGTGCTGAGTGACTTCAGCCTACACCTCGCTTCAGCTTCCAAATGAGCAGCTCAGCTTGCACTGAGACACATTTCATAAGGGAGCCATCACACAACGGCATTTACAGAGGGTGCAAAGGTCAGGACAACAGAAAACTGTCTGCTATGCAGCCTACTAACAGGATGATCCCAATAAGTCAAGTTCTCACCAGGTTTTAATTGTGTGTGCTCATCATGTGATACATCACATATTCAGTGATTCAACAAAGCTTGTCAAATACTGACAAGTATTTTGAAGAATACTGGTTTCTTCAAAATAATTCTTTTATTGCCATCAAATAAAAGAGTATGAATGAATTAATTGTTGGCTTTAATGACAAAAAGGTAATTGTGAGAATGAAGACTAGTTTTTTTTTCTCCTTAATCTCGCAAGTATGCAATCAAAACATACCACTCTTAAATATGCTGGAATTTTATTCACTTTTTATTACTGTGTTCTGTAAATATCTCTTGAGATTATTAAAATGCAAATAATCTGTCTGCCATCACAAAGGAAATAGTTAATACCCTCTGCCCCTAACAGTGAAAACGTACCAACCACTAGAAGAATTTGCCGTACATTAAATATCGTTTGATATATTTTTTGTTGTTGCTGTTGCTTGTATAAACTAAGGAATACTTATCAGAAGCAGTGAAAACCTCTGAGCCAATGAAAGTGTGCAAAGAAACACTACTGGACACAGACAAATTCATCTCAGTGGGTGATGAGTAAAAAAAAAAAAAGCTAATCTGTTGCAGTCCGGTCAAGCTAAAATTGTGTGCGGGGAGTGGGGGGGGCGGGGGGGTGACTTCTGCCCATCGGCAGCCTGTAATTGGCAGTGACCACCCCCCAGAGTTTCTTATTAGAAGTGTTTTATTAGAAAGGTGGAGAACTTGAGATTGGGTTTTCTTTTTTTAACCGTCTTTTGCTTAGTAGACGTAGCCATGGTGACATTTGTGTTGTACTTTGCACACAATACCCATGTATGTAGCTGAACATTAATCCAGTTAGTACCTCGTGCAAGTATGCCAGCAGGGTTATAGGTTTGATTCCTAGGTGTGGCCAAATGCTGAAATGTAACTGTAAGGACACTTCCGTATGCGCAGATAGGCAGGGTGGATGAATTCCTAGATTTGTCGGAGTGTTGTAATAACGGGGCGAGATGAGATCTTGAGATCTGGTAACTGATGACTATCTTGTGATTGCAGCTGACCTCTTAAATTATCCACACAGGAGAATTTCAAGACGATTTCCAGTTACCCCCCCACCCCACCCATGTCAAGTCCTTTGTGACAGCAGAACACATGATTGGAAGTCAGTATGTCTCATGACTCCGCAGTACCTTTGCAGGTGAAGTGTAGGAGTGAAGGGGGAAGAAGCTTTCTCCATCAACACTGCATCAATGCGCATCATGGAAGACCTTAGTCCTGCATGGAAAAAGAGGCTGTTATTGTCAGCACCGTAAAAGTTGTGGCTTCCGAGTGACAGAGCAGATGGTTGCGGTGTCTGGTTACGGTGTAAGGAAAGATAATAATAATAACAATAATAAAAATGACCTCCCCACCAGATGGGCAGAACAGCGGCTCTATGTGTTACATAACTGTGTCCCATGGTACCCTGCGATTGTAGATGTTTACTGTTCCCTGGCCCAGTGACTCAGGTTTTTGTTGCTGCCAGCTGAAAAGGAAAAAGTTTCCACACTTAGGTTGATAGTGTAAATCCTGGAACCAAGCCCAGAGCCCCAAAACAGAACAACTGTGGCAAACAGGGAATCCTTAAAAAAACAAAACAAAATTATTAGGTCACTTCGCAAATATTATTTTGGCAGATATGTCAAATTGCTTTAAATATTTATTTTGTTTTCATTGGACATGATTAGCATGCTATGACTACAGTGTTTGATATAGTAAATTCTACTCATAGAAGGATATTCTGAGGCACAACTAGCCTCTGGTGACTGCCCTGCTAGTCTTTCCTCGTTATTAACATGAAGTATTGATGCATGTCTGTGGTATATCTCATTGAAATGCTGTAGCTACTGTAGTGTTAGAAAATAAATCAGCTCCAGTCAATCCATACCAGTTTCACTGGACAGTGATTGGCAGGAAATAGTTTTCTCTTTATTTTGGTTTGGTATTTCCTCATTTAATAATAATTTACTATACGGGCACTCAGGAACATGTGACCCACACATTATGTATTCTGTCGTGAATTATCACAGTATACAGGGCCAAAGTTATACTGTAGTATTCAGAAATGACATGTTCAAATGCTTCTGTGCATTAAGTAAACAGACTTAAGTTTTAAGTCAGTTTGCTTAGTGCACTGACCGGTCTTGTATCTCTGTCCATTAGATTCCATTAGATTGCATTTAGGCCTTTAGCAGACACATCTTTACATACAGCTGGAGTCGAACTCGGGACCTTCGAGTTGCTCAGCCCAGTTCCTTAACCGTTATGCTGCACTGCTACCCCCAGCAGGACAACAACAACCACTCTACCACCCGCACTCTAGGCAGCCGCTCTTGGTTCAGTATGAAAACACGGGCGAAGCGGTGTCTGTCTGTCTTTAAGAAATGTGCTTTTTTTGATGGCTTGTTATGTAACCCAAATAGAATGACTTAAAATAAATCGCACAGGGAATTTTACAGAGAACTGGACTTATTTGTTGTTTTGTTTGTCCTTAGAAATGATGCTAAAGTTCACGTTAGGTACATTCACGGTTCTCGGAAATCCAGCTGGATTGTGTGAAATGGAGAAGCTTTATCTTGGGTTCTCAATCCAAGGACTCCTGCTGGTAAAACACACAGCGTTTTAATGACTCTCAGCTGGATGTTGTCGGGAGTGATGTAGTTACTAATTAGTGCTTGATTAAACGTTTTATAAAGGGAGGGGCAGTCTTCAGGGAACGGAGGCGAAACCTGATTGGTCCACTCAGGGCAGGGGGGGAGGCTGACCTAAATCAATAGTCTGTCTGTGTTTCAGGACCCACCCCGCCGTAGCTGCAGGTCGCCCCACAAGGTGAAGTGCGTCGTGCACAGGGCGTATTTAAAGTGTGTCTGGTGTTCTGGGGATCTTATCGCAGGACGCTGCGGGCCCGAATGTAGCTCTCTCACTGCTCGAGGTGGAAAAAACGCAACCAGAACCGAGGGCAGGGAATCTTTTTGTCCGGCAAAAGTAGTTTGAAGATGTGTTGTTGTCTTGGTGTTGCAGTGAATGTGTCTGCAAGTCTTTGCAATTAAATTTTTAATACGAATGTGTCTTGCTTACTCAACATATTTCATCTCATTATTTTGTTGGGTTTTTCTTTGTGGATATGATATGTAGATATGCATGGGAGTTTTACACAATTTCACAAGCAGTATTGATTTCCATGGCATATACCTGTCCAATTTACACAAATACCTGTCCAAATACCTGTCCAATTTTCTACCAAGATTAATCATTGTGAAGAGTCTAATTTGTCATCGGTTCAGAGGTCAGGTAACAAATAATTTATGTGCCCGTACCAGAGGCTGCTGGAATCTTCCATCCTGCAAAATGCACTTTTTTGGCCAGTGTAGTTGGGAAAGGCCAACAGTTGTTCTGGACATAGCCTGGACAGGAGCCAGCTGTGCCTTCTGCAATGGCGCAGAGTTAACCATGAGGAAACTCTCTCAGCCTATCGGATTCTGGCATTGAACATGAAAGCACAGTGGAGCGTGTCCTGTCAGCCAATGGCCTTTAGCATTGCAGTATTTGAGTAAACAATGAAACATGCCCTCTTAGCTGTTGAGAGCACCCTCTGTGCTGATGTCATTCAGCAGTGTCGCACTGGATATGCTACACAGCACAGGCGACTGAGAGAAAGCTTCCTGACCAGCCTCGGTCCTTAGAAAGGTTTGTTAGTGGATATCCATCTGTTTTACATCTTACAAGCTCCTTCAATAAGTTCCAACAAGCACAGCTGTGTTAATAAACAACTGTGTACCTTGACATTTTATTGTTGACATTTTATCCAGCATGGCTGTTTTTCTACAAAGGAAATGCTCCAGAGCAATGGTGATTGATTTAGTCAAATGCTTAAATATATTTTAAATATAAATAAATGTATGCCTTTCAAAAAATAGGGACAGTTTTCACAGCCCTGATGTGATGTACATTTGATTGTGCACCGCTAACTTCTACCACACCCCTTTCATAGAAGGAAGAGACACTGTTAGGAGTGTTTGAGGGACATTTAAAGATGTGAACACGTGAGAAGATGCTTGCTAATGAGACTGTCTGAGGTAATGGCTAATTTTAAATGGCTTGTTAGATTGTTTTACTCTCCAAGAAAGGATATCCTTCCTCACCCACAGCTGCTGTAGTTCTGTTTGAATGCCATGCATCTGTGTTCTTCATGTCTTTTCATCTGGCGTTCTACCAAATCACCTTTCAAATTTCTGCTGCCATTCTGAACACCTATTTTAATAAGCACACAGACAGACTGTCTGTATTTGCTATGCAATATGCAAGTACAATTCTAAAAGCAGAAAGATATCATTAGCTGAAGGGCTATCTTTATCATTATCTGCATCATTATCACCTGAGGGCATCTGAACCAATCACAGTTCAAAAGTAGTGTTATTAGACTGCCAAAATGATAGATTATACCATATTGTTTTTCTTTGAAATTTGCTTTGCATTAAAATAGTGTACCCTCCGTGAAGACACAACCGTATAAATAATATGTGCAAAACATTTGTTCCAGTAAAGATAATGGACCATTTAGAATAGTCTATGTGGATAATTGTGCTCATTAAACATTGTGAAAAGTTCCATTCTTGCACATTACCCTCAATAACTGCAACAGGGTCCTTTGTTATAGTATATTGATCTTAAGCTGTTATCACATTTAAGTACAATACAGTCCTCTGTGATTCAACGCAAGGGTATTGTGGAGAAAATACCATGAACTGGAAGAACGTTGAAGCAAACAATGAGGTAATTTCTGTTTTTACAATACATGTCTGATTAGGTCTTTTACACTCTGTAAATGGATGTCCTTCTCTACCCAGGGCTACTGTGCCAAACTTTTTGGGGATGGAGACAAAAGGGGAACTCAAGAGCTCACAACTGGGTCTGATCTCATATCCTGACCCCCTGCCAGCCTTCCCCAGCTAATAAAAAAACAATACATGTGCAGAAAAAATGCATATGCAAGCAGTCTTACTTCCTCGAAGAGGAGATGTGGTTTATTTCTGTGTATTTCTGAAACCAGCGAGATGGCCATTCATAAGAATGCCTCTGAGCCAATTGGGGTTGGGGGTGGACAAATGCATGATTCGAGAGCTATTATTAGACCAAACCGATGCACTGAAGCACTTCTTGAGAGAGAATACGTCAGTCCCCTTCAGCCTTTAGCGGTTTGAATGTGAGAACTTCCACGGAAGGGACTCTGTCCTTCAGGACTTTAATTAAGAACTGACTCAACCGCCATATTGAGGTTGAATTTTGCAACTGTCCTTCAATGCTAAATTTAGGATTTTGAAATGCGTGTCGCGTGCACAATGGCATGTACTGTACTGGTGATGCTTGTTGCCGTAAGTGCTAATGGCTCTGACATTGATGATCGGTCCCGCAGGAAACTGCTTCTCAGCCCGTCCCTAACACATAGGCTTGGCCTTGTGAGAGTGTCCCATCATTAGCTGCTTTCCTTTAATAGCCGCTGCTGAACTGCACCTCCGCCTTTCCGCTAAACTTCCAAAGCTTTTAAAAATGTTCCAACCGGTGCGATGAGCGGTGCGGCCGAAGAGGTTCGGCCTCCTCTGAACCTCATGTTGCCTGAATGGTTAGTGTTACGGTCCTAGTGCCTTCCTCCCTACCTCCCTCCCTCCATTTCCCCATCCCTGCCCCCCCCCCAACTGTGCCCCCCTGGCCTCCGTCGAGGAGAGAGGCTGCTTCTGTCCTTCTGTCCCTGCTGAGGCCATTACCGCAGGAGAGAGCAAACACAACCCAGCCTTTTTAAACACGGCGAGGAAACGGCGCTAATCCGGATGTTTGCCACCGTTGCAGAGCAAACATGGATTAGATACCAACTTATCAACACTCCAGCCAGCCCTGTCACTTCCACCGCAGCCTGACGAAGGCCGGTCTCCGGGGAAGAGGGACGCGCTGGTGTTTGCTCGGTTTCTCTCGTCTGTGTCGGCCCCTGTCCAGCTGACGCTCCAGATAAGCCAGCAATGACAGGCACAGGTAGTGTTAGCACTGTAAACAGGTGGCTAAAATTGAGTCTCCTACTGTATGTCATACATTCAGTCTACTGTGTAGTACGGTTTCCGTTTGCATATGTTTAACCTGACTCATCCGGTCCGTCGCCTATGTCAGAAGGAAGTAAACTTGATCCGGTCAGAATCCTTGTTTGACAGTTTAATATAAAATAAACATTGTTTCCATATTTTGTGCAGCACTCTGTATCTGTTCAGACTTCTAGAAAAGGGGTAGTGTTAAATTCAATGATAGCATCAGTGACATTGAGCTGTGTATGCCAGCGAAATCAATCTGAATACCAGATGTACCAGATTTCAGTCATGTTAAAAGGGACTTCCTCGGGCCCATCTCTCTCCCTCGTTTCTCTCTCTCTCTTTCTCTCTCTCTCTCTCTCTCTCTTTCTCTCTCTCTTTTTTTTCTCTCTCTCGGTCTCTCTCTCATTCTCTCCCCATGTCTACTAAGCCTTTTCATCTTTTCTCCCTTCTGCATGCTTCTGAATAATACAACCCAAACATCTACTGGCTTTGTCTTCTTGCTCCTCTTCCACCATGGCAGGACCAGGCTCCCAAAATCCCCTTTGCAGCTATTTAAAAAAGAAAAACGAAACAGCTTTTTTCTTATTTTTCAGTCTGGCCTATCTTAGAGGCAGTGGTCATAGAAGGAGAGTTTGGGGATAACCCTTGCGGTTAACCTCTCTCCGCTGACTTCACCGCTCATCATAATGTAATTGTCTTATTTTGATACAAGAGAGCATACTGAACATGACCCTGTTGATGAGCCGTACCTGATCTGGCATATTTGACCAATCACAGTGCCTTCCTGAGAAGCAGAGAGAAGTTCAGCTGCGCCACAGCATCATTGGAAAACACCGTCTGTGGACATACATCAGTTATGTGCCTGTGACGATGTACGAGAGCTACTTGAAAGCCTTCTTTGAAGTGTTTGCCATTTCCTGACTAGGAACTAGTGAGATTATGCCTACTGGAGTACATCCACACTGCCTCTGTGTGATACAAAGATATGCTTTTGTTGATCTGCACTGCCTAACCTTTCCAAATTGAGTTATGGACTGAGTTGTGTTAATCCCAGAGCTTTATTTATTAAACGCTGGTTCCTGCGTGGTCTAGACCGACATAGCTTTGCCCATTAGGCTGTCCATATCTCTTGGAAAGTGAAGTTGAGTTGCATTACAGGGATTATAGCCATCTGAAATCAAGGTTAAAGGTAGAGCGGCCCTCCAGGACCAGGGTCAAGTAGCTATGGATACACTCCAGTATGATTGCTAAGAAACTGTGCTGTAGCCTGAGGTGATTAAAGCCATTGATTGGCAGTTGGTCGGCTTTCCAATTATATGTTGGGCTTTGAGAAGCGCTTTCAGCTAAATGCTTTTTGGGAGGAATTAGATCGCAGAGTCACATGTGTTGCCACGGTCACACTTGCGGAACCCTGAACGTGTTCACCCATATCCATAGCAGCCATTGTCCGAGTCTGCGAGAATCGCGTCCAGAGCCATTGTAGTCCGTGGGAGTGTCTGTGTGGAATACTCCATGGCTTTCCGCGGCTCCTCAGAACTGTTCTCTTCAACTGTGCTGTTGATGCTGTCTGCCCCATATGCTAGCTGCACACTCGCACAACTGCAGACAATGCAGCAGAATTCAAAAGCAATACTGACAAGTAAGGGAGGGAGGGAGGGAGGGAGGGAGGGGGGCAGGGGATTGCAGCAGCTGCCACATAAAATGTGTTCTATTTTCCTGAAATCAAGAAGCTTTTTTGTACATGTATATTCAGAACCAACCAAACAAGTGATTTTCTTTTTTGTTTAATGAGACGCACCGTCTCCCTGTTGATATGCATTAATAGTCCTGGGTGTATCATTGAACAATGTATTTATTCTCTGACATGATTTGGACTTACTCATCTCTCTCTCTCTCTCTCTCTCAGGATGCATTTGTGGAGCTGTACGGGCGACAGCAGGAGTCCATGTTTCACTGCTCGTGGCCGTACATTAAGACGGTCTTTGGTCTGGCTGCTCTGGGTGCAGCGGGCGCCACCATCGGCGCCTATTTCACGAAGAAGTAAAGAAATCGGAAGCTTTTTTTTCCTCTGTAATTTCTTAGAAAAGCAGCATCTCCACAGAATGGATACATGCACACACACGCGCGCACGCACACACACACATACACACACACCCGCAAGCCAACTGCTCCTGAAACTTTAAAAGCCCTTGCACTCTAAATACTTCATACAAGAGACTACTGTATTTCCAGAAAGCCATTATTTCAAGTTTTAAAAAAATGGATATCATGCGCACTCAATGTCAGGTCATTAATTTTTTTCCTGCTATATATATATATACTGTATATATATAAAATATGTTAAAATGGACTTTATTATTATTATTTTATTTGACAGTGGAAGCCTGGAAACCGTTTCCCTCCATGTTTGTTCAGTACTTCAGCATGATAATGTTATTTTGTGGTGTGGACAGAGATGCCCCCTCTGAGAATGTGCATACAAAACCCACCATCCCTGTGGGTGAAAGCGAAAACAGTTTAGCTTCTGGTAACTCCCAGTTTTGCTTATTTAGCTGTGGATGGAAAGAGGGGGTTTTGTTGAATTGTGGTCTTCCTTAGGAGCTCCCCTAACACACACACACACACACATACACAGATGTAATATAGTCACTGTCTCTGATTGGCTTAGTGGTCATTTTCATACAAAGAGTATTAGTAACCATCCAATGCAAGCATTTATGAGTTACCCACAGCCACTGTCTACCCACCCACCCCCTCCCCCGCCAAACACCCGCCGGTACTCCATTTTGGGATAAGTTTTACACACAGCTGTTGGAAAGCATAGAACGGTCTCTGCTATTCTTATATTTTCTGGCTTTCATGAAATGATGAGAACCTTGACAGTACCTTCTTTCATGATTATCATCTTTCCATGTCAGAGGCCCTTTGCCTGTCTGAGGTCAGGGAGGCCATGATTAGTGTGCAGAGTGTAAATGGCTTTATTCCATTTAATATTCCCTCTGGAGGGTGAAACTGGGGAACTGTGGAAACCTGAGAGGTCAGGTGCAGCATGGACTTGTTACTTTGGTTTCTATTATGAGGACATATTTCCCAAATAAGATGGCCATTTTAAAAGGTTACATGATTAGGGGATATCAGACTCACTCAATCAAATGGACCTTCATAGAGGTGGGATCTATTTAAGTTAGGACATGACAAAGAAAGGTAGGACCTCCCAGATTCATGGTGTTCTCACACACAGTGTAGTTACCGGTCCAGACCTGAGGCTGTGGCTGTGGAGGTCTGCTTTGCTCAGCCTTCTCCCTTTAACTTTCACACTTGGGCTGTGAATTGGGCCAGGATGGGTCATGTTACTTCTTGTGCTGTGAGTGTGAAGGGCACTTTAGTCAAACGGGATTATTGTGGGTTGTCCAAGCATCCAATGCATCCTATCCACTGCTACCTACACTCTAAACCCAGCTCCCTATGCCCTACACCCTGCTCCCTATCCCCCAAACCTAGCTCCCTATGCCCTGCTCCCTCCTCTTTTGCAGATGGCTGGACCTCCCCTCTTCTGTCCAGCTTAGTGCATTTGCAAGGTTCTGTCGAGAAGATGTCTGGTAACTGCTGAGTCCTCTAATGAAACAAACCCGCTGTTCTTCATTTGATGAGGAACAGACAGCTCTCAGAGCTGAAGAGCGATGCACATCAGTGAGAGGTCACTTTGTTGGAACGGTGGGAGGCAATAGAAGCTAGGAGAGAAGAGAGATAAAAATGGATGTGAGAGGAAGTTTTTAAACTTGATTCATTAAAAATATGTAGAAGCTGAGAACACATCATTAAGAATTTTCAAAAAGATGGGGATAGGAAGAGACAGGAGAAGGGGGTGGAGAGAAAGATGTGTTTGTGTTCGGTTCAAACATCGCCAAAGTTCAGAGTGCATCTTCATCTGAAGCTGGACGACTCCCCCACAGACCCCTCCAGAAGCCTTTATTCGTACCTTTCTAGGTCTTAAATGGCATCAGCATAATGCTCAGCAGCTGGCTTGGCTCACGTTGCAGGGAAATGTGAGCCCACCCTGGCAGGCCTCTGGCAGGGTAGGCTGAGGGGGTTCCAGATGGACTCACACGGAGAATGTTCGCTAATGAGAGCTTGGTGAGCTGCATCTGGAAGCTCGGGGGACAGCGCCCCCTGGTGTATGGCAGTCCACTGCCTCAACACTTTTTGTAGGGAGTGGATAGCTACCACCTTCTCTCAAGGGATATTTGATCATTTGTGTATGATTTTGGTGAAAATTCCTTCTTTTCATGCAGTTAATTTCATCATCGTCATTTCATTTTTTTTCTCCAAGTTTACATCTGCTGTACAAACATGATATGAAAGGTAAACATAAATATAACTGTACTATGATTAAACTTTTAAATATATTTATTGTAAGGTACTGAAAATATACTGCTACTCTGTAGCAGTGAAGCTGATAATGTAAGCCTTTGTTCAGTAGGTTATTATATCATATGAAAGCTTGGGGTTCATCAAGACAAATCTCTCTTGAACAGCTGCTTGCGGCATTAATTAATGAAGAATAATCTGTAGCGAGTTAAAATATGTTCTGTGAGAGCATGGGAGTTTAGAAGAAAGTAGATATTCCTTTTCATTTCTGTTCGCGATTAATTTTCAGTACGAAAAGTTTTTTATGCTAAACAGCAAGGCTGCTTGTAGCGTAGAACTACAGCAAATACTGCCATTTGAATACTCAATGTATACAGATCCAATATGCTCTGAATTATTTCCAATTAATTCTTAGTTTTCTCTCATGAGGGGTGAATTACAATGATGAACATTAACAAGGTCTCATATATGTTGGACTCATATCTGAAGCTAACTACAGTTTTAAAAAGTAAACTGAACATGGTAAATGGACTGCATTTATATAGCGCTTTACAATTGATGCCTCTCATTCACACACAAACAGTGAAAGGCTGCCATGCAAGGTACCAATCAGCAATTAGGGGTTAGGTGTCTTGCTCAGGGACACTTCGAAACACTTCGAACCGGCCACTCTCCGATTACCGGACAACTGCTCTTACCTCCTGAGCTATGTCGCCCTATAGTTTATATGATGCACAAAAATAGGAAGCTTGAAGGTGAAAAAAGTTTTGTCCAAAAGATGTTGATAAAAGTGACGGGGAATCTCCACATGGACATTCTTCTAAAGCAACGAGAGAATCTTAGATTTTTAAAATTTTATTAATAACAGACTTCTAGTAACTAACTTCTCCTTCCTTTTTAAAATTTTGAGCAGAATTTGTCTGCTTCTTTTAGAATGTAGTCGCATTCCACTGAGGGAAATCATTTATAAGGAATGGAGAGGTGTGTGTCTGCGTGTGTGTGTTGTGTTGTGTGTGTGCATGTGTGTTGTGTGTATGTGTTGTGTGTGTGCATGTGTGTGTGTTGTGCGTGTATGTGTGTGTGTGCATGTGTGTTGTGTGTGCGCACACCTTATGAAGAGGGTGTAAATATATTATTCTATCAGAGAGAGCATGAAGATGCATGCTTATGGCTAGCAATACTATATTACCTTGAGGCACAGCATTCTATTACTCTTTAATATTGAATGGCACCTGTCAAAGAGATAATGACTGACCAAGAGTGTTTCTATAGTGATGAGCAACAGATTTGTTACAGAACGTAAGTGGATGTGTTTGACATCTGGGACATTACTGAATGTGGTTTATTTTCTACTTACACTGTCTGCTGTAACTTATACATAAACACCACCCGTACACTTGTTTCAATGTTTTAGTTTTAGTTGTGTACAGACATTTATTTCACCTACGTTTATTTGCTCTTTGCTTTTGTAGTATGTGTACCAGCAACATTACTGAGTAATTTGTATCAATATGTCTGAGTTCATTTTAATTTGCACTGTTCAGGATACCTGCGAGTACATAACCAGACGGAATTTGCATCATGTCTCTTTATCTCTATCTCTGTATGTCTCTCTCTCTCTCTCACACACACACACACACACACATTATATATATATATATATATATATATATATATATATATATACACGCATACTATTTAAAAGTTTGTTATGAAGGCTCATTTATGTTTCTGAAAGTTTCTTCATTTTAAAAAGAGGTTACTTTTTTATTTAAAAGTATTTAAGAAAATAGGAATAACTATTGTTTATTTTTGAGCATTATTCAGTATTTGACAGTGTAATTATTACAATGAGTGCTGCAAGTGGTGTAACTTGAGGTAGTTAGAATTAAATTCACGCCGATGTGATGTTACTATCATCAAATCAGTATAGTTTTACAGTTTTACCACTACTGAGGGCAGCTAAAACAGTAAAGTCTAGCTTTCAGTCTTAGCCACTAAAAGCACAAAGAGATCACCGGTGATTCATTAATGAGAACTGTTAAATATTTTACTTTTTGAATATTAAATATTTCACAAAACATGTATGAAAATACAGAAAACCTAACTTTGTAGCTCTATCAGTGCTCACCCTTCCCACATTATAAGCAAATCTGTAATATGTATTGAATGTGACTGTTTCTGTTTTATGTAAATTCATTGCTACCTGTAATTGCAAGTGTCATTCCTTCATTTTGCTCTTGTTCCTTCTATCTATTGGTCATATTCTTTATCTGAATATAGAAATCATGAATAAAATGTTCTGGTTGTCATTTATACACATGCAAAGCTTTTTATTTTTTCTGTTTTTGCATCATGTGATATAAGACTTGCTCTTCTTAGCTGTGTCTGCATTAAAATGGCTGAAAACAGTAGAACATAGCAAGTTTAAAACATTATCAATATGGAATGAACAATGGCTATGTTTACATGCTCCAATGCCCTGACTATTTGTAGTGATACATTTAAGGGAATATTCAGATAAAGTGTTTACATGGTTTGGAATAACTGATTTTTCTAATATGTGGATGGACACATGGGTTATATTAATAGTCAGTCTAAGGTCTGCAGAACTGAAGCAATAACTCACGCTTGCAATTTGATTAAGCATCCAGAGTTTCTTCATCAGTCAATAAATAATAACTTTTATTAATAATTTCACTACTGTTCCTTACACCGCTCTGCATGTGGCTGTTCGCCATGTTGGTTTGAGCTTGAAATGTTCAGACATTTTGTTTACTGCATCTGGCGTCCTTCCACTGGCGGAGTTTAAAAAAGCAGAAAGAAATTGTAATAAGAGGTTTGCATGCTGCAAAGTCAAATGATTGGGTAATGTTGGGCACATGGTGGAGGATAAGGCACGTCAGAAGATCAGGGCGAGAGTTCTTCATTCTGAAAGAGGGGTCTCAGGTTCTACCAGGGGGTGGGTGGTTGGCAGCTGCCCCTTCTTTTCACTCTGCAATGCACCAACTGAGCTGCACAGTTGTGCCAGAGCATAGAGCCATTGTGAACAGATAACAGCTGACACATTTTTCACACTGTCATAGAGACTGTCATACATACAGACAGGGAAATCCATGGTGACTGAAACCCACTATCCCTCTAAAAAAAACGGCTATAAATATATTGCACTGTCTTCATATTTATTAAATGTATCTCATTCTTCATCCATTCCAATGAGAACACACATTTAGATTTTTTGTATTTTTTCATGTCTTGGACATGAGACTATAATCTTTTTTTGTTGATTTTCATTTAAAAGTCTTTTATTATGAAGAATTTACATTTAAAAATGCATTTATTTTACTGAAAAAATACAGAAATACCTAAGGTTATAGTCATAGGCTGTAGTAGCAAGCAAAGTGAAACGATTTATTCTACTTACTGACCTTATTCTAGACAAAGGAGTCATCTCAAATATGTGATTTTTCTTTGAAAATACATGCAATCTAAATATCATCAATTCAACAAAAGAAATACAAGGGAATATGAAAATCATTTATCATGAAAATATATTTCACCAAAAAATATCAAAATGCCTAAGGCCCCAATAGTAAAAACATCTTTGCCTTCCAAACCAAGAATGAACAATTGTCCTAACCCTATTCTGAGCTCCTAAACATAACCTTAGTCTTGCCAGAAGCCTAACATCTACCATTGTCCTTACCCTAATGCTACTGTTTACCCTACCCTAATTAGCAAAACACATAATGCTATATTCTTGCTTCCCCAAAGTGGAAAAAATAGAGTCATCCAAAATCAGTGGCTAACACTTTATGGAAATATGTGTAAAGTCATTATGAAAACATTATTTTTCTGGATAAATATCAAAATACCTAATTCAATTGTCATAGGCCCCAACCGAAAAAAATTGGTTGTTCAAAATGCAAAGAGCTAACCTCTTTCTGAGCTCCTACACACAACCCAAACCCTGCCTCAATCCTAATGCTTATTCTGTTCCTAACCTTAGTTCCTATTTCTTGTCCTACGTGTTCTCTAGTCAGATGAATGAAAAAAAATGAAAATATCATTAATTCAATGACGTCTTGCATCAGACCACAAATCCCTGTGTGCACCTATCCTAAATTTTTGCAAAGCCAGCTGGTCTCAGAAACTTCTGTATCAAAAATATCTTTCACTGCACATACTATGCCTTCAACCATGATGTCATTTCTGATGTGTTGCACATCACAGAAGATATCAGATTTTGTTGAAACAAATAAATAAATAAATGCATAAATAATTTCACCAAGCCCAGAAATTTCCCCCTGCTTTGAAGAGACACATTAGTACAGTGTACATTATCTCAGGACCTCAGAGGTAAGCTTGTGCCCTCAGTGCCCATGATAAGGAGAATCCCTCATTTCAGACCCAGCTCATGTGAGAGAGCAAACTCCCCAGCCCTGGCACATCTCCTCTATAGATTCACAGCTGCAGTGAACCTGGTAGGTCCTTTCTTTGCGTCTCAATACAACGTCGGAGATTTCCGTGGTCAATGGCATGTTGGTGTGACTTCAGTCCAGCGGACCACCCTTTTATACGACAGACACAGATTG
Source organism: Anguilla anguilla (assembly GCF_013347855.1). Taxonomy (NCBI): domain Eukaryota; kingdom Metazoa; phylum Chordata; class Actinopteri; order Anguilliformes; family Anguillidae; genus Anguilla; species Anguilla anguilla. The sequence goes on along the minus strand of NC_049208.1, from coordinate 15,085,380 downwards.
GCTGAGGCAATTAGTCGTGTTTTTGTCATATTCCACAGGATATATGTATTCCCAAGGCATGTATGATGACTTCCTTCCTGCAGGATGCCATCTGGAATTATTCATAAACAAATGGAATTATTTTAGATGCATGACATAAGGCACGTTATGTAAAACATTGTCAGTTGTGGCATAGCATGTGACCGCACATCACATAGGGTTAGTATTATAAGCAGAATTCCTGGGCAAAAGCTTATGAAGGATGTTATGCAGAGTAATGAAAGCATTATAAAACAGTCATAACAGTTGTAACTCAATGCTCCTTTAATAAATGTGCATGCGTGTGAATGTTTTCAAATACACAGGACGTGATGTTAAAATCCAAAGTACCACAATTTACAAAAAAATGAATGATTTTCAAATCTTTTTAATGAAGTTTTTGTAAGAATGTGTCTATAATTGTATCACTAGCAACACGGCAGGGATCAACACGTTTCACACGCAACTGCATACAGTTCACACATCTTTACAGCACATTAACTGTGAGAATTTCATGTTGGAAACTCATGCTTACCGCCAAGTGTCTATGTACAGAAGAGAATATATAAAGATGCCATTATCTGGATCCTCTATTGGGATGTGTAAAGTTTTCGTAGAAAGGTTTTGTAGAACCAGACACAAGCATAAATCTACCTTAAAGTGCAACCCACTGCTAACAGCAGATGGAGAACCAAGTAGATATTCTGAGATGCTGACAGCACATCCCGTCTACCTCCAACTGCAGAAGAGCTGCAGCTCGTGTATGAATCTGGTCGACTGCAGAGAACTCTTCTAACACCTGTTTTTTAATATCACCGCCTGAGAGAAGAATAAAACTTCCAATTACTTGGGTTTCACATGAGCTCATAGCGTGGTTGCCTTGAAATCATTTCACACTCTGGGCACCACTGTACAGAATTTTCAATTGCTGCTGTCACGTGGAATGTGCCTTGTGCAGTCCTTATCAAGAAATTCATGAAAAAGCTTTCAACCTCCCAAGCCTTCTCAGTAAAAAAAAAGCACAGAAAGCAGACACAATTATAAACTGAGGGCTGAGAAATCCACACAATATACGAATACTGGGGAAAATCTCTCTGGCACACACACACACACAATATACTAATTTGGGGAAAATCTCTTTCACACACAGAATATAGTCCACTGAATTCAATCAAAATGTGCGTGTCAGGGTCTGAATAATTCTGTATGGCCCATGTGCCATTCTTATTTGTTACTAAATTTTGAAAAGATCAACATATTTTGTAGCAATGATGTATTTCACTAGAAAGAATATTCTCTACATACGCACAAATCGTGAAAGCACAGCTTTCGTTTTAGAGCTTTAGATATAGTGCCATCCTGTGGCCCTTCTGCACATCTGATTCTACTCAAATTAAGAAGTTTCAGTGATATGGATTTATGTATGTTGCGATTGAACATAGAAAGACAATACAAGAGGACTATAATCATCATAACCTATTAGTGCTAGAACACACAAACACAAATTATGCAATGCCAAGAGGAAGACAATATGGAATAATCGTGTAAAACGATTATTATCATACGTGTGAAACAAGAATTGCTATCCAGGTCCTGACAACATGTTTTCAGAATGGGTTTATATTTGATGCCCTGCTGCATATTTAACATTGCTTACATTGCACAGGATAAGAAAGCAAGGATCTTCCATGTCTTCTTTTCACTGCGAAATTAGCGTCTTGGTTTTTTACTGCTAAATTCACACATTTTATTTGACAGCAGTGTTCATTGTAATACTGCAATTACAGCCATTGGAGTTGAATACAATATACCTGGAAATAAATTAATAAAATTTAATTGTAGCTAATCACCCATCACCGGGAAACCATTTTTGTACAAATACCATTGTTGGTTTCTTGATCCCTTCTGTTGTCATTTTATGAAAACCCAATGTAGGCAATATGCCAAATTAAGCTGGTTTTAATGATCATGATTTCTTTCCTTCATGCAACTCCAAGTATGGCTGGAATTTACTATCCTATCCAAATTTCTTTGTAGCTGGAGAGACTATTTACGCCTACCCATAAAGTTAGCTTCAGGAACAACCAATACCTTTGGTCACCACTAAGGGGCAGCAGTGGAGTGAAAAAGCTGGAACACTTCCCAAGGTTTCGTTGGTTCTCTAAGTTCATGGTGCTGGCTTGCCATTGCTCCAACCTGCTGGTTCTCAAATTCAGAATGTATGCTGGTTTTAATTCCAACCACAACAGCAATCTCAGAATTTTAAAGAGCTGTTCGTTTTCTTAATCATGCTTTTCATATTCTGTGGAATTAAGTACCCTCTTAAGCCATGTTATGTTGTGAATGGTCATGCATGCCACAAAGAATTAAAGTTCTATATTCTTATAGTGCAAAACCGTAATCAATTACATAGAGGGGTAAATTTAGTGACACACAACCGCTAAAACTAACCATTTGGTTGATAATGAAGAATTCAAAGACATAGCAAATTACAAAATTCCAGACCTGCATTGCTTTAACAAGTTTTTTTTTTTTTTTTAATTATGAAAGACCTTAAACACATCCATTCAACAAGCAGAACTGAGCAAGAGATTGGTTGGAATGGAAAAGACACACAGGGGACCCCAAGAACCGAAATTGGGGACCAGCGCTCTAACTTCCAATTAAAAATTTACGAGCTACAATTAGTCAACTGTAGAATAACAGAGCTATTTAAAATAAAAAAATAAAATAAAAAATGAAGTCAACAGAAGGCTGAGGTCCCAGTTCCCATCTGGAGTTCAAATGCTCTGCGGACACAAGTTACTATAGTCAAAACGGGAAAGCAAAAAACCCAACTCTTTGCTCTTCCATCAAAAGGCAAGGAGTTCAATCTTTTCTAAAATAAAATAAATAAATAAAAGAAAGATACACATACCACAGGGGTAAAAGATTCAGTAGCACTGTTTATTCCACTCCTCAAATCAGCAAATAAAAAAACAAACAGCATGTATTGTCAATATAGTGTAATCCGCATGCTATTAACGCACACTTAATATTGGATACAACGTTCCCGTCCGTGAAACCAGATGAACAATACATACCACAACTGAAAGTATATTTTAAAAATTACATTAGCAGTCATACAAACAGCATGATCTTTTTACATTACAATCTGCAGAAAAATAAAGCTTTCTCTGGCACTTGAAGTCTTCTCAGTATGAAGCTTAGTTCTTATATACAGTACGATACGCAGAGAATAAGAGTCAGGCATGCAGTGTCCACGGATGGACAGTTTGTGGGTGTTTGGAAAGCGCCTTCTCTCTCTCTCTCTCTCTCTCTCTCTTCTTTTTGCATTGTTATGAACATAAACAGGAACTCGCTACCACTTCCATGCATGAGGCGGGGGGTCCTGCTGTCCTATGCACTCATTTCACCCCCCCCCCCCCCCCAAAAAAAAAAAAAAAATATATATATTTCAGAGATTTCTATCAAAAAAATAAAGCTTTAAACAATCTTTCGTCACAGCAGTTTTCAAGACACAACTTGGACTCCTTTCCTAAAAAATAAATAAAAATAAAATTTTAATTTGAAACAATATGATTTCGCTCAGTGACAGGACACAGTATGCTGCTGTTACTTTGGTATTTAAAGACCTGTGTGTGTGATTTAATGTGGGTAAACAGCCTCCTTCACGTCACCAGTGCACACATGGCACTGATGACACCAGGAGGGTAAGAGTTTGGCGTTTGTAGCGCAAAAATCAAGCAAGAAGGATTTGGCCCCCACAGGAACCTTGCAAAGGATTGTGGGGTTTTGGTGCATGGCCCATGAGTACATTATTACCACCTTGAGACTCACTTTAAAAAAGAAAAAAAAGTTAAATAAGGAGCCATCAGTGGAGAACGCAAAAAAACGTGAGTGTCCAGTCGCTTGCATGTAGGAGTAAACGCTGAAGTATAAATAAATAAACATTTAAAAACATTTTTAAAAATAACCAAAGGCCCAGTCCACATCTGTTTATGTTCAGAGTCCAATCAAGTCCAGGACGTGACATCACTATCTCAAAGGGGCATGGCCATGATAACTGCCTCCCTCCCACAGTGAAAGGAAAAGCACTCAGCCCCTCCCCCTGCCCCTCCCCCTGCCCCTGCCCCTGCACCCCCCCCCCCCCACTGGCCATTAGTCCAGTGAAGCCCAACTCTTCATCTCCCGGGTTGGACGATTTGGGACAGGGGCCTAGTGGGGTACCAGTGCAGCCCAGCTCACTGTGCGCCTTAAAGACCCCCTCAGCAGCGTCACTCTGTCTCGCTGTCCTTTCTGCCGAAACCTGCAGGAAAGAGAAGCACATGCGTCAATCTGACTGACTGACAGAGGAGACCACTCCCACACCCAACTAAAACCTGCAATCATTCACATATTATTTTAAGACGTTCCTTTAAAATCAGAGAAACCGGGTTTCTTAAGCATTACCCAGCCCCCATGAGATTTTACATCAGTTCCTAACGCTATACATTTCCTAAGACATATATCCCTTTGAGGTAAATTTGAAAAGGAGATTTCAGATCAAAATGATGTGCAGAAAAACATTTTCTTGTAAATTAAAAGATATTAGTGTGTTTTTTTCTCTCCTCGGTGCAGGGAAATGGAATTCTTTTGATGTCTGTGTCTGCGCGTCTGTGCGGCGGCGGAAAGCTCCGGTAATTCCCAGGACGGCTTCCAGCTTCCTGTCAGCCCCCGCTCCCGCGAGGCTCCCGAAACGCCGCGTGCACGTCGCGCCTCGGCGTACCCGTCACAGCGAGGAGAACGCCATTTACAAAACACAGAGCCACACGGGACCGGGACCGCCAAACGCATGCGCTGTCCTTTCAGTCCGCAAAAACAACACAATCCGTACGAGCGAGAAAAGCTTTTAGCGCAAGACGCTGTTATTCGAGCAGAAGTGTCATCGTGGTCAAGCACAGTCCATTCCTTCAGCAGCTGAAAATACACTGAGGGGGGGCAGACTGACAAACTCCTGAAAGGCACGCTCGCTACGCCTGATTGGAGAGTTCTTCTGAGTGACAGACTGAGTCACAGAGCTGAACATCTGGGCAGTAGATAGAGATAGATCTTTGGCCCTGTTCTGGATGGGAGGGGCGGGATTGAGAATGTTCTGGAAACCCCAAGCTTGGGTGGAGAGAAATGTATGGAATGCAGTTTGGGCTGGCCCTGGGGGAGGGGGGTAGGCTGGGAAGGCTGAGGTGATTTAAGGCTGTGCAGGTGATTTAACAGTGCAGGGAGCAGAGGACAGGTAGGAGGGGCCTTGCCCAGGGGCACCTGGCTTCTATGTCTCAATGCTGCAGCTCCCGATCCCCAGCTAAGGCTTATAAGGCAGTTTATGCAGGGAGTCACAGAACAGAGGGAGGGACGGCCAACGAGAAGGCTTCAGGACCAACCAATCACACACGTGTGGACAAAGATAACGTTCTATAAACAACACAAAAACAACGTTGCAAACGCGGCATGCTTTTCCCTCCGTAGTTCAAAGCGGGTGAACACCAGCCGAATGAGCTGAGCACAGTCAGCAGCCCACTGCTGGTCTCAGAGCAGAGCGGTTAGCGCGAGCCAGGCAACCACACGCCGTTCTGGGCCGAGGCCCTACCTGCGGACCTGGGGGCGGGGGTCAGAGGTCAGGTTCCCGGGAAAGGGGGGGTGGGGTTAGGAATGTTGCGCGTCTATACCTGCGGGGCTGAGCACCAGCGCCTGCAGGATGTCCGACAGAGAGATGATGCCCTCGATGCTGCCGCTCTCGTCCACCACCACCAGCCGATGGACCTGCGGGGGGGGGGGGGGGGGGGGGGAGGGAGACAGAGAGCTCAGCCTGCTGCTCACTGCACGCCCATGAGGGGCAGAGAGAGAGAGAGAGAGAGAGGGGGGGGGGGAGAGAGAGATACAGAGAGAGTTGCACACCCATGAGGGGGAGAGGGGGTGGAGAGGGAGAGAGACAGAGAGAGAGCACAGCCTGCTGTTCACTGCACGCCCATGCAGGGGCAGAGAGAGAGAGAGAAGGGGGGAGAGAGAGACAGACAGAGAGAGAGCGCCGCCTGCTGTTCACTGCACAGAAACACATTTCTGTGAGGAAGCTCAGCAGAACAGCTTTGATTCCCCAGTTTGCAGTTGCAGAGGGGAAGCGAGTTGCGAGTTGACCCACCAGGTCAAACTAAGTGAAATAAAACTTGTGTCAGTGAAATGGCGCTGCTGCACCTGTGGTGTATCTGAACAGAAGCGCTCTAGTTCAGTTTGGGGGGGGGGGGGGGGGGGGGGAGAGTTTGCTCACCTCTGCTTTGACTATCCTGTCCACGATGGTCTCCAGCGTCTCCAGCCTGTTGCACTTCATGACTCCCTCGAAGTACTGCGAGCGGTGTTTCAGCGCCTGGGTCACCGTGATGTCCAGGTTGTTGTACGTTTTTTCCGCCGCCAGGTTCTACAAACGATCAAGGCCATTTTAAACAAACGTCCCCAGATATTAAACTTTAACACAAACTCAGTGATCATCGATGAGTATCACTGAGAGCCACTGCTAGATAAATTCTTTGTGGCGATTTTACAATACAATGCTAAATTAATTAACAAATGTATTCAAGAGTTTCAGTTAAACTGTATTTGAATGAGAAATTTAAGTGTACTTACTATGACATCAAATTTGGAATAAATATCAACAACTTTCCCTGAAAGATGAAACGAAACAATAATTAGAAACAATCATTTCGAAACAACCTTTCGAAAGGCCAAAAAACAGGAAGTCAGAGATGTTGGGCAATGGAGTTTTGGGATGGATTTAAAGTGTGCACACCTGACTCGTCCACGACGGGGAGTGCAGACACCCTCCTCTCCACGAAGATGTTGAGCGCTTTGATGATGGGCGTGTCGGGGTGGATGAAGGCGATGTCGCTGTAGGTTCCGATCCCCAGCTCCTCCAGGGTCTGCTTCATGAAGGCCGGCTTTGGCATCTCACACACCTGCAGAAACAACAGCACAGGGCCACCTGAGTACTGAAACACACACACACACACACACACACACACACAGACACACACACACACACGCACATGCACACACACAGAAACACACAGAAACACACACACGCGCCCGCACACGCAAACATACACACACACACAGAAACAGAAACAAACACACACACACACACACACACACACACACACAGAAACAGACACACATACACACACACACATGTACATACACAGAAACAGACACACACACACGCACACAAACACGCACACATGCACCCGCACACGCAAGCAAACACACACACACACAGAAACAGAAACAAACACACACACACACACACACACACACACACACAAGGACGGACAATACAGTTCACGGCACAGCCCTGAGTCAGAATCTCCAAGAACACACGCTACCTACTGTGCTTCTGCATCCAAAGACACCACTTTCTGTGCTACTACACCACATTTACAAATGGGCAAAAAACTGACTGAGCTCTGCATTAGGTTGAAGCTCCAATATAGCAGCTGTCAATTACATTTTACATAGTTTTCAGCCTGCACTAAGCTTCTTATTATTCTCAGCAACAGTGGACAGTACCCTGTGCAGATTGCAGTTCTCGACACACTACAGTTAAATTAAATTGCATTCATTTTATTTGAATCCTGTTGTACTGAAAAAACAGGTCTTAAAGGCTATTTTAAATGAAATTTGCTTGTGAAAATTCCAAATGAACTCAACAGGGGGCAGTGTAACATAAGTATGGATACTTGCGCTATCCATATCACGCAGGTCTAATGTTAGCCTTCACTTCCCTCCTATCTGAGTATGTGGGAAATAACCTTCCCAAGAGATTCAGCCATGCCTCAGGCACTGAGCGAGCGTGAAACGCGGGCTGTCGATAAAGTTTTCACTTACGAAGAGCTGGAGGAACTTGAGGATCCTCTTGTGTGTGAGGATGTAAAGTGCGTTTCCGGTCACCGGGTCAATGACGGGCAGCCGGTGAATCCTGTTCTTGATCAGCGAGTACACCGCGTCGAAAACACTGCAACGCGACACAACAACGTCGATGAACATCCTCGCTGTGCGAACCCACAACGCTCGGCCCGCTTCCACTGGGCCTCTTCCGCTGGCACGAGCGAGCTTTTTCCAATCTGACAGCGTAAATATTTACCGAGAAGCACCGTCTAAAAACGGCAGCGTCCCTCAGCTGAACACAGGCTATGAATATCCATGATGATCCGCAAGGTGTAATCACACACGCTGCTAAAACAGAGCCCAGAAACAGCGGGCCCGGCTTCCGGAATAATCTCCAAAATAATAACCATCCACTGTGGTGTAATTAAGCGCCGCACTGGAGCAAACAGATGGTCTGTGCAGAGCAAAAATCAGGGCTTTTCAAGCAGTTATTCAAGGGGGTGTGGCCAGTCTACATCCGACACACAAAAATATATGGGCGCAGGCACACACACACACACAAAAGCACACACACACACAAACGCACACACACACAAGCACACGTTTACACATATGCACCACGCACACACACACACACACAAGCACAGAGAAACATAAGCCTGCACACACACCTGCAAACATGCTTTTATTGATTCCAGAATACTGAAGTGTGCCAGACAATGCTAATAGATATGACTGAGCAGGGAGGAGGGATGCTGGGTTTAATGGACTGAAGAGCCCACTGGAGCTGAAAGCAGAACAGAAGACTAAAGAAAAAAAGGCTGATTGTTTTCCACCACTAGTCCAGTGCAAGAGCAGTATGTGGACAGCATCATTTACAAAAACATATTCTCACTGAAAGCTGTGCTATATTCCAGGGTGCATTTGTACAGTACAACTGTACAGTTCCTCAAAAAACTAAAAGCTCTTACCTTGCATCAGGTGATATGTTTACTAATGGCTTAAATGTTTCTTGAAGGTAGAGATCTACACAGGAGAAAAAAAAAACAGAATTACTCAAGCTAAATCCATCAGGTTTGACATAACCTAACCTCACATCCATGTGGAGTATCTTACCGATGTACAAAATGGCCAATTAAACATAAGACCTCTTTTAATGAGCTCTTAAATGACACATAAAACATCAATATTAATGCAGTACTCTGTAAATAATATTACTGCTAATCATGCAACGCCCCATTGCTCAGAAAACCCTTTTGTATCTGGTGTTTGTGCAAGAATCTGCCCTAGTCCGCTGAAAAAAATCCTCATTATTTTTTATGCTAAATAATAAATCACATCAAATGTGAGTTGGAAAGCTGTCGTTGCCATGGTGAAGATAAATAACACAATATAAATTATACCTCTCCACGTTTCAATCTTGTGTTCTTCCAACTCATATATTTGCACCTAAAAAGCAAAGAAACAGTAACTTTAGCGAACTGGAAAACGTCTCAGCGTTGCTGCTCAAACAAATCAAGGAAGCTGCAAAATGGGTTCTTATGTTTAACTATGTTTTGAAAATAGCATTCATGAAAGAGATGTGGCTTTCACCGAATCCCTCAATGAAGCTTCCTTTCTTTTAAACATCCAAAATGAATTCACCCGCTAAAGAAATAATTATTCAAGTTGCAACTTTGATATGAGAACAGACTGAATCCACCCACGGCAGGTGAGATAGAGAAAATGGCTGATGTGTGATGGAGACATTTCGCTTAAGAAAAGACTTCTGTGAGCCCTGGCAAGACTCACCCGAAACCTCAGGAATTCATCACCGTCTGTGTGCTACACACACACGCATGCTCAAACACACGTGTGTAAAAGCACACACACACGTGCTGCATTCCTACAGTACAGTACAGCACACACCAGAGGATTATCCACTAAAGCACACCGCACTTTTATTGTACATTCCATTCTGCTCGCGCACACATCTGTGGCAATATGGCGCCATTATGGGGCAGTGGTTTTTGTGAGCGCATGTTCATTTTACCCAGCGTCCTCCAGTAAACACTCTGTTAAGCACTGCCATAAAGAGCCAATGTGAAAGTAGACCCCCTTTCTGATGTACTGTACTGGTGTAACCCCAGGAGTATGTACCTCCACCGCTGACACAGTACTAAACACTGAATAAGTCTGTCACATTCTGCTTTACAATAAATGCTTTAAATAATAGTTATAGTTTTACCTGCAGCAAAATTCTATTTTTTTGCCTGAAGAACAGAATTAACATTACTTAATCTTTTAATTTCTCAGAGACAATATTTTATAAAGCATTCACATACCAGAGGTGATTTGTAGTATCGTTGCAGTATGATGATGAAGTCTGTGATGGTTAACATTCCTGCAGGCACACAACATTAAGACAGTAAAAATTACAGGTAACATTTTGGGACTTTAGAAGAAGCACAGATTTACAATGTGAAGATCAGAAACAGCAGAACTTCTTTTGCATCCTGCTGTCTCTTTTGAAAAAGTAGAACACACTCCAGAATAATAAACACAAATTCATGCATGAAAAATGAGCACAGAACTCCTGAACAAAGTATTCAATCAGTGTACAAGGAGACCACAGAGAATTATCATTTGAGACTGTTGAGCAACTGCAAACGACATTCACAGCAAACATTTTCCCATACGCTACACTGTGAAGCGGTAAACCACATCCATACTCCACATCATCACTGAGAGACAGTACTTAGCCAATATTCGCACACTGGCGGTACATGGTGCGAAGCCATTATTCATCAGTGACGTGATGACAGCTGAAATGTGCGATTCTGCTGCACAAAGAACGCAGGATCGCAAAGAGAAGATCATACATACGGTACTCGCATACATACATACATAAGTGCTCAATGTATGCATTAAACAGTGAGTGTGTGTGTGTGTGTGTGTGTGTGTGTGTGTGTACGCCCACATTTACTCAACTCAAAATCTTCATACTAGACAAAAAAACTGAGGGTGTTTGCAAAAGACGAATAAATTAACACTTTTTTTTTACAAGAAAGCAGAATATGAGTGTGAATGACTAAAGCCTTTTTAAATGCAAGAAGAAACTGGACTCTAACGCTTCCACCAGCCGTGCGTTTGTACTGGCTAAATAAAGCCAACAGCGCTCCCGTCCACTACGAGTAAGTTACAAACCGGCCTAAATGGGATTTATTTCTCAAAGAGCTGCCCAGCAGGGTCTATTTTAGAAGCGCGCTCCACGGCTGAACTTCGGAGATAGTGCCTCCTTCAGCCGCGAGGCCGTCTCCCCTCTTATCTGAGCTGCAGGAAAATTCACGAGCGTAGCGCTCAAAGACCCCCCCCTCCCCCGCAGTGGTGCCACAGCGGGCTGGCAGGGCAGGCACAGGTGTGGGATTATTTACAGCACTTTCATCTTCCGCTCCTTTTCTTCCTTTTGACTGGACTATCCCTTACGTCCTTCAGCCCCACACGGGAAGGGCCTTCGCTTCACTTCCCCCTAATGGCATTTAGCGGACTCTTACCCAGAGTGCAAAGACCAGGGGTCAAAGTTCAGTAATACCCCAGAGGGGGAAAGTATAGTCCCAAGAGAGGACGGCGTCTGTCTCCATGATGACAGTCCGGAGAGCGGGTGGGTAAGGATGGAGGTCGGTGACAAGAATATGAGGGGTGGAGAGAACAGGAACGAGGGTATAATTTAAGGCCAAGGGCCACGTGGAATTAAAATCAGATGAACCTGGGGCCGGAAGGGAGCTTAGAAAGGCAAGTCAATATCGGATCATTCTGCAGCGATGCTTGTCCTCTCTGCGTAACCGTTCAACACCTGTAGTGCTGAAAGGGAACCAGGGCGGCACTGCAACTGCAACAGAACGACAGGGACTCTATCTGGACATTACTCAGTATTTACCATCACACCACTAGGGGGCAGCAGACAATTCCGCAGGTTCACCATGCTGGGTGAGGCTTTAGGCAGGAACAAACACCGGGCTGGTAGACTGTGGAAAAGCAGGGAACGAGGAACATTCCCCTCCTCACCTTCTGTTAAAAGCCCAATTCCAAAACCATCATACTAGCCCAGCATCTACAGTGGCATCGTCTATCACTATAACCAGGTAAGCCCAGTCAGCCATTAAAACATGCAAAGATCTCTGTGCAATTACATATCTCCAGACCCATGCCATATATTCCCTTTCACACATGGTACTGTCGGTCAGGCCCCTCCCCACCTGTTTTTTTCCCCTGAAAAATCCATAAAAATGTGCTTAGATGAAAACACACATGAATAATAATCTCTGCATCCTAACACAGACAGAGGCTGTCACTGAATGAGTCATTTGGTACTCCCCCTCCCACCCCCCCCTCCCCTCCCCCTTGTCTGCCTGGGACAGACGTCTGTTGTGATTGACCGAACCAGACGGCCTAAATATAGAAGGCTATCCTCGCTGCGCTTAAAGATTTTTCCTGCAGCGCGTCCCGTCGGCCGGCCGGAGCGATCAGTCGCGTAACGGGCAAACCTTATGGCGGACGGGGGGAGCGACGGCGGGCTCGGGCTGAGGGGGAGTCCGCGTCGTAAATCAGGGCCCCGCGGGACCCCCCCTGACAGAGCGGCCCGGGCCGGAGGCACCGATAAAAAGGTCACCGCTGATGAGCGATGTCATCCCCTATTCCCAGACCTGATCTGCCCTGCTGGGCCCCGCCCACGATGACATAATCAATAACATCCGATTTGATGCTGTAGCCTTTGCAGCGAAATTGCCATGAGGAGAGGTGTGTGTATGTGTGTGTGTGTGTATATATCTCCATCCATCCATCCATCCATTATCTATACCCGCTTATTGCTGGTCAGCGTCGTGGGAGGTGCTGGACCACATCCCAACATGCATTGGGTGAGAGGCAGGAATACACCCTATACACATATAAAACTGTCCCCCGCATTTAAAATGCAAGATTAAAAGCATGAACTCTGCATCTGACAGTTCCGGGGTGATTCGTCCTCTGCTGAACGCAGCCATAACCTCCTGTTTAACACCGTCTTCGCTACAAGAGCAGATGGAAGCTACTGCACGTGCTCAGAATGAACGGGGAAGGCTCCCGGCCCCAGGACTCCGCCCAAAAAAATTCAGAACTCAAACACAGCTTTTACTCTCGACTTCAGCAGCTCCTGAAGGGCGTGGATGGCTCGGGGGAGAAATTTCAAAATGCAAGTTTAAGTGGAAGTTAAGTGAATGTTAAAGTACGCTGTCACCGGTTCCTGTCAGAGCACAACATGCCCTGAGGGGTACCCTCTGGGTGTACCCCAGGCTGCACGTACAGAATACTGCTCCTCTCATTATCCAGCCTGATTTACAGGTTCCGTTCACTTTAACGTACGCACAAACGTCAACCAATCAAAAGAAGTGGATTTTCTATTCCATGTGAAAAAAAACGACTGTCTAGTCGGCTTCCGAGTTTTATTCTGATAGCTTCCACAGTAGCAAGCCATATCCCTTTCCAGAAAGTACATAGTAACCTCCGCAATAAGCATGCATAACCCTACTTTAACTATCTAGTCAGCTTCCTGGATTTATCATATCTGCAAGGTAGTAATCAATATCTCTCCCCATACAGTGACTCCATGCCACGCAGGCCGTCTTTCCCCTCAGAATGAGATCACGCCATCGACTTTCATCCGAACGAGCAGATGACTGCTGCCACTGCAGCAGGCTGTGCCCGGGGATCTTCCACGGGCAGACGCCCACAATCACGTCTGGCCACGCCCACAGGACATCCTTCACGCCTTCCGCTTGCCTCTTCATCGATGGAAAGCTTTCTCTGCGCTGTTAGGAAACGAGCACTTAGTGCGCCGCAGTATTCTGCTTTAGCTGCCATCGGTCTCCGACATGCGCACTGCATTCTGAAATCATTAGCCCAAAGATGAGAGGACTGTTTCTCAGTGTCGGATCATCACACACAAAGCCCCACAAAGGCTTTGAAGGGACAGGCCTGCTAAGTTAACGTGCCTGTAAATGGAAAAAAAAAACACGCTAATTTAGTTCTTTTTAAATTTCACTATTCAGCAGTACGATTCGACTGAGAGCAGAAAAAGCAGTCCCCCATTATGGAAACGATCTAGGTGGCCACTGGATTAAATTTGCGTTCGTCGTCCTTGCTGTTCTCTCATTGGACGAGTCGACGGCGGCGGGTCCCAGCGGCCCTTCTCCTCCGCGCGGAGCGGCGCTCTGCGTTAGGATGCAGGACGGAGCGCAGGGCTGAACGCTCGCTAAAGCCGCTAAAGATTCATTAAAACGGCCCGGCACCTGAGGGGCGCGCCGGGCCCGCTTAATCACCGCGGCGCTGACGGATAGCGCTTTATTTATGTGGCGAGCGCTGTCGTAGAGCGCTGCCTCTGTCTGAGGCCGTGTCAGCACGCCGAGCTCCAATGAAAAACCGAGGGGGAGGGGCCCCGCTCAGTACCGCCGGCTATTCTTTTAACGCCTTCGCTTTTTTTTTATCGCGGAAAAAGCCGCGACTGAGTTGCGTAGCGGCGAGGGCGTTGTTCCTCACACATTAGAGCACAGAGGGGCTGAACAGCTCAAATGCTCTGACGAGACTGACCAGCTCAGTACTCCATAGGAAACAAAAGGGTCTGGACGGATGCTTCAGATTAACATGCAGTCATTCCTTTCCACTTCCACAGAATCCCAGCCGGGTGTGCAAACCGAACGTCCAATCAGACGCTCTCGTCCTCAGAACAATCCCAAGAGGAATTATATTTCTTGAGAATATTGAGATGTAGATTTCTATTTTACTGTACCTTCTCTCAGCCATGCAATATTTCTAGGTGGAATGCATAATGCAGAAAAGACAGGATGACACCCTCTCCCATCCCCCCCACCCCCCCCAGTCAGACAGTGGTTTTGCCCTTATCAGTGAGAGACCAGAATTTACTCACCGACAAAGCTCTGCTTTTTTGTCTCCCAAAGAGGAGCTGCTCGGACCCCATTGGCCACCAGGGCAAAGAAGGCCTTCTTAACCTGGAGGGATTATAGAAATGGGGGGGTTTAACTGCAATGTAAAAACAAAAAGCATGTGAGCATCCAAAAACACATTATTATCCAAGCTTCATTACTCTCACATTAAATGGCCCTTTTGTTGAACCCCTTCCTCAAGCATCTCCTTTTTTGAACACAAGCCTGAAAATAATAATGGTCACTGTTCTTGAACCCCTTCAGGTTTAATCCTGGTCTCTTCTGAAAGGTAACCCAAGGGAGTTTGTTTTTCAAGAATCAGAGTTACCCTAAGTATTACTGAAACAGGGTAAAAGCTCAAACACACTGCAAGTTGTTTCTCACCTATAATATATATTTTTTAAAACCGTGGTAAGGATGCAGACTTTGCCGTCATTCGAGTTGTCCAAGGATTTCCAGAACACATGGAAGGTAAGGATTCATCATTTTGATCGAGACTGTTGTGTGCCCACTCATGTTACAAAATAAGGAACCACTGTCACTGTAACATTGGGATCGTATAAGGGTTTATAGTGATTGAATCGTTTTAACGCTCCAAATGGTACCGTATATTGTGTGACCAGATTGAAAATTTCACCATAAAAAAACGCAATGACTGCAAATGAACCAGTGCACTGCTGGCCCAAATTCAACGTTCCTTTAAACAGGCACCAGCCCATTTGATGGCAGCAGAACGGCACAGCCTCTTCTTGACACCTCCTGGCTCCCAAGCTCAAAGCACGGCGGCGGCCATAGCCATCTCCGACCAACTGGTCCAGGACCCGGTTACCACCACTGCTATCCAGATCCAGCCATTATGTGACATACGTCTGCACTGGTCTGGGGTCAGCTTTCAGGAGCAGAATCTGTCAACACCATCCATGGGCTTTGTTTGCTCATGTGACACGGCAGGTTTGCTTGTGAAAAAATTGTTAAAATAAAATAAAACTTTCACAGCCTAGTCATGTGACTTGTGTTGATTTAGGGTAGCGTCATGGATTGGTTCATGTGATTGTTTAACAGAGCAAAAGTCATGTGGTACCAATCTGAGAGATCATTTAACAGGGAGAAGGTCGTATGATGCCAGCCCATGTGATTGCAGGACTGGGATAAAGTCATGTGGTGAAATACACAGATTGTATATAACTGTTTGCAACCCAGTGACAGCGCCTCTCTGGTTTAGAAGACACACGAGAGAACACTAGAATGTCAGAGAGCGACTGCTCATATTTTTCCCATTTTTGTAAAACAACATGACCTCTTGACCTCATCAGACTGTGTGACTCCACCCCACAACTGCATCACAAAGAGCTTACTGATGACTGCTTTTCAAGTAGTTGCGATACTATACAGAATAAAAAAACATTAGTTGAAAAAGACACTCCTCCAAATACCATTATTGTCACTGCAAATGATGTAAACCCAAACACAGACCTCAGAAAGTCCTTTCCTGTTTAGCATGACGATATCCCTGGTCACACAGCGAGGTCCATATAAAAATAGCTAGTCAAGATCAGTGTGTAAGAAATTGATTGGCCTGCACAGAGCCCAGACCTCAACCCCATCTAGTATAAAGCCTTCCCAGAAGAGTGGAGGTTGTTACAGCAGCAAAGCGTGAACCAACTCCATATTAATACCCATAATTTGAGATGAGATGTTGGATGTCAGTAGTCCACATACTTTTGGCCATTTAGTGTAACATTAGCTACATTATCTAAAATAATATTATTGCAACTCTTTTTAAATGATCAACTAGCTAGCTAACCAAGGTTAGCTATCAATGCTGATCATGATGAACGAGTTTGCGCGCCCAAAGACGTTTTCCCCAAAATCCAACTTATAGCAAGTCATTACTAGAACTGATATTTAACATGAGCATGGCATCGCGTAAAAAGAGAAAAAGCTCTAATGCGCAGGACGGGCGTTTTCCTCCTGTATTCTTAATGTGCTGATGTTTTTACAAGGGGCACAGGACTGTTAACATTAATGCACAAGGCATTAAACCTTGGTAAAGCTGCTAAGTAGTGCCAGGTGTCTGTATTGTTTTCCTCCAATAGCAATGCTTAAGAAATAAATGACCCTGACACTCTGGCACTTAATTTAATCTAATGTAATTTCATTTAATCAAATATATTTTTATTGAATGTTCTCAAAAACCATTATCACTGAAGTTTGTAAAATTGTTGAAGATGCTCTGTATGCAATTAAGGAGTCTTATTTATAATGTGGCATAGGTTACACAGATGATTTTTATGCAATAAATGCAGCGTATTAAGTCATCATGATATAAACTGCAGACCGCCTACTGCACCATCATGCATCTGTTTACCTGTTTTGGGGCTTTTCTGCGGCTACCCATCCACCCACCCACGCACGTACGCACGCACGCACGCTCGCATACAGTTATTTACATTTCTCTGGCTTCCGCAAAGTCTATGGGGTCCCAGAAAAAATAAAGGATCTGAAATGTTTGTTCAGTAAACAGGCCCACTCAGACAGCGCAGCGCGTTGACTTCCGGCCCTGTTTAGCTACCGCATCGTACTCTGACGGAGTGAGAGACAGTTTCTCCATATCTGCCTGCGCCACGAAATGCAAATGTTTTGAGTCCGCGAAATAATCAGCAGGGGAAAGACGGAGCCCAAGATAAAAGCCTGCTGGAAGGTTTATCACGCTGCGATAAAATATTCAACAGCATCGACGGCACTACAGCCAAACAACTAGGACGAGAAAAATAAAAGCAACTGGGCAAAATCCCTCATGCTTGGCAGGGGGTCGGAGGATAATGAAGAGAGCAGGGATTAACTCTTCGTTTTCCAAGGTTTCTCTCTTCAAATAGGGAATGTACTCAGGGAACTTGCTGAAAGAGAACCTTAAAAAAAGAAAAATGGAATCCAGAAAACAACATTACCATGAACTGGGCAGACATACCTCCTAGAAATATAGCCTACGTCTAGTTTTCTCCAAATTACTTATGACACAAGAAACAATGTTACATCGCTCCGATACTGGTTTGTGGGTTTTCCAGGAGTCTGAAGTGCAAGTTGGGAGAGCCGGGGGAATCCAAATGTATCATAAGAGCGGGTTAAGGATGGAGTTCATAATGGCTGCTTCCAGATCACTTCATCAATCAATTGCAACACCACTGTTCTTCACTTTGCCAAACATATCTGAACACATCTTGTCTTTGCAAATACATCAACAGTGTGCATATTTGTCAACAGTATCGTACTGTGGCACTAAAAGCCTACCAGTACACGGAATGCACAGAAGAGGACAGATAATTACATTACAGCCATTTAGCAGATGCTCTTATCCAGAGAGACTTACGAAGCTTTAGCCTTTTCACAGAGTATCCATTTATACAGCTGGATATTTACTGAAGCAATTCAAGTTTACCCAGCAGAAGGACACAATGTGGCAGTGCCCTAACCTAGGAATCAAACCTGCAACCTGCCTACATTAAAAAAAAAAAGGTGCTTTGTAGTACTTACTTGCAATGCAGTGTCAAAGACGACTAGCTTGGAGCTGGTTGGGACAATGTCGTAGCACTTGTGGGACTTCATGAACCGCATATATATATCACTCTCAGGTTCTTCAGCAGCTGCAAGAAAACAGAGACACACGCACACGCACACACACACGAGCACACACACACACGCACAAACGCACACACAAAGAGAAGAGATTTTACTGAAAGGAAACATGACTTGCAACAATTCAATATACTTGGGTTCTCACACCAACTAAATAGGAACTTGATATTTGGGCATAAAACTACACTTGTGAGAATTTTGAAAAAATTGTATGTTCTTGGTGCTAAACATATATTTAGAAATGGTTGTATTTAAAGAATGATCTGAATTCAATGAATTGGATGAGATACAGGTGACTGGATGTGCATAAGGTATCAGGGAAATGTTTATTATCTCAGTCACATCTGATGATAAACACATGACTTCCCGTTTTCCCCTGCTGTAGGTTTGAAGATAAATCGCCTGTGCATGACAGAGGCAAGCAGGAAACACAGGCCTATTTCTACAACTAGATAAACATTGCCTTGTACACAACATGAACAAAACAGCTACATCGGTTTTAAATATCCCATAATTCAGATATTATAACCCTTAAAAAATCATAACAAAATGTCAGTTTTCTGTACATAAACATATCCCACATGGCACCAAAACAAAATTCATTTAATTAAGATTTCGAATTCTACTATATTCAAATTATAGCAAACCTGTAAATATTTAGCCCAGCATATCTATAATATTAAGCCTTGTCCACTGCTACCACAGCTAAAATACCAAATTACTTTCCTGGGTGTGCCATGAAGCAAAAAAAGAAACATGGACCATGCACACAGCACTTCCAACTCAGAGCAGATGTCACTGAGGAACTACTGGTGAGGTTATGAGCAATTTGGGCATCTTTCCGGTCAATATTGTTTCTAAATCTCATTCAGTACCACTCTGTGCATAGGCTATAAGAAAGAAATTTAGCGTATTTTTTATCAAAACAACACCTGAATACACACATACAGTGTACAAACTCACGTTACCTGAAAACCCATTCCTCGCATTGAAAATGGACCAGCTAAATCAACAAGTAAAAACGACCTCTTTCAAGACTATCAGTGTTTTTCATGCTAACATTGGTCCAGAGCTATTAATGCGCACAAAACAAATCTAAAAGCCTTTATCCTCAATTTGAAAACGACGCCTGTGGGACAACAGCTTGAAAAAGCATGGGCAAATACTGTGATGGATTGGCTGGAAAATCCCGTCTTGTTCAACCACAAACACAATGACTGCAATCTGTTGCCGTTTTTTTTTTTTTTTTTTTTTTTTTTTTTAAATAGCCTCTTCCCATTTACCACCCATTCATTATTAGAGGGCTGTTTTTATGGCTGCCTTGTGAACCACCGCGCAGCTAAAAGGCTTGCGGATGGCGGTTCAGGGGGCGGGGTCTGTCTGGCTGAGCATGGGAACTGTGGGAATAATAACAGCCTGTTGGTGCTGTGTTCTCCCTCTAAATGAAGACTGTTCCAATCAGACAATCAAAAGGGTCTTCCATCCATAAGACAAATTGATATCTTCCAGTTCATCCAAATGATTCGATTTTGAGAACTGAAAATGCAACGACTGAGTTAGCATGACTTTCAGTAAACCGGCTTGCAACTTAGCCAGTTGCGTTCATTGCATTCCCAGTTTTTCCTGCCCAGGTACCTTTGGAATTGGGACTTGAAAATGCTGGTGACCCAGAAATGGACCAACACATACAAATTTAAAACAGAACAAACAATAGCAAAATCCTGTCAACAGTGAGCCAAATGGGGCAACAGAAATCAGAACTCAGACATTCCAACTCGGAAAGATACGGCATTCAAGACCTTTCTAGTTCATTAGCTCACAAAAAAAGAATTCATTTATGATGCAGGGTAAATGCCAAGTAATGATTTTATAATGCACCGGAATCCCACCTGAATAAATGACAAACCAAGTCATGAGTTCAGTTGTTTGATTAAAGGTAGCACTCTCATGAATTCAGTGGTTTCCTTAGTTCTGCATATTATGTAATTAGCTATTTCAACCTGAGCCAGCCAGCAGTAGATGGGTTCCCCTCTGAGTCAGCTTCTGCTCAAAATGTATTATCTATTACCAGCCAGGGAGTTTTTCCTAGCCACTGTCGTCCTAGGCCTGGCTCTTGGGGGGTTCAGCCCCAGCTAGCCCAGCTCAGGCACAGATGCCTGTAAAGCTGCTTTGTGACAATGCCCTTAGTTAAAAAATTTTAAAAAAAGATGCCACATGAATAAAAAAATTTTGAAACTGAATTTAATTGGAGATGGCTCTCCCATTGCATACTGCGATGTTTCAGTGTGTAAAACCCAGAAAAACTCTCCCAAGCCTTTGCGGCTCAAACACTGCAGAGAACAGCTTAATTTCATCCTCTGCAGGAGTTGGGGGGAAAAATACTTCCAAAGCAAAAACAAAGCACATGAGAATTTAAAATTTCCCACAATATGCAGACATAATGCTCTGGCACGCTTTCACAAGCATCTGTCTGCGAATTCAATTACGACGCAATGGGGCTTTTGTTGCAAGAAAGCCCAGATTAGTCGCGTTTAACTGCCACAGAATCCTTCTGCAGCCGAGATTAGATCTCATACCGCATCATTTCAAAAGAGGAACTGCGGTGCTCTCTAGCTTGGCTAAGCTCATATCTTGGAGTTTCATAGAATTCTACAAAAACACAAGTCATCATTGTGCTGCATCTTTCATTGCTCATAGAAACCCAGAAATATTTGTGGTACGGTCGAGTATTTATGATTTATCTTAGTGCCTCATGAAAAATACCAACCCATGTAGGCTAAATAACAGGACTTGTAAAATCAGAACTGTAAAATCACAATTCATTGCATTCAAAATATTAATCAACAAATGTTATGCTACACCCCCTTCACACAAAGCCCAGAATCCATTGCCCTATCTCTCCTTATCCCCAAGCAATTTGCATGATTTTACTCATCCTTTAAAGATTTTTCTCAATCTCCAAGCCATGCATGGAGACTCCAAATGCATGGCTAAGCTGTAACTCCAGCCGCTTCTGTATGTAGTCAGAAATTTGATGGAATATCCGTATTTTTTTATTTGCCTTACGTCAATGGTATAGCAGCCCTTTAAGGTGACCAAATTGCTTACCTGTACATTAAAGTTATGTACAGATAAGCTGCGAACTGGTTGGCCAAGGTGGTGATGTCATGGGGTCCCATGAACCCACACTCCCACCGTGAAGCGCTTTGTGTCGGTGTGAAAACTGAGCCCAGCCAGCCCCCTGCAGCTCTCCACCAGATCTAATGGGGAAAAGTCTGGCTGCACAGAGCCTTCCAAAATAACAGCCGTCTCTGAAGCAAGATGGCTCATCCAAAGCAATCTTGTCTGAGTGAATCACCTAACCCCGACCTCTCCCCTGGCCAAATAAGTCTAGACTTGCTGGAGAGATGTTGTGTCGATGCCGGACAGGATCGTTTGGATGAGCATGCTTTTCCAGACAGTGTCTCTGGCATCTGTAGTAAGAGCCTATTTGAGCTGACCACTGCCTGCATCCCACTGACAAGGACTCTGTGGGTTCCCTGGCTGCATTCCTGACTCCAACAGACTCTGCCTGTTTGTTCACAGAGATCATGTGACAAATCTCTGCCAATCCCAACAGCATAATTTGATGGCATGAAAACCAACAAATTTAAGCACTCCACCACTGAGTATCACACACAGTATACTTTTTAAAGTCTTTTCCAACAGCATGCTCTTCTTTCATAATAAAGAACCCGGCACAAATACAATACTGTAATCACAGAGGATGCAAAATATAGACACACTGGAGCCAGTATTAATAATCAATCTTTGTCTTGCTATATTGTCCAATGAAGAATTCTTCATTTGGATCCACAGGATCATAAGTGTAAAAGTAGAAGCAAAGACATCATATTTCATATTTTTGTAATATGCTTATAGTGAGATCTTTGAGTTTGAGCACAATTTAGCTACATTGGATTTGTCATTTTGACATGAAATGTTACCCAATTTGAAATCTACAACAAAGCAGAACACAACATAGTCAGAGGCAGCGTCGGAGACTTCAAACGCTTGGTGCTCAAACACGACTGGTCACGCCTCTCAAAACTATACAGGAAGTCAGCTTAAGTTCAATAGAGGTGCGTGGCTGTATAACTGTGAATAAAATTCCTTACATCTGCGTTGAACTGCTACTATAATAGCATAGGCGTAATTAGCAAGATGCACACTAAGCACGAGTCAATTGCGCCTGAAGCAAACAAATGATTACCGACGACGATCGCATTCCCAGTGCACAGCAGGAATCCCCGATTCTCGATCAGCGACACCCGGGGTGGAATCCGGGTTAGAAACAGCGTGCTTTTTGGTGTCTGTCCGAACTACAGAAAACTAATCATAAGCATAACGACTATCAAATAAGATTAACAATCTTTTCAATTTACGATTTATGACCATTAACGCCACGGCACTGGCAACAGTGCTTTCCAAAAAAAAAAAAAAAAAAAAAAAAGAACAAAAAATGAAACACATTAACGCGGATGCACAAAGGCTGAAAACTTTTTTCCCATTTTTTTTAAACAGCCAAAACATCTGTTTTTAGGTCTATTTAAAGATATATCTATGTCTTTCCTAATGTTCATTTCCTATGGAAACCGTGTGCAAATATGCATCCTCATTGCGCATATAGTTGCTTTATGTCATCTGAAAATCAAACAGTAGTCTATGCATATTAAAGAATGTAAGCTTCTGAACAGCGATTCTGTTGATGGGGCGCGTAAGTGATAAAACTGTAATAAGGCTGCTCCGGGAAAAAATATGAGCATAGGCTTAGCTTCAGTATTGTAATGCCGCATGACTGGTTTAGCATAGGCTATATTACGCGTTTAAACAAATTTTATTATTAAAACGTGGTTATAATTTAGTTAGCCGTAGCCTATATAAGTCAACTGTGGGCTACAAACTTTAGTTACATCATTAAGTGCATCATATCTGAAGGGAAAGGACTTACCTTCGGTGTCTAGTTCAAGTTTCTCAAGCATGCCTTCAGCTAAACCGTAGACCTGTGAATGAGATGCAGAGGTAGAGTGAGCTGCTAGGTCTTCCTCTGTTCCACGTCTCCTTCCAGCAAACACAGGTGCTGTAGCCTACTGTAGCGTCGACAGGCAATCAAAAAGGCTGACAGAAACTACAGATCGTTAAAGTCAGCCGTCCTTTAACTTGTAGGATTGCAGTGTGGATTTTCTAGAAGTGATACTGTAACCACTAGTGTTTGACTGCCGTCGTCGAGTCAAAACGGCTCGAAATGAAAGAAGCGAGGTTTCGTGGACGCGAGCTTTCACTAACAGACACACGGCTCCCACTCCTGAAATTCCAATTCAGTGCAGTGCAGATAAAAAACTGAAAGGCATGCCGCTTCAAGGACGAATTGCACTCAAACGCAGTCTATTTCATTCAAGAACTCTTCCTTCCGCAAGTCTGGACGAGAGCCGTGCAGTCTCCGGGACATTCTACCTCCAACTTCTAATGTAAATATTAACACACGTACACCCCCGATCATAGTGAAAGTGGAACATTCCTCTTCCAGCTTGCTGCAGTCGCCGACCAATGTATTTACTATTCTTCTCAAGCCTATGTCATGGTAGGGAAACCCTGCTCCAAGTGGAAGGAAACGTGCAGGGTACTATAAACGGCAGCGCACTGAGGGTAGTCATTTCCCCTAAAGAGGTGGTTTAATTATTCCATGATCATGCGAGATGCATAAAACCGAAATATTTTTAAAAAATAATTGAAGTACGAGGAAGACACTACTGTCGGGAGTTTTAATCGTTAAAAAGGAAAGGAAGGCCAGCCTTCCGCATTCTGGTACTGAACTGCCAGCAAGTTCTTTACCATATTAGGAAATCCCCTGCGTTGCCTAGCAGCGAAAAATCAAGGATTTCCCGACCTTTGTTTGTATTTGAGGTCATATACGTAGCCTACAATAGCCAACCTCTATGATTGAAGTACTATTACAGTACTTTTACGCAAGAGTGCATATAATAATTATATTTTAAGACAACGGTGTCAATTTACATACTGTGTTCTAGCCTCTCACACTGGAGTAAATAGGCATCTGCAAAATCCACAAGGGTGCATTCATTTTCATTGCAAATTAAGCACATTTCCCTTCTATCCACAAAGCCACCCTGCAGCCAAAAGGTAGCTGGTCAATGATATGATTCAAACAATAAAAAAGAGTGAGTAATAGGTGCACAGACTCATTTTCTATAGATATGGGCCAGCACCTGCTTTGTGGCTTGGATAAACATAAATCCACAACAGAGATTGCAATGAGGACATTTACATTGAATTAGTATATAAAAAAACTGCCTGAACTGCCACTGCACAGTATGAATGGATGCAACTGCTAACTCATATAGGCTTGCTGGGTTTACCAGGTTTATGAGCTCTATGTACCATTATCCCTATTGAATCAAGGCCAAAGCTATTGGAAACTATTTGCACCATTATGACCGAGAGTAAACGAGAGGAGAGCTCTGATCACTGATTATATTCAGTGCCACTGCCATAATTTAAGTAAAACAACATTATGCAGAATACAATACAAAAAGATGTCACAACAATGTCTAAATAACAGTTTAGTACAAATATATAATTCCTAGACTAAGAATGGGAAAAAACGTCATTTCTGATGACACTTGGGGGAGGAGTGAAACTAGTACTCGTGGCTTTTGTTTTGCTCCTGACTACATTTTAGAAACACAAGCAGTGTTGTGTGTGGCTCCATGGACCAATGGTCATGGCATTTCATTAAGCCTTTGACCCTTAAAAAAGTATATATATATATATATATATATATATATATATATATATATATATATATATTCCCTAATTCCTTATGAATGATGTGTGAAGTCATAATGTCTGATTCATAAGTGCATGACTATTTCCTGGATACCTTTGTGAAGTAGGCAAATATCATTCGGTTGCCAATTATTTACATACTTGCCTTCGAAATACGCACAGCTGTTGAGAGCACACGGCTTTACCTGTGTGTGTGTAAATTAGGTGTGCAAAGCGTCAATGTCAGGTCAACACCACAATAAGCTTCAACACATCAAAAAGGAGAGGACTTAAATGCTGCTTGGGTTATCTTGGGTTTTAGTCTCTCATAATGGAATTATTTTTATCTGCTTTGAATTGTCACTTTTGGGCCAGTCAGCAGGCTTGCCAGTTGGCAAAAGCGTGAGCTGTGTTATCAAAATTGACCTTTTATTCAGCTGCCAAAGTTTCTTTGATGGCAAGGCATCCTGCTTCCCAACTTTGAAAGACGCTCACTGAATATTAAGAATGGTGAGAAACGGTTGTTAGCAAATGCATGAAATCAGTGCACGTTGTCATCAGACATGCCCATTAGGAAAGTTTGCTTATTTTGTGAGATTGTTCTTTATCCTTTGGTCAGGACGTGACCACACATACATGCGCCTGCTCGGTCTCAGGGGATGACAGCCACCATTAAACACTGAAATTGAAGAATATTTATCATTTTCACGTTCAAACACCACGGGACTTCTTGAAGGACTGACGATGCATCACATCTCAGGGTCAATTTACTTTGTTAATCTCTTCTGGAAAGGCAGATGGACGCAAGGTTTTTCTCCAAATGAGAAATATCTGTATGATATAGAGGTAAAGTATAGACCAAAAACCATAGCCACCAAAACAACAGACAGTAACTATTACAACAGGGGTAATATATATATATATATATATGTATGTATTTTTATTTTTTTAAAGAGAACAACAGTCTGCTCTCCTTTCAATTTAAGCTTTTTTGCTTTACTCAGACAGGTATAAAGCAGAGAGAGTAATATAGAGAAGGGACCACAGATGAGAAAGGGACAGGGGGACCACATTACGCTGAGAGTCAGCTGCTCTACAGACTGTGCCACACATCTCACCTGAAGTACTATATATTCCACCTCCCCATGGGATCATAATTGCATCCGACTGTCTGTCAAATGGCAAAGTAAATTTAATCCAAATCATTGAATGTCTAATGCTGTAATGATTTATACAAAAACATTTCTAAAAATGCTGCAGTCAGCTGAAAGTAGTAGACCACTGTCTAGGAACTGCCCTTTGAAAATGTCCCTTTGCATAACGCATAACGCAATAAAAACTATGGAACATTTGTATGCCAAAGCAAATGTGTTTTTTGAGCTCTCGCCAGTTCAGTGTCATAACGTAACATAATAATGCATCCTAGCCCATGGTTCTCAGACCACTGCCCGCAAAACAAATCGCTGCGGCAGGAGGCTTCCTCCTTCTCGACCTCCGGGCATCCTCTGCTCCGGGACCCCATGGCAGTGTAAACACACAGCAGCTCCCATGTCAACGCGCGCATGTACAGCAGCCTGACTTACGCGTTGTGCATTGATCGTATTTTACTATTGTCTTACAGGAAACGCCAGAGGCAGTTAGAAGTGCAGGGCAGGCTTGCCTGAGAGCATTTGGTGCAGCATGTTTCAGGCTGACTGGCGGTAGGTACTTCACTAGAAGCAGCTGGATGATGCAATACCGTAATTTGCATATTTTACTCACGTCATTGTGTTCATTTGGATATACAAGTCAAGTCGAGGGACAATTTCTTATACATGAAAAATATTAAATATGAAAATACCAAATCATTACAGCAACACTAATTCTCATTGCAAGACCTTTTATGCCTTATGGCTATGCTAGCGATTAAGCTTATGGTGCATATGTAGCCACACGGTTCAGTTTCAGTTGCACACTGATTATACATTATATATTATATTCCCATTGCTCTTGAGATGGACCTGGACCTCATTCAAACCAATTTAGACTATTTAAAGACAAACCAAAACAAGACAGAAGGAGCCTGCACTGCTCAGTGTACGCACACATGCTAGCTAGCTCGTAATAACATTGTCAGTTTTAGAATTCTCAATTTTAGCTATTACTCGCACCGTGAACGAGTGGAGAGGTGTGCGTGAGCTCTTAGTGGTGGCTCCTCGTTAGGAAAAGTGGCCACAGTTTCTCAGGCTCTACACCCCCAGCGCCCCCCACCCCCGGGCACTGTGCCTCAGATTCTCTTGTGGGGAGTGACATCGGGGCAAACACTGGTGAGGTTCCCCCAGCAGCTGTGGCTGATGGCTCCCACTCACTCCTCCCTGCTAATTCACAGCACCAGTGATCGCTAAATTAATTGAAAATCTCAATGGGTACAATGTCCCTGACAGTCTGGAAATGGACAGATTTGTTGCCATTCACTTTTGACAAATAAAGTTGCTGGGGGGGGGGGGGGGGGGGTCAGAACACTTGCTAAATCTAGTGGCAAGGCCATCAATCACATAGGCAATACTGAACCTGGACAAAGAGAGGGCATCTGTAGAGGGAAGATGTGCTGAAGGCACTGAAGAACCCAAATTCCCACAGACAGTAGCGGGACACAGACATTGGGCTGGACTCCTGTGAAAAGCCCATGAGGCAAACGTAGCAACAACCGCGCTTCCTTCACTATAAATGAATGCCTCACAAAAATAAATACCAAAGTGCGAATGCATGTTTACAGCAATATGAAACATTAAACTTGCCTGGATGTAAAGAGAGATAACTGAGACTGTGTTTGGGTTTTTCATTGGGTCATACATCATCCTGCTTTCAGAGACATGATATGACATGTAGCGCCAGTTCCGGAACACGCCTAGGAGAGGACACGATCTATGTCTGGATATTTACATTACAAACAGAGCCAATATGTGCCAGCTTAGATAAGGTGTGGCCAGGAGCTGAATCAACAACCTGCTGGCATGGCCATTCGAACCAGAAGCCAATTGGTATATTTAATAAGTATATTAATAGAAACTTTGCGGTCTGCGGTGTTCAACTTTAAACTACATTACAAAATCATCTTTAAACTCTCACCATCCACGTGGAAAACAAGTCTGTAGTGACTACGTGAAAAATCATGAAACGCTACGCCAGCATGTTGATCACTGCAGGTAACCTACCCAAATAGCACTATTTAGGACACTTATGGGACAGTTGATCGCTTCCATGCCATCATGTCCTAAGGAGGGAGAGGAGCAGGTGATAATGGAGTCTGAAACCTGACCATTATCATAATCCTGCTGGTATGTGGTCTCATCTATGGCTGTATAAATTCCGAGCCTGTGTGTGTACTGAAGAGATCTGAGATCAGTGATTTGTGGCATTCTTGGGCACAGATCACTGAAGAGATCTGAGATCAGTGATTTGTGGCATTCTTGGGCACAGATCACTGAAGAGATCTGAGATCAGTGATTTGTGGCATACTTGGGCACAGATCACTGAAGAGATCTGAGATCAGTGATTTGTGGCATACTTGGGCACATATCACTGAAGAGATCTGAGATCAGTGATTTGTGGCATTCTTGGGCACACATCACTGAAGAGATCTGAGATCAGTGATTTGTGGCATTCTTGGGCACACATCACTGAAGAGATCTGAGATCAGTGATTTGTGGCATATTTGGGCACAGATTACTAAAGAGATCTGAGATCAGTGATTTGTGGCATACTTGGGCACACATCACTGAAGAGATCTGAGATCAGTGATTTGTGGCATTCTTGGGCACAGATCACTGAAGAGATCTGAGATCAGTGATTTGTGGCATTCTTGGGCACAGATCACTGAAGAGATCTGAGATCAGTGATTTGTGGCATACTTGGGCACAGATCACTGAAGAGATCTGAGATCAGTGATTTGTGGCATACTTGGGCACAGATCACTGAAGAGATCTGAGATCAGTGATTTGTGGCATTCTTGGGCACACATCACTGAAGAGATCTGAGACCAGTGATTTGTGGCATTCTTGGGCACACATCACTGAAGAGATCTGAGATCAGTGATTTGTGGCATATTTGGGCACAGATTACTAAAGAGATCTGAGATCAGTGATTTGTGGCATACTTGGGCACACATCACTGAAGAGATCTGTGATCAGTGATTTGTGGCATTCTTGGGCACAGATCACTGAAGAGATCTGAGATCAGTGATTTGTGGCATTCTTGGGCACACATCACTGAAGAGATCTGAGATCAGTGATTTGTGGCATATTTGGGCACAGATTACTAAAGAGATCTGAGATCAGTGATTTGTGGCATTCTTGGGCACACATCACTGAAGAGATCTGAGATCAGTGATTTGTGGCATATTTGGGCACAGATTACTAAAGAGATCTGAGATCAGTGATTTGTGGCATACTTGGGCACACATCACTGAAGAGATCTGAGATCAGTGATTTGTGGGATAAACGGGCATAAAGCTCTCTGAGATCCTGCTGGAGAGATTCTGATCTCCCCTGTTAAATTCAGCTGTACTGCTGCTGCTGTTGTTACTACTAATACTACTAATAAGAATACATACATACATACGTGTCCAATATATGTATGTAACTTGTAGCATATTAGCCAACTTGTACCCGCCCCCCCCACCCCACCCTTCCACCTTAATACCTTATACAAATATAACATAACACTCCTGCCTGCCTTGGCAACTGGGATACAACAGCCTGATGTAATACGGTTATGATGCAGGCTTCGTAGTGTTGGATACGGGGCAGGAGTCATGAAAACCTGCCGATCAAAAGTATGGAGTCAGCCTGGGCACTTTCTGATAGAGAGCGCGTTAAGATCAGCATTCCGCGCACACGGCTCCAGCAGAGCGTTTGATGAGACGGACTCCGGAACACGGCCCTACAGGGGCCACTATCAGCAGAGACAGACAGGCACAGCCCTGTCCGCTCCAGGCCTGTTTCACCCTGCTGTACGCAAAAGGCTCTCTGCTCTGTGAGAACTACACTTTTCAAGCAGGAAACACCTTTGTCATTTTCCAAAAAAGTCTTTATCTGAGAGCCATTTCCTCATTTCTCAGAAAATTGAAGAGACTGAAAATTAAATGTGTTACTTCCAGAAATGTCACAGACTCTTCCAATCCGATACAGATTAGTTCGAGAGACTCACCCTCCACGCTTTTACACTGCAGAACATCCGAAGCTATGAAAATAAATTACACTCTATCGGTGAAATACTGCAGGGCATTTAACTTGGCAACCTGGGTACAGAGAATCTGCGTGAAAGGACAATGAATCAGTCAGTCTGAACTCTCAAACTACAGCCTCGATTGCTCTCTTGCTGAATTGTTGAGTTTAGATCAGATATTTATGCGGTTCCGTGTATAAACATCAGCAAAACCTGTCGTGTTTAGATGCTGTAAGTTTGCCACATCCACTGTTTTCATTTTACCCCCAGCGCACATGATTTGCACATCAGAGGGAAAAACATGCACACAGCCAGAAAATCTGACAGCGCTGAAGTGAGAAGAATCCTTTTCTGCATATTATCACCTGGCTGTTTCACATCATTAGAGACAACAATGACAAAAATAGCACGTGTTCAGTTCTCACACAAGAATGACACGTTTTCATAGTTTTCCCACTGACTCAAACTGGATTTTGCAGTGTTTATACATTATAGATGTATCAATGCAATATTTGAACTTAAGTGTTAATGTTTTTTCCTCAAGCACAGCTTGCCAAGTTTTGTTGAGCGCTCAAGGTGACAAACTGTTGTTGAAGAACAAATATGATGCTTTAATTAAGGATGGATGCTGACTTGATCAGGGTCACAGTACAGATCAGTGGATTACAGACACAGCAAATTTAGACCAGTGGATTACAGACACATCAGATACAGACCTGTGCTTTCGAGATGGCAGCTATGGGTCGTGAGGTAGACGTGGGGGCGGCGGAGGGGATGGGCGGCTTGGCGGAGGGGAGTCCCAGCCGCTGTCCGGTGTCCAGGAGCAGGGATGAGGTGCGCGCACGCACCTCTTGGCCCTCTGGCTCATTTCTGGGGGTGTCCGGGGGGAAAGAGGGATGTTTGGTCGTCTGGGTGGGAGTCGTGGGCGGAGTGGAAAGCCCTGAAGCTGCAGAGGTAAACAAAGAAGTGAAGGTTAGGATTTAAAAGAAAGACAGAAAAAAAGAACAGAGCCCATATGCTAAAACTGCTTCTAAATAGTGTAGGGTTAGGACACAGATCAGATCCTCAGAAAAGTGCCCATGGAAGACACACCCAGCTGAGAGTTCAACACTGCAATGCACACAATACTGGAGGATTTTTAGTGCTGCAGTAAGCACACCAGACTTTGAATCACTGCCAAGGGAATATTACTTTAAATCCTAATGTCAGCTGTGTCAAAGCCTCATTATTCACTGACAAAAAAAATCCATTTCAGTGGATCTCAGTTAGGCTACCACCACTATGAGCCACTCTCCTGTACCTGTATATTTCTGACAAACTTGTGCATACCTCTCAAACAATATAAAAACTAGTGAACGAGACTGAAAAGGCTGCTTCAGCACCCCACAACCCATCCATCTCCCTACAACCCATTACATTTTAAACTACTGCACATCATTGCCGTTATCACCGGGGTGGCACTAAGTCCACTTAATGATGAAGGCAAAATGAACACCAACAAACCACCCAAAGCCCGTACCTATTGGGCAAGTGGGACAACATGCATCTAGAGTAACCCTAGAGTCACAATGCATTCTGGGATTACAGGTATTCCTTTGATTTAGCCCAGGAACAGATCACTTAATCACACTATAAGGTAACTAAAGGGGAAGGGAAACAAGCACACGCACGCACACACACCTTCTCATTCTGCTGTACATTACATCTGCTGTTCAGTGAAGTACAGAGCACGAGCGTCTCCTCTTATCTCAACAGGGCCTTCACCATGCAAATGGGCTCTCCTTTTGAATATTCAAATTCAAAACCAGAGGGCGAGGCAATTTTACCTTTGATCCAGTTTTATTTTCAGCTCCAAAAGAATTTATTAAAAAGTGGTTTCATACTTTTTTTTTACTGCAGTACCTTCAGATCAGTGCATGACCTCATTTCAGTCAGGGGAATACAAATCTTACACGACAGAAGTAAATAAGAGCGCCAATGAGCGTAAAACTTTGATGTAGGATTGCTATGCTATGTAATGAGGTTCTAATGTCCTCCCAGTATATTCTAATGACCTCTGGTGACCCCCGGTGGTGGATGCCATTATAAATTGTGGCCTATAAACACCTGTCAGGCAAGGCCACTCTCGGACATGACATGGCTGACAGGTGACAGCGGGGCAGGCGGGGGGGGGGGTGTTCACTGACCTCACCAGGAAGAGGGGAGGGAGCACCCCCCATGAAATGATAGCTCCCACCTATCGCAGCTCACATGGCGTTCAGCACGACCCGTCCCAATTCGGGGCACACTGCCCTGGCGCGTTCGCAGCTGACACCCCCGGCCCGAACCCCGTCTCTCCTCCCTCCTCTGGCCGTATTTGGAGTGCTGTGCTCTTAGGGGCGGTGGTGGCCTTTACCGGCTGGATTGTGTTTCTATGGCTTGAGTGGCTTTAGGGATGGCCCGCCCACACTTCCCACTCTACCCCCCCCCCCCCCCCCACCTTACTCACCCACCTGCTGTGCTTGCCCTATTTCACACTTAGCCTCCAGCTGGCTTCAAACCTTTTAAAATGCATATCAATTCACATTTCCAGTTAAATCCTGTGTCCCACTTACTTGTCTTTCCTGTACATGCTGGTCAAACAATTTAGCAGTGTTAATGGCAACAGCACTGATCAAAGGAGCACTTAACTTAGGGCACCTCAAAGCTTTAAACCTGCCATAGGCAGGTCATACCATGACACAGAAGCCTTCCTTAAATCTTTATATAACTGACTTTACAATAAATAATATCGCTAAGGTTTTTATTTATTTATTTAAAACCTAAGTTGGTCAAAGTAAGGTGCTACTAATTGCATTTTATATTTAGTTTGCAATATACAGCTTTAACTGCCAGCTGCCATCTCCATGCTTGATGTTCTTCGGTTTGTCCCAGAATGTAACTGTAGCCGATAAAGTTTCTCTTTCTTAGAGGAGGCGGCACATACGCTTGAAGCCCGGCACGCTGCCAGCGCTTTTTCCATCGGGATGATTTATACCAATGAAAAAATAATAATTAGAAACACCCAAGATATCATGTCTACAAGTTCCTGCTTTAAAAAAGAAGAGTATCATCTGAAATGTTCACAGCAGTGACAGCATACAGACTTGAATGGGTGTCTGAATTTGAACTTTTATGCTGCAAGTTCAGTGAGGAGAGTGTGGTCATGCATACATAGCTTCTGAAGGTATAAAGCCTTGATCACAATGTTGACACCGCTATTTTGTTCATGAAGTTTTACAGAATACAGTGATCTGTTGTTTTCTTTCCTCCACTGCCTCATTTTCCCAGACTGCAGTGAATGGTTTCTATGTGGCTGAGGGCATGAGAGAAAACACTGCATTGCAGGAGAATGTAGTTTTAGTGAGCTAAATGAAAGGCTGCTAAAAAAAACTGTCCTATCAAGAGTTTTATCTACACAGTAAAATGTCCAGTGTTGAAAATAGGGATGCAGCATAGCATATTGGTTAGGGAAATGGGAAATTCTAATTTTGTGGCTGTGGGTTTGTTTCCCATGTGGGGTATTGGTATCTTGAGTTAGATACTTGACCTGCTTCAGGCAATATCCAGCTATGTAAACGAATGTAAGCCGTGTAAAGCACTTGGGACAGGACTAATTGCTTACATGAAGCGTAGTGGATACTTTAACAGGGGAGCAAAGGCAGCTAAACTTATGTTTACTTGGACATTTCGTTAAGGGCAAACAAGTATAGCTGCACATAATACTCAAGGTGCAAGTCTTTCTACCAAAACCTGCATGCAGGGTGAGGTTCTCTCTTCATCCGTACAATAGAACACAGATGTCAATACTGCGGTAAGGGTTTGAAATGCACTAATGAGATGCAAGCTTCAGGCTGAGCAGAAGCTGCTGGTGTCAGTGGAAACTGGGGTGCCACACTGACACTAAGCTGTAAGCGATCTGCGGAGGGAGAAAGGGCAGCTATATGAGACAGAAGTGTGGCATTACTGAGGGAGCGTCTATAAATGCACATCCCCAGCAGAGTCTAGGCTTTTTAGCAAGGCACTGTGAACACGAGAAATGATTGCCAAGCTGTGCTTCGAGAAGGGTTAGACATTTACAGTAAATCTAAATTAATCTGGACATTGAAGGCTACAATCCAGCAAGCACCCCCCCCCCCCCCACGCCCCCACCTGCCCCCAGAGATCCACAGGATGTGCCATTTTATACTCAGCAATTCATTGATCAGTTCAAGTAGGTAACGGAGTTAGCGCACCCCTCTCAGTCGAAACTAGTCGCTGATGTAAAAAAAAACAAAAAACTACTTAACAGTGATGTCAAAGCCAGTGCTCAATTACAAGCCACCGATTTCATGTTACTGAACCAAATTAACACAGGTCTGTTTGAACAAAGGCCAGAACACTACGTATGTACCTCCTAGGCCAAGATTGGGAAGGGTTATTGAGAAGAGTATGAATTCTTTATTATCATTTTTATTATTATTGTTATTATTATTTTGTCATTATAAGCCTGTGTTGAAATAAAAAAAAAATGTATCATATATAAACCGGATTTGAATTGTAGCATAAATATTGCATGTAGGAGAGAGATGTGGCAGATTCAAAACACATTTCTACTTTAATCAAATGGAATTAGAATGAATTGCCATTGAATGATAAAAGCCCTCTATTTAATCCTTTAAAAGACAGAGTGCAGTATGAACTTTAGATGATAACTGCAACAAGGATTCCGTTAATTTATATTTAAATATACTTTAATCTGTGCAATCAGTCTACTGTCCCATGGCTACTGAAATGCCTTCAGATGTTGAATTCTATCTGTTGATTAATTAATTCAATTCAGGTTTAACTCCAGTTCCACTCCACTTTAAATTTGGGCTAATTCCACATTTAACCAATTAAATATACTTTTATTATCTCATGGGGGTTCAACTTTCCATTAACTGCTTCTACTACCTGTGTAATTGCATAGTAATTGCAAAGTAATTAATGTGTAATTATAAAGAGAATACCAGTTCATGACTTTTGACCCATCAGGTTGTTCAGATGAGATGTGGTCTGAAACTCTCCTGACGCCTTTGTAAATTATGCGTAGTATAAAACTACCGAGGGGTCTGTGTCTTCCACACAAGTGCTGAATTACTGCTGGTGAAAAATCTGGCATCGATCGTTTCAGTTCTGTGTGAGTGACTTTCATTTCATCAATCCACCCACTCAGTATCGATGACATCCGCTAGCCAGCAATCAGCAGGCAGAACTCAACACAACAGAGTGTCACTTAGGCTGGTCTAGTGGGACATACGAACATTTAAAAAAAACCAAAACAAACAAGAAACGGCTTGTAAATACCATTTGTTCACTGTGTGCTTGCAGCAGTAAGCTCATACACACGTCACAAGCACAATGAATGTCAGGCGTTGGTGTCTTTACAGTCGCTCAATAATGTGGCCAAAACCAACACTGTGCACGGTTCACAAGATCTCTTGGTGTTTTGAAGGATCCATTTTGTATCAACACAGCCCATCATTTTAAGGCAGCACTCACAAGATGACTCAATGCTTCCCCATCAGTAAATGCAGGGAGGTCACAGCCACAGAGGGTCCGCCCTCGTGGGAGGGTCATGAGGCTGATGGACAGGAACAGGAACAGAGTCCACTGGCCCTTGGATCAGCACGTCGCCTGTTAAACCATCCTGAGGAACCCACATCCCTACTTTATTAAATAGTAATATGAGGTAAGATCCTGACGAAGCAGGAACTCCCACCCGAAAGCAGTCGCTTTAGGTGAAGTGGATTGTCTAGTGAGTGAGGGGTCTGAAGCTAGCCAAAGCTTTAGAGACTTAAATATATTAAGTAAAAGGGGGCTGGGTGGCTCATCCCATTAATGCACTGCTCTAGTGCAAGGATGGGCCACACGGTCAGGTATCTGTTAAGGCGCTGTCCTAATGCAAGAACAGGCCCCACAGTCTGGTATCAGTTAAGCATCATCATTAACAAACAACACATTAAATCTCAATCCTGGGATGTGCAGCCCCTGGGGTCTTTTTGGGCATGCGGACAACTCTGCGACAAGGCGGAGACAACCCTGCACCGAGCCCAGCGGTAAAAAAAGCTCCGCGCTCCGCCTCTTTGGCCCCGTTCCACTGCTGCAGTGTGTCCCCTGGCAACCGATGGGCCCGATCACAAACATGACTAATGCTGACAGATCCCTGAGCAAGCAGCCCGCATGCCATCGTAACAATGCCTGGGGTTGCCAGCAGTCCCGTGTTAGCCGGGACGTCCTGTATTTCAGCCAGAAACAGGATGTATTTCTGTCCTTTGTGCTCTCCTCATCCTGATCGGTTTCATCTGCTTTTAACCGATGCACACGCCAGGCCACTGGCTCCAACGCCTCCTCGGAAGCAGTTTCTGGGCCTGGAGCGACGGGCGCCCAGAGGGGTCCTCCTTTTAAACACGCGGGCCGGAGATTCGCACGGAATGATGGGATGCGACTTCCTGTGGACGCAGAAGCTAACTGATGCGTGATGATGCATCGCGAAGAGCCTCACTGACGGTAAGAGTAAAACAAATAGCAGTTTAAGTAAACAGTGCAATAAAAGCTTAATTAGTTTGTCTTCATTCTGTTTGTACACGTTCAAGCTCCAATACGATGATAATGTGTAGCACCATCAAGCCAAAAACACCGCTAAATGATACTGAGTGGGCAAAACAGTTCTGGTATAACTCTCCGCCAACACTACAAATGAACAGGAACCCCAGTCACGCGAAACATTTTGGTTACAACTCTACTGGATAATTTAGACTGCTTTAGAAGATACGCACAAGCTCGCTGACACCGCTGAAAACACTGCAGAACTACCCATTTGTGCATTTCAAATTTTCTTGAGATAAGACAGGGTGACTAAGGTTAGGAGACAGCTTGAGGCCAGGAATTCATATCATACCAAAATCCACTTATTGGAGTGAACCTGCACACCTACAGTAGCACTGCACACAAACCTGACTTTGCCTATGGAAATGGCCATGTTGCGCATACAAACCACAACCATTTGAATACAGGGTAGGTTCGTGGGTTGGTCCAGCATGAATATAGATACATTTCTACCATAATTGAACAACTGGACATAGATTTCAAACACAAGTGAAATCTCCATGATATGCTACAAGCTGGGTGGCCAAATAACAAGGAGAAAGTCATAGGATGACAGTTTGGTATGTCTTAAAATAAACACCAATAATAAAGCAATGCACAGATGTTTTCTTAAACATGGCAGCATGGTACTGAAGCCATCTAGGCCACGTCTTTAAAGTACATGGTAATAAGAGGTACATATTCACTGCTTATGGTTTTGAATTTCACACCATTTCGATGTCTCTTTATTAGAACATACTCATTAATGCCAGATAGATTTACGAAGTATAAATCCAGCAGCATGTACAGGTTAAAATTTATTTTTCATAACTGTGGCCATTTATATTAAATTGAGAATTCCTGAGAGTACCTGCTCATTTGTCATTTAAAAATAAGCTGGACTGGAGCAATCATTCAATGCTTAAATAGCCTCTTCCGTAAATTAACTGCATAATGTTTTCCTCCGTTCATACTCATGCGTTTGAAGACTAACCCCAGAGAAACGGGTTTCCCTGCATTTAAACTTCACATAGTTCCGCCACAGACATCTATTGCCAGGTGTCATGTGTGCAAAATCCATGCAAATGTTCATTTAGTTGGGAAACTTAGGAAACTGAGACAATGGCAGCAATTACAGCACAAATATCACAGCAAAAACGCAAAATGAGACGCCCGGCGGGTTTTGGGGTCGGGACCCCAGCCGAGCCGGGATTGGACAGCTGTGAGGTGAACGGGTCTGAGGGTTTCAGCTCGCTGCCCTCACGGTACAGTAT
This sequence comes from Anguilla anguilla, assembly GCF_013347855.1. Lineage (NCBI taxonomy): Eukaryota > Metazoa > Chordata > Actinopteri > Anguilliformes > Anguillidae > Anguilla > Anguilla anguilla. The sequence goes on along the minus strand of NC_049208.1, from coordinate 15,046,934 downwards.
CTGCTGCTTGCTTCCACAAGTCTTTCTAGGCCATCTATTTTGAAAAGTTTACCGCTCAAAAATAGAGCAGCAGAAAGATGGGGGAAAAAACGAGACTCAAGAATAGCGCCATAAGATCAGAGCTCAGGCTCTGCACAGATTCATCTGTGCCTACCAATGACTCATAGAGCAATTACTCGAGCAAGTAGATACAATTAGTGCAGGAGATACATGTAGTGCAGTGGTCTTCACTCTTTTAGTAATCCACGGCACATCATTCTGATAAATGCTAAAACCTAAAAAAAGACAATTATTTTCTCCAGTAAAGTTGTAAAAGATTCTGAATTATTTGTACTCATTTATATTAGCAGCTAATGTGTTAGAGTATTCCTGGAGTGACTGTTACCTGAGAATATCTCTGAGAACTCTCTGCCAAAGCAGACAAGTCTATCATATTCAGTGTGAGCATGAGTTTGGTTTGGAATCACACCTTGTGATGTCTTGGGCATTACCAGTATGCCCATGTCGGAACCACATCAGCGTGCACAATTTCTTGAAAGAGCCTGCACTGTCATGGGCAGCCATTAAACCTATCCACAGGCACTTTAGTAATTAAAAATCGAGCTGTTCATCTGGCTGGCTGCCTGCCACAGCCGACTGCACTGAGACAGTTAAGCTACGCTTCTTAAAACATCTCCGCTACCACAATCAGCCACTGCAGTCGATTCCATCGCAAAACAGTCCTACGGATTCCTACAATCGAAAGACAGGCGATATAACCAGATGCGGTGCCCGTGGGGCTCGGGTTGATGACATCACTCTTACTGTACCGAGCAGGCTGTGGGGCGCGGTGTCCCGTCGGACTATCAGTCTGTCCTGCTCCTTGCGCTTCTTGGTCCTCCGCAGGCTACCGAAACGCTTCATGGGGAACGGCGGGCCTCAGGGGGGGCACTGGGGAGAAGCATGTCCAGCTTAAACGTGGAGGAAGGGGGGGTGGGAGACGATGGCGGGAGGAGTCCCGCCCTTCAGTCGAGACCACGCGATGTACTGGTGTTATCAAACCAGTCCCGAATGTGTGAGCGGGTCAGTCCCAATGAGCAAGGCACAGGTCCTAGAGAGCCGGACAGTCCCAATGAGCAAGGCACAGGCTCTCTTGAACAGCTCGGTCCAAACGGCCAGAGCACAGGTTCTCTTGAACGGGTCAGTCCCAATGAGCAAGGCACAGGTTCTCTTGAACAGCTCGGTCCAAACGGCCAGAGCACAGGTTCTCTTGAACAGGTCGGTCCAAACGACCAGAGCACAGGTTCTGTTGATCAGGTCAGTCCAAATGACCAGAGCTCCGGTCCTCAGTTGGAGCGCGAGGCCTGAGCAGAAAGCTGATCGTCAGGAGATTCCTGGCACCGTCAGCGGAGAAGAAGCGCCGGCTGCAGGCCGGCTGCGACCTCAGAATCTTCTAGAAGTCCGGCGTCGATGGCGGCAGCGTGGGCGGCCGCGGCAGACAGACGGACCCCCGGGGTCAGGCTGGAAATTTCACACCCCCCAGAAAAGCAAGCGCTTCCTCACGCAGGCAGGGACACGCTCTCTCAGAGCCTCTCAGCACGGCGCAGCGCTGCCACAGGGCTCAGAGGGACCGCAGGCACTCCTGCAGGGCGCTGCCAGGCGCAGCTGTACATGACGTCTCGCTAAAATAGCTCGCGAGGCAAGAGCCTGTAAAAGGAACCAAGTCTATATAGACTCCGCTGGCAATTGGCTCAGCGAATCCCTCCTCCTCACCCTAAACTCTGCCCCACCTTTCCCTCTCTCTTTCCCCTCTCTCACTCCCTCCCTCCCTCCCTCCCTCCACACAGACCCTGTCTTTTTCATATTGGCTGCTAGTGACCCAGAGTTGTGTGTCTGTGGTAATGAACTTCTCTGCAGCCATAAAGCTTTGATCACAGCCAGGCAGCCAAGTCTCTGCGAGCAGGACTCAAAGGTTCTGGGTGATTGGTGCACAAGTCCTTGAAGCATTCATGCATGCACGCACAAGCACACTAGCACACACACCTACAGTACACACACACACAAACACACATACACTTTCAGAATAAACCATATGGACTAATATCTGATGACGGGGACAGCTACTGGAGGCCATCTTGTGCTGTACTCAATTACCTTTCCTTCTTGCACCAGCAGTGAATCTATGAAAAGAAACACTCTGAAGGGAAAGTGCAGTGTCTAATCTGGCTTTCTCTACTGGTTTCATTTGATAAGAGGCTCCTCAGATTCCCCATAAGACTTTACAAGGCAACCCGGGAAGAGAGCAAGAGGCTCAGACACACAAGCACATGCACACGCGTGCACTCACACACGCAAGCACACGCACACACAAGCACTCACACAAGCACACGCACACACAAGCATGCACACATTCCCCTAACACACAATCACACACAAGCATGCACACATTTTCCTAACACAGAGACACACACGGGCACACAAACAGACTCAAACACAGACATACAAACGCACGCACACACGCACACAGACGCACGCATGCACACACACACACACAAAATCAATACCACACCATAATACCACGCCTGTAATGCAAAATGAAAGGGGTGCGGGGGTGTTCCAGTTGTTGGGGGGGGGGGCAGATTAAGGTGTCAGGCCCACTTAGCACAGAGAGACTGCAGTGGCGCTACACGGACCAGGATTTAATGCTAAACACTACTCTGACCCAGCGCCTGTCATCACAGCGAAGAGAAATGAGGGCCTTTAAGAGCCGAGTGAGTGCTTTTATGGTAAACCATGCACGTCCTTCACAAGACGCTACCTAACTGAAGATCCCATGTCTCAACGTCAGCATGCATGGAGGCGGTCACGCCGGTCCTGGAGATTCCAGCTCAAATTACTGGGAATTTTCAAATTTGGGAACTCGTTATATCAGTCAACTCCAGAGCTGACATTACTCCGGTACGCAGTACAATATCCAGCATTAAATGAATTTTGAAGGACAGTGGCGTAGCTATTTTTCCATTTCCAATCAAGCTACGAGGATCGTCTCAAAAATACACAAATAAACGTAAGCAACAGGTGATGCACCAGCTGCATTTATCTGTGGATCGGCTACATTTATTCATGGATCGGCTACATTTATTAATAAATCAGTTACGTTTATTTGTGCACAAGCTGCATTTATTTATCTATCCGCTGCATTTATTTGTGGATCAATTACATTGGTGTGTTTATTTTTGAGACAATAATACCCCCACACTCAACACTCTCTGGGCACCGCACAAAAACGCGGTTAGGCATCTCTTCAGTGCGCATTCTGGCTCCTGTACCACTCACTTTCTTCTCATGCAATTACAGCATTTTAGGATTTAGGTTTGTAACGGTATGCTTTATGCCTTTATATAGACATTAGCTAAATAAATCTAAATTATAGTTATGGTTCTAGTTTGGTATAAGTTAACTTATATTTAGTGAATGATGATATTGCACGTACACGTACTGGTCCGGGAATGTTATTACCAGGTCTGCCATTACGGCTCAAAAAACTTCAATGCAGGTCGCTCTGGAATAACAGTGTCTTCCAAATGAATGTAATATGTAACGTTAAGTGGGTTCCCTCAAATTTAAATAGAAAGCATTATTATTTATGCAATAAATACAAAAATGCCAATGCCGTGCCGAGTGCTAATGTTAGCATTGCTAACTGACCTAATGGAGCAACTGAGCTGGACGCAAGGGTACTGATTGCAAAATGTGGCTTGGTTTACAGAGCTAGCCAATGACCTCAGAATGAGGGAGGGGTGATAAATGCTTTCAAAGCCTCGTTTAATTGTGGCAGGTTATTAGGAGCCTGGCTCAAATTCAGGCCTCAAAGGCCTTACAGCAGCAGTGACAGGAAAACAGAATAGATGAGGACCCAAAGCCACCCTCTGAGACAAGCTGCTTGAAGTTATTTAAAGTTAACTTTCTGGTTTTAGACTGGCTTTATGAGCACTCCGAATACAGCAACACCAGACATTGTAAGACCGGCTGGTCATCAGAATCTTCCGCAAGTATTTCAAATATCAATCAAATATTTCAAACATAAAAAATGCATGAGCCTATTGAAATCTCACACAGAAACGGAAATAATATTTTTTTAATGACACAATGACACAAAGTCAACCATGCCTTTAAAAACGGCAGCCTCTGCTAAGCCTTTTGGATCCTGCCTAGCAATTGAACAGAATCCCTTGAGAAATGGTTTTCACAGCGCACTGAGATTTTTGTTTTAAGGCAGGCAGTGACCTTCATTATGCTTGAGCCAGTGAGTGGCTGTTCACCCCACAGTTCCGGCACTCAGGGGATCTGGGCTCGTAAATCGGAAGTCCCAGATTCGATTCCCAAGTGGGGTACTGCTGCTGTACCCTCGAGCGAGATGCGTAACCCAAATTGCTTCAGTAAATATTCAACTGCACAAATGGATTGTACATAAGCTTTTTAAGCCATTATGCTTAATGCCAACTTTACTAAGTAGGCACCTAATGTAGAGATCCTGGTTCGAGATTTCAAATAAACAACAGCTGCAGATCTGCCACAGTCCACCTGTTCCGGTAACAAAACCAAAAAGATGGTCAAAGTGACCTTTAAGCAATCGGACGCGACCTTATATCCCAATTCCTGAGCGGCACAGACTGTGCTGAAGTTCATTGCTCCCTGTCCTCACTAACTAACATCGCTGCAGGGACCATTTTTACTGGAAGTAGGTTTCGTGACGGCCTTTTGGTATTGCCTATGGTATCATCCCACATTTAAAAAAATATTTGCTTGGATTTATCATTTTCCATCTAACTGGATCGGAACAGGTTCATACTAGCCTTATGACAGATGTGGAAAGCACTAAGAGGGAAATACACTCCTTACTGCCAACTCTGCCTGAGCACTTCCTGCCATTAACATGCATTTTTAAGCAATTAGATGGCTGACAATACTGACCGCATCGCTCTTAATGGGTTTTCCTTTTATGGTGAAGAAATAACAGTCTTAATGAATGGTCCCCTTTACTTGCACACCTGTGGTGTCACAGAGGCCATTACACAAAAGTACCCAAAGCAATAAAATATCATTTAATTGATGACTGACTATTATTAGGACCTAATATCAAATGACAAACAAAAAATATGTAAAATGGGTGTGCTGCTGCAGAAATGTAAAATAATTCTAAATGGCACTGTAGGTTAGAGATTTTTCCTATCACATGCATGCACGCATTCACACACACACACACACACACAGGCACAAATACACATGCGCGCACACACATACACACAACCGCCTTGGATAAAATCCAGTCAGTTTCCAGGTGCAATCATAAATGTCACTACTCTGCAAAAGTGAAATATCACTTTGGCGATGCCCGCTCTGGGTCCTGCACTTATAATGACGTTTCCACGGAGATCCATCCTTGAGTGAAAGTGTCACATCAGCAGATCTCACCCAGAGGAGCTGGCACAGTTCTCTCCACCCAACCCCTGGAGTTTCTCTCTCACACCGTCTTAGGAAACTAACAGCAATTCCCACACTCTTCTACAGGAAAACAACACGAGACCTTTGCATGCCACACACAATGGTGGATATGTAATCGATATTTGACTTAACTTTGACTAACAAGCACCAAGTATTTTTCTTCACAAACAGTTTGGCAAGTCCAGAATTTACTAAAAGAAAACTAGCTAAACTGAGTTTGTGAAGTAAACGAGTGTCCTAAATACAAACTGGTACTGGCTTTAAAAACAACTGCAGGGCACCCACCCCCCCCACACACACACAAACACTGGTTGTAAATGGTAATGGTAAATGGACTGCATTTATATAGCGCTTTTATCCAAAGCGCTTTACAATTGATGCCTCGCATTCACCAGAGCAGTTAGGGGTTAGGTGTCTTGCTCAGGTACACTTCGACACGCCCAGGGCGGGGATCGAACCGGCAACCCTCCGACTGCCAGACAAACGCTCTTACCTCCTGAGCTATGTCGCCCCGGTTGTGGGATTACTATATTGCCTGTGAGCATTTCTCCATCATGAAGCTCATTTGCATAAAATATAAAAACAGGAACCACATTAGCAAGCCATGCAAAACAAACAGTTCTTCAACCAGCCTGACATAGGCCTATTTTCAACTGGTTCTGCACCGAGATGGTTGTCGTTCTTCTGCATTTTCTCTTACAACCAGAAGGTGGCAGTGTGGCTCCAGAGAGATTGTGCTGTATGGTTGAGGCACAGCACCCCCTGTTGTTGCTGAACTGCAGGCATGGAACTTGCACCTCACATAACAATGTTCTCAAGATTTTTTTTATGACTCTCCAACACCCCCCCTCCTCTTAAAACATAAAAGGTTGTACAGGAAATTCTCAGCTTCCAGCCATGTGACATTCACAAAATATGTGTTTTGAGTGTTTCACATTGTTTTCTAGAAGAACACAAATCTTAAACCTGAATTACTATAAGAACAGTTTGCAATTATCGGCAGGACGGTGATGTGGTTGGCGCTGTGCGAGACACAGGAACTGCCGCTCTGAAAGTGGGCTGGCTTCTCGAGCTTTCTGTCCCGAGCTGACCATGAGAGAATATTTTCCGTCTCCACCCCTAGCACAAAACGGCGGCAACCTTGAGCGATGCCGCACAGCTGAGCCTTGGGCTGTCCTTCATCCCAGAACAGCACAAAGCAATCAACCACAATTCAGACATGAGATGAAAACCATAGAATAAACCACAGAATAAAAGGGGATATGAAGAAGAAAGAGATTTGAAGCGCTTTAACATTCAGTGCATTACGAAATCCACTGAGGCGCGGTGTCTAAACCACAAGAGCAAAAAGAAGACAACCTAATACATATGCATGTTACATTATGAAACGTCGAACAAAGATATCCTTGGGTTTCATCATTATCCAGAGGAGAATTCACATCTTTATGTGCACTGCAGTTAGGGACAGTGTGAATTGAGTCACTGAAAGAAAGAGGCAACCATAGCAGGCCACTGCATTATGAAGCTTAAGTGAAACTCCAAGCCATTGCATGTGAATGTAAAAGCCATTTGTAAAAGACCATAAGGCGTGCAGTCACTGTATGGAAGTACAGCTCTTTCCTGCTCTGAAAGACTGTGTGTGAGTAGCTGAATAAGATCAGACTCTCACAGAGAGCAGGAGAGCTCCGGCCTCCAAAACAAGGAGGGACCAGTGTGTGTGACTCACACACGCACGCATGCACACACACACACACAAACGTGAGCACACACACGCGCGCACACACACACACACACACACACACACATCTCTCACAAACATAAAAATACAGACACATTCTGTTCTTATCATCACCATTCCTTAATCCCTTATCGCCATAACCCTCCTAATTCAATTCACATATTTGTTTTACACTACCGGCTTAAGCTAATATCTGTAGAGTAGACAAGAATAACTATAAACCAGTGGCAGTTTGGAACCCACACACACACACACACACACGTGAAAGACCGTTATGTGTACTGTTCGCCTCTAGGTGGCTTAGAAGCGAAGGAGTGCAGCCAGAGCGAGATGTCAGCTTTCATTTTCTTCCTGGAAGTGTGGAATGAAAGCACCGTGAAACCCCAGGAAATGTGGCAGGCGTCCACGGCCTCTGAACTGCACTCATTTGGCGTGGTTACACACGCCAGCCTTCACAGGAAATGGAAATAGCCACAGCCTGGCATGGACGCCATGGAATATTCCAGTAACGGTGCAAAGCAAGGGGACTGCAACCATGGAAACCATGATCTACTTTGCTGTTCTACCCACCTCTTTAAAACATCTTCCCTTTTGCAACAGCATTGTTGTTTATTTTGTTGTCGTATTCAACATTTTAATGCACTTTATGCCCCCTCCCCTATGCCATTTTCTGAACAATAACGGCAGTAACACTGTGTGAGAAGGCTGTTTGAGAGGAGAGGCTAGAACAGTAGACACAAGGCATGCACAACCACATCAGTGAAAAACAAAAGCAGACAAAAATGCGAAACAGCCTTGAGACTAACTGCACTGACTGCATAAAGCACCATGAAGCAGTAAACAAAGAGCAGTCATGGTCGCTTTAAAGACTGGCAGAAAGCTTCTGTGCCGAAGAAGGATCCTCCCAAGGGCCACATTTTAGGGGGAAAAAAATGCCATTTAGAACTTCATCAGGAACCTTTTACCAGGTCTGACAGAAAGAGCCTTTTAGGAAAAATGTCTCGGCAGCAGCCCGATTTCTGGCAGGTGTTTGAGTTACTGATGTGCCGGGAACAGTCGACACCTCCCACAGTCCCGCACTCCGAGATCTGAGGCGCCACGCAGAGACCCCGCCTCCCTTTCATCGCTGCTCAGTTCTAATCCGCGAGGCGCCGTTCGCGCCCCATCCGGAAGATTCTCGGGTGTGGAACCCTCCGCCTGCCGAACATCGCGACCACGCCCTCCGCGTCTGACGGGGGACGAGCGCGAAGGGCAGAGACGCCGCGGAGAGCTGCCCTTTACGTTCCGGCGTTTTCACGCGCGGGGGAACCCGCGGTCTGGCAGCTGAGCGGCGCGCCAGTCACCCGACGCGGCAGGGCGGCGGGGAACGCTCCAGAGGAGAGAGATGGGCGCAGAGCTGTCACCAGACCCAGCTGGGCCGCGGCCAGGACGGCCAGCTCATCGCAGCCCGCTGCCCGAGCATGATTTGTGTGGCAGCCCCCTCCCCCCCCTCCCCCCCCTCCCCGATCGTGGCAGCCGGTAGGGGATCAGACTCGCTCAATCAGCTGATGAGACGAATCCTCCCGGCCGAGCAGATGCAGCGACAAGCAGCCGAGAAAGAAAAGCCCGGCGCCCGAGAATTACAATGACAGAGGAAAAAAAAAAGGACCACCTCCCTCGAACGCGATTACTCATAATATGCCGCGAACGCTTAGCAACAAGGGGCCCATACGCGGCGTGCGGGTTTGGATGTCCAATCGCAGCCGGTACTGTAATGCGAAGCAGCGCCTGGGATCCAGACCCTTCTGGAAAACATCGAGGCCCGAGCGGGAGAAACAAAGACCCCGATTATTTATTTGGGAGGAAGCTGCTGAAACCGTAAAGAGAGGAAACGAGGAGGGAAGCGGATCTGTCAGAAAACCCGCAATAGCTGCTCTTCTGGAAGGAGGGGGAAACAAATACCCATAATCCTTGTGGGTAAATTGGTTTGTTTTCCTATGGCTCGGAGAGAGGACTCCTTGGCCCACCGTTCATTGTGGCTTTTCAATGTTAATGTTATCTGGTCCATTTCTGTTTACTCTGCTGCCGCGACCATTATCCCAGTGGATCATAGTCAGTGCAGACTGACTGAGCTGGTTTCTTAGCCTCGCCAATACACAGGCAAGGAAAAATGGCACATCGGTCCCCTCCGCTAATCTCAGCGAACCTGCATTTGGGATAAACGGAAAGAGCAATGACACCGGCACGCATTCCACTTCAGCGCACTTCAAAGCAGCTGACGCTACAAAAGCAGCACTCAAAGGCACAAAATCAGACGCCGCTTAAAACTCCGAGCCACAAGTCAGGCCGTGTTCTTTTCGCACAAGTTTGTTTTGTTGCAGAGAGAAAGGGAAGCGTTTGCGTGGGTGTGTGAGATAAAAGTGGGCACGGCTCAGACTAAACAGCAGGGTATATTTTGACCCTTCCTTCCGGAAAGCTCAGCACATGGTACAAGCTAAAGCTGACGTGTGACTTTATGGTGAAAGCATCTCTCTGTGTCTATCTCTGTGTCTCTGTATCTATTGCTCTCTCTCTCTCTCTGTGTCTCTCTCTCTTGGTCTCTCTCTGAGTTTCTCTCTCTCGGTCTCTCTCTCTATGCCTCTCTCTCTCTTGGTCTCTTTCTGTGTCTCTCTCTCTTGGTCTCTCTCTCTGTGTCTCTCTCTCTTGGTCTCTCTCTCTGTCTCTCTCTCTCTTGGTCTCTCTCTGTCTATCTCTTGGTCTCTATCTTGGTCTCTCTCTCTGTGTCTCTCTCTCTTGGTCTCTCTCTGTCTCTCTCTTGGTCTCTCTCTGTGTCTCTCCCAGTCCAAGCTGTAAAAAGGTGTGTTTGCAGCCCACTCGGTTGTTGTCTTTTCTTTCACAGGAAACGCAGCTTTGCCGCTGTGGTCTGCAGCCACTTGACTGCCGGCGCAAACCTGCGTTTCTTCCGCACGGCCGGGGGTCGCCCCCGTTTCCCACGCGGTGACGGGGAGGCACCCTGCCCTCGGCTGGTTCCAGCGCTGGAAGCCACGAGGAGCTGCTGGCCAATCAGCGAGAACTGCAGCCGGCGCGCCGCGCGCTGCCCAACGCTCGCACAGACATCGATTCAAACCGAGATGGAACCAATCGCAGCAGAGCCGACAGCCCGAGGACCGGCACGGCGGGGCGGTCACGCGCTCAATCTGGAACCTGATTGGCCGGCGCCATCCGCCAGCCCCAGATGTGGGAGGCAGTGTGCCATAGCAGCCAGGGAACTGGACTTACCAAAGGGTAAGCCTTCAACTCCGAGCTGCGGCCCTGCCCTTGTCGTCCCGGGCAACGGGCCTAGCCTGAATTGTTTCTTAAATCATCCAGCTGAATAAACCCATCGCATGTAAAGAATGTCAGCTGCGCGAGTCGCTGGGGAAACCAGCATGCGCTGCAGGCCGAAGCGCTAGCGTGTTGTGATGCTGGACGTACCCAGCAGCCTCTCTGCCTCCGACGCCCTCTTACCTTTCCTGGTGCGAGAGAACAGTTTGATGCCAATGGGGGAGGGTGAGGAGGAGGGGGTGCTGGAGGAGGTGGAGTCCTTGGAGGAGGTGCGGAAGATCCCGCTGAAGCTCATGCGGTGGGGGGACTTGGGAGAGGACTCCTGCTGGACGGGGTAGGGGAAGATGGTTTTGGGGGAGGAGCTGGGGATGGATTTGGGCCTGACGGGGGCGGAGCGAGGGCTGGGGGGCCGCCCACCCGGACCCCTCGTGAAGAAGCCTCTGGTGGGGCTGGCTGAGTAGCAGCTTTCTTCCCTCTGGGGAAAAAATAAGATAATTAAAAATGAAGCTCTACTTCTCTAAGGTAAGTCACCAGCGCAGAACATGAAAGGACAGGACACAATTCTGAAGGTGGTACAATTTATGATCTTGTGCTTGTGATCCCACATCAAAACAACCCTCACAGAGCGCTCAGTACCGGAAACTGCAGTGCAGATCATTTCCTCTGTCTCTGCCATTTTGTTAGTATACAAATTCACTGTTTTCACCACCCACACACACTCGTACACAACGACACAGACACAGACAGACGGAGACACACAGAGACAGGCACACACCCACACACACACACACACACACACACACACACACACCCACCCACACAGAAAGTGAACGTGCAGTGATAAAAGCTAGCTTTTGGCCTATTTGTTAACAAATCATAATCATCTCAACTCTGTGCCTGATTAAGGAAGTGAAAGGTTTTAAAGCATTAGTACAGAGACGCTCATGGTGAAAGTCTGATGAAGCAAGAGAAATTCCTCCTTCAGAGGTAATGATAGTCAAGTATCAGCAGTTTCAGAGTAGTCTGAAAAGCAGAAACCACAAGCGAGTACTTTGAGAGGAACTTACTGTTTTTCATTTCCCAAAGAGAAAAAAAGAACTGGCTTCACAACAATTTCATGTTAAAAAAGTTTTTTTTTTGTTGTTCTTTTGTTTTTTTTAACCTGAAATACAAAATTCTCCCAATGAGAAGTGAATTCATTTTGAAAGGTCAGGGGGTACACACACACAGATTTAATATCACTAGAATAACATATTTCTCCTCAAACCTGAACAAGACTGTTTCTACTAACGCAACCACACATGGAAGCAGGTTTTTGTTTCACATTTTCTTAAGGAGAGGCAGTAAATGAATTACTATTGCCTACAACCACGAAGCAATTTCATCAGACAAGATATTACTGACCCACTTCCTTTTGTCATCAACCCTGAAAATTTAATAAGGAAACACTTAACAAATGCCAGAGCATAGAGCACAAAGATACCATATCAGGTGAAATCCCTACTGTACAAAGTGTGACATAACTGGTTTCCACCAAATGCTGTCAGTATCTCAATGAAAGGGTTTTGGTTTAGAAAAGGAGTACAACTGCTTACACTGTTAAGATTCAACTGTAGGGCTTATGACTAATAGTCCCCTTATGTTCAAATGTTGAGGTCTCTCTCTCTCTCTCTCTCTCTCTCCAGCGACAAGAGAGGAGGACATGAACTGTCGAACGTGCCGAGGTCTGTAAAAACAAGGATCAAATAAAGCTATGGTACGCGGAGCTAGCAACGCGTAGAGCGTGGCTTACACATCCCATGCTAAACGCTGGCAGGGCTGCCCGGCCCCAGATGACAGAGACAGGCTCGCAGATGGCGTGTGAGGCGCTGTGAGAGAGGGGCCAGTTGGGCTCCGGTGCGAAGGCGTGAGGCTCCGCACATTTCGTCTCCATCGCCGCCGTCGCCGCCGAGCCCACGCCGCCTCCGCGCTCCACCTGACCGGCTGCCCGGCAGCCCCGACGCAAAAACTCATTTTCACCTCCGAGCAAATTATTAGACAACGGCAGCGGTGGGCAATCGCGGGGGTCGGGGTTTTTGGTGTGGCCAATTTTCGCTCTCTTCAGGCCTCCGAAGAACCCGAAGTCGTAGCAGGCCAGAGGCCGCACGCACCCGAAAATCGCCAAAGTGTGTCGAAGACCTTCACGTTCGCCCTACTGCTCTCTATTTGGACAATGAGTTTGCTTTGCGTTGGCTCACCCCCAGACTTCAAGCCAATTCTATTGCAAAACAGCAGCTCATAGGCTTCATGTTTGCCCGGGACCTGTTTGGCTGTGCCGTTGCGCAAAGCACGTTTGGACAAGCATGCCAGGCAAGATTTTTTTTTTTTTTTTGATAATCTGGAAAGAGAATCAGCTGTTGATTGAAAGTTCATGCCGCTGTAGTTAACATTGACCACACGCCTTGGCATTTAAATGAATCCTTCCAAAACCTTAAAGACCATAGATCTACAGAAATTCAGACCGAAAACAGCCCAAAAGATAAGGCAAGCATTTTACGAGTGGTGAAAACAAGCATTTGTCCTGTTGAAAAGGTACATCATAATCTCTCCTGCAGAATTTGTCTTCCGTTTGTGGTTAGTGCACACCCTTAATCCAGAAACAATGGAAACACCCTTAAACAGCAACAGACTGCTAATACAGCAGGATCTTAACTGTAGCAATGGAGGCAACATACTCAAGATAAAACATGAGTACTCTACCCTGGGATTCAACCCAATTGCTGTTAGGTTCAGGGTCTTGTGCTCTAACTACACCGTACAGTCCACAAGCACATTGCCAGGGCGTACTGCAAGAGGCAGCCCAGCTCAGATATGGTCTGTCTAATGTAAAATGGCTGAGCTGATGCGAGTAAAGCTTGATTTCTTGAAGACTCGGCTACGGCACACTCCCCACACCGAACTTCAGAGAGAAAGCCCCTGGGAGGCACCGCCGAGGAGGCGGGCCAGGCGGTCACAGCCTGCTGACAGGGAGGGAGCGACTGTCCCCATTCCACTGAGAAACAGAACATGTCCCGTTACACAGATCCTGCCGTTTAAAAGTACGGAGGGGAAAAAACGATTCCCTGTAAATGCTAGAGGTGTGCACCCTCAACAATCCCTCTTTTCAGTCCGTTTCATACATTTTCAAAGTTTCCCATCGGATGCCATCCGTCACACGGGAACCAGGGGCAGAACAAATGCGCGCATTGTTACCCAACCTGGAGTCACCTACAGAATCAAAGCCAGCCTTTTTTCACAGGCAAACAGACCCGCCGTCCAAGGCCAAAAACAATCCAGCAAATAAGCTTATGGATGAAAGAGCTCAGAAAATCTTCAGAAACTTTCAACTCCACTTCAAAGGCCCAAACATGGCCTGGAACTCTGGTTAGTAAAAGCATGTTTTTTTTCTAATGCATGAGCGAGAGAGGGGGAGAGAGAGCAGCAAGGAAAGAGAGAAAGGGAAACATGGAAAGACAGAGAGCGAGAGAGAGAGAATTTGTCTGCATCACCTTTAATTCATTTAACAGGATATCAAACTGCTTTACGGTGAAGGGCAGATGACTCAGTGATATATAAGCCCATGCACATCCCCCACCTGGGCACTGCACACTTGCCACATGTCAGCTAAGGTGCAGAGGGGATGATTTATTTAACCAATGAAATGCAGGGATGATTAGATAACAAGATCTGAAGAAAAAGACTGAAGGACAGGGTGAGTCCAAACAGGATCCCAGTTTACAATGTGATTATTATTATTATTGGTATTTATGTTATTTGTTAATTTAACAAAATTTTTGTTGTTGTGTCATTATCACATTTGGTAAAAGCAGCACGGTTGACTGCAGCATACCAACACTGGCTGAGACAATATGTCAATGCCCTAAATGAACTGGTCATAGCTACTGCTTGAAAGCTAAAAGGACAGCCTCATACTGACCTAGCTTTCTCAGACCTCTTGTTGACCAATTGCGCTGTCTATATATTTTTTTCAGACTGAAAAGGAAGGGGTGACCTTTAAGTTCTTATAGCTAAAGACAGAAAGAGACCAAAAGCTTGCAGCGTTCCGCTTTATAAAAATTGTTCCCCAGAGCTATCGGTGCAAACAGCATTTTCTTTGGCCAAGCAGTCTAATCCCAATGAGGGAGCTCTCGAAGCTACGACGTAAGGTGAAAAGGTGCCACCCTGTCCAGTTTAGGCTACAAGGTAAATGGCTAAATGAACAGAACATCACAGTAATTAACTGGCTGCCGGGTGGCTCTTCCTGTTGGGGCGCTGCTCTAGTTCATGGACGGGACCCACAGTATGACACTGCATGTGGACAGACTTCAATCACGGCGGCAACAATTGGCTGAAGCGTCGCCCACGGATGGGAGAGTTTCACTTGCACAAGCATCTCCCGCTCATCGACTGGACATCCGCCAGTTTGCTGAGCTGCATATGAATAATTGTCTTCCTCTGACTCCTGACTTTGATGATTGTGTAAGCCCAATCTGCACTGTGGTGTGCTAAGCACCAGCTGACTATGCTCTCCCAAAATCCATAACTGACATTGTGTTGAGTGCTTCATTGAGAGCATGACTGGGGAGAAAAATGGCGGCGGGGTGGGGTGGGGTGGAGGGTTGGGAAATCATTATCTGTGGAAAAAAAATCATTATCTGTGAATCTGTACACAATATCTGCCTCAGATTAAATCCAAGCATCCAAGGCAACATGACTCACAGCTGAATACTGTATTGCATTGCAATCTTACTAATGCACATTTCCCCCTCTCTCGATGGGCCATGTAACCAAATCAATCACGTAACTTTATATGTGTATGTTAAACGGTGCAGATATGACTTAGATATTGGATACGCAGTACACAGTGTTCCCGACTGGAAATGCATTCTCAGTGGACCTGATTCATCTCCACAAAACATGTTTAATCATAGTCATATGCAATATGAAATATTTTATAAGCTGGACCGACTTGACAAATGAAATTATCTTACTGGAATTAAAGAACTTAACATCTGGACCATATTACACCCTGCACCCTTGATATCAGCTTATTTGCTTCACATATCCAATCATGAATATAATTGTTTACACAAATATGTTTGTACGTCCTAAAAGGACGAAGACAAAAATAAATTGAGTAGCCATATATGGCGTACCAACAGCACACACCCAGCTGGCCCCATGTAACCTGGCTCCGATTACAGCATGCCAGCATCTACTGGCCACGCCCATAGCTCAATCTTACATAACAGCAATGACACACATGTCATGGGAAAGTCTTCCTCCTCTTATTGTTTAAATTATATATATATATACACACACACACAAACACACACGGAGCTCCATAATGTTAGGGACAATCCCCCCCCCCCCCCCCCCTTCATTTGGCTCTATACTCCACAATTTAATATTGTGATTAAAGTGCAACTTCTCCGTTTAATTTAAGGGTATACATTTTGGTTTCACCATGTAGAAATTACAGCACTTTCAGGGCACCATAATGTTTGGGACAAATTAATGTTATGGAAATGAAAGCAGTGATGTTTAGTACTTTGTCACATAAGTCTGCAATCACCAGATGGCTGAGTATCTTGTTGCCTTAAGTTTTCTCTCAAGCCCAAGACAAAAGGGAAAAATGGCTTCACAGGTGTTTCTGATTAGTCAGGTGTGTTCAATTGCTTCCTTGGTGCAAGAGAGCTTTCAGTATCTAGCCTTGATAATAGGCTTTTGATTACTTTTATTGGCATTTGTCAACATGAGGACCAGAGTAGTGCCAATGAAAGTCAAGGACGCCATTATGAGGCTGAGAAATAAGAAAGAAACAGTCAGAAACATATGCCAACTGTTAGGCCTACCAAAACCAACTGTTTGGAACATCATTAACAAGAGAGCCCTGGTGAGCTTAGTAAAAGGGCTTGGTAGGCCAAGGAAGGCCTCTACAGTTGATGACTGAAGAATTCTCACCATAAAGAAGAAAAACTCCCAAACACCTGTCAGCAACATTCTTCAGGCAAACGCTGGCAGAGCAACACCAGAGAAGGTACTCAGCATCTGGTGATATTTATGGGTCACAGACTACAAGCAGTCATTGTATGGAAAGGACATGCAACAAAATACTAAACATGACTACTTTCATTTAATTTACGTAACATTAATTTGCCCCAAACATTACAGAGCCCAGAAATGGGGGCTAGGTAGAAAGTGCTGTAATGTCAACATGGCGAAATCGAATAGTGTAAACCACATATTTGTCTGATTACAAATCTAAATCTGTGGAGTAAAGAGCCAAATTCAAAAAAAAAAAAAAAAAGTCTTTGCCTGAAACACTATGGAGCTCACTGCACTGGGTCTTGTAATTACAGTCATGTGATCTCCCTTCTCAGTGTGATTGGGCGCTATGTGGGCGTTACCTTGCGTGTGCAGTCTTTGTCAGCTCGCTCCCCCTCTCCATCCAGGAGGGGCAAGGCGAAGGAGCTCAGGTCCTGTGCAAAAACAGAGACAGGCTTGCGTTAAATTACCCACAAACACAGTTCCTCCGCAGGTCCATGCCATGGCGCTATTCAGCAGTGACATTTATACAGTACAATTACATTTCTACAGAAAACGCCGACGTCCCAGATTAACCCCAGAGACATGCAAAGTGCACACCAAGACAGTGGCCGCTTAACGTGTAGCCTCGTCTTCAATGCAGAACGATAATCTGTGCTTCATTACATCATCACTCTCTCTCGCTTTCTAACGCACGCATGTGCACACACACAGAAAGTGAAATGCTCATCCATTGTAGGGCTCTCGCAGTCTCAGTCAAGCACTGCGGGGAGTCTCTGCAGTAGGACGACAGAAACAAGGGTACAGAGGAAGCCGAGCGCTCACTTCCTGCTCAGTTTCAACACGAACATCCTCATTTCTGAAAACGGCAGTGAACCGAGAGAGGCTGCCCACGTGGTTAACCCTTGCCTGAGGTCAGCGCTCGTACCATTTCTGACTCTTCCTTGCCTTCCTCTCTGTCAGACACAACAACTGATGCTGAGTCAGCCTGGCCAGACCTAGCACCCCGCCCCAAACAGCATGCATGCACGCACAGGTGCAATGCACACACAGGTACACACGCACACACACGCACACAGAATGATAATCTATGCTTCGTAATATTCTCCCTCTCTTGCTCACTCACGCATGCACACACGCATATGCACACACATGCACCGTATGTCACAAAAAAGGATTTGCATTCATCCTCCAAAAAATGATCCACAATGATCTTTTCCCCCAAACTCAAACCATTGTATGCCCCTGATGGAAAAATACAAAGGTACAGGTCTATATTTGCAATGTTCCTCAAAGAGTCGCAGGAAGTACCCACAAGCCTCTGCAGCGTGTCAGATCAGCGAGGCTACTGCAAGGCAAACGGAGTGGTGCACATACTGTAAGGACTCCGGGGTGCACTATTCAGGAATTCCAACATCAGCTTCAAATACAAATGCTGGTGAACTGAATAGGCCATATTAAAACACCGACATATTTAAGAACACTGTGTTACTGGAAGTTATGGTGCTCTAAACACAATAAGAGCTTTCAGTGACTAGTACCGTGTTCTGGGGGGGACGGGGGAGGGGAACAATCATCTGATACAATGTCTGTTTCACCTGGTCACTAATGCGTAAAAAAAACAAAGACCCATGTCCTTTGTAAATATGTAGCCAAGCAACTGATACCAATCCGAAACCAATCCATTATCACTGACATTTCAGCTCTTCAGTGGATATTGATATGTTGTAATGTAGTTAATCAAGCGTGACACCTTGGTATAAAAGTACCTTTGTGTAAAGGACAAACTGTAATTGTGAAAAACAGTTCAAATATAATAATCATGTGGGAGTTCATTTTCGCCTATACCATATATACACTCACCGACACTCTATTAGGTACATCTGCCCATTAAAGCAAATAGCCTGCTCCTCGAAACAGGAGAACCATGTGGCTGCAACTCAGTAGCTATATAAAGCATGCAGACAAGAAGAGGTTTCTCTTCTTTTTTTTTTTTGACCAAACATTCAAACATTAGAATCAGCAAGATGTGCGATCTAATTGACTTAAACTATGGCTTAAAAATGAATACCTGGAACAGAGTGTGCCCCTCCTTCCTCAGCAACAGCTAGTTGAAAGTAAGGTTCCAGCCAAACGGATGCCACTAATGGAAGCAAACCAGAGATCAATGTGGATGCTCCACACAGTAATCCAGTAAGTCATGCCCAGTGTATCAGGCCCACAAACAAGAGGACAACATAAGACTGGAAATAGTATAGATTCAATTGTAGTGTGGCTCTGCTTGTCCTGTGAGCAACCGGCACCAGTCCAAGGGCACTGATCCCGAAGTGGCGGTGACCAGGTCTGGTCATGGAGATCCGTGGTCCTATTGACCACACTGCTCGTCACAACAACGAGCGGTTCGAATAAGATGCCAAAGATTGAGGGTCACTGAAAGCGAGATGTACAGCTTGAAAAGCAGAGGCAGAAAAACATAAATGAATGCTCTAATGAGATCCTGTTTAATGCTGGTGTGTTTGCTGGCTATTAAAACAAGCTTAACACACAATGTGAATTGCCAATTAAAAGAAATAAATATTAGTAAGGCTACCATAATGCAAGTATACAATTCCAATCGATAAATCATTAAAATTTTTAAAGCTAATGTATATTCAACTGACTTTCATGTCAGTTGTGAGCTTTGAACTACCTCTGATCCAAATGTGTTCATATCTTGCAGATTATACAGTTCTAGAGGGAAGTGCTTGAACAGGTCTGCTGAATTGGCCCTGAGGCATGAGGGAAATGTACTGCAGTTAGAGACTCTATTTTACACCCAGGATCATAAAAAAGTGATAGCTGCAAAATGAAATTAAAATAATTTGCCAAATTATCCAGGTTCATTAAAAAGTCCTTTGTGCTGCATATTAAAATGGGTGACATCGTTCGGTTTTGACGTTCCCCACCAGTTACACATTATGTTGAAGATTTTTTAAAATACAGATATTTAAAAATTATATGCTATACATTATATTATGGTTATTTTCACCAATATTTGTTCATACTTTAACCACTGGATTTATGAAATGAGTTTACAATGAACTTTATTTCACTTTTCACATTATTTCCCACTTTTCCCACTATTACCATTTGATGTGTGTAAATGGTCACAAATGTAAATGAGCACAGGCACTGCTCTTCCCTATAAATTAGCAGGGGATTTGAATGGGACTTCCTGGAAACGGCCACGGTGACGCAAGGGGAGCTGACTCGACTGACAGGGGCGTCCCCTGGTCGCTACGGGAATGGCAGTCAGTGCGCCAGAGACATGCACCTGTGATTGAAACGAACAGCGCCGGGGGGTTGGGGGGGGGGGGGGGGGGGGGGGGGAGTGGGGAGGTCAGTCGGTCACCCCAGCCTCTCCCAGGTCAGGCTTCTGGAATTTTTTTTCCCTGCGCAACATAAACACGGCAGTCTGGAAGCCAAAAACAGGCACCCCTCGTCCGACAGAGCAAACTGTCATTATTACAATCAGGCTTTAAGCCCTCCAAACATTTATGCATTTGCTCTGGTAGATTACTGATGCCCGGCCTACCAATGGAGGACGGGTTCCCTCTGTTTATCCTGAAAAAACACTTTTTGTTCCGAATTTGTTTTTTTGTCCTTTCTCTCTTTTATCTTCACTGCTGGTTAACAGACTGCACTGGTTAATGGAGTGCAACTGGTCATGAAACATTAACATTTAACATCATCCTCCAGACAACTGTGGAATGGAAGCCATTTCAGCCATCTCAAAGCTACAGAAAATGTACCATTTAATCCTGTGAACCAACACGTGCGTTCGTATTTAGACGTCAATTACCCAAGTCGCTAAATGCTTAACGATTAATCTCCCTTGCACAGTGTGCTTATGCAGTCGTTCACTGCAGCACCAGGAATAGCAAGCGCAGAGCACAGCAGATTGCAGATGGAGATGGAATAGAGATGGAACCTGGCCTCGTCCAGTGGAGTGACCGCCTCTTCCCTAGTGTGTTCTCCCCAGAGACGGTCAGTATTACTGACAGTGAAAGAGGATTGGCCGCCAGCAGGAAGGGCGTACGACAGCACCAACAGCACAGAGCCCTCGTGTTCTGAGCCGCTTTACATCAAGCAGGCGCACCCCCCACCCCTCCCCACTGACCTGAGCTGCCTGTAAGGGCCAAAGGGCAGCCATCACTCAGACAGAGCACTCACCGAGGGTGTGCGGGCTGCCAAAACCCAAAAAGGAGCCCTGTTGTCAGGGCCGTCTGGACAGGAAGGTTGCCTGACTGGGGGCGTGTCAGTGCACAAGCCAAGATTGGTAGGCCTGAAAACTGCAAGGAGGTACCGAGACGCAGGGAATTTTGACTGCTCCCTTGGGTGTGCCCTTGTACCCACGCATGCTTTGTGCACGGTTATGGCTTTGGCCAATAACCACGGCAAACTTGAGCGCAGTGACAGTTCTTCCAAGCTATGAGGAACAAAAACAGGAAGACAAAGAACTGAAACAATCAAGGCTTTTCATCCATTCTGGTTTGACAGCCTAAACATACCTGGTCAATGACTGTGGCAAGTTAAGTTAAATACTTATCTTAAGGTTGCCACATCCATTTAATCTCCATGTTACATGCTCATACTAGCAGCTCTTCCAGTCACAAAGAATCCATTTTGCAACTCTGGATTATAGCACACCCTCATTTATTAAACTATATTCAGTTATTCATTTTGGCATCTGTAGCTAAGCTGCATGGTCAGAACTAATTACTATCTTTCCTTTTACACAAAACAAGTAAACAACAACCGCTTCTTTCTTACAGATTACCAATATAGATTCATTGTGGAGACAAGCCTGAAAGCCATTGCAGGTAAGGTGACATAGTGTGCATTCAGAGTGGAGCTTGCAAAACACAACTCATTCCTCCATGACATGCTAGCAGCAGGTTGTAAATCACAGCTGACTTTCAGAAGAAATTGCTCATCCACCCCTCCCCCCCCCCAACCCCCAGCCCACACCACCCCCTTCTTTCATCAATCTGTATTTGAAACAACCTTCCTGCTTTGGCTTCAGTGTTCAGTAGTTTTAATGTTTATAAATACATTTAAAAAATACTGATGCAAAAATGGAATTAAAACTTACCACACAAAAAAAAATGAAAGGAATCAAAGGACACTTCTAATCCAGCTGTTCCCTCACAAAACAGGACTGAACATCTATCTTTGAGTTATGAGTAAAAACAAAAAAAAAATTTTTTATTTCCGGTTTGAGTGGTTTTAAAGTTCCATCAATTCCATGATATTGACATTTGGAAAAAATCTTTTTTTTTTTTTAATGAAATAATTTGACATTTGGAAAAAATAGCTCTCCCTAGACCCTCACTGATGCTTCAATTGAAAGAATATGTGCATTCTACTTTCAACCAAATGCAATCCTCATTTAACACAGAATAATATATGCTGTAGTAAAAGAAAAGAAACATTTGTGAGAGAAAGGGGTTCACAAATATTTAATTTACCTGCGATTTTTCAATGGATTTCTCCATGATGGTTATAATGAGCTTGTCCAAAAACCAAAACCTGACAAATCAAAGTTTATCCAGAGTTTCTAAATACAACTGCTGACAAAGACAGAGGGTGGAGACATTTACCTCACACCACAACCCTGCAGTTCAAACTGAAAAGCTGCATTCATTCACCATCGGGAATGCCTCTGGGCTGTTTGGAACAAGCACAGTCTAATTCACAAGGTTTCCGACTAACCCGTACAAAAGGCTGAAACCTGCCTCAAAGGCGTTAACGCAAGACATCTCCTGAACAGACAAGGTGAGATCGCATTCTTCAGAGGACCGTTTGGCGTAGGAGACAATGGGCCACTATCAGAAACGTTTAAATTGGATGCTCTGAGACGAATTCTGCCAACCTTGGAATGCACGGCAGGAAGGTATTTTAACATGCCAGCACCCCAAAACAAGAAAAGAAATGCCCCACAATCTCTACAGTTCATGCTACAGAATGCATGGTCTGTAGGCCTACAGGAACATTCTCACTACATAGCTAACTACCCTGTCAATGAACTAACAGAGTCAAGAGAACTTTCCTATGGCACTGTCCTTTTGTATACATTCATTCTGTAAAAGGAGAGGATGATCTGCTAGGTCCTACAGTTCAGCAGATATATTTAACTTTAAAGGACACCAAGTGCAGCTGGTCTTGATTATTTAAATATGGAACTTGAAATTAATTTAAGTCTTTCTGAAAATAGGCTAAGTTCTGAACCTTGGGGAAACCAGCAGGGCCACATCAAGACAACCTGTAAAGGCTGATGTTACTGCCAAACAGTGGGTTTCTTTTACTACTGGAACTCAATCAAGGCGCTATTACTGGAACATGATATGTAAAAGAACACATTTATCACAGTACTGGAACAACCAGACTCTTAATACAACACCGTTTAGACAGCAGGTTAGGTTGCAGCTCTACTTGCGTAGACAACATCTGCAAGTCCCACCCACAGTCATGAGCCAAGCCTATACAGTGCAGTACATCACCAAGAATGTACTAGCAAACAGGGGTGTGTCCAAATCTGTCACTGCTGGGGCCTACTCCATAGATATGAAATGGAAAAATAGCATGATATCAGACAAGTTGGTACAATTATTACACACATGCTGGTTCAATTCTCTTCAAAGAGCAAGTCTGTGGCAAACAAGCTTCAGGGTCCTAGTGCTCTAATTCATTAATTCAAACCTCTCCTATAATTACCAGGGCCAGGATTCTCAAAGACTTTATGTTCCAAACAAATTCTACTCCAAATGTATAAGAGCATAGAAGTTTGTGGTTGATTTACTAAGCACTGTTTCACAACTCTAAGTGAAATGTTGACTATGCCTTCAGGGAATGAGCTCTTCAATGCCTTTTGTGATTTTAATTAAAAGGTTATTTTCCCATTCTTGCTGTTATCCATTCTATACATTTAAAGAAGTGAAACACAACTACTACAGGTGAAGGAAAAACAGAAATGGAGCAACTGGTGTACAGTGAGCATTTTCTAAAAAGAAACATTTTCTTTACAATATTACTAGAAATACTGACTACCCCTTTTAAGACACCTCAAGAAGTTCAATACATATTCAACACATACATAAGCTCTATCCTCAAGGCAAGGTTGAATGCTTTCTAAATGTAACCACTGTAACCCTTTTGTTCGAACTGTACACTCACACACTTGGTAGTGCCTACCTACATGATAGGCAAGAAAGCACTTGAACTAGAACCATGCAAACGTCTAAGCAGCCTTAGAGCTACATGTTCTCACAGGTCTGCTGTGTAATCAAGACAGCAGGCATCTGACAAAGTTCAACTAATTTCATATCAAGTGACAGACAGAATATTGCATCAGATAACAGTGCATCAGTTAGAGACACAAAAAAAAAAACAGCACCGGTCAGTTAGCCTAAATATGAGCAATTCTTAAGGCACATTACTATGCATATCGGCTGCCATAAAGTCGATGCCTAACGTGTCATGTAGGCTAACACTAAAGCAATCTGTAACACACCAAAGCATCGATGAGACCTGCCAACATGTTGTACAGACTCAAATGATTAGCAGACTCCTTTCAAACAGAGATCACCTGCACGGGGCCAAGCACAATCCACAGGCATTTTAGCATGATGTTAAATATCATTCAATAATAGAGCAGGCGCATAACTGCTTATAGTCTATGGATGACACTGACAAAAGGCTGTGCTGTAATAAGATAATTCTGCAGAGCAAACAGGCTGCACTGAAGTTTTCTTCAGACGTCATGCAGAGATCACTGACTGTCATAGCAACATGAGTAGACAACATTTTTTTACCGGCAGTCCTAGATAATAAAGGAATATGTACTTCAGAATGATCTTTATACAGCTATTGAGGTTGCAAACAAATTAAATTCTTCCCGCCATAGTAAATAAATAATTTCTTATTACAATCAAACTCACCTTTCCATCCACTACATTCATTAGCTATAGATAGTTCTGTGATATAATTAAGCAATTATTAGAATATGTTTAATATTCTATAATCGTGGAATGGAAAGATCACTACCAAAGCTTAAGTATAATGCCTGTTATCACAGAAATGCATCTTTTGAATGCAGAGATCCCATTAGCTGTAACATAAAGCACAAAGCATTTAGCTCTTTTTCTGAAACTCTGGTGCAAAAACTTGTTGTATCCAGTCATGTGTTTTTAAATATAAAGAGAGGCACCCCCATTTACAAAGTAACCAGACCCAGGTATGTTCAGATAACTCGTACCCAGAAAACAATTTTACCTGGATTTATTATTAAGAAAGCAAAACAGCAGTGTAGGTCGTTGCCAGCTGTACACTTTCCAACTATATAAGCTGATGCCCCCCTTTGCTTTGTATGCAATCTGAATGGGCTTGAATGATGCTAAAGCTAACGGTTCTAACCTGTCTCTGCAATATTACCTCATGTCTTCCCTATACCTGC
Source organism: Anguilla anguilla (assembly GCF_013347855.1). Lineage (NCBI taxonomy): Eukaryota > Metazoa > Chordata > Actinopteri > Anguilliformes > Anguillidae > Anguilla > Anguilla anguilla. The sequence continues at coordinate 15,021,849 of NC_049208.1, read as the reverse complement.
CTGAACAGTAAAATTAGGCATCTTTTGAGCACACGGATGCCTGCACTTGTTTACTATACGGTAATGATTGATTGTGTTAAATAATTGCAGCTTCGAACGAAACAGACTCTAGAAACGTCTTCTGCAATACCTAAAACTGGTCTCGTGTGCTATTCCCAAAACAGGGGTGTGCACGTGCCAACTGTCTCACAGGGACAGTGACAGGCACGTCACAGGTTAGCCGGTGGTCTTACCCTTTGAATCCCCAGCATGGAATAAGTGAAATACAATCAGTGAACAACTCTGTAGCAGACCAGCTGGCGAGTGTCATAACTGGAGAATGGAGCCACGTTGTTCTAGATCATGATCCAATTTAACAAACATCATGTTAACTGAACTAGCAGAGAACGTGCACTTATGTAACCGAATGGCACCCATCAGACATTCATGGGAGAACCTTCTATCTTTTCCTTCAACAGTTGCTCTAGAGGACATCTTTAACATACAATACATTTATTACAGCTGCATTCTTTTTTTACTGACGCAATTCAGGTTACAGTAAGTACTGTGCAACAGCACCCCACCTGAGAATTGAACCCACAACCTTTGAGTTATAAGCCCAGTTCTCGACAACACTGCTTAAGAATACTGTCCAGGGAAATATTCTACTATAGACTGAAATACAATGTGCTGGAGTACAGAGCCAAAACATCAAAAATTGTATCACCATCCCAATACTTTTAGATTTAACTGTATGTTTTACTTTATTTGAACTATTGTTGTCATCACCATTAGAAAAGGGACTAAATAGTTTAACTACCACTTTGAATCAGAACATCTGAAAATCTTTTTCACCCTCAAGGTATCTTTCGAAGTCCCCAGCTGTCCATGAAGTATTTTAGCTGACTGATGTCACTTCCTGTACAAGGTGAGTACCATGCACTGAAATACATAAAGATATGCCCCCACGTCTGTTCATTTTTCTTCTATAAATTTCGAATCAGATTGCTTTCTGAAAAGACAAAAAACTTGCAGTGTGAAATGCAGACTAATTCCGCCAATTCAATGCTTTCTTTGTTTGGAGTTTATTTTTGGAATGGACTGCAGCTCCTTGATAGTGACTCACACAACACCAGTCACTTAAAGGTCCAGGAAACTGAAATCTGTGCTGGTGTGTTGTTTTAATACTTTTTAAAATTTTGTTTCTATTCACAAACAGCCGAGGGATTTTTTAAATGATTGTGCAAAAACAAAAAACAAACAAAACAAAAAAAACCTATAAAAGCCTGTGCTGAAATTGGCTTTCCTTCTCCTTTGGCTAAACGCCAGGTTTTCAGTGGGCAGGGTTAACTGGGTGTTAGTTACGTAACAAAAACATAACCCGTACAGTTAGTATTTTCAGTGCCCATTTTTGCCTGGAACTTGTCACAGAACGCAGTGGATCAGTAATTAGGCCTACCTTCAAGTGTAGACATGTGGAATCAAAGACTCTTTATTAGCGTGTAATGTCTGGAGTTTGAGACTGCTATAGAGTCTAATGCTAGTGTACAGTAGCTCAGTGTTACAACATTATTAAACACTGAATTGATCTTCAGGTTTATCTATGCAATGGTAAAGCCTAGTTTATGTTGCTTTCTTTTGTTTTGTCAGGTAGTGCAAGGTTACTGCTCTACCAGATCTAACCTAGCTAGCGATGAGGAATGGTTTACAAGTGACGTGTCTTACGGATATGAATGACAATGAGTGCAAGACACATGCCCATCCTGTCCTTGTCTGCTGAACAAGTCACAATAATCTAATAGTGTTTACTATAATTCAATGGTTATAACTGGATTAAAAAGTTGCAAGAGATATATTAAGAAGACAATCGACTGTCACTTCTAGGGAATATAACCACAATTTGAATCCAGTCATCTGCTGTTTTCTTGTCTATTGTATGGCATTTAGGAGAACAAGTAAGTGTAGATTCTGCATCTTGCAGTAAAGTATTGGCAGTACATTCATGATTTTGTCAGCATGCCCTCATGCCTGAGCTTGGAAATCATCACTGATGCATTAAGGATTTACTTGAAAGGTCCAGGCAACTGGATTTTTCCGGACAAGTTCCAGTCGACAACGGTCACTGCAAATACTAACTGTATGGGTTAATGTGGGTAATACTGCAGTGCCCGTGGGCTCCAGAAATAAAACCCATTTCTTGTAGGCCTCATCATTTTTTGAAAAGAAAAAAGCGTAGTGCTTTCTCCACATCCAGAGAAGAGGCAATGCTTAACCATTTTCAACTTGCCTTACCCGCACAAATGTGGCAAGAGTGTCCTTTACATATTACATATAGAAAAGATTCCACTGGAGTTAAGGCTTTTATTATATAACCAACACACAGTTAACCCTCCCCACTGAAAGCCTGGCATTTGGCCAGGAGGAAAGCAAGCCAATTTCAGCACAGGCTTTCAAACCTTTTTTTTTTTGCTGTTGCAAGAATCATTAAAAAAATATTCCTCTACCAATCAATGCAATGCAAAAAAAAAAAGTATTAAAACACATCAGGAAAGAATTCACAGATGTCAGTTTCCTGGACCTTTAAACCTCAGTTAGATAGCCCTCAGACTATTCATTTCCACCCATTACAAAACACATGCAGTATGAAGGAAACCGGGAGAAATAAAAAATAAAAAACAGGACTCACTGCCCTTGGTTACACAGCGAACAATGAATCATGACTCAACAGTTCACAGCAACATGTTCCTTTACAGATGTTTCCTTGGTTTCCTCTTTCTGCTCAGCTCTGAGTCTAATCACTGGATAAAATTAATAGTTTTTCCACAAGGTCTTGGTGACTCAACACTGACAGCCCAATTACTGTTGGAAATGTAGCAATGAACAATGTACATGTAAACACATGGCTTATGTTGTGTCAGTGGTGTTTTTGCCATAATCTTTCTGAATTATAACATGAATAATCTGTATGCTAATTAAACCATTTAGGCAGGAAGTCAGTTTACATAGTAAGTGGCAGTTGCAAAATAATCTCCAAGACCTTGTTAAACATTGTCCTATCATGTATGGTAAAGGAGGCTTTTACAATACAACCCTCCAGTCATTGACACGAACTTGCATTATTATCAGGAAAAGCATTTGAGTACAGGGAAAAGATAACCACAAACCCTGTCAAAATAGATACTTATACCCCAAACAGCACCTAGATCACTTAAAGACACCAAGAACCAGAGAAAATATTCTTGTGAGCATCAGTAAGCAGTTTGTGCAGTGGTCATTTTACTGTTTACAAATTCAATGAAACAGCAAACGTAAAACTAGGACAGAGATCAATAGGGGCTTTCTTCAGCTGAAATCAGGAAATAGGAAGTAGAGCTGTGGTAATTTGGCTGCACCAGTTTTTTTGGCTATCTTTGCCAAAGACATAGATTTCTGCTTTAGCATTGCAACTTTAGCCTCTTAACAAACCTTATGCTAGCAGGAACAGGGAAGCTCAGGTTAAATTTTCATGCCCACCATTGTGCAAAGCCCATGATTGGCTAAACCTGGTTATAAGGAAAGAGAGGCTTGGAGTGGGGGCAATTAAAAGTAATGCAGTGGAAGCACAAACAGACCTAGGACAAGTTCAATAGAGTATGACAGTTTGTATTCCAAAACCCGGAAGTGAGTTAGAATTATTGAGCCATGGGTTCCCTCTGCATATTTCTAACACTTTTTTTCCCACAGGGATTACGATTTCTGCAGAAAATAATGTCTGTGGTTAATATAAGTATAAAAGCGTGAAGTTTTGTTCGACAACATAAATTACACCCCTTAATATCTCAACCGTGAATTCTGAAGCTGTTAGGTGCTTTAAAAAAGTAAGTTGCCAACGTTGCTATGATGAAACTGCAACAATGGTGACATTCTGCCAACCACCACTCAAGTTTCCACACTAGTCCATCTGCATGCAAAAATCATTGTAGTTTCAATATAGCAACTTGTTAGCAACGTACTTTTTTTAAAGCAAAAATTCACGATTGAGATAATAATGGGTGTGATTTATGTTGTAGAACAAAACAAATCTCTCTTAAACAGAAGTGATTTAATTGAGCAATACTGCCAGATCTGGCTAAAACCATTCACAGACCAGCAAGTACATGCAAACCAAGAACTAGAATACAAATCCCGAATACAAACGAATTACATCCATAACAAGCATAAATTACAACCATAACCTGAACCAGTACAGAAAGGTAAGGATGGCAGGGGAACCAAGATGCAGACTGAGGAACTGCAAAGTTGCATTTCCCCTATCTCAGGTTATAGCACTGGACAATCAGCTGAACAGACCAACCCAAATACTGCTATTCCCCTATATTAGGCACATATTATCTGGCATACTGGCGATGTTCAAAGCTCACATTTCCACAGGTCCACTGGAGAACTACAGATGTAGCCCAAAGTTTTAACCTCATCCGTTCCCTAGTTTTGTTGTTTGTTTTTTTGTCACATAGTATTTAATTAATAGTTCTTGATATTTAAATATCAATGTGCACTGAACTCTCACTAAAATGCCCACAAAATGGTTTCCACATGGCAGGTGCTGGGTTTGGAGATTTTAGACAGTTATAATATGTTATTATATATTCAACTTGGTTTTAATGCAAACATAAGGTTGGATAAACAACATAAACAGAAAAATAAAACATCTAAAAGGCCACATCAGCCATTTAAATACCTTACTCAAGTGTACACTTGTAGAGACTCATCCGGGATTCAAGCCAGCGACCTTCCATGTTACTGTGAAGCCAATGGAGCTGGCCATCTCATTGTGCTGTTCACATGGACATTATACAATAAAGTCAACCTGGCAGTACCTTTGCTATAAAAAGGAATGTAATTTTCCCTGGAAATGATTCAGAACAAGCCCAGAGAGGGCTTTGGAATGTTTTTTCTCTTTTATTCTCAAATAAAATAAAAAATTCCAAAATAATAAGATATAATGATAAAATGGTTAGGGACCTGGACTGGTTACTAGAAGGTTGTGGTTTTGATTCCCAGCTGGTGCGGTTGTACCAATGAGTAAGGTACTCAACCTGAATCGTTTCAATAGAAAATGTCCAGCTGTATGAATGGGTTGGGGGGGGGGGGAATTAATCGGTACAAGTCACGTTGGACAAGAGCATCTGCTAAATGCTGTAATTTAATATGGTGAAATCTATGTGCTGTCATGTCGAACACTGGGTGGAAGCCACTGATATTCTGTGAGTATCATTGTGATGATAGTTATTGGCAGTCAAGGTTTGAGCTGAAATGGAGTGTGACGATGCGACTCCTGCACTCAATTTCAAAAGCTCACCCCAAGTTAACGAGGTGCAGCAAAGATTCAACAAATTGATTTGATTTGACAGATCGGCTCAGATTTCCCTGAACACAGCCCACAGACCTGACTCTTTGAAAGAGGCGTAGGTAATGTGTCCTGTGTCTCCACACTTAAGCTGTCAAGTGAAGAAGAGTCTTCAGCGATAATGTGACTGAAAGTCACCCAAGACCCACGCAACAGGGTGAACCTGAAGTGAGACAGACTGCATTCATTTTTTCAGAGCCAACATGCAGCGATGACATCACAGGCCGTTGCAGAGACGTGATCTTGAGGCTTACTGTGATGCGTGCACAGTGCTCCGTTCATCGCTTGATGCCCTGTGTCATCGACCTCCTTTCCCATGCATGTCATCAGCATGTTCACACACAAACACCCATGGACTCACACCTCTATACAGCACAGGTTTAACACAATCCCCACTCTTTAACCTCAGTACGAGATTATCTCTGAGGGTGGCGGGGTAAAATAACGCTTAGGCAACTACACTTGCAACTCAAAGGTTGCAGGTTTGACTCCTACCATGGGGTGCTGCAATGGTACCCTTGAGCAAGGTGCTTAATCTTAATTGCTTCAGTGAAAAAAACCCAGCAGCATACATGGATTGTATGTAAGAATGTAATCTTTGTAAGTTGCTCTGGATAAGAGCATCTGCGAAAAACTGAAATGTAAATGTAAGAATGGGTGAGTAAATTTATCGCCATGATCTGGATTCTCACCGGTCCATGATACAATTAAGCCACAAAACCATGCATGCAAGCTGCTGCATCTCTGACTACATCATGCCCAACTGAAATCATATTAATATCAGGCTTACGAGACATCTGTAGCCAGAGCAGTCTAAGCAGAAATCGACCCTGTGACCTTTGCAACCACACATTACAGCTTTCCGACAAGTGATGCCATTTGCTCAAACCATCAGGCTAATTCCAAGAGGAACTATCAGCCCTGCTAAGTCTTCTCTGGACTCCAGACAGTGAAGTTGTCATCTGTAGTTGGGCAAGATACATCTATGTTGAAAGTATAAACCATTGTTGACCTCTAATCAGAATGCAATTTCAAAAGTCCTTGAAACTCAATGCTTTGTATTGGCAACCAGCAAGCAATGATTATCTTACACTCAAGAACCTGGTACAAATGATAGGTAATATGGCGTTAGATACAATGCAAATAAATGTGCACATAAATTACAAACAATACATCTAATTCAGCCTTCAGCCAATCACAAAGTATGAAGACTTTTAACAGAGTTAAAGACATACTAAGGAAGTTCTTTTTTGTGCTGATCCTGGATCAGTATCCATCTTCACACACAAAATATTTTAGTTATGGGAATAAATATGCGTAAACTGACCTGCTAATTTCAGTTAAGTATCCGAGGCACACAATTAAAATTCACAATTTGACACTGACTAATCACTTGTCTGCAAGAAAAAAAAAGCTAATTTTAAGCGTGGTTTAACCACACGAACACGGCTGCAAAGCACCACAAGTGCCATTTGAATTTTCACCCCGCGGCCTTTATTTACACTGCATTTTTGAAAACACTGGTCTGTTACACATGTCTTGCAGAGTGATACTTCATGTCTAAACAACAGATCCAGCAGTCTCACTTCAACTCTGTTCTTGACACCGACACGTTGCGCGGAAAAAACTGCAAATGACCTCGAATCAGCGCCGCTTGAGGGTAGAATCTGTCTGCATCAGCAGCATCCAGTAGCCTACATTGTGGTGATTGGTGAACGCAAAACTTTCCATATTCCCACAAGTTCAATTCGTTAATTCATTCAAGAGTTGGTTTTTATTTAGGACAATAAAAACACAATGTTAGAGTGTCGTTGAGGCAAAGACACTCCTACAACGTTACGCTAGCTGTAAAGAATTAAACAGATTTGCAGATTGATTAACAACTGCGTTCGATTAATATCGGTAACTGCGCGTTTATCGTCAGGGGCCGTTTTGAATCGCCTAGACTAGTCTATCCAGTTTTCTATCCAGTTAAAACATTAACGTTAGAACAAGTCACTAATAAGATACATATCGCTACAAAACAGCATTCAGCTACCAAAACCCCGCCTACACACCGTTCTTCGCAGAGTGCAACACATGGGCAACCGTGACCCAATAACAATGTTAGTAGTCATTAGTAATTTCGATTTATAAACTTACTGGCATGTTTAACCGAAGCGTTCTTTTCTTCTTAGAGTTCTTCTTCGGAACATCCTTCCTTTTAGTGTCCATCACTGTGCTGCCCATGTTGTGCTTAGAGGATCTGCGTTTCCCTTTAAACGCACAGGCGATGCCTTTCTGAATAGAATTTATAATTCACAAACCCTGGAACACGGGATGACGCGTTGACGGTGTGTTGAGTTTTAAACAAGCACCTATAACTGCCACATTCTTCTGGTCCTGAGTATGTGTTGTTCGCAAGTAATTTACGTCCGCAGAATCGAGTGAGATTACCCAGTCCGGTGTAGTGCACCTCCACCTTAACTGTAGGCGAAGTTAAGTGGATACTACACCATTTCTCGCACTCTCTGATACTACAAGCCAGTACAGCACAACGACAAACAAAGTCGCTGAACTCCTTACATACGGAAGTTTCAAAAGAAAACGCGATCAGAGCGATGTAAATCCTCGCAGAGGTCAACAAGCAGGTTTAACAAATTCACTGCGGAAGGGAATGTGCGCGTTCGTGTTAGGTTAGGAAAGCGTTCCAGCAGCATGTTCTGCGCTCGTAGTTATTCAGGGAGTGTTTAGGGGCAGATCTAAGGTAGTACTGCCCCGTCACATGGCCGTGTTTATGTTTTGTCCAAAGATCAGTGAGTCTGCCAGTGAACGTAGCCTATCGCCTGCAGCTGTCTGTTTCATTTATTCAATTAAAAACAAATACGGACACACTAATGCACGAACTACCATATTATGCGAGCACATTGCATCAGAGCGGAGATACACATGGAAAGGCTAAAGGAACAGGAAGCGCTGGGCGAGTCAACACATTCACGAAAATGCTAGTAAATAGACAGTAAGTATATTGTTACCAGACAGGGAAACGGTTTACAAACAAATTCACTTATACATACACAGTCAACATCATTTATGCAATAGGGGTATGTTTTAAAGGGTGGTTTAAACATTGTTAAGCGCAGTTACGAAAAACAACTTTAGAGCAGCAATAGGTGAGTTATACTGCGTTTCTTTGCCCCCGTGTGGCATTTCTAGACAATTACAATGAACTCCCTGGGGATAACCGAAATTCGCTAGAAATATTTTAAGTGCGACATGGGCACAATCTGTTGTGCATGTAAATCTTGTGCAGAGTAAAGCAAAACCCATTTGTGATAGTGTATCCCCGTTCCCTAATGCTCACAAAATACTATGGGCTCGTACTATGGAAGCTTGTATGACTACAGGTCCTTAATGAAATAATACAATTGTGTGATCACAACTGTTTTTCATTGTTAAAGTCATCAATGTAGCTGCATGCTTTATAAAATGAAGATTTTTATGCATTGTGCCCACACTTGGAGATTTCTTCTTACTTGTAATATAGGCTCTATTTTATACAAAAAATAAAACATAAAAATAATGGTTTCAGAGTCAATTTCTCAGTACACCACATCCTCAACAGAGCCTACATGCGTGCTGGAAACTAGATGTAGAAAAAAAATCTGCAGAAATTAAAATGACCAGACAAAGTACACCCTTGACTCCAGTCCTAATGTTGCCCCAATGAGGAAATTAAGATCGGAAGAGAGGTAGGACAGCCAGGTCTGATTTTGCAAACCAGCCACCAGAACGTTAATTATATCACAAAAGGACCATAGCAGAATTTTTGCTTTAGCATTATTATTATTATTATTATTATTATTATTATTATTATTATTATTATTTGCAATGAATTCATGCCAACAGAATTGAATGAGATTATCCAGTCAGGTACGGTATACTTCCACCTTAATTGTTTATGAAGTTAGGTGGATACTGCACAATTTCCGACTCTTTATGAGTCTACAAGCCCTTATTATTATTATTATTATCATCATCATCATCATCATCATCATCATCATCATCATTATTATTATTATTATTATTATTCATAGCAATGCTATGCAATGCTACTCACAGAAAGGTTGGTGTGTCATGTTTGTACTGTGTAACTCGTTGCTTGGATTTGGCCCCTGCATGGTCTCTAATCATTCCTAGGTTGATCCCAGTGTTTTTCTGGCATCAAGACCATTAGCTAGAAAGCCACAGCAGAAATAAGCTTCCTCTAATTGGACTTGTTTCCGGAGAGACGGGAGGCAACCAGCCCTGTGCCCCCCGCCTGGCCAGTCCATCTGCCTCAACCTGATGACGTGAATACTATGAGTCATCCAATCCCACTAACACGAGAGCTGGTCTTGTGCTACAGCCCTTCTGCAATCACGAAAAATTGGGCCAGCTCACCCCCTCCTGCCTTCAATCGATTTATAGGACTGGACACGTTTAGCTTAACACTTGAACTGGAGTCTTTTAAACGATTGTAGTCATGTTGCCATTTTCAGTTGCAAACATTGTGTGAGTGTACAACTCTCTGCAGAGTGCATTTATCCTCAAAATTAGTAGATAATGATTGATCACTCTTGATGATTATATGAGCGCCCTGACCAGCCTTGAGTAATGCTTAATTAATTCACCAGCCAAAAATTGATCGTTCATCACTGTCTTGTTTTTTGCAGAACAATTCCCTTCACAGTTGGAAAAAAAAACAGGGATTGTACTGGAGTACAAAAATTTAATCACATCTCATGGCTGAAATCCAAACAGTAGTCGCATAATATTTTGCCCCTCTCATGGAAGTAAGAGGCTGATGCAGATGTGGTAAGAGCAGTGAAAGATTTGATTAGCGAGTGTGGCATTGGAATTGATTACTGTGAGCAGAACTCTGAGCTCTGAGGAGCGCATAATGAGGAACAGATCTGTCTCTTTAAGCTTTTTATTGCAAATGCGCTGCAGTTGAACTGAATCCAACTTTTTACGTGTTTATTTAGACAATCTATACTCAAGATTCTTATTTGCTCGATAGTGATTATTGTCCCAAAGTATCTGTTTGGTTGAATGTTTTAGGGTTGCTTTAGATTGCTTCGATCTGTGCCACGTGGTGTCTGACAGTTAAATTGGCACCTGGAAGTTTTCAGACAGGATTATTGCCATTACCATTCAATTACTGAAGGAACAGTAGGCTGATGCTTCTTTTCTCCAGTCTTCTATCTGTCTTTATCTCCCTGTCGCACCTTCTTATTCACTCGTCCGTGGACTTTCAACAACAACGTCCCCGATTGGGTGGACGGACAGACCTTGGACAGGGGTGACGGACAGAGCTCGAGCTCATCACATTGCTATGTCCTGTCAGTGGAGCGCTAGCTCGCTCTCCAGGCATCCTCACTGGACGCCGTCATTATGCCTACAGGCAGGGCCGAGGTGGGGCCTCCTGCATCAGAACCAAGCACCTTTTTTTGGGCTTTCTATTTTTTAACTGACATGTTCCCTTCACAGTGAAGCACAGAGTGAACTGGACCAATCCGCTGGAGCGGAATGTTACAGTGAGTACCAGAGAGGGATATGGAATGCAGAAAACTGAATTTTATGGGGAGGGGTGATAAACCAGCTTGTACGGTCAGAGGGGTTTTGGTTTAGAGTAGAGCATACTAGAGTTTAGTGGAGTCTCAGGCCTTTGTGTTCGTTCTGAGCTTTCAGCTATTCCTGGAATCGAACAGAACATTTTATGTGGTCTTTCTTCAGAAGGTAGTGAGGGATCTCAAGGCCAACTTTGTTCGGAGCCCTTGTTCCAGTTGTCTCAGGTGAGTTGCGGCATTCGTGAGGCCAAACCGAGTGGCTCAAAAAGGACCCCCCATATTCCCAGAGTCTCTCTCGCTCTACTTTCCTGTTGTGGGTGCTGACCGTCACATGTATTTTGCTTTTAATATCAGCTGAAGCTCTCTATGAAGGTGTTGTACTGACCATTTGGAACTGGGGGAGGTAGAATGGGCCAGTGTCGGGGTCTGATACATGTGGTGTATCACACAAACACAATGAAAGTGCAATGATTCAGACATTCTGAATCTGTCTTTGAATTCATTCATTACTACCAGGCTGAGGTCTGGCCCCTGAGTACATCCATGAAATACTACTTTTCTGTGCACCAAAACCAGATTGCAAGGTAATGAAATAAATGTTTCTTTCCATCCTGTGACTTGTCTTAAAACAAAAAATCTCAGGGACATAAATTTTGTGTTTCATTTTCAGAAGACACAAACAGCTGAGCACATTCTATCTACATGTGAGCTCTTAAAAATTCATCTTTTAAAACATGAAATTATACATTTTATGCAGCTATCCTCATGTATTTGCTATTAGGTTTGTATTCATATATTAAAAACTTATTGTCATCCACTATTGTTCTATGAGCATATGTTACTTTCCCTCATACATTATTTTCTGTTATCTGTTGCATCAAGCAGGACTTGCACCTCATAAATAAAGTTTGTGATTTTAGGGCCTGTTCTCCTGCTGGGACACAGCGGCCAGTCCAAGTGTCATCAGTTCCCCGAGGCCAATCGATAATCATTTAGGGGGGTTCTCCCAGCACCCCCTGGCCCTCAGTCGGCACGCCCCGCACGGTGCTGACACGATGGGACGAGCGCTGGAATCAATGAGTGACTCACTCCGATTGAGCCCCTGGTCCTGGCTCCAGGGGACTCGCGCTGATATCATCAGGCTATAACGAGGCTGTGAGCTATGGGGCCCGGCCAACATGTGGCTCCAGTGTGGCGGGGGCTGAGTCACCACTCGGCCCCCCCTGCCCCCCCCCCCCCCACTCTCTCCCCCACTGACTGTGATTCACTGGGGTGAGAGCATTTGCTCATGTCCTGCTCCAGCATTGTGCTGGTGACCCTTGAGTCAAACGGTTGAGGTATCAGTATCTGCATTTGATTGATGGAATCCTTGACTTCACGGCTATGACTAATGTGTGTTTCATAGCTGTGATCATGCTCTGTAAATGATTTCATTTCAATGGTAATAATAATAATAATAATAATAATAATAATAAGAATAATTAATTTGGTATGTCTTGCCAATTTTGACTTCTTTGGAGAACATAATCAGCCAGATTAATGCAAAATGTACAAAGAAAATTGTACACAGGTACATCAAAACATTTTAGGTAGATGCAAACTCCTAATATAAAAAATAGGCCAAACATAACTGATGCAACATGCATTTGAGCATTTATCAAACAGCAGGGGGCACTGTGGCAATAAAGAACTTCAACAAGCAGACTTGAAAGATAAGTAAGGCATACCTTCGGCTGACCTGAAATTGCGTGAGTCCATGGCATCAAAATATAGCATAACAGAAAAGTTGCCCTTTATTATTACAAGCTTACACTTGTCAGGAGTATATTATATATGATTTGAAATGTGTGGTTCAGTATTTCATAAATGGAAAGACCCAGAGAGAACCACAGGGTGTGCTGATTGTGTTGGTACTCAGCATTTAACTGAGTACCAACTAGAAATTAAAGTGGTTGATCACCTGGTTAACTCACCTCACCTGAGGGGTTATTTCAGGAAGCAGGATTACTGGGTTAGCTGGATAACTGCACTGAGTAAAACCCAGAACCCTCTCAAATCTGGAACATGGACTGAAGTAAAAAGAGCTGTTCTGGGTTGCACTGAGTGCAGTTATCCAGCTAATTCTGTAACCCTGTGAAATACCCCCTGCTTTCTTGGGCCTTATTTTAAGATCAGAACAAAACCCAGCAGGCCCTATGGCTCTCAGATGTTGGGAACCCCTGATGAATGGGGCTTTTGCCAACCCCCTCCATTTGAACAAGCATAGCCTTACCTTGAGCCATGTCTCCTGTGGCCCTTCCACTCTGACATTCAACCTTGACCCTGTTGAATGTCAGAGTGGAAGGAAATGTCCACGTGGGGGAAAACAGTAAATATTTATCAATTCACCTCAAAAAAGGAAGGCACTCTCTTCAGAGGTAAGAAATGAAACCAGTGGCAGTTCCAAACACAAGAGTGGGGAGAAGGGATCTAACATGGTGGTGAAGTGCTTCTCTTTATACAAACTATGTATGCTGCTGAAGTCTTGGGGTTCTATGGGTTGGTTCTCACCCTCATTGCTGGACTTGTTTAAGTTCATTTCATTTTAATGATACGATTCCAATCTCAGCTCATCCTTCCATACAACTGAATTAGTTACATTCTGGAAAATGGTTGATGAGCAGCTTTTAATTAAAAAAAAAAAATTTGGTGTCACGTGATTTAGCTTAATGCACACGAAGAATGCATTGACATTTGGAAAAACGCATATATACGCACATAGACACATACCTATAATTATTACTGCACCACTTGTGCGAGTCAAGTGGCCAAGAATGAGTCACTACGTGGCAGAAATCCAGCAGAACAGGCTTGGTAAGCGATGCATCTCTCTTTCTCTCTATCGCTCTCGGCCTGTTATATAAGATGCTGTCACATGTGAAAGATCCCCGCCCCCCTACCCGACGCTGCTTCCAGAAGCGTCACAACTTTGGAGTGGGGGTGGGGAATGATAACTCGGTAGTAGACCCTGGGGGTGAGACTTCCCCCGCCTCACCGGCTTTCTGAGAGGGGGTGGGCCTAGCTGCTTAGTAACAGAGCTCTGGCTAGTACTGGAAGTGAATTCATGATGACTGCAGAGGGCTGGAGTGGTGATCCTGCGGTGGCTCATTATCTTGCGATGCAAACGGTATCGTGACCGTATTTTCCATACCAACGTTTTGTTTGCAGTTCTGAATGAAAACATAAATCTAATTATGGATATCTCTTGATGTACTAAACCCCTCTTACTGAAATCAAACCCCTGGGTTACAAATGAAATCCCGCTTAATCGTCTTAAACCATCCTATAACAGAGCTCGCTGGATTATAGACCGAAATATCCTGAACGCTGGAAGAATACTTCTGGGGTGATGCTGCGTCTAAAGACACCGGTGTACTTCAGCTCCCTTCGTACTTCTCTGTCGTGACTGTCTTCGTCCGTAAGAAAGGCTCCTCTCATTGTGAGCTCTTGTTTATCCCATGTTTGCGCCTTCGTGTACAGCTCTCCAGGCAAGCGCGCGACAGACCCGACTGTCTGGGACAGACGCTGGACTGGACGGCGGGCGACCCACTCAGCCGCACAGGCAACATTGCCATGACGACGCACAGAAAAGAGGACACCGCCTGCCAAGTAAGCAAGGGGGTCTACATAATTCATAAACCCTTGCGCCCAGTGCCCATCTCAAAAGCAAAAGGCGCTGCCATTGTGCCAGTCGTGAAGGCTGTCCCGGGCCATTCAGTCGTGCACAATTTATGACGGTACGGGCAGCAGCACCATCGACTTGCTTATTTCTAAAGATGTGGAATGTATGGGGACGAATAATTTAATGGGTAGGAGACTGCTAAATGTAAACTACCGTTTGAATTGCGAAATTTCTCTGAGACATTTAAACAAGTGATTTAAGAACCCAACATATCTTTAGATATGGATCTTTAATGGATCTAAATTAAGGACACCGAGAATTTCATATTTGCGTTGGTAATAACATGTATTGCCCGATAACTACATGTGCTGATTGTCAGAATTATATTTTAAAAGGCTAAACGTTACTTGACCGAGGGTATGTATTGTATAAGGAAAAACACAAGTCCATTATAGTTGATATCCGGTACTACCGCCTGTAAAACGGTAACACACACGTGTACTCGCGACATTTAAAATGTTTTCAAATGATCAAACAGGACATTTTTCTTTCACGGAACATTTGTCTGGAAAAAACCTATTGAGACGGTTCCGAATTGACCATGTACTAGAATACATTTTCTTTGTCTAAACCTTGAATACAAAGCATTTATTGTACACATTTAAACTCAGTCTTGTGTCAAGCATTGGGACTGTGAAGGATGAGCTCATTTGGGCATCTGAACGTGTCCTGCAAGCTTTCCTAATTCCACACTGCTCCACCACTGCTTAATTGCATTGGACAGGACTTCCTTATGGCATTTCTACAAAAGTAAAATCTGTATTAACTAACTGGGCATTGTGGCACAACACTGATTAGCATTGTGGGTACTCAAACTTCAATGCACACAAGTAACCTCTGTTAAACATGGAAAAATATCAGATGGAGTACAGGCCAAAAAATAAAAAATGGAAAATGACATGGCTGAGACCTAACAGCTAACATTATGTCTTGGATGACATTGGATAAAATAGTTACACAAATATAAAGATGTAAAATATTTTATTTTTTTTGCAAATGCTCCTAAATCTGGTTCCACAAACTCAAACCCATAGCACTCTGGATACTTCAAAAAGGCTTCATTTCTTTAAAACATTAGATACTACTGTAACTATACAGGACAAAGAAAAAATGCAGGGAAAATACCGTAGGGTAAGATGTTGGAATATTGTACAAGAAAAATATCCAAGGAACAATTTCATTACAGCGATTTTATCAAGAAAAAAAATATACACAATCTGATTCTTTTAGAAGTTTAAAAAATACATCATGCCATATACAAGACTGTCTGAATAAATCAAAAGTTTTACAGTCGACTGAATTTGTGCACACAAATGAAAACTTCATTTCAAACTGTGGTTTGCAAAGTGTCAGTACCAGATTAATTTCAGTACAAAAAACATGATCCTGGTTCCAAATTGTTTTTCTCCATGATCCAACGCTATCCAAAGTTATTTCTTTTGCAAGAAAATGTAAACAAAACCATCAGTTTTTTTTTTCTTTCAATTTTTCTGTACTTCTAACCCAAAGACAAAACTCAGGAAAATTGTAAAAGGCAAAAACTGTTTTCTTTGAATGACTGTGGCTGTTATCAAAGTCACAGTACTAAGTCTGCAAAAAATGAATATTAAAGAAGGGTCTAGTTGTGCCTATCGAGTTAGAAAGAAGCAAACTAATTCAGTTTGGGTGCTTTAAAACCTAAATTCACAGTTATCACTCGCTCTAAAGTCAAACCTGATTTACAGTAAGGATGTCAAAACCACCTACACCTGCACCCCACCAATGAATTCATTAGAGAACAAAAACAGATTAAAGGAAAGCCAAGAAAAAGGGAAATTATATTTTTTCAAGTGGTCAGAATACATTTTTTAAATCACGAAAACCATACTATATTCTCAATACAACAAAAATACTTTTTTTGTGAATTATTGTAATTATTTTACACATTCTGTACAGAATATTTATACAGTATATACTCTCAGAATGATATCATGACATCCTTATTAAATAATTTTTTGAAACAAAAAGCAAAAAAAAAAAAAAAAAAAATTGTAAATAAGAAAAAAAAAAAAAAAATCACCCAAACAGCCATGAAGTTAAGGTAGCATTTGGTCAATTATTACTATTTCATTTAGACGGTGGATTCGGATATTTACACTTTGTACATGTGACTGGATCTGTCCAATCCGCAGGCAACAGCAGCAATTCAGCCTTCTTTTCCACATCATCTTAAAAATAGCTTCATTCACTTATTCAGTAATAAATACAAAAATGTTCCTCTTATTTTACAGAAATCAAAACAGGGAAAAAAATAAAACTACAATAAACTGACTCATGGAATCAAGTATTTAAATTTTTTT
Organism: Anguilla anguilla; assembly: GCF_013347855.1. Classification (NCBI taxonomy): domain Eukaryota; kingdom Metazoa; phylum Chordata; class Actinopteri; order Anguilliformes; family Anguillidae; genus Anguilla; species Anguilla anguilla. The sequence continues at coordinate 15,004,833 of NC_049208.1, read as the reverse complement.
TTTAGTTTTACATTTTAGTTTTTTAAATTTTTTTTTGGTTTTTTGTTGTTTTTGTTTTTTAGTGCAAGTTAATTTTTCCCTTAGCTGCATCCCTAAGGAAGTCATTTCCATACATTCCCCGTTCAGTGATGTCTACGTTTATTCAACTTATACTGTGTATGTGTACATTTACCTTTTAATAACAGAGGGCCTGCCCCGTAATCATCTAATAAGGCGGTGGCCAGCACGGTACTCTCTCCCCTCATTCGCTGGTGTATTCGGCCCTCCTCATTTCATTCGCGCACACATGTTATCGCACGGTACAGCCAATCGCCTTTTTCCTTCCAAGTTCAGGAAAAAAAAAAGATGCTGCACTAACTAAAGAACGGAGGTGACAGTCCGTCGGCATTTTGGCCGCTGTCCACATCTGTCGTCCGGCACAGCCACTGTGCCCTGCTGAGCAGCGGGCAAAGCTCAAGCCATCCTACAGCTCGCCAGCATCCCTCCCGCTCCCAAGAGCTCCCCCCGCCCCCTCAGGAGCACGCTTCTCCTGTAATATTGATGTCAAGGAATGCATGTGATTTCCATTTCAATCTTTCTCTCTCTCTCATTTTAATTCATCCATTTTCGGCAGTTGACTGCCCCACAGTGGCATGGGATCTTATGCTGGTCGTCTTCAAGGTCAAACTTGTAGTCGTAGCACAGCTGAAAAATGAAAAAATCCAATGCGATTTTTATAAAATCCATTATCAAATAATAAAGGAAGTGTACACGAGTATAGCCTTTCTCATAAAGCATAAGAAAATAATTCTTCTGTCGGTTAGAATTTCATCTAAACGGACTTGCATTCTTGCACATAACGGAAGAATCACTGAGAGAAACGAGCACGTCCTACCTCTTCTCCTTTTTGAATTTTGCGAATTGAAGTGACGATAATCCTGTGGCCTCGCTCAAATGTCACTGCCTCGGCCACACAATTTGGAGCGCAAGAATGGTTGATATACCTAGAAGGAAAAAATGTTTTTTTTGTAAAACTTCTTGTTGAACAAAACAACAGTTTCTGTCAAACCCCCCAGCAAGAGGCCAAGATCCAAGATTGAAGACTGAGGGGTCAAGTGTGCAGCAAGGAGAACACGGGGTCAAGGTTTCGGCTCAGAGAAAGAGGGGTGAAGGAGCACTGAATTAGAGGGTCAAGCTGCCTGGATTGTGTGTGTAAGGAGCGTGACAGCCAAGTCCACAGGACTCGACACAGGCATATTAATTGGGCGATATTCGCATCTGCTCACAAAAGATGGCAAGGAGTCAAGAGATCCCTGGGGCTTGTAAACTCAAAGGTTGTGGGTTTGATTCCTAGCTGGGACACAGCCGTTGCACACTTGAGAAAGGTGCTCAAGCTGACTTGCTTCCGTAAAACAATTCAGCTGTATAAATGGATTGTATGCAACTCATTCTGGATTGTCTGCCCAAAGCCAAAATGTAGTTCAAAGTCCAAGCTCTACCACCCAGAGGCCGAGCAAGGCGATTGGCTTGGTAAAGTCACGTGTTGCTCTTTGAGGAGGAGATGCACAGGGGGAGGTTCAGAATTGGAGCCCAATGTTTGCTGTGTTCGCTGAGTGCAGTGGGCCTTACCTCGCTGGTCCTCCTGTGAGGGTCGCGTCGATGACGTGCTCGCTGTCCAGACGGAACATGTACGCGTTGCGATTCTGAGGGAGAAGACGAACACCCGTCAGGAGAAAACATCATGGTTGTCATCCAAACAAGAAGGCATTTTAGGAGCAGAAAGGCCTTGCACTCTGAAGCACAACCTATACATTTCCACAAAAAATACTGTGAGACTCCCCAATTGTGTATAAAGTTTTTATTTTTAAATGCAGGGTGGGTGCAATTCAAGTGTTTATTGAAACTTAAGGAGGTTGCTTGACCAAAACATTTAACACTTTTGCACCTTTTTACATCAAAAAAAAAAAAGGATGAGCTCTTTAAAATGCTTCATTCTGTGGAAGTGTGTGGGCTGTGCTTTACAGAGCAATGAATGAAGAGCCCAGACACAATTTCCACACTGTAAGAGAGGAGACTGTCTGAAGCTGTGCCTCGCAACTCGACTGACCTCCGAACCGAGGCGATAATCTCAAAACGCGATAAATGGGCTTTTTTTCCTAGTTACCGTACCTGAGATTCGTACAACTTCTCCTTCCTGCTTGCGACTTCGTTGCGGATGACAGTCCCGACGTACTCAATCACCATGGTGTACTTCTCAAGGTCTTTAGCGGCGTAGAGCCCCAGCCCCTGAGATAACACACAGCAGAGAGATGGCACTCATCCTAAACAGGAAGTGCTACGTCCACACTCTGTATGGGGTCACATGTGGCTGACAGACAAAGCCAAAACTAATGTGACATATAATTGGGGGCGGAATGGTGGCTTATTGAACAGCGTTCAGTGGAAATGGAAGATCACTGCAACTGATAACAGTTACCAGGCTTTTCACGGCTAGGAACACGTCCTCTTGCAGATGCAAATTCACAGGATTGCTTGTAACTATTTAACCTATATTATGTTCCTTATGCATTAACATGAGTACCTTTTGCATTCAAATGAGTAACTTTATGAGCGATGCAATTAAAATACTACAACTCAGAACTATTACCTCTCTACTACAGTACTGCCACTATTATACTCCTACTAATAATAGCAACGGTTCACATTTCACTGAAACAACCGGTGTGCATTTTGGCAATGATTTATAAAATAAAATTTTTTAAAAACCAGGCCAAATCTTTGGCATCCTGATCCCTGTGCAGAATTCTGAGCAGGTAGATATTCACACGCTGATTAATAATTTAGAGGGTCGGTCAGGAAACTGCGCTTTAACCACACATTGATTTTGCGGTTTATTTTGTGTTATTAACCTCCCCTTCTCTCAGGCTTTACCCACCTGTATGGGCGAGCAAGCCAGGTACACGTTGCTCTTCCACTCGCTCTTCAGCCTTCGGTACTGGGATGACTTTGAGTGGACAAACTGCTTGCTGTAGGGGGTGCCCAGCTCCCCGCTGGACGCGTTCTGGAGGGGCCTGCTGGTGCCAGAGCTGGTCAGGGTTCGAGGCCTGGGAGAGGGAAGCCGGGTGACATCGAAGGTCTCGCGACTGTGTGTGACAGCGTTTGTCTAAGGGCTGCCCAATCTACCATCTGAGATCTACCATCCTGTATGTTTGCATTGCAAGTCTATTTTGGCACACCTTCTGCTAAGGATTCTACTAATTAGCAGCTCAATGAGATCACTAGCTGTTGAATGAGGTTTGCTTTGTTAGGGCTGGAGTGAAAACCTACAGGATGGTAGATCTCCAGGAAAAGGATTGGGCAGCCCTGACCGAAGGTCACAGGCTGCCGCAACCACAGGTAATAGCAACACAACCCATTTAAAGAGGAATTAATATTAAGCTAAGTGGGACCGAGAAACTGCACATCAAAAAATGACCATGATTGGACAGTACTGACCAGAATATCAACATTTACACATTACAGACTTCGCTGACACATTACCCATCGCGTGTTTAGTAGCATTAACACAAAGAGCACATTATCCATACCACACAGTTCTAACCACATTAACACTACCAACATTACTGACCATGTGGTCAAATTACTAACTACATCAGAATCCTTAGCACATTACTGACCACATTACCAACTGCATTAATTATCCAATCGCAGACCACCAGGGCAATTAACAGTTTACCAACAGCACCCATGCTCTTTTGTGTCCATTCTGATTTATACATTCAATCCTTCCACCACAGAAGCAGCTATGCATTTACTATAAGCACCAAGCACAAAATGGCCTCCAGAAGAGGCCACCAGAGGGGCTATCCCAGAGGGCACAGAGCAGGCCATGCACAGTGCGCGCAGTAAGAGGCGCACAGATCAGGAAGGTGGAGAGCAAGGAATACCTTAACACAAACCTCTTGGCCTGGGAGCTGGTGTTGGGCTGGGAGCGGGCGGAGCCGGTGGGGTTGAAGACCAGCGGCAGCTCCATCAGAGGGTTGCGGCCGTAGCGGAAGGTGTAGTTCTCGCAGGCCTCCACCCCCGGAAGCTGCGAGAGAAGCGGTGCGTTAGCGCCGTGGAACAGGCCCGTGAATGGGGTGTGCGGTGTAGCATAACGGTTTGGGAGGACCTGGGGCTGTAACTCAAAGGTTGTGGGTTTGATTCCTAGCTGGGCCACTGAGTTTGTACCAATGAGCATGGCACTTAACCTGAACAGCTTCAGTAACAATGTACTCCTGTATAAATGGACTGCACATAAAGAATAATCCACGCAAGTTTTTCTGGATAAGAGAATCTGCTAAATGCCTAAATGTAAATTCAATGTTTAGCTGGGCGTGCCAAGCATTTACAAACAAGCTATTTAGTAAACTAGAAATGGACTGCTTTAGTCTTTGCTTTCAAACAGACAGTTTTACTGGAAACAAACCTAATTGAGGGTTACACTTAGATAGATTACGTTATATAAAAAGCACAATGTTAATATTTATAAAGCATGGAGGATAGGAATAATTACCAACCTGTGTTTCATAGCTGGGGCTTAAATGTTTTAAAATTGCGTTCAAATTACAGTAGACTGTGGTGATGTATGAGGGTATAACATTAAAGTTGTTGCATGTTAAACACAATTATTCCCCATTATTTAACATTAAACTGAGTGGGCTACTGGTGAAAGTTTGAAACATTAACATTAACCAGTGGCAAATTAAAACTACTCATTTTCTCTTTACTACAGTAAGAGTACAACAGCACGTCGCTCTCACTGATGGTGAAACACAGAAATGAGACCATTATTGCTGTCTGTGGATCTTAGAGGATTCTTGCAGGATTCCTTTCCTTACCGATTCTGTTATCCTGGTGACTGCGGAGACCGTGAGCCCGAACAGGTCCTCTCCTTTCAGGTAGATGGGGAAGAGCTTCAGCGTCCCAGACTCGGTCCTTCGCTCGGCCACCGGCCCCAGAACCTTATCCCAGACTCCTGCGCAAGCAAAACGACATGGAAATGAAGAAACGCCGCATAAAATGCACCCCTAATCCCTTCAGATTTGGGCTTTCAAACACTGCAGGTCTAACCTTGCGCTGCAGGTTCAAATATTTTCAAATGGAAACAGCAAAAAAAAAAACCTTGATCAACAGGAGAGGTCCTTGTGAGCCTAATTAGCAAAGGGCTATGCGGACTGCATTGCATGAGGTAAATTAAGCTTGGGGCAAGTTTCAGTCAGCTTTAATCAGGCAGACCAGAGAAGACTGCCCAGTGCACCAAGGCTACTTATCCCCGGCCCAGGAGAACTGCATCTGCTAACTCTGGCCGGCTTTGCCTAACCCTGTGGATGTTACTTGGGCTGGGCGATACACGGCAATACAAACAACATTATCTCACGTGATATCGGCCATTGCCATCTTGTGGTGTATATTTTCATTCATTTTCATTCATATTTTTCCACATCTTTTTTCATTTAATCTTTTTCCTATTTAGTTATACCTGTTTCAGTAGTAAACACTCAGAGGCTGTGTGAAATGCTTCCAACCAAAAATGTCACCACTGTTATCTATTGGGTGTTGATAAGACAGGTAATCAGCAGCAAGGCATTTCAGCTTCCAGGTGACTGACAAAAATGCATCGCATTCACATAGAAACTGTACGACCTTGCTGCTAATTGGTTGTCTTATCATCGACACCCTTTAGATAAGTGCAAACGTTCCTTCCCCCCCCCCCCCCCCCCCCAAAAATAATTTCACACCGCCTCTGAAGTTTGGATGTTTACTACTGCATCAGGTATAATTAGAGAAAGAGATTAAAGAAAAGAAATACACCACCTGGTGGAGATGACCGTTACTGCCAGTGGAAATTATCGTTGCTGTATATGTCGCCCAGCCCCAGATGTTACTGAGTGCAGGGGAGTGGGACCCCTCCTGCACAGGGGACGGGACGGGCGGAGCTGAGGTTGGGGGGTTGGAGAGGAGCAGGTTTTGGGCGCGGTACCTTTGGGGGTGGAGTCGGTGAGCAGCAGCTCCTCGTAGCCCTGCTCCAGCACGCGGATGGAGAACTCGGGCAGGTCGTCCCTCTCGTCGATGGAGCACAGGTAGCGGCAGCGGCGGTTGCCGTGGCGCATGCTCCAGTAGATGCGGCTGGCCTCGTAGCCGGCGGGGAAGATGGCGGCCGGCCCGTGGAAGGCGGCCAGCTGCTGCGGCAGGAGCTGGCCCACCGCGTGGAAGATGAGGCTGCCCACGCGGAAGGTGTGGTCGCGCTCGGGGCGCCGCACCACGCTGGCCAGCTGCCGCACCTCGTCGCGCTGCACGTAGACGCGGCGGAACACGGCGAAGTAGCGCAGCTCCTGGCCCTGGGCGCCCCCCCGCGGCCGGTGCTGGTGGCACAGCATGGTCTTGTCCTTGAAGAAGGTGCACTGGGCGCGGAGGGCGCAGGTGAAGTGGTAGACGTTGGCGCAGCGGAGGCGGTGGCAGCCGCTGGTGGCGCCCGTGCGCTGGCAGTAGGTGCAGCGCACCGTCAGGCCCCGCCGCAGCGCCAGCTCCACGTTGATGAGGGCGCCCGCCTGCGTCTCGTACACCTCGGTGGACCACAGGGCGCAGTTGAGGTGCACCCACAGGTCCAGGTCCAGGTTGAGGAGGCGGGCGGGGCCGTCGGTGACGCCGTCGCCCTCCTCGTGGCAGAAGCAGCACTTGCGGCGGTCCCGGGGGAGGGGCTCGGGCCGCAGCGACGCCCCCAGCTTCTTCAGGAGCCCGTCGATCTCGTCCTCGCCCGGCAGGCGGAAGTCGCCCTTGGGGACCACGATCTGGACGCTCCACTTCCTCCAGCGCAGGCCCTTCCACTTCTTCCCGTGGGGGCGGCCCTCGTCCGCGTTGTGGACCGCCCGGGGGCGGGGCTTCAGCTTGACCGTCACCTTGAGGGCGTCCGGCTTGGCCTCCGCCTTGGTGGCCTCGAAGGCGGCCGACGGGAAGGCGATGGGCGGGGTGGAGGGAGGAGACTGCTTGGGCTGAAGCTGGGAGAGGGAGTGCACATCCAGGGCGGACATGTTGTTGCTGTACTGGTGCAGGGCTTTAGAAGGGCTCTCTTTGAAGGTGGAGGAGGGGAGAAGGGCAACCGCTTCCTGTGGGGTTTGGGTCACATTAAAAATCATGTTAACCGAAAAGGAACATTAATCATTTACATATGAAATTCAATGTAGGCGGCTAGGGAACGATTCTTTGAGGGCTTGGAAAGAGCATATGAAATTTGAATTCATAATAACACTCACTCTATAACCGCTTCATACAAAATAAGTTTTTTTTTCCCTCCACAAATCCAGTGACATTTTGGCAGAAAATTATTTTAGCATTTAATGATATTTAATGAGATTTAAAAAGATTCAAATAAAAAAAAAGCCTGAGTTGTTTAAAGCACACTGAGTAAACGGCCGTTGTAAAGAAGATTTACAAATACTCTCTCATTCATCCAACCACCCGCGTTTTACTTGGTTGCTTTATCTGCAGCGATATTCTGGGGCTCGTACCTTTGTGTCCGGAGTCTTTGATTGCGTGGCGGACGAATGAAGGACAAGGCAGTTATGGCTACAGAAGACCATGTCCCCCTCGGACCTCCCTTGGACCTGTGACGAATCCTGGGGGGGGAAAGGCAAAGTGGATGTCAGGGTAGCGTTCATAGGCCCGCCCCCAATCAATACCACATTATCATTCAAATGTAGTCCTGGGGGGGGAGGCAGGGAGAGATCAAAGACCTGACTCCCACGAACCCTTGTTGATGCCAAAAGGAGTTACTGCACATTTACATTCGCTTGTATCTGGGGAACATCAAACAGATCTCCCATTTGAATTACCTGCATTTCTGTAGCTGCGTAGCGTGTGAACGCCTAGCATCGGTTTCTTTTTTTTGCGTTCTCCATGCAGACAGCATCGGTTAACCCCCTAATTGCTCTGGGACTGCACGTTTTACTCAATGGGGGAGGATTTGCATAATTACAGAGGCTGATCTGTATGCCTTTAAGCAGGATCTTGAGCAATATACACTTTGAAGTCCACTTTGGACTTGTCTGCTTATGAATTGTATCATCAGGGGAAACCTTCCCTCTTAGCATACCAGACCATTATACTTTATAAATACAGAGTGTGTGTGTGTGTGAAAGTATGATAAATAGAACATTAATATAATCGCATACATTTTAATAATAAAGCACAGGCACACATATAATTTCTTGTTGAAAATCCAAAAGGGTATGATTTCCTTTAACAATGATATCTCTGTTGACCTGTCCATACCTTTTTGTTGCAGTTTAAGTCTTTGACGGGTTTTCGAACTCCATTACCCAGAACCACCACTTTGCAGTGACAACACCACTGTGGTCTGGGTCCAGTTGGGTGGTCTCCCCTGACCATGGCTGGCCCTGAAACGCACACACACGCATCACTGATCGCGTGCTGACGGTGGCTTGATCGTCAGGCAAGATTTTCACACAAATTCATAAATGTATTCATAAATTCATCCAAGTACCGTGGGGATACAATTTACAATAGATCGCTCCCTAGACAGGCTCAGGTTTTTGGCTGCATCTTAATTAAAATTAAATGCTTTGAAAGCGCACAAACATTTGGAGCAAAGCCAGAGACAGAAAAATAAATCACAGTCAAATTATTTTTGAAGTTTCTATGCATCAGTCAACAGGCAAACAGTGTTCCGAGGCAATTATGTCTCTTCAAATATATGGTGAAATGTGTTCAAAATTGTATGCATCCTGTTTTACAGCAGAAACTAAATCTAGTTATTAAAACACATCTTTCAATAAATGCAGCTTTCAGTCACTAAAATGGAACAAGTCTGTGTAAATGTTTTGAAGAAGTGACAGTTATATTAGAATGAGTCATTCTTGAAAAATAACATTTTAAATGACTTGAGTTGCCGCACCTTTAACAATGCCCCAAGATAATCTGCTATGAATATCCAAAGGAATGCGTGCGGGGGCGTTAGCAGGGTCTGACAGAGTTTAGCTTACCGGTGCCGACGGGAGGGAAGTGCAGGGCCCCTGGGGGTCCGGGGGGCCTCATGAACCTCACCATGCCCTGTGGGCCAGCCCCGGGGCCCCGGAACATGGGAGCCGGCGGGCCGCGGTCGGGGGCGTTGGTGACCTCGTAGTTGCACGGGGCCTTCATGCACAGGAGGTCAGCCATGGCGGCCATCACCCCGCTGATGTTCTGAAGAAGCAAACCCCCCAAACGTCAAGAGGCGTCCCAGGCAAATAAAACTCTGGGAGAGAGGCTGGTTGGACATAGAAAGCAGTGCAAATAATCAGCAGTTGTGACTCACCTCAGCAGCAGCTGGGTTCAGGGTGATCGCTATGGAGACCAGCCCAGTCTTTGAGCCATTGGGGGCGTGTCCGAACTGCGACCCGAAGAAGGTGTTTGGGGGCTCCATCTTCACATCCCGCTGCCTGACCTCAGAACCTGAACCATTCAACAAAGACATACTCTTTCAGTTGCACACAAAAGACAGAGGTAAATCGCTTACACAGAGAGAGAGAGGGACAGAGTGGGTTAGTAATCTCTTGTCACTCCTACAAAGAGCGTTACTCTAAATGACCCTCAATTCTGCCACTTGGGCGAGCTGTCCTTCAATCCACTGTAATCCTTCTCAAGACACAAAATCAATCAGTACGAAGCAGCCACACTGACACTAATACATGGCTGCTTTGGCACGCTTATCTTTCACCCCTCCTGTGTCACTCCAGATTTTAGAATTACACTTTGGTATCACTTCCTGAGTCTTTAAAATGAAGCGGGGGGGGGGTGGGGGGGTGGGAGGGAGACTTGCAGACCTCACCTTTACCAGTGGAGCTCGGCAGCATAGGAATGACAGGGGAAGGGGCGGGGGAGGGGGGTTCCGCCTTCACCAGGGAAAGGTCTGGGTAGCGGCTTATCTCCATGCCGACCACACTCTCCGGGGACGAGGAGGGGACGAAGCTGTCGGGCGTGTCCCGGTCATCGCAGTGCTCCTGTCCCCTGCACACAGAAGACAAAAGCACCATTTACATACTAGCTCAGGAAAGGGCCCTTCAAACAGAGGCCTCGGCTGTCAGGCAGTACTATGAGCAAGACCAGGCAAAATGAGATGAGTCCACTCCACTGTTGGAGATGTCCTTATAATGTAGCGTTCCTATTTGAGTGGAGCTACAATTGGAAAAAATAAAAAATACAAGAACCAATCGGAGTGCAGGAGGTCAGCAGGAATGACTATCACCAACTTTGGCCTCCTTTTCCAGATGTTCCAGAGAGGGCCTAGGTTACCCCAAAAGCAACCAAGGCACTCCATTCATCTACAGGGTGGTCCACTTCACTAAGATTTTAATTGTGTATTAATAGTCGCTTTAGATCTGACTCCAGCTGGACAGACAAACATTAACATTTTCCACAGCCTTAAACATGACAGAGCAGTCACAGGACAGGCTGAAGAGATCCAGTCAAGACTAAACAGAGACAGAGTCCCTGAGACCGAGTCCCTGAGACAGAGCCCCTGAGACCGAGTCCCTAAGACAGAGTCCCTGAGACAGAGTCCCTGAGACAGAGTCCCTGAGACAGAGTCCCTGAGACCGAGCCCCTGAGACCGAGCCCCTGAGACCGAGCCCCTGAGACCGAGCCCCTGAGACAGAGTCCCTGAGACCGAGCCCCTGAGACAGAGTCCCTGAGAACGAGTCCCTGAGAACGAGTCCCTGAGACAGAGTCCTTAAGACAGAGTCCCTGAGACAGAGCCCCTGAGACAGAGCCCCTGAGACAGAGCCCCTGAGTCAGAGTCCCTGAGTCAGAGTCCCTGAGTCAGAGCCCCTGAGACAGAGCCCCTGAGACAGAGCCCCTGAGACAGAGCCCCTGAGTCAGAGCCCCTGAGACAGAGTCCCTGAGACAGAGCCCCTGAGACAGAGCCCCTGAGACAGAGCCCCTGAGACCGAGTCCCTGAGACAGAGTCCCTGAGACCGAGTCCCTGAGACCGAGTCCCTGAGACCGAGTCCCTGAGACAGAGTCCCTGAGACCGAGTCCCTGAGACCGAGTCCCTGAGACAGAGTCCCTGAGACCGAGTCCCTGAGACCGAGTCCCTGAGACAGAGCCCCTGAGACAGAGCCCCTGAGACCGAGTCCCTGAGACAGAGTCCCTGAGACAGAGTCCCTGAGACAGAGCCCCTGAGACAGAGTCCCTGAGACAGAGCCCCTGAGACAGAGCCCCTGAGACAGAGCCCCTGAGACAGAGGCCCTGAGACAGAGTCCCTGAGACTCCCTGGTTCTGTTCAGGCTACAGCAAACTTCAGAGGCCGAGCAGAGCGGGACCCACCTGAGCTCCTCCTGGTTGTTGTGCGGGGGCGTGGGGAGGGAAGCGGGCACATCCACAGTTTTGGGGCCCTGAGCGATGGCTCGAGCCAGCAGGTCCTCCTCCGGTCTGAACGCCGCCTGGATCTGCTTGGGAGCCAGGCCCTTGGTCACTGCGGGAAACGGAAAGCCTGCTCAGCATATTTTAAAACATAAATATGTATTTTTCATCAATATATTAACATTGCCTTGAATTATGCCGACTGAATGTAAATGAAAAGACCACACTCCGTACGTCCACCTCTTAAAAGATTGTTCTGCAGCACTTTTCAACTGAACTGAACAACCTGACAGACGAACGCTCAAGTAATTACACACAAGGAGAGATATTAAAAGAAGAAAAAAAAAACAGCAATTAGACCCTGCAATTACAAAAACAATTTGCACCAAAGGAAACAGGGAAACTGCAGAGCCTGAAGGAAGGAAGTCTCCCAGCTCCTCGGCGCTGTAATGACAGATCTCAGCACAGCCCCTACCGTCGTGCCCGCCCATGATGGCCGCCTTGCTCGCGAGCTCCTCGCTGGTGGCGAAGCCGTTGACCATCTTCTGCCGAGCCACGGGCGGGGGGGTGGGGGGCAGGGAGGCCGGGGGCGTGGGGGGGTTGCTCAAGTTGTTCTGCTGCAGAAAGAATTTGAGAAAAATCTTCTAAAAAAAAAAATCATTAAATAACTAAAGGATATCATCCCTGGAAATAAGGACGCTTGTCAGGCACCACACCCAGTCATCTCTACAGGAACTTACTGCAAATGCACACGTATATTATTTGATAACTTAAGTGACTGACAAGCCCACTGTCAGATGAGATTGAAATGGCAAAAAATGATTAATTCATTGCCATAATTAATTTTTAATTAATTAATTACTTCCACCCATTACTTCCGTCCGAGGTCATGAATTATACATGCGGAGTGATTCCCTTTGTCGGTGCACTGCCAAGCTGAAGGCCAAATGCACTGCCCTCCTCCAAGGGCCACGTCAAGAGCTGCTGGGCTGACAACTTTATTACTCATCGTATTGAACAAGAAATAGCAACTCAACTAGCTATAATAAATGAATAACACTACTAGCTGTTATTACTATTATTATAATTATTCAAGTTATTGTCATTATTATTATTGTTAGTACTACCGCCACCAGCACCATCCACACATGTAAGAAATCCACACCACAGTGATTCATGCATGATTCCAGTCCTGAGGGTGAGAAGTTCATGCCTCATAGATATCTGCCCAAACCAGAGGACACAGTACTCCATCCTCACTGGATAAGAGATACGGGTGAGGTCATTTCGGGGGGAGGGGAGGGGGCACGGCCTCACCTTGTAGATGAGCTGGGAGTAGTAGTCGGACACTCCGTCCAGTGAGGCGCTGCCGAAGGTCCCGGAGAGACGGCTCTCCCCGTTCAGCTGCCCGCTCCCGTAGGGGGGGAAGTGAGCGAAGTTTACCCCTATCAGGGGCTCCATCAGGGGCAGCAGGGAAAGTTGCTAAGGGGGAAGGCAAGACAAACATCACTTTCAACTGCAACCTCTCACTGCCCTGTTTCTCTTTTTAAAGCAGTTATTTATCATCTGTCATCACCTCGTCCCCTCAGGACATACTTCACCTTAAACTGGGCATGTCCTGTTCAGGAGGCCCACAGTGTCTACTGGTTTTGGGTTGTTTCAACAGTTCAACACAAAGAACTCAACTGGCTGCGGACTGAAAAGAAACTACAAAAACCAGCAGCCATAGCATCCTAACATTTCACGAGTTTGACACACCTGTCTAAGACGTGCGTCTGATGCCTTTGCTTCCACATGCAAAACACATATTAGTCATACTACAAAAAGACATTAATGGTTGCAATAATAGCTTGGTTTCCCAGACGTGCAATTTGTTGTCATGACCAGCTTGTTTCCATGGAGACCTCAGTAAGAAACAGGTACATTTATCAACGAGTAATATGGCTATAAATCACACTGAATCAGTTTTTCTATGAAGTATAATCAAACAATAATCTGAAAGTGATTGCAGGGGTGAACAATTCATTTTCCTTTGTTTATCATTTCAAAATAACTGCTGAATGTTTTATTTAAATCCAGAAACTCCATTAACTGTATTTCCCATAATTATTCTCACCATACTGCAATTAAAATATAATGAAAGCAATTGCTTTTCCAGACAACTGTAATTAAGCAGGTGCATTAATAAAAACAGTAAAAGCCTGTGCTAAGAAAAATGTTGGTTTCAACACACATGCCTTCACAGCTAGTGCTAATGCTAAAAAAAGAAGAAGAAAGTACGTAATATTCATATGCGCAATACTCAACCTCAGGAGCATACATGTATATGAATGTGTGTGTGTGTGTGTGTAATGTATGCATTTATATACTTATGAATGAATCGTTTTTGATGCCTAATATTTAAAAAATGTATCCCCTTTTTTATATTAAACTACATATGTTGATGTATTAATCCTCAGTAATGATTGCACATACTGATGCATTTCGGGCTGCAGATGAAAGAAATATGCAAGTTCAATCAATAACCACAAACGCAGTAGGATTTCCATATTTCGACTGGGCTCGCTACCCAACTGCCTGCAACAGCCAATCGTAATGTGCCGTGAGAACGGTCACATGACAGCTTCATTTGCTTCGCCATAACAGCTGTGTAACAGTGATGCATGAGGGGAGATTTGGCGGAAAGCGCGGACACGTGCGTCGGGGTGATGGATGATCACCGAGGGCGTCGGTAGTCACCACCATGATCAATGTATCCCCCGGGCAGTTTCATTTTCACCGCAAGGCTTGCCTTTCACCGAAAAGAGACACCGCGCTCTCGACGAGAACCGAATACGCTGATCTCACCATGAGTCACTCCGCTTTGGATGCATGCATACGCACAACAGATGCAGTTCAAATAAAAATAGACTTTTTTTTTTTTTTAACCCTTACACACCAGCAAAATTTCTGCAGATTTTTGTTAACTTTTCTCCCGTGGGATACGTTTACATACGCTATATTTTATGATGCATTTTTTTAATTTTTTATTGAGAAGCACTTTTGGCAGCAATTCCCATTAGAATGTACTTTCAAAAGTGTGCCTTTTCCTATTTTTCATAGGTTTTGGTTAGTAACACATTTCGTGGAAAACCTCAGGGTTTCAAATGTTACTGGCATATGAAGGGTTACAACGTGGTTCACAGTCAGTTGGGAGTCAGGCCACCAGGGCCAGGGGCGAGGTGCACCGCTCCTGAAGGAGAGGAATGCCGCCGCTGCGTACCTGTTTGAGCTGTGTCATCAGCGTGTCGGTGCTGGAGTAGACCGCCTGTCGCTCCTCCTCCTCCTTCTTCCTCTTCTTGTAGCGGGAGGCGGGCTTCTCCCCGTTTTTGGGGGCCCTTTTGTTGCGCGGCTTCTTCTTGTCCTGCTCCGGCTGAGGGTGGCCCGAAACATCGGAGGCCGTCTGCTGGAGAACGAAACGCAGCGCGAGCGTTGAGAAGGACGGGCTGATGATCGATTCATCGTTGCTACGGGTCACTGGCTCAATGTTTACTTCAGCATGTGATGCTACCTGAGCAAATTTCTAATGTTGCTGTTTGCAGAAAATAATCATTGAGAGGTAAATGTAGATGTTTTGGAGAAAATTAGCGAACAAGAAAATTCAAACCATTTACCAGCTCATTATGTGTAAGCAACTGGAATAGTTTCAAAATGATTTTTCAATTTAAGGTTCATAAATTAACCAACAAAGAGATCAATAAATTAAATTCATTCATGATTCGGAATGTTTTTTCCATTAATGTTCTCAGGTATCAGTTTCGGTTTCCTATCAGAACTTTGCTATGTCCTCAGTCTTACTCGAGAGCTTGAAGTGGAAATTAATCCCCAAAATGATTTCTCCCTTCCCACGAGATATTGGTCTTCCTGCCACAAGGATAACTTCCTTTAAATTTCTATTTCTTGGAAGAAATCCTTAGCTGTAATTTTCCAGACAGCTGGTAAGAGTGTTTACTGGGTGAGTCACAAGCCATGAGAACCTAGGCCCACTTGCATGCACTAATCTGAGCAGGACCACGCATCGGAGTTTGAGTGCTTACCCCCGCGGTGTCTGTGGAGCCGTGCTTGGGGAGGGCCTTGCTCTCCGGGGACTCCTCATCCTCCGACCGCAGGCCCTCGTCGGGCCTCTGGTGCGGGAACGGAGGGGGCGTGCTCTTGTGCTTCAGCAGGTGCTTCAGCAGCTCGTTCCCGGACTCCCCCTTGGCGGCGTGGGCGGGGCTGTGGCCTGCCGGGCGGGGCGAAGCGCCGTCCTTCCCCTCCTCCACCTTGACGGCCCCGGCGGCCGTCTCCAGCTTGTGGTCCCGGGGGCCGTGGCACTCGCTGGCCTCCACCCTCTCCAGCTTGATGTTGCTGAGGATCCTGTCCGTCAGCGAGCCCGGGCCGCAAGGGCGACCCGGACCCCCTCCGCTGCCCCCGGACAGCTGGCGCTCCAGCTCGGAGGGGGGCAGGCTGCCCAGGGAGCCTGGCGTGGAGCAGCCCGGCAGACGCTCGGAGGGGTCCGACTCCCCCAGGTGCGGGGCACTCCGGGTGGGCGTGGAGGAGGTGTCGGACACGCAGGGGGTTAGCGGGGCGGTCAGGTCAGAGTGCGGGGTGGAGGGCGTCTTCACAGAGTCGGCGTCCTCGTCCTTCTTCTTCTTGCGGTTCCTCTTCTTCTTCCCCTTCTCCTCGGGGATGATGTTGGAGTAGAGCTGGATCAGCGACTGCCCAGACCCAGGGTAGTTCGGGGGCAGGGGCGTGGACGGCTCCATCCCAAACGGATGCCCGTCCCCTGCTCCCTGCATCATCATGCCCGGTCCCATGAACCTTGGTGGTCTGGGCTGACCGGGGACAAAGTTAGGTCCCTGTAAGGCAGGGTTGCCAGGTTGGTAGTTGGGACCCATCTCAGGGCCAAAGACCCCATTGCCCACCATAGGCCGGCGCTCCCCACCCTGCATGTAGGGGGCGCCAGCGTGAGGACCCATGAATCCCTGCTGCTGGGGGAACATCTGCCCCATCTGCTGCTGCTGCTGTGGCAGCATAGGCCTCTGGGGCTGCATGAAATCTTGGGGCAGGTCTGAGTTGTAGAAGGCCATTTGGGAGAGGGGCGCGCGGTTGGCGCTGGCGTCGGCTCCCATCATGCCCTGCTGTTCCAGCTCCAGCCGCTGCTGCAGCGCGCGCTGCCGCTCCACCTCCTGCATGAGCTGCACGCGCTGCCTCTCCTGCTGCTCGCGCAGGCGCTCCTTCCGCTCCCTCTCCTGGAAGCCCTCGCTGAACGGGTTGTTGTCGTCGAACTTCACGTGAGGGGAATCCCCAGGGGGCTGAGCGGGTGCGCCCCCGCCCAAGGGGGGTGGCTGCTGGGGGGCTTGGGCGGGGTTGGTGGGCGGGGCCGTCTGGGGTGGCACGATGCTGGGCATCCTGGGCCCACCCATGGGGAGGGGGGCACCGGGGTGCCAGCCTGGTGCGTTGGGCATGCGGGTCGGATTGGGCTGTCCCGGGTGGGGCTGCATCTGCATCATGGGGTTCATGACGGGCGGGTTCATGGGGGCGCCGCCTGGCATGATGCCCGGCTGGGCCGGTGCCCCCGGCATGCCAGCCTGCTGCATGGCGCACTGCTGCTGCTTCACTCGGTACTCCTCGATCAGCTCGGCGTGCTCCTTCTGCTGCTTCCGGATCTGTCGGCAAGGCGACGAGAGAGAGCGGGGTCAGGGGAAGCACACAGACAGAGTCAGAGCTGCCAAATCCCCGAACACCGGAACATTCTACACAGGCTAGCAGAAAAGGCCTTGGGAGAGAAGCTGAGAGAGAATAATGGCGGCCTCTGATCCGCCAACTCAAGGGCGCCCGAGTGTGCAAGTCCACTGCGGCCTTTTACAGAAGGACAGAGGGACGGGGACGCGTACAATCAACCAATTTATGACTTCAGACGTGAGGGCAAAGAAAGGACACGGGGCGGTTTCACGTGGTCTTAATTTCGAAAATTCATGGCTGATCTTGAGCGCTGATCTCACAGAGGTGCATTCTAGGAGGACAGTGTGCTATGGTAGCATTCGCTCTGTTTTCAGTGAAAGTAACCCTCTGCGTCTCAGTACAAACTATCGTAGTGACGCAAATGGAGAAGTGTACCAATCGTTCGCGGTCATGTTCAACAGTGGATATAAAATTACTGATTCTCTGTTGCACTCCATAACCTTCATGTATCCATGCAGTATTCTTTCATAAAACTGATTGTTCCCAGCCTTATAAAATAAACCATGACATAAAAATCCAAGTACAAATCTTATAAGCACTCCATTCACGGGCAGAACTAATCACTATTATAGTACCACAAATGCAAAGTAAAAGTAATGGTGGCACCACTGACCTTTTACTATGTGATTACTACAGTATGGCAGTGCTGCACAGGTAATTACATGAAATGCTCAGAGCTTTCCATACAGCGAGTACTACACAATATGATGTACTACGTTCACATGAATGTCATGTATTTTAAATGGCACAGTTGGAAGGCCAGCGTAATATCTCCTCTTGCCTGACACTGGGCCTAAACGCTCGTACATACTGGCTATCAAAATGCAGCTAGTATGAAGTTCTTGTCGGGTTATGGTGTTCTCTTTAAGTTACCTGCTCGAGCTGCTTCTGCACCATGCCTTGCTGCTCCGTCACATGCTTAAGCTGCTCGGCATCTTCCTCAGGAAACTCACGGCCAGCTTTCTTGGCTGTGCGCTGCTTGGCAGAGAGGGCCTTTTTAGATTTCCTGTGGGCCCCAATCTGCTCTTCCAGAAACTTCTGCTGCATCTGGAGCAGCTGCTGGGTTTCCTTGAGCCAGTCCTCATACTGCTTCTTCTGAGCATCATCTGCAAAGGCAAAGTTGGGCATTATTTAACTCTGTGTATCTGGATTTTCACTCCTAACAGTTGATTAGTTCATAGTTCCAAGTACTACAGCGAGTCTCCAGAATTAGTCAGTTATTCAAATAAATTTGAACCATTTCCAAAGCCAGCAAACAACACTGTACTGTGTCTTATTACTTGATCCATCCACATGTGTAACCAAAAATAAAATAAGTGAGAATTAATCAGAGAATATACTCACTGACAAATCCTGGGCCAAAATTTGGAGGATTAGGTCTTGCCATGTGTGGTAACAACTTACCATCCTAAAAAGAAAAAATATATTTATATTTGACAAACTGCTAGAAACGGCATACTTTTTTGCAAAACTGACCCTATAATCAATAATGGCTAGAGCTACGACATGTCAAAAAGTAAATTAACAAAATATGTTTCACTCTGTAATACATAGTGGTTCAATCTGTGGTTCAAACACTATGGAGATCATGCAGTCTGACCCTTCCATTATAGCATAGCTCAGGAGGTAAGAGCGGTTGTTTGGCAGTTGGAGGGTTGCCGGTTCGATCCCCCGCCCTGAGCGTGCCGAAGTGTCCCTGAGCAAGAAACCTAACCCCTAATTGCTCCCAACGAGCTGATTGGTACCTTGCATGGCAGCCTTTCACCGTTGGTGTGTGGGTGAATGAGAGGCATCAATCGTAAAGCGCTTTGGATAAAAGCGCTATATAAATGCATTCCATTTACCATTTATTTGAACCTACCATTCCAACAGCCTGCTGGGGAACAGGCATGTTTTCGGGGCACTCTGCAGCTGGTGCCTGATGAGGACCCAACTGAAACCTGCTGTGCAGTGAAACACGTTTTAATAACAAACAAAATGAAAAATGCATACAAAGGATATTACTATCTGAATAACATACGCATGCTCCGCAATCCCATAACTGGTACAATCAGACAAAACGCATTCATAAACATTCATAAGTTCTTCAGTTAGCCTACAGGTCAATTGATTAACTCATAACATCAAAATACATTTAAAATGAATCCATGAGTGGTCATATAGATTACCTAGAGGTTATGAGTGTTATGAAGCCATTATTTAAGATTCATGATTTTATGATATATCTGAAGTGTTAACAACTGATGATGAATTTCATACCTGTTCATGACCATGGGTGCCATTCCCATGTTGTTCTGCACCATCACTTTGTTGATTCCCTTCAAGGCGATCATCTTCGCTTTCATGATAGGATCGGTGATGGCATCAATGTCTGTAAGATTTATAAGATACAGCTTCAGTAAAAACCTTTAGACCTTTTTTTAAAAACAAATCTATTTATGGATCTGTTATGAGGAGGTGGTGGAAACCATTCAAAAAATATTGCACTTTACACTTTTCATATGCAAGTAAATTTATTCTGTGCTTTTTTTGAAAGATGATCTCGACCCACTCTCTATTGCTGCTGAATTGATACATTCCAGAAAGCATGGTTGTATATGCAGACCTTGCCTAAGAAAGTGAATACCCATGTCATGTCCCTGGGCCTTACCGATGTTGGGAAAGAAGGAGTCACTGGACCGTTGGCGGATCATAGCCTGCATCTGCCTCTGCTGCTGCTGTTCCTGCCTCTCCTGGTCGAGGAGGTCCTGCAGGAGGAGGGGCTGTTCATCTAACAGGAGGGGTCTGTTCTGCTGTCCTTGTGGGCCCATAGCCTGAGAGAACATAGCCTGCTGAGCCTGACTCATATTGGGCTGGTTCCCAACAGTGAGCATTTGGTCGACTGGTTGGGCGGCTCCGAAGTTCTGGCAAGGAGGCTGTCCCTGCATGATGTTGGGATTCGCCAGCGGAGCTCCCTGTGTGTCCATCATGTGTCCCAAGCTAAGGCCAGGGTTCACTCCATGTTCTGGGATTTGTACAGCCGGCATCATGGCACCGGTATTCTGTGGCATTCCTGATACTTGACTGGACTGAGCTGTTGGGTTGCTCTGATCAGGACAAACAGGGCCAATTTGGGTGTCCTCCGTCTTCTCCTTGACAAGCAAGCTAGAGAGGACTGGGGTGGAGTCAGAGAGGGTGCTGGCACAAGGCTGAACAGCTTGCTGGCCAGGTACCTCCTGGGGGAGTGCAGCCCCCTTGTTAGTTTGATCTCTACAGACAGAGGCCTCCTGTCCCTGCAAAAAGCAGTCTTTGCCTTCAGTTTTGATAGTCTGCTCTGTACACAGTTCTTTGGCACTCTGACAACCACCCTCCTGTTTGATCTGGCTGAGGCACTCTGCTGCATCAGCAGATTTGCACTCCCTGGATTCTGTAGTCACCTGGGAAGACGACCCAGAACCACCGGCACTGGCATTCCTTTTCTCCGACAGTGCCTTCTGAAGATCTGAGGTCTCACTATGGTCATCAATGGGATCACTGAGATCCAGCTCTTCATTGAACATGTCCTTCTTGTCCTCCAGGTCCAGCTCGGGATCTGTGTAGGCGATGATGTCAAACTTCCCTGACCTCAGAAAATCATCCAGATGCAAGTCGTTAGTCTCGAGGTCCAAGTCTTTGCCATCATCCGGGTCAAGGTTGAGGTTCTCCAGGTCTGCATCGACCAAATCTTTCACCTCCACATCTTCCAGGTCTTTCACAGCGGAGTCATCGGCATCCAATTTTTCCTCGATCGCATCGGCTGTGGCTATGGGGATTTCCTCAGATTGTTCTGCCGGTGCTGGAGGTAGAAGCATAGTTGGGGCAGCCGTGAAGGATTCACTGGGGTTCAGATGGCTCTGAGATCGCATTAGCGGAGGGTGTTGAGGCCCAGTGTTCATTTGCATGGGCTGCTGGTGTAAGTTTTCCATACTTGATGACATCTGCATGTGACCACCCATTCCCAAAGGCTGACTCATCGCAGGATCCATCATCCTGGGACCCTGGCTCAAAGGGAACCCAATGTCTGGTCCGCCCATCAACCCTGGCTGCCTCTGAGGGGGGTCCATGACATTCCCAGCCATAACCTGGGGTCCAAAGGGAAGCCTCATCCTGCTTTCAGGAGCCCTGTGGCGAAGCTCTATGAAGGGCTGCCCCATGATGTTGTGCTGCTGCATCGGTATACCTCGCGGGGGAAAGTGTTGGGGAAGTCCCGTCATGTTGTTACCCATGGATCTGACTAAGTCAACAGGTGGGGGCCTCCGCATCTGTTGGGGCAGGTCCATCATGGGTGCCTGCATCTGGTGAGGAGGGTTCAGGAAGCGCTCCTGTCCTCCATGGGGACCCTGCCCACCAGGGGGATATGCAAACCTTGGGGGGGGGGGGGGGGGGAGAAAAAAAAAAGGGAATAAAAAAATTAATTAGAAGACACTATCAATTAAACAACACTAACACAACTGCATCCAGTAGTATTTAAATGAAGCATTCACTGAAACCAACCTTGGCCCATGTGGCCTCATGCCCATATTAGCAATGTCTCCAGGATACTGGGGCCTGACGAAATGGCCTTCATTAGGAAATGATGCCCGTCGGTCCCCAGGGAAAGGCCCAGGGTACCGCAGGGGACCCCTCATAGTCCCTGGGTAGGGAGGTGGCGGCCGGCTAAACAGCTCATTGTGCTGACTGGGGTTCTCCTGTGACCAGTGGCGGGGGGTTCCAGGACCTGCAGCCACACCCTGCTCCTGTAGGCCCTTCTCTTGGCGAACCGCATTCTGTTTCTGCTGCTGTTGTTTTAGGATCAGTTCTCGTATTCTCTGGCGCTAAACAATGGCAAGAGTGACAATAGCACAATTTCAATCTCGATTTATGCAAGTCATTATTGCATATTTGACAAATGCAACTAGTAGAAAATTCCTGGTTAAATGGATGAGAATGTGCTTATGAGAAGAACAAACTAATAACTTATAAGATCTTACCTGAACCTGTCTGAACTTCTCTTCTGTGTCTGCTGGTCCAGCATTATGTGCTTCAGAGGGTGTTCCAGTACTTTGCGAAAGGGTTGAGAAATGGCCCAAATCCTGGGAGCTTCCCTCCTGCGACATCCCTTGATCATTCATGTCATGAGAGAGCCTTTCCCCAGATGGTGGCCGTGGGGTCATGGGGGCCTGCTCATAGGGATCATGCACAGGCGTCTGGTTAGGCAGATGAGACGGAGAAAATCCATTGTCTGACATCCCAGAATGCTTTGGTGTCTGAGAGCCAGGGGCAGCTGGACGTACAAAGGTCTCCTGCATTCTAGCCTGAGGTGGTGAGAAAGGGTCCTGACTAGATGTGGACCCAGGCCTTATGATTGCTCTGTTGAACCCATCTGGGCCTGCTCCGGGCCTTGGAGTTCCTGGAGGTTGTGCATAGGGATCGCTCAGCACTGGTCGGGGTGTCCCGGGTGGCTGCACATACGGGTCATTGCTCAAAGGTCTCGGGGTCCCTGGAGGGTGGGCATAGGGGTCAGAGATTCTCTGGCTGCCAGGCGATTTAGAGAACCTCTCTCCTGCTATGGGCCTTGGGGTGCCGGGAGGCTGGGCGTAAGGGTCTGCTGAATGTGAGGGGGACGGCTTTCGATTGGGAGGCTGCTGTAGGTACTGCTCCACAGCAACTGGACGGGTACTGGCTGGGGGAGGCTGAGCGTACAGGCTTGATGAAGGCCTTGGGGTGCCAGGAGGTTGGGCATAAGGATCGGGCAAGGGTCGTGGGGTACCTGGTGGTTGGGCATAGGGGTCAGGTAGGGGCCGTGGAGTACCTGGCGGTTGGGCATAGGGGTCAGAAGAGGGTCGTGGGGTGCCTGGTGGTTGGGCATAGGGGTCAGGTAGGGGCCGTGGAGTACCTGGCGGTTGGGCATAGGGGTCAGACGAGGGTCGTGGGGTGCCTGGTGGTTGGGCATAGGGGTCAGATGAGGGTCGTGGGGTGCCTGGTGGTTGGGCATAGGGGTCAGATGAGGGTCGTGGGGTGCCTGGTGGTTGGGCATAGGGGTCAGGTAGGGGTCGTGGGGTGCCTGGTGGTTGGGCATAGGGGTCAGGTAGGGGTCGTGGGGTACCTGGCGGCTGGGCATAGGGGTCAGATGAGGGTCGCGGAGTACCTGGCGGCTGGGCATAGGGGTCAGATGAGGGTCGCGGAGTACCTGGCGGTTGAGCATAGGGGTCAGGCATGGATTGGGAATAATCAGGCCTTGGGGTAGAAGGAGCGTGAGTATATGAATCTCTTGGAGGTTCGCGGGAACCAGGTTGGGTGAAGGGGTTGCCCTGTGGGAGGCGCACCATCCTTGGAGGGTTGGGGAAGCAGTCATTCATTGATGGACGGGGAGTGAGGGGAGGATGTGCATATGGATCGCCTGGCTGATTTTGAGAGACTCCATCCAGTGGTCTGGGGGTCAGCACAGGTCTCTCGTATGGGTCAATAGACCCGCGGCGTGGGGCAGAAATCATGGAGCCATAGAGATCTTGCGATTGAGGCGGTGGCATTGGCATTTTGAACACAGACACAGAGCCGGACTCATTGCTTCCAGGGATAGGAGTCAAAAGAGGCCTGGAGTACGGATCCGACAAGATCATTTTGTTCTGTGGCATCCGTTGGTAGACCTCATTTCGAAGTGCTGGCCTGACGAAAGTTTCACCTGCTATGGAGCTCATTGCCTGCCTTCCATGTTGTTCAGAGCCGGGACTTGGCCTGGGGGGTCCCATGGGTTTTAAAAATGGGTCTGCGGCTGCCACAGGCCTGGGTGTGTCAGGTGGCTTTGCGTATGGGTCACTGCTCATGGATGTTGGCGAGCCGAAGGACTCATGAGCTGGCGAAGGTCGCCCTCTTTCCTGCTGCTCTGGCAGAGATCGTGGGGACTTACCGGACTCAGAGTTCCTCCGGGGTGTACTCGACCCCAAGGGTGGTGGCCGTGGAGTCCCTACCATTTTGGCGTATGGATCCCACGGGGAGGATGGTCTGGACCCAGATGAACTGGGGGAGGAAAACACTTGCGGAGACTGTGGCTGGGATGACTGGCCCTGCAGGCAGGTGTCCTGGGCCGGTGTCCGGGACCCTGCGGGGGGAGGGGGAGGAGGCCGTAGGAATACGTCATCAGTAGAACCTGGCGTCGATGGCCCTGGTAGCTGCGGTCTGGCGAACCCATCTTTGGATGAGGTCTGCTGCATGGGGGACACATTCCCATTGCTCCCCTGAGGAGTTACAGGACTCTGGTTGCCGCTGCCAGGAGTTTCCCCATCTGGATTACTGCCCTGCTGCTGCTGCTGCTGCAGTTGCTGCTGTTCACTCTTCATCTGTTCCAACTTCTGCGTGGCTTCAATCTTGGCTTGCTGCTTGCTTTTCTGCCTCATTTGCTGTCAGCCAAAGAAAACACATTGTTTAATTATCATTTTATTTATATTGTCTGTATTAGAACTGGGCTAGTGAAATGCCCGACAACTCTCACTCCACATGAACGTTTGCAAGGAGGAGTTGAACAGTGCTCCATTGGTAACTTATTCATCCTGCAATTCTACTTTTTGTTTCTCTAATTTCAGTGGGTCTTATTACTTCTTGACAAGCTTATGGCAGAGCAGTGCTTTGTCTGGGACATTACAAGAGTCCCTTTCCGGT
The DNA here is from genome assembly GCF_013347855.1 of Anguilla anguilla. Lineage (NCBI taxonomy): Eukaryota > Metazoa > Chordata > Actinopteri > Anguilliformes > Anguillidae > Anguilla > Anguilla anguilla. The sequence continues at coordinate 14,980,041 of NC_049208.1, read as the reverse complement.
CCCTTTTCTATCACTGGAGTTGCCTGGCTGCAAAGCCCCAAAAACATATAGATATAGAGAATTTTCCTACTTTGCTGTTTTTGGCTGCTACTTAACAGGTTCTCACTTTAGATTTAACTTAACTTTTATTGACAGCCGACAACTGGGAGTCTACGCAGCACCAGAAGTATTCAGTTACGGCTTGTTGATTCATGTTATTCCAGCTCTAAGCCCTGTGCAATCACTGTTATGGGCCACAATAACCAGAGAACCAGAAAAGCAGCACTTCACAGCACAGCTGCAGTCAGCTGCTCACAAATTTCACTGCTAGGGGGCGTTCCACTTGGGCAGTACATACAGCACATGCCCAGCGTTTCTCCCCACCTGTCGGAACTTCCACTCCTGCTCGTGCTCAGACTCCTTGTGCTTCAGTGGGTCCTTGAAAAGGTCCGTCTCCATGGGAACGATGGGGTCAAAGGTGTCCGGTGGCTGTTGTGGATGCTGCTGCTGCTGCTGCTGCCGTTTGATAGACTCATTTGACAGCTGAACTTTATTTATGCGAAGGGCAGCCCTGTTATCCCTGGCCTTTTGCTGAAACACACACACACACACAAACACACAGCGAGAGAGAGAGCGAGCATTTCTGTTAGCGCAAGGCAAAAAATCTTTTCCACCGTCACACAAAGATAGCAAAAGTGCTAAGCTTTTAAAAATAGAATTTTGAATCCCTTGAGTACAGTCCCCTGAATTTTCCACCTGCTAGATAAATTCATTCCATTATTATTTAAGTTAATTATTGGAGGCACTGTGAGTGGCAGTGGTGATAAGTGTGATTCCTTTGTTAATCACTGAATTGCAGAATTCCTCACAATGTGTGGAGAACATGTCTACTGAGGCCCCTCATAAATTAGCCTGAGGCCAATGGGGACATTTAAAACAGAAGTTATTAGAAACACAACAGGGAGAAAAAGAGATTGCGCCGTCAGACATATTTTCAAGTCCATTCTCGACACTGCTGCTGGAACCCCCCACCACCCTGCCTGAAGTACTGTCTTTTAAGCACAGAACCCATAGGACAAATTTTCAAAAGCAAAGACATAAAATACTCTAGGGACCGGAAACGCTTTCAGGAACGCAAAATTGCAAAGAACAAAACCATGTGCAAACACTAGCATTAGCATTTCCCGAGTGACCTCATGATAGACTAATAAGAAATATATTCAGCAATAGGGGGGAGCGGGGCAAAACCTGGGGTAAAATGTAACACGGATTTTTTAGGTAGATGCACTGACCTGGAATGACGGATTTGTCAAGTCAAATCACTTCAAATTCATAACTTCTTAATTTACAATTTTTTGACTTCCGGAACTAGAAAGTGAGCTAGATTTAAAAGGATGATGATAATAATAATAATAAAATAGAAGGTGCCTTACCACATATGGAGCTCTTTCCTGGGAACTGGCTTTCCTCCACAATTTGGCAATTTGTTTAACTCTCGTAGACCAGTCTGAGGCAGAAATAAAAAGATTAAAAGGAGATCGTTTAGAACAGACAAAAAAACAAACAAACAAAAAAAAAACCACTGGTTCTGCATTCCAGGCAGTGGTTTGGCAGGCAGGCTAAGCCCCAGGGACTCACCGGGAAACTCGTCCCGGAGGTTGGGGAAGTTGACATTGGTGTAGAGGACTGGGGCCACAGTGGCCATCTCCCCCAGGGTCTCCTCCTTCTCCCACTTCAGCGTACTCCTCTGGGCGTTGGACATAGTGTCCGCCTCCCCCTCCAGGGGAGGGGCAGGGCCAGGCGTGCCCCAGGGGCCCGGTCCGTCTCTCCCCATTGGACTAAACTTCTTATCTCTGCGGAACACAATTACCACCACTCCTTATGAATCACATCTAGGAGATCATACACTAGAAAAACTAAATGCATCTACTAATTTTTTAACTCCAAATGTACACATGGGACACTGAGTGCCTGATATTTATTTAGATACAATCGCCTGAATACTGTAACCATGATTATCTTACCCCCTCGCGCTCCAGCTCCCCCACAATAATCTGATTAAAGTTTATCAGATTCTTCTGAACTTCATTTGCCCTGAATTAATTTAATACCATATCACCCACATCTCCAGTGTAACACAAGGCATGTTCTTGGCAGACTAAAATGAAGTCTTTACTATTTATTTCAGTTTTTTTTTTACTATTTAGTTCCATTTTTGTTACATTGTACAATATCTGCCATAATTACCTCAAGCACTGTAAATCTCCCCCGAGAAGGGCTGTGGCTAAACCACTTATGCCTCAATACAGTGAGTGGAAATAAACTTCTTAGCACAAAAACATTCTTTATGCATCAATGGCAAATGACTTGCTAATGACCTAGTATGTGGATGTGATGATCTGACGCTGGCTGTAAACAGTGGAAGCGTGGAAGCATTTTGAGAAAGGTCTGGAAACCCCAGCAAGCTTCCATCTTACAGACCGGGCTAGTCCACTTCAGAGAGACACTGTTCACGGAAAACTACATGAACCCAGTGAAATATATCTAGAGCAGCAATGTGTAAGTGGGGTGGAAGTCGAACTAGCACACGGATTATGCATCACGCTTCAGGAATACACCTAGAAATTTGAGTGAGTGATTTCAGAGTGCTGCCAAAGGCCTATGACAGAGCCCTCTGCTGTTTAATATGCATTTTTTAAATATAGCAATTAGCATGGGAAATCAGCAACACACACATTACAGAGAAAAGGTTTAGTTTTGGGAAGGATGACTAAAGGGAGAGTTTGAAGTGATGGGATTGAGGTTTACCGTGCGTTATCAGGGAAGGGCAGCCTATGCAGGGGAGAGAAGGAAGTGGAGACGCAGGGTCCAGCTCCAGGGCTCAGGGGCGTCGCCGGGAAGTGGGGTCCATGTCCCATCATGCCGTTCATCATCGGCATCCGAGGAAACATGCCATTGCCTTTGAGGGCAGAAAATAGTGAAAACGATTTAGAATTAATGAAAAAAAATCTGTAGTCCTTTTAAATCACCGCCCACTAAACACTTAACCCTGAAACAACCATGAATACCACGAAAACTGATCCTCTTAGACACAGACTATTGACAAAGAATGCACAACTCAACCCTATACAATTTTTTACCCTCCACTCACCAACTCAAATCCCCTGTGATTTTCCCAAAGGTGTCTCATGAAAGTTCACACCAATGACAGGTTTGCACCGTGTATGAGCGGCAAAGCATCACAGGCTTTGAAAAAACTTTCAGAGCATTTTCCATAGAAAGATGAATCACACTCCATGGAAAGACTCATCACGTTCCATAGAAAGACTCATCACCAGCCACTGTGACATCACATGGTTCTAAAGAGCGCAGGTACAGCTGATCCAAAGATGTTCAGCCCAGGAGCACAGCTAAGGAAGTGCTTCTCCTGGGTGGTTCTGGTGCAGCAGTGTACCTGGGTTGGACAGTGGCATGGCGGGGCCTGGTGGAGGTGGGACAGCGGTAGAAGGCGGGGGCTGAACCAGTTGAGGAGGCTGGCTGGGGGTGGGGCTCAGCACGGCAGTGAAGAGCTCCTCCACATCCTTACCCTCCAGTTCTGGAGAGGGGGCACAGCGGAGTCATTTAGCTATAGCCCTCGCAGTGTTTTACCCAGTTTACATATTACGGTCACAAGGCGGGAAAACACACCTGGAATTTTGTACAGTTTGCTGAGAATGGCACCTGCAGGAAGAAAACTGAGAATTACTCTGAGACATTCTACACATTAGCACATTAATCACCACATTCACGCTTCATGTTCACACATCTCAAAATGGCATCTTCCTAATTCCTCCTATTCTCTTAGTTTCTAAAAGTAAAAAGTAAAAAAAAAAGTACATGGTCTTCAGCACATCTCAGTAGAAGGGGAGCTATTCTCACATACGTACAGTGCTTTAGACAGTTGTAGCTGATCAGTTTACATTCACAAGGAGAAACAAAGGCAAATCAAAAAGGAGCCTCTCTCCTGCTGACCGTCAGTGACCATCTTGTCCAGTTCTGGGCTGAGGATGTGGTCCAGCGGCTCTTCCGGAAGGGTGCGAGGGCCGCGGGTAGGGAGGGTCTGGGGCGTGGCTGCCGAATCGTCCGTGATGGGACCGATGTCCAGGCCTGCTGCAGACACACACACACACACACACACAAGGGCACACAAACAAACAAACACACACACACACGCAAGGAGTCCACGTTTATTTTCCCACTCAGGCCCGGCAAAGCAATCACAGTAGCAGACTACAGCAACCGAGAGCTGATCTGAAATTTATTATCTGGGTGATAAATTACATGCCCTCTAAGGCACATGGCGGCCAGGAGAAGAGAAGCTTGGCCTTCGTCTCATCTGATTAAACAACCACTTCGGGATGTTTTTATTTTTTTCGCGGGTGATGATATGAAACACTTTTCAAAATCTGGTCAACCGAGCACACATTCAACCCCTTATTAATTGGCACCATGTCATCAACCCATATTACGCATACAGAATAGGGGACTCAATCAATGAAAACAGCATGCAGTAAGCTGCTTTGATTAACAGTAATGGCTGCTTTCATCATAAATCCTGAGATGTGTGGTATAGTGTTAGCTTATGGTGCTATGTCACATGGCTGAATTTACTGACCCTGAGAACATGACTCAAGGAAGCTCAAGTTTTCAAGGGCACCTAGGGAGCTGATCCCTTCAAACTATAAATATATTATGACAATAAATCATGTACATGCATCTATTTGGAGTTTCACATTTAGAAGTTTTACATTTACATTCAGGTATTCTGGAATAGGCCATCAGCATTTGAAACTGGCAGCCTGGAAAAGCATTTGATTCAGTGTGTGTCATCTACATGCAATGTGTCATATTTACTCAAATTCTTAACCCAAAAAGGTCTAGCAGGGGTGGGGGTTGGGAGTATGATAGTTATTCTATTCCAGACAAGTCAAGAATAATAATAATCTGTCTGCATTGGACTGCAATCTGACTAAATCACACATACTATGATTACAGTATGTCCGCTGCTTCTTGATTTTAAGAAATTATTGGTAGTGGGCATTTCTCTGAAACTTATTTAGGGTGTATGAAATCTTCACAGAAGGGATGCTGGGAGTTGGAGTCTTTGACAACCAAAACAATGCATACTATGCATATATCTTAAGAATGGCAGGAAATGTACTGGGCGAATTGTGGGGCTGATGCAATGAAATAATTGTCACATCTGATAAGTGTCATAAATAACATACATTCCAACCCAAGTTGAAAATTTGTTTAATCAAAAAGCTGCTGGGGGGTGGGTGGGGGGGTGGCGGGGTGGGGGGGGGGGGTGTATGAAGGTAGAAAAATTCTGATAGAGAGACTAACAGCCTTTTGATTTCACACACAGATATGAACAATAATGGCTTGTTTTTATATGTTTATAACGGGGGCAATCTTTGTTTTCAGTTAAACTCATAATTCAGCAGTTTGAGGCTGGTACAACATCAAGATTTTGGGGACACTACCCATTGGACATAGCCTAAATCCTGCTGCCATGACACAACAGATGGCTCAGCATTGTGATAATGCTTTGAATGACAAGGACTAGATGATCTTGTTCTATGCGTTTCTGCTTTGTGACAAGAAACTCTGACAATTATAGCCAACTAGCTATAAATATAGGAGAAGACTGAGTAATGTTTCTGACAAGAATGACTGAAATTCTCATTAGGTCAAACCAAACTCTTTCCTTCAATCCAATTTCACCCACAAGTACACCCACATTACGTCCATTGTAATCTGTAATTGGCCATTAATGATCTCATATCAGGCTTTAGCTGATCTCTCCACACTTGACTGCTAGGTTAACTTCCCTTAGAGCAGTATCAGAGCTGGTCTGATCCTTATCAGCATTCAGACTCAAAATGATTAAAAGGCACTTCATCGATAACAAAGAAACACAAGAGTAGATCACAGGCACTGACTAAGAGTGACGCAGGGTGAAAGAACAGTTTCTGCTACAGCACTTCTGCTCCTGCAGCACTTACAGGCACATTTTGACACAATCTGTCCAAATACACCATCCTTAAAAAACAAAAAGCCGCTTAAAAATGTATCTTTTGGCTGCGTGGTCAGAAACGCAGCAACTGCTAGCTGTGAAGGCTGTTTTCTTACATAGCAGGAATCAAGCTATACAGACTAGTTGCTTGTTATTGGCCAAGGCCTTTGAGGACTTCCAGGAATTGAATGCTTATTCCTTCAGCTGTTGTGTGTGTGTGTGTGTGTGTGTGTGTATATGTGTGTGTGTGTGTTTGCGGGAGCGTACGCCCATCACCGAACCTTGGCCGTGATCAGAAAATGGAAGGCGATATTGACGTTTCGCATCCTGTAAATTACCCGCCACTGGACTGCTCATTCTGAGCTCTGAATGGGAGCGTGTCCTTGGCCAAGCACTTATGAGAAATTGCATTTGCGGCTTTTATTCTTCTGCAGGGGAGCAGCACTGGTGGTGCTTAGTGAGGACGGCGCTTTGTGCAAGATTTTTTTTTTTTTAGACTGCACTCAAACTGAACCGAAAGTTTGGAATTTGTTTCCCCTTGAACTCATCCGTCCATTTGCACAATAGACTTTAATAAGGCCTTTAAAATATAATAAGAAAAACTGAGTTCACTGGTTAAAAAAAAAAAAAACGAAAAAAAAAAACAGAAACGGCTTCATTTAATAAAACGCCTCCCTGCCTTAGGTAATCAGAAATATTTCCAGCATGGCACCCACAGCTTCGATAAAAATAAAGGTTAGTGAAACATGCAGTTAATCAGAGTTGGTGAATTGCACAGCAGCAACACAAAACACCGCAATGCTACTGCGTCAGTGGATGGGGGAGGAGCTTGGGAAAGCGTGTAAGCACAGGACCAGCTGACAGGCAGAAGAGAGGCGGGGACTACTGAAAGCCATGGGTAGGCCATGGATTCATCTCTTACCAAATGGAGAGGGAGGGTTCTCGACCTGGAAAGGGCATAAATCAAGACCTACAGGAACCCAAACCAGATAAAATGGGTGAATAAAACAATGAAATGAGAAGGAAAACAGTACAAACAAACTGTTAAAAAAAACCCATGCAAATACACCCAATAAAAACGCCAATCCAAGAGCATTAAAGATGAAGCACAGGCACAGAAAAAAAAAAAGAAACTATATTTTTTGGTTGCAAAACTGAAGAGATGAAAAGATCACGAGCAAAACAAAGTCATGTGAGTTCAGCTTCAGAGGGGGAACAGTAGGGTGTAAATAAAACAGTATGTAAAAACTTGGCTCGACAGTAGGCTCAGACAGCTGCAGGGATTTAAAAAGGAAACACTCAGAGAGAGTAACCGAATGTGTCTAACGATGCCACAGTCAGCGTACCGGAATCATCGGTCGGTTTCCCCAGGTCACCTGACAGCATTCCCAGGATGTCAGCGTCAGTGTTCAACACTTCTGAAAGGTCTTCCAGTGGATCCTCAGAGTTGGCTAGGGGCGGAGCCAAACAAACGCACTCATAAGACCTTCCGTAAGAGCTACTCACCCACCTCGGAGAACACTGCTCTCCTTGATAACACTGCAAACCTTGAACCCAATAACAACATTGTATCGTGGCTATTTTTGAACTGCCAAGTAGTTGAAAGCCAACACACCTCCACTCCACCCAACCACCCCCCCCCCCCCCCCCCCCCCCAAAAAGCAAAATAAAACTATTCTGTTTTCTTAGCTCATAAAGTTCAGGGGTACCGCCCGACTCTTCAAATGGTGGCACTATCACAGACAGAAAGTAAAAACGCATGCATTATGGCATGCTTTCTCTTGTGTTATGGGGGAAACCACCTGACACAATGAGTTTACGAGACTGAAATGGCAAAATGGCAAAATGGCAAAATGGCTGGTTTCTGTGAGGCTGGGGTGAGGCTCTGCCACTCTTTCTTTGTGCCGTGACACACCCCATATTCTGGACCTGAACGGTGGCCAGGCCGCCCGCGGCAACCGTGGGCGGAGACAGGGCGACGCACGATCGGCCAGGGCGCGACTGCCCCGGTCGGCCCGGCAACAGAGGTCTGCGCAGATCAGCTGGTGGATTCCACCAGGAAAGGCAAGTAGCAGCTGGCTTTACGCATTTCAGAGGATGTAGCCTAAATGCTAATCTGCCTGCTCTGGCAGACAACACTGCAGCGCTGGGATTAGCAGTTGTTATCAAGGCCTAAAACAAGTCTGGGTAAACAAATTTTCCAATCGCATAATCTAGTTCTGACTTGGTGGTGAAGATCTGTGAAATTGCCCTGTAAGTATAGAAAGAATGAAACAAGATTATGTTATTAGCCTGTTTATGAAGCGATATTAACTGGAATTGTGCGGTGTACTGATGGTGGTTAAAGACCAAGCAGTGCTTGGCGGTGTTCATATTGGTTGAAAAATGGACAAAGCAAGTCAGCAAAAGTAATTACAGTGGTGCGTCATCTCTGATTCAAGGGGCGAGGGGGCAAGGACATGTTGCTCAGCTCCTACTAAATGAAGAGGCAGGGAGGGAGAGGGAGGGGGGAGGAAGGGAGAGTGGGGAAAGAGAGGAAAGGAGGGAGGGGGGAGGGAGGAGGGAGAGAGCACATAAATGGAGAGATGGGAAGAGTGCGAGATGGAGACAGAGAGAGAGAGAAAGAGAGCGAGCAACAGGGAGAGGGGGGGAGAGTGTGAAATGGAAAAAGGAAAGAGGGAGACGGGAGAGAGAGCGAGAGAAAAACTTAATTATCCCTCCTTGCAGTACGCTCTGTGCATTGAGCAGGTATATTCTTCCTGACAGGGCACTGCTGGGGGACAGGGGGGCATGTCCAGCAACATTTGTGAAGGAGACAGGTCAAGCGTGTGTGTGCGCACAAGTGCGTGCATGTGTGTGTGTGTGTGCGTGAGTGTGTGCATGTGCGTGTGCGTGTGTGTGTGCGTGAGTGTGTGTGTGTGTGTGTGTGTGTGCGCGTGAGTGTGTGCGTGTGCATGTGCGTGTTTGTGCGTGTGTGCGTGAGTGTGTGTGCGTGAGTGTGTGTGCGTGCGCGCGCGTGTGTGCGCGTACGAGTGTGTGTGTGTGTGCGTGCGCACGAGTGTGTGTGTGTGTGAGTGTGCGTGTGCGTGCGCATGAGTGTGTGTGTGCGCGTGAGTGTGTGTGTGTGCGTGAGTGTGTGTGTGTGCGCGAGTGTGTGTGTGTGTGTGTGTGTGTGTGTGTGTGTGCGTGTGCATGTGCATGTGTGTGCGCGTGCGCGTGCATCTGCTCGTGCGTGCGGCGGGAACGTACTCTGAGCCCCGGGCTTGGTGGAGGCGGGCGTGGCGGCGGCGCTGAGCAGCGGGTCCGAGGAGGGGTCCAGGAAGCTGGCGCTCGAGGGCTTGCCGTCCGTGTGGGCGTGGCCGTGGCTGCGGTCGTCGTCGGAGAGGCCCGTCTCTAGGGCCTGCTTGCTCTGCCTGCTTTTGTCCAGCAGCTCTTTCCCGAAGAAGGCTTCCTGCAGAGACCAATCAAACGGGATCAGATCTGCACTGTAATTAAAGCAGGCCCTATGAGCCCAACTCACCACTCGGCTCTTCACCATTTAACCCCTATTCTAATTCAGTCAGCTTCCTGCCAACGCCAGGCTCTCATTATTATTCTCATTCTTCTTCTTATTATTGTTACTGTTAAGATTAATGACTAAATACTGCTACTGCTGCTATTGGTACTGCTACTATTACAATTACTACTACTACTACTACTACTAACAATAATAATAACAACGTCATTCTTTTGGAGAACACTCACAATCAAATGCAATTATAGTACAAGTCCCAAGCCGTGCAAGAACAAGTGTTTGGTGCACACTGGTTTTACACTAAAAAGTGAGAGATCTATAAACCCACAGTGAAGACTCAGAGGTGTATATGGGGAGGGAGGGGCTGAAAGAACACTGCTGACAGCTGCAGTGGACCCTGGGATATATATACACACACAAGCCTCTTCTGAAGCTGGGAACACAAGGAACACAAGCAAAAGCTCGGCCACAAACGCACCCGCTGCAGCTGGCTGACCGGCATCTGCGTCGTCTCCCCCTCCGAACCCGCTCTTTAAAAGCTCTTTAAACGCATCCCCATTTAAATAACCCATGAATGCCCTCCCTCCGCTGAGGCCCTTTAAGTTTCATTCTGAAGCTGATGGGGGGAGAGCGCCTATTTTCGACGCGCCCCTCGCTCACCGAACGGCGAGCGGCAGGCGGAGCGAGTCTGGCGAGTGCGGGCCCGTTCCGCCTCGCGTTCGAACGAGACGCACGAGCGTACGCAACAAAAAAAGGGGGGAAAAAAAAGAAGACAAAAGCGCAGTCTCTCATCTCCGATTTAGCTTTAATCTCTTCATTCAAAAGCAAACAGAAGTGCTTTTGAGAAGACATTGTGAACGTCTGCTCGGAGCAAATGAGGGCTCTTCAATGGCGGGCCTGCGAAAGAGACGGGCGCTTCCTCCGCCAGCGCTTTAACTGCGGCCAGCGTATGCTGCGGACCATGTGACCGGCCCCTCCGGGAGGCTGCCTCACAATGAAGCCACATCAATCCGCCAGCGAGACAATCTTCCTCAGCCCAACCGCGATAAATAACATGTAAAATAATGAATACTAATTTACTAAAATAATAAAACATAAAAAAACACAAAAAGAAAGGAACCTCTTAGTCTCTCAGTACTAATCTGAGAGGCTAAAAGGTTCTAAAAAAAAATAAGGCATTTGGTTTGACGGCCATTTTGTTGATTAAGTATGTACTAAATTCAGGCCGTGAAAAGCCTTTCAGTAAAAGAATAGCCTCCTGCAACAAGTCACTCAGCCTCAAGCATGGTTATTACCTTAAACCATTAACTTCACTAACAAACCATACTCACCAAAGTCATAAAGGAATTGATGCACTCAGATACCAAAAAGCAAATTTATAAAGAATCACATTTTTAAATAATAGAAGGTACAGGGCTGCTCATTGTGCCAGAATGAATTCCTGCAACCTGTTACACAATAATATGGTATATTAATTATGATATAAATGGAGAAATAAAGAAGACTGATTAATAAGAGGACAGTGAGTGTTTGCTTGTGGAAGCCCACCTGCAGGTAGGAGGGAAAAGCCTCCTCCAGTTTGGTTTTCTTCTTGCGGTAGCGTTTCTTGGCCTTCTCCAGACACTCGGACCCTGGCACGTTCTCCTCCACCGGCGTGTCCGGCAACGCCTCGCTCCAACCTGCCACAGCCACGACCAAACCGGTCTCTCAACAGGGCTCTCATCATTTACCATAAACACTCAGGGAAGATTCTAGATTGTTGAACTCAGGCAAAAGCAAGCGATCCCCGAGCGCCTACCTTCATCTTTCCCTAGTGGGTTCTCCGACACGGACCCTGAGGAGTCCTTCCTGGAGAGGGAGCGTTTGGCCTTGCCTTGACCTGCCCGGCTTCTCTGGCGCACCATAAACCCGCCGATGCCTACGGAGGGAAAACCGATACAGTCAGAAAAGCTGGGAAAACACAGTCCAGCCCAGGAGTCTAGGAATTAAGCACAACAACACCAGGACTCCAGACATTATGGCCGCTGAGAGGAGTCATTATTTATGGTGACATGCAAGCCCCAGGTCCCAGAAACATGCTTCAGCAACCAGCTTGTATGCCCCTCGGGAAACATTTCAGGTCCAATAAGACCAAACTACATCCATAGTTTAAGGTTTTCAACAGACCTCTCCAGCTCAAAACTAAAAGTACAAGACTTAAACTAAATTAAGAAATACATTTTGAAACTCAATGTTCAGGCCTTAAAAAACTGACATCACCTCCAGACGGATAAAGGTAACTCCCCACACTAACAATATGAGGTATACTCAGTCAATGGAAACCACCCCACCCCCGCTCAGCATTACAGAGCAAGACTGTGGTATTACTAGCCATTATTTTATTTGAACAGAAACTAACAATCGCTCCTGGTTGGTCTAGAGGACACATGTGACAGCAATGGAGAAATGTTTTTGTTTTGACCCAAGGGAAAAATAAACACTCCTTATTATATCTTTCAAAAGCATTGGCCATAAAAGAATGAGGTCTCTCTCTGGCTCTCATTCTCCCTCGCTCTTTCTCACTCTAATTGCTTCGGAGATCAAAGGATGCAAAATGGGCAGTACCTTAGGAGAAAGAAAGAGTTCCACAGCAGAAAGAAACCATATAACAAACAAGGCCGCCTCATCATTAAGGCTATTTATGGTTCCGCAATGTACGCGCTCAACAAAACCAACTACTGCAAAGAAAGAGCAAACCCATTCCCAAATAAACCTCTGTCATACTTTCCAAATGAAGACCTTACATTCAACAGCCAGAGGTTTGTCCTTGTAAATGGACCTATCTATCTATCTATCTATCCATCCACCTATCCATCTATTAACAATGCAGGTGTACTTAAGAAAATACAACACACTCTTCAGTGCAGAGATCACATGACAGATTCAGGCAGTGATAGAAACCAGTTTCACACACAGACTGCTTACACTGATGAGACTGGGTTTTCAGAGAAGGAAAGCTGATGTACTGCACTATGTACTGCTCTGCCTGTGTGTCTATAAGAATAAAGGGAGGTCCCATAGCCTGGACATTGCAGATTTCAGCCAAAGCTAGGTTATTAGCCAACTATGAACGGGAGCCTATAGTGGCAGCAAAATACTGGCTTTGTTCTGCCAGGGGTGGAGCAGGGTTGCTCCTGTAAACCATTTAATTAGCTTCTCTCAATTGTCCATTAAGTATGAATAGTAACCAGTGTGCAATACACCTGTCCTCAGATTGGCAATAAAGCCAAAAGTAGTTACTGGTTTACTGGTGAATGCAGTGGATGGCTGGATGTGTCTCAGCTGTAGTGCTTTGTGTGGAGGTGCCTCAAGAGGTAAGGAGGCACAATAAATAAAACACTCATTCAACCAATAAACAAGCAAATAAACACACGGTCAGGCCACTGAGGCACTAGTATAACCAAACTGTAAAAGGCCATGCCAAATTTGCAGGGGGTGTTCTACTCCCTGTAAAAAAATGACATTTGAAAGCACCAAGACACCAACATGAAGTATCTTTGAAGTAACAGATTAAGTCATTTTGTGAATGGAGTAAGGCAAAAACCAGTTATAAATCTTTACATAGAAAGAAAGAAACAAACAAAAGAAAGAAAGAAAGAAAGAAAAAGAGAAAGAAAAAGAAAGAAAAGGAAATCCCCGAAAGTCAGAGGAAAGGGCTTTTCTGAAAACAGGGTTTTTCTGGAAGCAGAGTGGTGCACTGTGGGCCTTGTTTAAGCTTTGCCGTGCGCACTGCGCCATTTCATGGTCTGGTGGAGATGTCGTCTCCAATCAGGTCGCCTACCCGGGCGGTACGGCTTCCTTTTCCTCTTCTTGGCCCCGTCCGGGCCCTCCGCCCCCTTGCCGTCCTCGTCGGCGGGCTCTCGCTCGGGGCTGGAGTCGGACTTCCCCTCACAGTCCAAGTGGTCTCCCTCTGCAAGCGGCACACAGAACCCCGCCCGTCAGAGATCAGGCGAAGAGCCTCCTCCTCTCGCAGCACGATTTCCACACCTACAGTCCTGTACAGTCCCTATACCCTCTCTCCCAGGAGCGCTCATTTTTACCACCCTGAATCCCCACTGAAGCTGACTAAAGGTCTCACTCTTATTTTACTCCACTGCCATGAGTCTTTATTTCCAGGTCATTTGAAAAGTTTTGTATTTGAGGGAAAAAAAAAAAAAGTCTTGTTTTAAAAGCTGAAGAACGGGGGAATTCTCCTCCCACTGCTCCTCTACATGACATGACAAATTCTATTTACTGAAACAAGGGCACACCTGGAATAATCACACCCAAATAAACACCTTCCTAACATCTCCAATGATAGAAAATCCAAACGTTAATTAGCGCCGCGGCGGTTTAAAGCCTCGTGATCTGGATGCGCCGAGGGGGTGATTTTCAAAAGGGAGCGCAGGAAGGGTGCGAACACGGCAAAAATTGCGTCTGAGAATTTTACACGCAGGCAAACCGAAAAGTTCATTGACTCGTTAATCAAACATTAAAAACTGTACTTTTCTGAGCTGAAAGAACATCTGGAGAGCTCGAAGCAACAGCAACCAAAAAGCACGGACATAAATAAGGTAAAAGGCCATGCTGTCAGGGAAAAGGAACTTCAGCTAAATAGTTAAACGACCAAAAAGAAACATTAAACATGGATAAACAAGGAGTTTCTGACATTCTCCCCCATAATACGTCCTCCACAACTAGTTGACCCTTGGCTCCGTCTATCTACAATTAACTCCCATACACTAATCCCACTATAACTGAATGTACATTTAAAAAATAAATGTTTAATAATATTTTGGCTCCAACTAATATTTTACAATTACGTTTTTTAAAACCAAAAAGAAAACCACATGCCCCATTTACAGCACAGTGTCTGCAGTTGGCAGAGAAACGCTTAGCCGCCATTTTGCGAACAGAGCACTAGATGCGGAGTTGCATGACAGGCTGGGTCTCTGCACTTGGTTCCCGCATTATGCAGGAGAACAAAGGGGTGCAGTAAGTTTTCGGGGGGGGGGGGGGGGGGGGGGGGGGGGGGGGGGGGGGCGCGGGTACCTCTGCTGTCGTCCAGGTCTCCGTCGCGGGAGTGCTCGGAGTGGGGGTCGGGCGGGGTCTGGAGCACCGCCACGCTGTTCTGGTTGATGATCTTCAGCTTGAGCTTGGGTTTGGGCCGCTTGCGTCGGGACGCGGCCGCCGCCAGGCTCTGCAGCTGGGACAGGCCCGACTCGGTCAGGCACACGCCGTCCTGCGTGTACGTCTTCGCCGGGTCTGCCGGACAGAGGAAGGGGGAGGAGTCAGCCTCTGAGCCGCGCCGCTAAACCCAAAGATCACAGCTGCGTTCGTACCGACAAAAAAAAAAAAGACCAATTACCCAGTTCCTTGACTTTCGTCACGATCTGCACTGCGATTGGCTGCTCGACGGGTTCCGTGGAGACTGCGACCGTGGTGACTGCACATGGCGGGCGTACCAAAAACAAGAGCGTTAGTGCAAGAAGAGGAGACCCAAATGTACATTAATGGAAGTGATCAGTGCTCAGCAGGGGTCATGCCTTTCATTCTCATTGGAGCATCAGAGCCAAAAACTAACATCAGATACTGTTTAGGCTCTTCTCCTCTAGCCATAACCCTCCCACCACCACATTCATTTCTGTAATTGAACTTGTTCCATCCATAACTGAATAGAGGAAAAATGTACTTGTGTCTGCCAATGCGGCTCCTATACATTAAATGAACTACAAGAGAGAGAACCGGGAGGTGTGCGGTGGGTAACCAGGACGACGACGTTCGCCGCGCTGGCAGAGCTCCGGACAGCCGAGCGCCTCACCCTGAGACGGTGGTGTGTGGACCCGGCACATGGTGCAGTCGAAGCTGTCCTCGGCCGCGCTCTCCACCTCCTCCTCCGTGTTGAGGTTCTGACAGGCGGCGTGCATCCACCTGGGAGGAGGAGGAGGGGCGGGGGAGGAGGGGAGAGGAACGGTCAGAGGAAGAATGGAATGAGACTTTGAACATAAAAATTAAGAGGCATCAATTGTAAAGCGCTTTGGATAAAAGCGCTATATAAATGCAGTCCATTACCATTACCAAAATGTATATATATATATTTTTTTAAATGTGGCAGATGGATCGAGGGGAAAACCCTGCAGCTCAACCCTGTGGCTGGAAACTGTAAGCTCACTGATGAAGCTGTCAGAAACAGAATCTGGACCTGGATGTCCAGTAACCACCATGAATGAACTCCTGAGATACCGCAGGGGGGAACAGAGCAAACCAACACTGCGGGTTGTGTGGAGGGGATGCATGCTACCACAGGACCCTTTCTCTATCCCCCTAAACGGCACGGAGGTGAAGACGTTACAGAGGGAAAGGGCGCGGCGTGGCGGGTTTTGGCTCGGTGGCACGGTGCCCACCTGTCGCACTGTCGGCACTGCACGATGAGCTCCTCCTCGCAGTAGCTGCGCAGGCAGACGGGGCAGGTGGCCAGGCTGGCGCAGGGGGCACACTGGGTGTAATTGTTCTGCCACTCGCAGCGAGGGCCAGGGGAGGTGGCACCGCACTGGGTACAGGAGACACACCTGCGCAAAGATGAGGGGGGGGGGGGGGGGGTAAATCACAATGTCTGCATTTATTTCATGTGGTTTTAAAACAGACTTTGGCCTACATTGCAGCAATGCCTTTCAATGAGTCAAGTCCTCCAATTCCCCCCATAGTCATTGTCTTGATTTGAAAAAGAACCAGTTTGAACCAATTTGACACAACTGACCTAATACTTTTGCATCTGACTGTGCAGACATAGATACACACAATGAAATTGAACTGACCACCTGTTAAACATGACCTCTGCTTTTTTTTTTTCCTTTTGCACTTTAGTTTGCACAAAGTGAGTTGTTAAACATCTTATCTGGCACACACCAATTGATTTCAGTCATTTAGAATGAATAAGACCGAAACAAAAATCATGATTCATGTGAAATCATCACTGAAAGTGTTCCAAAGAAATGCCAGTCAAGCTTACCAAATAGACAGAAAACATCATCCATTTCGAAAAAAATGATGAGGACAGTGGAACATGTAAGCAGGTGGGAGCTTATGGTAATCCGCATTACTACCAGCAGATCCAGGATCTGTTTACCAGCCACTAATCCAAATGTATACCATATTGTATATAATACGGAGACTGACCCAGGATCTGTTAATGTGGGAAAATCCAATGGGAGAGTAGCAATCGATCTATGGCAGGCAATGTGAAGAGCTTGGTAAGGGAGGGTCTAGGGGGTGGAGTTAGCCGAGGATGGGGGGGCACAGCTGGGTGTGGCTGGGGGTAGAGCTGGGTGAGAGAGGTTGGTAATGGTGGGGGTAAACTCTCTCACCATTTGCACTTCCAGCTGCCCTTGGGGACGGTCTGCAGGGGCGGGTCCAGGCAGTAGGTGTGGTAACTGATGTCACAGTCGTCACACAGCAGCAGGCGCCCGGGGTCCGTGGCCTTCCCACACTCCTCACACACCGTGCACTCCAGACAGCGCCAGCCTTTGCTCAGCACCACTCGCGTAATCTGGAACCGGAGCACATGGGGTCAGGTCATGGGTCAAGGGTCAAGAGGTCAACAAGTCAGGGACCAAGAGGCAAGATCGGAAAGGTGTAGGGGGTTTTAGTTATGATGACCAGATATTAAATATCAACACTAAGAAAATATTTTTTGCAATGAAAGATTTCAGACAATACTGAAGCTAAATGTGACCTTTCAGGCCAGACAGGACTACTAAAGAAGAGATTATTGCATTATTATAGCTAAACTGCTGCCATATTGTGAAAGATAAAAATAAAATGTGAAAAAGAGGCAGGGTTGAAGATAAAGACAGAAACACACAGCTTCCAAGCAGAACCTCTTAAAATAAGAAAATACAGAGAACAGAATGAAACCAGGGATTTAACGATCTGGCCAGTAAAATAGTATATATGGAGGAATGCTAGTGGCGGGCCTCTTTGTCAAGTGAACGTGTTCAGGGGCTCACAATCATTGGTAAGAGAACGGTTTAACAGCGAGCTTCAACTTCATTTTCGACTGTAAACACTACCTCCCCCCCTACCACAGAGTCATATTGTCATCTAGTGGTCACAAGCCCTTTGATTTTTCAGCCCTTTTAATTTTACAGATGACTTCACTGACATCAGTGTTTTCATTTATGAAACTTCAAAATAATTTTCTGTTTTTAAAAAAGAAAAGCACAAGAAGGGACATAAATGGTACACGTGAGACTTTCTGTGTTCCTAATAAAACTTTCACTACACATGCAAAACGTTGTCAAGATTTTGCTTGCTGAATATGCAGCTGGTTAATGAAGACATTCCAGAAAGTTCTGGCAATTCTGATTCACATAGCCCACTCTACAGAGTTTTCATCAGTGTTTGTGGGTCCTGCAGACATAGGTCTCTTGGGATTTCACCTCCCACTGGCTCAACTTCTCCCACTTGAGAATGAAAATGACTTTAAAATGATACAGAATATTCAGAAATAATCAGCTTTGACAGCTGATTGGCTAAAGCACAAAAAACAAATTGAGGTTCTGAACTGCTAGGATGGCCGAGGTGAAGTTATTTAGTGCAGTAATGAGAGAGACTCGTGACTAATAATTACAGCCACATTTTTAGTTATTTGGTGGTGCAATCAAAAGCTCATATCTGAAGTAACTGTTATATCAGAAATGAAGTCATACGGAAGAACATCAATTCTAAATGAACAATGAATGTAGCATTCTAAAAATAATACCAGAAACAGGAAACATAGAAAATGATAAATTTAAACACGTGTGTTTAATATCCAGCCTACTTTGCCTTATATTAAACAGAGATTTCATAAGAGCCCTTTAAAACCTCTCCAGGAGAACTGCTCTCCATCCTACAGCAGGGAGGATCGGGACCGTAATCTTCAGCAACAATAGAGACCCAGCCACCTTGGGCTTAGCGAATTTGGCATCCAGAGTCTGTTTGCTGTAATTGCGGGCGTTTAGCGATAAGGATCAGGGTACTCCCGTTGAGCCGCATTCGATTTAGCCGCGCACAATGGCTACGAGCGCCTTTTAATCCGCTCTAATCCGCGCTTTACACAGGGCTTCAACGCCGCCTCAGGAACGAAGCCTTAACGCCGTTCCCCTGTCGCGGCGAACGCCAGCGCACGGCCGCCCAGGGGGCCGCTCGTCTCGCCACCGCGGCGGCATCAACCAGCGCGGCGGTAAGGAGCACCGCTGCCGGCGCTGACCGGCCGTGTGATAAGAGACCCTGCTGTAAGAGTGCGGGCTGAGGAGAGCACGTTAGCGCTCTGTCCGCAGAGCGCCTGGCCTTCGGGGGCTCTGCTGTAAGAGTGTGAGGTGAGCGGAGCACGTTAGCGCTCTGTCCGCGTGGCGCGGGGGCTCTGCTGTAAGAGTGTGAGGTGAGCGGAGCACGTTAGCGCTCTCTCCGCGTGGCGCGGGGGCTCTGCTGTAAGAGCGCAGGCTGAGGAGAGCACGTTAGCGCTCTGTCCGCATGGCGCTCGGACCTCTGCTGTAAGAGTGTGGGGTGAGCGGATCACGTTAGCACTCTGTCCACGTGGCGCGGGGGCTCTGCTGTAAGAGTGTGGGGTGAGCGGAGCACGTTAGCGCTCTGTCCGCGGAGTATGTGGCGCGGGGGCTCTGTTGTAAGAGTGTGGGGTGAGGAGAGCACGTTAGCGCTGTGTCCGCGGAGTATGTGGCGCGGGGGCTCTGCTGTAAGAGTGTGGGGTGAGGAGAGCACGTTAGCGCTGTGTCCGCGGAGTATGTGGCGCGGGGGCTCTGCTGTAAGAGTGTGGGGTGAGGAGAGCACGTTAGCGCTGTGTCCGCAGAGCGCCTGGCCTTCGGGGGCTCTGCTGTAAGAGTGTGGGGTGAGGAGAGCACGTTAGCGCTCTGTCCTCGTGGCGCGGGGGGCTCTGCTGTAAGAGTGTGGGGTGAGCGGAGCACGTTAGCGCTCTGTCCTCGTGGCGCGGGGGGCTCTGCTGTAAGAGTGTGGGGTGAGGAGAGCACGTTAGCGCTCTGTCCGCGGAGCACCTGACCTTCGGGGGCTCTGCTGTAAGAGTGCGGGGTGAGGAGAGCACGTTAGCGCGGCGCTCAGGGGCTCTGCTGTACCTTTATGTTGACGCAGAAGGGGTGGTAGCACTGGCCACACTGGGCACAGGCCAGCAGCCGGCCTTCAGCACCCTGTCCGAAACTCCCGCACACCACGCACATGTCCTGGAACAGAGGAGACGGGACCAATCAGGAACTCCGGCTAAAAATCCCGGGTGAGCTAATATAGGTGAGCACACGTGTACATGCGAAGACATACAGCCATATGTGCACATGCAGAAATATTTGTGCAGGCGCAAACACAGAAGTGCACGTACACACTCACAAGCACACACACACATATACATGCACATAGAAGGCTGCACACACGCACATATATACACAGGCATGCATGTACACGCTCGCGCACACAGACGCGCACACGCGCACAGACGCAGACGCACACATGCGCGCACACAGACGCACACGCATACAGAGACAGACGCAGACGCACACATGCGCGCACACAGACGCACACAGAGACAGACGCACACGCACACGCAGACACGCACGCAGACGCACACCCAGACGCACACACAGACAGACACGCACACAGACGCACCTGTTTGAGAGTGAAGGTGTCGGAGCTGGAGAACATGACCACAGTGTTGTGCATGGCGTTCTCCTCCTCCTCCTTCCCTGGGAACGCAGTCTCCATGACGCCCACCGGCACCTGTGCAGTGGGGAACAAACCCCATCAACGACTGTAAGGTTGCCGCGGGGACCAGGTGCCAAACGCTGGCATTTCTCAACTGTACATGCCCAGACGTACCCCGACAGGAAAAACCCTCGCCACTGTTACACCTTAACACTCAGCTGCTGAACACTGCCAGCCTTAAGGCACATGGCATTAAAGCCAATGGTGATGTTTCCACATATACCAATACCTGAGAAGTGCCGCGATGTGAATTAATACAGTGCTGTTAAAAAGTATTTGCCCCCTTCCTGATTTCCTTCATTATTGCATACCTGCCACACTGAATGTTTGCATATCTTTAGATGAAGCATAATATTAGGGAATACAAAGGGAAAACGGTAAACATGCATTTTGTTTTTACTCAGTTTCCCTTTCTCTAATGTTACATTCTGTCTGAAGATCTGAAACCATTCAGTGTGACAAACATGAAATAACAGAGGACATCAGGAAGGGGGGAAAAGACTTTTTCACAGCACCATATGCAACACGGCTGCAGTGTGCAGTCACATGACTACACGCATTTTGGACAGCTACAGATCTGGACTGGGCCATTATGTGCTGGCGGGTGTCCACTGGCGTTCTGGCCCGTACGCGTCACTGCCAGAAACCCGGGGGTCTGTCACAGATGGGATTGCATAATCCGCGCCGTCGCTGTGTGGTGTGTGGGACGTACTCCAGGAGTCGCGACGGGGCTGATTCCGTTCTTGGGCTTCGAGCGGCCCCGCCCCCCTCGTCCGGAGAGCCCGGCCCCCCTGGGCCTCCTCTTGCCTGGAAAGCCTGACCCCCGACCCTGCACGGAACGAAACACACATCAGCGGGACTCAAACTGGACCCCGCCGGTGATTAATGTCTGAATCGCACATCTGTCACCATGACTCCCAGGGACGTCACTGCTCGACCAGTAACTGCCCTCTCTCTTAAACCCCCCACCCCACCCTCCCTGAGATTCACATCCACCATTACTCACAGTGACATTTATGACGGCGAATCACAAATCCCATCAATGCAAACACCCCCTATACGAGCAAGTAATCCACATTTAGCTCTCATTAATGAGCCATGATTCAGATACTCGATAAGCTTGCTTGTTTTCTTTTTTTTTTTCCCTTTTCTTTTTTTGGCACTTGCGTAAGACGAAAGCACATTTAAGGACTCAATTAGTCATGACAAAGTTCCAGGGCATTTTGGGAGATGGCTGATGTAATGCTGTCCCAAGGAGCTTGCCTGGTAATTACTGAAGACTTCCCAGAACAAGGGGTTCTTTTTCCACCCTCTTTGCAACTTGCTAAATTATTAGTGGCGTCAGGTAACAGCGCCAATACCGAAGGAAATAAAGACCTGAGATCAAC
Source organism: Anguilla anguilla (assembly GCF_013347855.1). Classification (NCBI taxonomy): domain Eukaryota; kingdom Metazoa; phylum Chordata; class Actinopteri; order Anguilliformes; family Anguillidae; genus Anguilla; species Anguilla anguilla. The sequence goes on along the minus strand of NC_049208.1, from coordinate 14,958,320 downwards.
GTTCACGTGGGGGAGAGCGCTCATGAGGAAAAGGCTTGAGAAACACTGAATGCTAACTTTTTCTATTTACAAAATATCAAAAGCAAAGATTGCAAAACTTAAACAAAACTTAAACAAACAAAAAAGCAACAAAAAAGTGTTATTCCCCGTTACATTAGACAGCAAAGTATTATCTTGAAAAGATGTTTAAAAAAAGGCATTTGAGTTGTTTGGGCGGTTAATTTCATATCACAAAAGATTCCAGGCTTTTGTAAAGATGCATTTGATAGCCCTCTATTTTCACTCCCACAGGGATTCAGCGAGACCCTGCAATCAATAGCACCCCACTGCACAAAGGACGGGTGAGAAAAGGACATGCCACCCCTTTGTCGGTCATATTTGCAGTCGTGGATTAAATGTTATTGAGATCATTATCAGCTCATAAACGGGCAAACAAAAGGCACTGCATATCCCCCCCTCCAACAACCCACAAACAATGGATCGCTCCATTTTATTTAGCTGCAACACGGCTTGGCCTGTAGAAGACGAGAGCACTTTATATTAACCCTATGACTAATGCCATGACTCTAAATGGTATTCTTCTGAGGAAATGAACTCAGAGAGAAACTGTTTGGTTAGACATAAAAAGCCTGGAACAAACAATTTTTTTTTCTCTCTGCGGTTCATGACCCAATTTAAATCCGACAACATGAAGCTGACCAGATGATGTGTTTCAGAGAAATAACAAAGTGTGTCAACATATTTCATTTAATTGCAAAGCAAGTGCCAGTGTAAATCATAAGCAATGCTAAGTCAGGTTGGGGGGGGGGGGGGGATGTGGGTCTTCATAAGGGGAATGTCAACCAGGTCCACAGCGTTGAGTTCCAGGAGCACAGTGTTCAGCACAACCCTCTCAGCGGGTGTTCAGCGGCAAGCCTAAGGCCACTTGGGGTTCAGACGAGGCAGCAGTCGATTGCTCGGCAGCGACCCCCCTCCCCCGCTCTCCCCTCTCCTCCCCTCACACACTGCGCACCCCCAACGCAAACACAGCGGCCACGCCCAGGCTCCTCTCGCGCGGCGTGGCTTGTTACGACAGGCGTCCACGTCGGCTTGGTAAGGAAGCTTCCCGGAGGGGGCTTTCCCAGGACTGAATCTGAAGCCTGCATCTGATTTGCGTAAGAAGTCACAGAACTGGAACGGTGACGGAAAGCAGAGTCCTAGAAGCTCACCTCGTATCCCCCCCACCCCAACGTCCCGCCCCGCCCCCACCACTCCAGGGCCTGTAGTCAAGCTAAGGAGCGTTGTTAGTTCACTGGATCCCGTGCAAGCACACACACAGGGCTCTACATCAGCTGAGCTTCGTTCAAAGCAGCGCGCCCTCAAAGACACAACAGGCTCACGCAGCAGAAAGACCTTTCAGTTCAGTTCAGTAAAATGTCAAACAGCACTCTCCACCACAAGCACAGCCCAACGTCAGGCCCATAAACGGCCATTTTACACCTGCGAGGACGAGGACAACAGCAAACCTGTGTCGTATTTGATCTCCCCCCCCCCCCCCCCCGCCCCCCCCGTCCGGGCCAAATGCAACCCTCGAGATGGAGCACGGCCACAAAGGAAATGCTTTTTCGATCAAAAGGAACAACGCGAGGCCGATGTTCTCGACAGTAATTGTCATTTTAAAAGCAGCGCGGCGCGTTTGGTGGGACATGGCTCTGAACGCGGACGCTCGAGGACGCCGGACTGGTGACAGGGCCCCTTTGATGTCTCTCTGGCCATTTGAGATTCATTATGCTGTCAGCCCTTTCCTCTGAGGCCAACACTGCCAGTCATATTGCAGCCCGAATTCCAAGAGTTTCCTGCCTCTGTTTTGCGTGTGTGTATGTGTGTGTGTGTGTGTGCGTGCGTGTGCGTGCATGTATGTGTGGGCACGCGTGTTTGTGTGAGGTGTGTGTGTGTGCATGTATGTGTGTGCGCGCGTATGTGTGTGTTTGTGAGGTATGAGAGTGCGTGTGTGTGTGCATGTGTGGGTGTGCGTGTGTGTGTGCGTGCGTGCGTGTCTGTGCGGGGGTGGGGGTGTGTGTGTGTGCAGGTGTGTGTGTGCCTGTGCGGGGGTGGGGGCGGGGGTGTGTGTGTGTGCGTGCGTGTGTGCGGGGGTGGGGGTGTGTGCGTGCGTGTCTGTGCGTGCGGGGGTGGGGGCGGGGGTGTGTGTGTGTGTGCGTGCGTGTGTGCGGGGGTGGGGGTGTGTGTGTGTGTGTGTGCGCATGTGTGCGGGGGTGGGGGTGTGTGTGCGCGTGTGTGCGGGGGTGGGGGTGTGCGTGTGTGTGTGTGCATGCGTGCGGGGGTGGGGGTGTGTGCGTGTGTGCGTATGTGTGTGTGTGTGCGTGCGTGCGTGCGGGGGTGTGTATGTGTGTGTGTGTGCGTGCGTGTGTGCGGGGGTGGGGGTGTGTGCGGGGGTGTGTATGTGTGTGTGTGTGCGTGCGTGTGTGCGGGGGTGTGTATGTGTGTGTGTATGTGTGTGTATGTGTGTGTGTGCGTGTGTGTGTGCGTGTGTGTGCGTGTGTGTGTGTGTGTGTGTGTGCGTGTGTGTGCGTGTGTGGGGGTGTGTGCGGGGGTGGGGGTGTGTGTGTGTGTGCGGGGTGTGTGTGTGTGTGTGTGTGTGTGCGGGGGTGGGGGTGTGTGTGTGTGTGTGCGTGCGTGTGTGCGTGTGTGGAAACGCGCTGGATCAGGAAGTTGGGATGTGCAGCCGTGGGACGGGTCGCTGACCTGCCCTGGCGCGCTGCCAAAGCCAGGAGATTAGCGTCCCTGTGGCTTCAGGAAAAAACACGGGCCTGTTGGCGGGCAACAGACGGCTCCCCGTGTAGCAACACGACCGCTCCCGCCCCCCAACACCTGGCCCCGGTCCCCGGGCGGTCGCCTGCGTGCGGAACGCCACCCGCCGCGCGGTCAAGGGCCGGATCTTCAGCACGCAGCGCACGGCCATTCAGGCTGAACTCAACCACACACCGCTCTGCACTAATATCAGCGCAACAATATGCTAATGACCTCAGCCGCCAGTACCAAACCACATACCGCACCGTGACAACTCAGCAAAAAGACACGGAAATCACAGGTGTTATACTGCATTTAACACAAGCACAATTACACAAACCTCACAACTCTCTTCTCCATAGGGTAGATATGATATGGTTTCCTATAGCAGTCTTTACAAAAAATTCTACTAAATCACGAGACTGCTACGATGGTCAAATTGCCATTAAGCATCACTGCTGTTTATTCATTCGATGCATTTATTACCACTTTGATGCTCCAGGTGGGTGTGGTCGGGGACTGCCTGGTCTTTGGGGAGTCCCACCCCTCTGATTGGTCCAGCGACCATGAAGGTGAGTGTGTGTTGCCGCGGGCGATCCACACCCCCTACGGCAAAAGCGGGTGAGAGAAAAGGGGACAAAATGCAGCAACATAAAATGACAGCCAGCGGAGGAAAAAAACAAAAACAAAACAAAACAAAAATAAAACAAATAAAACTGAGCAACAGAGACACACAGATACACGCACATGCAAACGCTGAGCCAGGCTGCTGAACGACGCCGGCTTGTGAGAGACTGCTGGAGCAGCGTGAGACAAAGGAGAATAAAAATAAATAGAAAGAACCATGGAGGCACAGAGGAGAGCGATGCGTGTTAAATTGAGAGCGACAGCCAGGCGCAGGCAGCCCGTCTGAAGAGGGCGGGCGGCGGCGGCGGCGGCGGTGATGATGATTACGCGCAGACTGCAGGGCAGAGCTGGCGCCCAGCGGAGTCCGGGCCAGCGGCCGCCATGCCACGGCCCTGCGCGTGCACCCTGGGTAAAGGAGCCTCTGCGTTCATACCAGCGAAGCAGGCCGAGGCTCACGCCGCCCGCGCGCGTCCGCTAAGCCAGGCGCGTTCGATTCGAGCGGCCGGTGCCAGGGCGCGGCGAAGGAAGAATCAAACCGCGGGGGGACCGACGCGAGAAGCGTCCCGCAGGATCACTTAACACACTTTTCAGAGCGTAAGCGTTTAATCAGTGACAATAAAACAATTACCCTGGGCTAAAGCGGGGAAGACGCCATTTCTCCCAGCCAGTTTATGCTGAATTATGTACGACAGCTGTGGGTACGTGCGGTTTTCTTTTACCGTGAATACCTGCCCCGAACGTAACATTTTTAAAGAATTTAATAAACTGCCGTTGTGAACAAAACTAACACATGAGGCGAAGACAAAATGAAAAAAAAAAGATCTTTATGGGGGCTTGAGACAATGGCAAACCCATGTGACTGTGTAAAGGGTGTCAGTGTGAGAACAGAGACATGAGAACACTGCTGGAAGAGCAGACAGAGCGTGCACTGTGAGGCTGTGGGGGCGTGGTCAACAGAAACGGGATGGGCGTGAACGTGAGGGACCTTCAGAGCACACCGCAGGGTCCGACGCGTACCCCCCGAGATTCGCTACAGCCCCACCGACGCCCATCCACGCAGGACGCTCTCTGAAGGAAAAAAAAACTTCATAAAACCACAAGGCGTCCTCCCACTCGACACTATAAACGCACCAGGCAAACCGTTTCTGCGGAACGGTGAGTGGGTTCACTCTGAAGAGATAAAAACGGAACAGGCGTACCCACGCCGTCCTATCTCCGCACTGACAGACGCGAGCGGAAACTTAAGCGCTAGGTCCTCGACTCTGTTACGCGGGCTGGCCTTCAACCCAGCTGCAGTCGACACAGCATCCTAAAAATGGCTCACAGACGACACAAAACGTAGGCTAGTCCGGCAAATAAGTAAAACCTGCGGAAGCCCTGAAGTATCTTATTTTAACTTTCCATTAAGCCATCCTCAGCACCACGCAAGCGTTTATAAATATTTATGCCAACCCACAGATTGCCATGGGCTGCGCCACGTCATCACGTACATTGCACTCCTATGGCACTCAGATCTGAAATGCTCTTCATTCATTCATAAGTCATTCATAAGATGAATGGAGGCCCAGTATGTGCTGCGGTAGTCTTATAAATGTGCATGCGCTGCTGGAACTGGGACAGTGTTACGCACTGCTTATTAAGGCTTAATGCAGTTCTACTACATGACCTTCCAGCCAAAACACCTGCATGCACTCCAGAATTGTTATGCGCAGATCGGATTACTCCACGTTGTAATGTAGCACACCGGTTTCAGGATTCCACTTGACCTTTGATTGAATTCCAGAAGGAAGCCGCGTTGTACACGATTGCTATCCATTCCCAAACAATACACACTGCCAATGCAGGGACGGAGTATGCATTCTTGAATTCCATTTTCAGCGCTGCCAAATAAGCCAGTCATATTGTGCACTCACAGATAATCAATGACAATAAATCCACTTGGAGGCAGTTTTTTAAATTGTAAGCAGAAGTGTTTTTCCCCTTTGATCTCCATGTTGTGTATTTCTTATTATAGCCCCGCCAGTGCTACCATGACACAGGCTAGCATTCCACTAGCTCTTCCTCAAAAACCGTTCAAAGCAATGTGGTCCGTTCGACTAAACATCCCCAGAAATACCCACCTACCCACCAAGAAGCACACGCTCTCCTAAAAATGGAAAATCTCCAAGCTACAGTTTCCCACCCTTGAAATTAAGAGCAGGAACCAACAATTATCCTCGGAAGTCATAAAACAAAATACAATAATAATAAAAAATAGAACGTGTCCACACTTAATAACTAAATTCAGCAGTAGACAAAGGCAACTGTGCATGTGCAGAACTCATACGCACGGTGACTGCACCACTGGGGACTGATACCCTCTTGTTGACTAGAACAAATGGACTTTGAATTACTTTCAAATCAAATAAGACAACTTTGCAAAACTCCAAATGTTTCCATTTCTCCGTACTCTGCCCATGGAAATGAATACATTTCCAAACAGAACCACTGGCAACAGATAGAAAGGGAGGGAGGAAGAGGGGAGTGACAGAGAGAGAGAGAGAGAGAGAGAGGGAGAAGGAGAGCGAAAGAGTGAGGAGGGACCTTGGGGAGAAAGAAACTTGATGAAAACCGGAGCTCAGATTACAGTTTATGTTTTCATCCTTAATCCTCTGTAAAACTGGCCAGATGTCAAGTCTGATTTCAATTTCTGACAGCTTGGCTAACCTTAAAAAAAAAAAAAAAACTATCAGCCTAACAACACTGCCGTTGCATTCAAGGGGCTTAGGAATCACAAGTACAAGTTACACTTGGGGGAGAAGGAAGGTCCCACACAACCCGGTGGTGAAAATTGGGTCTGGGCCCCTCGGTGTCACACTGTCAGAGGAATGCTTACCCAAATTACACACCTCCTGAAAGGGCTTTTCGCCTCTCCCTGCACCAGCCGGTTGGCACATCAGGCCAGCTCGGCTGTCCCTGGGTGTTTACGGCACTCCCAGACCCCCCCCCCCCCCGTAGGCCTCGCCAGAACCTTTCCACATGAATTAATACACTCTGCGGGCCCAGGCTAATCGATGTGACCGAGCGAAATAAATAAATAAATAAATAAATAAATAAATAAATAATACTCGAGGGCCCGGCCTTAACCAGCCTACGAGCCGCGGATCGTCCCAAAGACACGGGGCCCCAAACACCGCCGGCCTACCTGCTTGGCCCTGGGCCTCCCGGGAGAGAACTTCCTCTTGGAGATGGCGGGCTTCCCCATGCCGATTTTGGGGGTGACGGGGATGAAGGTGGTGGGGGGCGCGCTTCCTCCGTGCTCGCCGGCCGCGGCGTGGGGAGGCGACAGCTCCTTGGGGGAGGGCCAGGCGGGCGGGGGCGAGGGGGCGGGCCGCTCCTCCGGGGGCGAGCGTTTGGGGGCGCTCTCCTCGGCGGGGGGGCTGAGGTTGGGGAGGCTGCGCTCGCTCGGCGGCGTGGTGTCCATCTCCACGGCGGGGCTGGACCCCGTCGCCGCCGGGACCTCCTCGGGCTCCGGCTCCACCTCCACAGGGACGAGAGCTTTCGCCTCCTCCTCTTCCTCCTGCTCCTCCTCGCCCTCCGGCTCCTCCTCGCCCTCCGGCTCCTCCTCGCCGGTCAGCGGCCCCGGCGGCTCCGGGGCGGTCGCCTCGACCGCCGCGTCTGGCCCGGAACGCTCGGCGGGCGAGACCTCCATAGGCTCCTCCCCCTCCGCCTCCAGGGGCTCGGCGGCCGTCTCTTTGGTTGGCGAGGGCGACGGCCTTGGCGGAGACTCCGCCCCCGGCTCTTCCTCCGGCTCCTCGGGCGGAGGCTCCGGCGACATGTCCTCCGACTCGACGGTCTCGGCGACCGCGTCCAGCACCACGTCGGCCTTCCGGTAGGCCGTGACCAGCGACGGCGGGTCGGGCTCCTCCACCCTTTGAGGTGGAGATTCGGGACTCTCCATCACGGTCACGGTCACCTGGATCTCACGCCCCGGTCCCATAGCTGAACAAACAGAAGACATAACAAGCAACTCTGTAATCAAACAATGTCACGAATGAGCTACACTTCCTTTGAAAAATATCGTTAACTTAATCGGTTTTGTTTGCCTTTACAATGTTTACAAAGTTCTACTGTAAAAATGCAGGAGAAGATGATTTAAATTAGGCCGTTTCTAAACTGCAACCAGAAAAAACTCACTTAAGGAAGTGGTTCACAGCAAGTTAAAAAAAAAAATCTAATTTGTCGACCATACTGAATCAGTTTCAATTGCACGTGGTAAGGCCAGGCTTTCTATATTTATGAAGTCATTAATTTAAGGTGCGGTTCCTCCAGCAAAGCAATGCCCTACGACCTGAACACATCGCTTCGGTTTGGGCCACGAGAGGCTGGGCTCTACAGTACCTGATGTGAAACATTTCTGTATGTCGCTGATGGCCATCTGATTGGGCACGTGCTCTGCCAGGAACATCTCCTCTATGACATCATCTCCTGAGGGTTCTGAGGAGGAGGAGCAAACCAGAGTGTGAAAATCAAGGTGACACTGTACACCACTACGTTCAGGTGACACCAGTGGATGCTGCAACAGCTCACTGAAACCACATATTGGTTGGTGATGGTTTTGGTTGGCACATGCTCTTACCCAGGGTGAATACAGGTTTCATTTGACACATCGTACAGTTTCTGGTGGCAGGCACGTAAAAAAAAAAAAAAAAAAAAAACCAGCCGGAAAAATGAAGGCCAACGTCATTTTGGGACTTGGCAAGATTAAATATTGACACAAAAGGGCAGGGGAAGGGGAAACATTAGTATAAACATTTCATTAAAATGTGAATTAAAAATGGGCCCTGCAGGCAAATTTTCAGCCGGTCTTTGCTTTGCACAGAGTGCTCATATAAAAGGTCTTCTTCCTTGTGCCCTTGACTCCTGGCTGCCAGAATGAACTCCCAGAATGCACCCAGAACGCACTCTTGACAGCCTTCAAATTACAGTCCCTACCACCTTTCCAGTCCAACTCGCTTCAAACCCTGTAATTAAAAACGCAATGAATTTTATGTGACCGAGCAAAAATGTCCTCCAGGTATCGGCAATAAATCTCCTAACCTCAGCGGATTTCACAACCCAGCGCTGGAGCACTTAGTAAACATTTCAGCCTTACTACCGAGCGCAATTACACACCAGTGCCCTCCCCCACACACACACTTTACACAATGCTCATCTTAAGACTAAGCCCGGGTATTCAGAGCCAGCGAAGGCTGCGCACCCGTTTCTCATCAGAAGACGGCATCCGAGAAGCTTAAGTGCCCTTAAGAAGGCGGCGCCCGGCTGCGTGTTGGAAACGGGCTGAGAGGCGGCAGAACCGGTAACCGCACCGCAGGGGGGATCTGAGGAAGCCCACGGAACGGCATCGGACGCAGGGCTGCGCCCCCCCCCCCCCCCCCAAAAAAAAAAAAAAAAGGTTTCTCGGGACAGACCGCGAGCGTTACCGCGCCGACGAGAAGCCGGGTTTCACACCGACGGCACGCCGTGTCGGAGACGCCGTGCGAAGACCGCGCTGCCGATCCCGAGCGACTCAGAAGGGACGCGCCACACCCCCGGCGCCATTGTGCAATATCCCGGCAGCACGCTGAGCTCGCCCCCCTCCAGGCAGTCTGAAGCGCCGCTCTCACGCCACACAGAATCACTCCATTTTATGCGCCGGTTTATATCGCCGGTGATCAGCGCAGTTCCTCGGGGTCAGTTTTCCCACTTAAGCATTTCATTCGGTTAATTGGCGCCATCAGTGCTACACGCGAACTGCTCCACTGAGCTCTGAGGAGGCGGCCATTCTAAGGCCTCACGCGCATCAGACGGACAGCCATCCGCTCATATTTCTGTCTTACGCCTTTTCGATTCGGTTTTCAGAACAGTTCGCGCGCGCTCACGGTATCAGCGGACGATGGCCCCACCCCCTCTCTGGACATTCTCTGAGCCGCTCACCTCATAGTCATGAGGTGGAAAAGCTAGACTTAAAAGGCCCTTAAAAATCAGCACCTGGCAATCCTGAGAGTCCATTCGTAAAAAAATAAAAAATGCATTAAAAAATTAAATAAATATTTTAAGTAAAATTAAAAAATGTAAAATAATTCAGAATGTATGCTTACTGAAAGCTCAATCACTGCTTTATTCATCAATGGCCCTTTAGTTATTACAGGGTCTGGGAGTCAGAAGAAAATGAAAAGAAAACTTCTCAGTAGACAGCACTGGCTGACAGAAGGCAGCTAAAAAAAAACAAACACACCACCAACACAGGAGCTCACACCTCATCCGGGTTTCTAAGGGGGGGGGTCACACGTGTTCATTTTGCAGCCCGACTCGGCAAGTTAAGTCCCAGAATGCACCGCTTCCTAAGTCTGCCCCCCCTCCCCCCCCCCCCGCCCCCCTATCCCTCGGAGCACTCGCGTGTGTGGAGCAGCAAGGCGCCTGAAGCGCAGGGTGGTGGTGGTGGTGGTGGTGGTGGGGGGTTACCATGACAACGCGCTTTTCAAAGCAGTCCCCATAGACAGGAGCTGCGATGGTTTCCGGGGCGAAGCGAAACTGCACCAAACTTGGCAGCAAGGGGAGCAGGGAAAGCAGACCCCCCCCCCCCACCGCCCCCCCTTTGGGTCGGATCTGACGCAAGAGCAGAAGGCGTGGCATGTTCATTCTGCTGAAAACAACATCGGCTCTGAAGACTAGTGCGGCCGTGAGCTCTTCATTCTTCCACAGAGAATGTGATTTACTCCTCTTCAATCTCCACAGTATCAGCATCATAATCCATACTTAGACATCCAGCTCCATTTCCCTGACATTATGGCATACATTTTCCAACGACCGAAAACGCAGATCTAATTGATTTTATTGGATCTATAATATCGTCTTGCAATCGACGGATGTCATCAACCCGACCACTGTAAAGTAATCCAGGCACCGCTAGCAAAGAGATAACCCGCACTTTACTGGTCACTAAGAAACGGATTCCAGGGATATTGTTCCTGAGGAGCAGATCTCAAACTCGCATCTAACAGAGATAAGACAAGCGTACCAGATATATAACCGCACGGCTTCACACGCCAGTCAGCGCAATAATAAATAGTTTCCAGCCCGACTTCCTGAGGCTGCGCTGGCGATCAGATCTCTGATCCGGAAGATTATCCTAATGGAAGCGCGCGGCGCAAAGAGGACAGGCCATTAACAGCCAAGCGCCCGTCAGCGGCCCCGGGCCCCGCCCCCACGCCCAACAGCAGAGAGCGGCGGGGACGGGGGTAACCACGGCTACGCGGCGGCACGCTGACTGGCGCATCCGTCTTCAGACGGACGGAGGGCGGCGGAGCGGTCGTTCTCCCCGCAGCGGAGGAAGAGCTCTGAGGGCCCATTATCCTGAGCGGGGCCGTCAGGTCGGCAGCGAGCCCCGGCCCCGGACCCGCGACTCCGCCGATCGATACCGATCCATTTGTCTCGCCTGCTCTGAGGTGGGGGAGATTACTCCCAGCATGCCGCGCTGCTCGTTTAGATGTCTGCCATGCCCTCGTTAGTTGCTCTGGCCTCGGGAGGACGGGGTGCGAACTGACACTCCTGCCAGAGCCAGTCGCGCGCTGCTCGCACGCTAGCTCGCACGCTAGCTCTCCCGCGCGAGGCTGGGTAACAGCGCTACACGGGCCGCGGCAGGAGAAGCCCTTCCGTCTCTTTACTGATAAATCCCCTTGTTTACTAGGGCTAGGAGGATTCTGTAGCCACTTAATGCAATTAGCTCGCCTCACATGGTGAGCAACCCAGTCAGCCAATTCACAGTGGGTTCTCACTAAGTGAATTACGGATTCACATTAGGAGACTAAAACGTTCCCCATCGAAATTGTCAGCTATCTTGCAAGCAAACAACTCAGCTGGGAAACAGACCTGATAATGGAAGTGTTACCTTGTTCGAGAAGACGTGTGACAAGCAAAATGCACCGGCAGGTTGTTTTGACTTATTCTCATAAATGTGATGAAAACTTAAATTCCATAAAGCAGAACACATTAAAAAGGTAGAGGATCAACCCTAAGGCACTGTGAAGACACTGTGCAGTTCGCATAGCAGGCCGGGTTGTCTGAAGCAGTTAAAATGTCGCTATCCCCCGCACTGTGATGGATGCGACGTTTATGAGACCCAACCTGACTGCCCTCCAGTCTTTGTGTGTGCACACGCACGTGAGCACGCGCGTGCATGAGCACGTGTGCATGAGCGCGTTCAGCAGGTGGCATTCTGTGCAAGGATCAGGGCACCCTGGGGGGGGTCGGGTTGGTAAACAATGGGACGGCCACACATCCGCCCACCGCATGGCTTCCGACAGGCCCGGACCACCGCGTTTCTCCACCCGCGCACCTCCGCCCGCGCACCTCCTGCACTCCTGCGCGTCGCGCGCAAAGGGCTCCCCTCCACGCGCGGCCCGCTCTCGTTTCCGCGGATACGCAGAAGATCGATGCGCTCGGGGTTCCTCGTGACGGGCAGCCATCTGGCCTCGCGCGGAGAGAGGGCCCTAAATTAGAGCGTCGTTATTATTTTTTTCTTCGACAGGAACGGATGAGATTCAGAGAATGTTCCGGGCTCCCTCCAAACACCGGAGACCCTTTCTCCATCTCCCAAAACAAGCCGCACAGCAAGAAAAAGAATGAAATAAGAAGGGGGGAAAAAGAAAGAAAGGAGAGAAAAAAAAAATAATCCAAGAAGGAGCTGAGATGAAATCTCGATCCCCATTGGCTGATGCCGGGAAAGCGGAGCCCCTCCGCCTTCAAAAGCCCCCGCCTCGCCGTCCAGAAGCACCCGAGTGACCCTGGGGAGGAGCGCGGCCCGCCGCTCCAGACCTTAAAGGAGCTGGCGTCAAACCTGAGGCTCCTGTCACGTCCGCCAGCCAGCGCCCGGCTCACCCGCACAATGCCTGCTGCATTGTGGGTAGAGCCGCGCGCAGACTGCAGTCCACCCGCTCAACACAGTGCGGGGTTAATCCCCACACTCGGACTGCAACGGAGAAACCTCAGACGAGTCTGGGAAGCGGCGTGAAATCCGCAAGCGTGACAGAACTGCAGAACGCCTCTGCAGGATTTGTACCTACGGCGAAGCGCTGCGCTTCTGTGCCACGCGGTCAAACGTCAGGTGGGGCGTCCGCAGCTCAACCTGACGCGCCTCAGGACACATGTACATATTATGTACATATCAGGTAAACTGTAACCCATGTAAAATCACACTCAGAAGGTGACTTCCACAAGGCAAATAGAAAATGTGACAGTCATCCAGAAGCACTCTCCCCTTGTCTTGTTATGAACAGTTACTCTAACGTCATTTCTTTGCAAAAGCCCATTTCCGATGCCAGAAACATAATTACACGCAGTACATAACCAACCAGTCTGCTGCGGTAACGGCCAGAAGCAGACGCACGCTATTAAGGAAAGACCTCAGAGGAAAAGGGCTGTGGAAACGCAGGCAGGAGGAGGAGGGTGAAATGCAAATGTCTGTCAGTGCTCAAGAGCTCAGGCGCTTTACGAGATCCGTTGCACCGGGAGCCCTCTCCCCCCAAATGCCAAACCAACCCCCCCCACACCCCCCACCCCACCCCTTTTCACCACCTCTTCAGGTCCGCTGCCGTGTTCTAACAGCCCGAGGACACCGCTCTGACGGACGACTCCGTCATCACTTCAGCCCTGGTATCCGAGCGCTTATCTCTACGGCGACGGCCAGCAGCCTGGCTCTAATTGGCTGAGCTAACGCGCGGCTCTCTGAGCAGGCCCGGGTAACGGCGGCCCGCGGCCCGCGGCGGCGAGGTTCCGAGCGCCCCCCCGCTCCGGTCGGCGAGCAGCGGGCGGAGGCGGAGACCTACCCGACCCGGGCTCCGGCGGCTCCTCCGCGAACTCCCCGGCGTCGCCGACCGACGCCTTCTCCTCCGCCAGCTCCTCCAGCCGGCAGTCCGTGCAGACGTAGTCCTCCCTGACCTGGAGCTCCGCGTCGCCCTTCACCTGTCGCTCGCACTCCAGGTGCAGCCACCTGAAAGAAGCAAGAACGCCGCAGGTCAGCCGGCGGCCATCTTGACTAAAAAGTGACAAGGAAATATTTTTTTGATGGAGTGTTTTTACCGCTTTGCTAATAGCTAGAAATAACAATACGAGTCACTGCCATTGGATGCCTTTCGAGCCAAATCTGCATGTTTGGAGCTGTGGCCAATTACTGTGCCTACAGGACAAACGTAAGCATAATTACCCAATTGAATAACTCAAAAGTGTGGGAGAGGGTTCTGGAAGCGGCAGCAGCAGCAGCGGGCACTGGCTTCCTCTTCACCCGCTCCTTGGAGACCTTATTTAAACCGCGCGGCTCGGAGGTTTATTTAAAGCCGCGCGGTGAGGAGTTACGCTGGCTCCTCGGCACACCTCCCATTAAGAGCGTGCGCACACCCCCGAACGCAGGCAGGTGGGCAGGCACCCCGGCTGCTCGTTATGAGCGAGGAAACCCGCACCCAGCCATGCCCTGACATTAACGCGCAAATGGCGGGGTGGCACCAGGAGGCAGTCGGGCTGCCGGGGCGATGCAGCGTGGAGCTGGGCGCTAATGAAACGCCACACCCCCCCGCCACCCTCCACCCGCACCCCCCATCGCTCCAGCTTTTAAATGTGATGCAGCACAGCGCGCATACAGAAGACCCTGCTCATTTAAAAAAGACTGGATCCACGGTAAACAATCGCGCTGTATCGGAAACTGAGGCCAATCCCTGGACAACGGCACATTTTCGGCGGATCTTCTCACGAAAAGAAACTCAAATGCGCGGAATACGCAAATAAAATTAAACCATAAAACCGTAAATCCGTTTAAAATGATTTTCCCATTATATTTGGCCTCAAATTAACAGTCTAAAGAAGATAATCAGGTCAGGTTGCCATGGGAACTGCAAGGAAGACTCACAAACTGCACGTTGCACTGGCTGACTCGTGCTTACAATGCAGAAGTTCACACAAATCATGATTTCTTAGATAATATTGATTTCTGCTGAGCGATACAAAAAAACCAGCAGCATGAGAAACTCCAAATCAAATTTCAGTGCAGGTAATTCAGACAGGCAAAACAGAGCCACCCAAAAGTAGACGTCAATCTATATTCAAGGCCCATGTAATGAACAGACCTGATATTGCTATCTGGACAGACGATGTTCATGTTTTATTTATGTAAAAGGCAGGCACGGAGCTGCCACAACTTTGCATGCAACAAACATTTTTTAAAAACTGCTGAACATAGCATGCACAATTTGTTCAGTATTTTTATTATGAATAGCAAAGTGTACTAGTCTTTTTCCGGTAAAAAATCATTTACTTTATTGGAATTTGGAATTAAGCAGAGCTCTTTGCTGGTGCGACTTACAATGCAAATACAAATGCAAAAAGCAGGAACAGAAGTGCAGTAATTCCCTTGGGGGGGAAGCTACAGCCCCAGAGAGACAGAGACAGCAAGGGCAAGAAGGCCAGATTTGATTGACAGCTTGTCAACTACCTTACTGAACAAATTTATACTAAAAACCCTAATAACATGGTGATTTTTCTATATGCACAGGGTGATATATCCTAAATAATTAGAAAATGTCTGAGGAAAAGAAATGTGTGAAAACAAAACGCTTAAATACAGAAACGATAAGGATCGATAAATAAGAAGTGAAAATGATGAGGAAGACTGATCTTAATGGTTAATGAGCAGGGCGTTCTGAGCGCGCTCACCTCTTGCAGACGTGGCAGGACAGCAGGTCCCGCTGGCTCTCCGGGGTGAGGGGGGTCCGGCAGAGGGCACAGGTGGGCATCGCATCCTGCTGCTGGTAGCACCCGTCACACAGCAGGCAGTTGTGGTGCCACTGACCGCTGGTCCTGGAGCCGCACTGGACACACACTCTGCAGTTCTGCATGGGGACGGGAGAGTCACAGCGTTACACACACACACACACACACACACACACACACTCTGCAGTTCTGCATGGGGACGGGAGAGTCACAGCGTTACTGAGATAGATACACACACACACACACACACACACTCTGCAGTTCTGCAGGGGACGGGAGAGTCACAGTGTTACTGAGATAGATACACACACACACACAGCAGTTCTGTAGGGCACGGGAGAGTCACAGCGTTACTAAGACACACACACACACACACACATACACTCTGCAGTTCTGCAGGGGATGGGAGAGTCACAGCATTACTAAGACACACACACACACACACACATACACATACACACACACACTCTTCAGTTCGGCAGGGGATGGGAAAGTCACAGTGTTACTAAGACAGACACACACACACACACACACACACACACACACTGCAGTTCTGCAGGTGACAGGAGAGTCACAGCGTGACTAAGACACACACACACACGCACACACTCTCGCACGTACACGTACACACTGCGGTTCAGACAACTACAACCCACTAAACGGCTCTAAAAATCATAAAATCATAGGTGTTTTCCAGTTGGCCATATCCAACCATGAAAGGCACAGCTCTCAGACAGGCCAAAGAGCTGTAGCACACAGCGACTGCACATCACGCAGCTCCAGAGGCTCAGAGCGGCTCCATTTCAGACTCTCCTCCTGCACTGAAAGCCATGACCTGCAGGCTTAACTGAGAATTTTGTGGAAAGCTGAAGGGAGCCTGAAATGGATACCGGCTCAGAAAACCCAGTTTTCCTTTGCGGGAGTGGATGTTTCTCAGACGGGGAGGTACCCACGGACGAACGCGCGGGAAACGGGCTAACCGAGCTTTCCGCCATCCCCTCCTCAAACCACGTGGCCTCAACGCAGTCACACCACCTCTGACATCCACCGCGAGGTCTTTCCACAGGCCCTTCTTCTCCACATTTTCCTTTGTCAGAGCGCCGCGCGCTCCACAAAGCCGATTTCAATGGCCATTGTAGCGCTCGGCCGCAGCGCAGATGCCACCGAAGCCGCCCGCGGGAGCCGGCGGTGCCGCTGGCGGAGGAGGCCGGAGGAGGCCCGCAGGTGAACCACAGCTTTAGAAAGCCTCTCTCCTGGGGCACACACACGCCTGTCGCTCTGTTCTGGCACCAGCGAAGCCCTCCGTCTCCAGGTCGCGCTTATTTGTCCTGATGCCAGGCGGAGCCCCGAGGCTGGAGTTTGACAGGCGGGGGCTGCTGCGCGCAAAAAAACACTCGATGCCGATTCCCGTCCTGCCGGGCGGCGTCTTCGCTGCAGCGTGCGTCAGCAGGCCCGCGAGCCGCGGCCCGCTTCCCCAGGCCCCGCCCCGCCATCCCGCCGCCTCGTCTCCTCTGCTCGAACCCCCGACGCCGCCCTCCGCGAACGCGGAGCGAGCGCTCCACTCAGATCGAAACCGCGGGTGCCAGCCACACGCGAGAGGAGAGCCGAGGCGCTTCCTCTGCGGTGGGGACGAGGGGGCCTCGTCAGAGCAGCTGGCTGCGTGGGGGGCGGGGGGGGGGGGAGGGGGGGGAAGAGGGGGGGTGGTGCGGCTTTTTGAGCTGCTGAGTTAGCACTGAAACCGCACAAGGCAGAGCAGGCGAGGCTAAAAGCCAAGCGAAGGTTCGCCGAGGGTTAGCGCAACCACAGCAACGGCTGCTGCCTAACGACGCAAACTGCCGTCATGAGTGACACAAAACGGGACAGTGGGCGCCAGGACTGAGATCACTGACAGGAAAGACGCTGCTGCCAGAAAGGTTTCTCTCTCGTTTTACGTGAAATACGCTATTTTAAATCCAAACCACTTCCAAAAATAGGAATATGACTGCAGTTCCCAGAAACAAGACAATATAAAACCTCTCTCCTGAAAGGGTCACGTGTACCTGCGGTAAAAAAAAAAAATGAAACACAAAAACTGTGCCAGATAACCCAAATGTGGCACTTCAGTATCGGTGCAGGACAACAACCCAAATGCAGCGGACCGTACGGTTACCGGATTTTAAATGAGTCAAAACCAGACAACATGGTTTTGACTAATTCAACCGGAAGGTTCATTATGAACGATGGTGGATCTGAGAAGGCTGTTGGGAATGACAGTGGACCGGGGCTATCGGAATGCATCACGAACCGGGGGGTGGTTGAGATGCAAATTCATTTCAGACAGTTAATTTTTTCTATTAATAGAATCAGACCAGGCGTAATATCGTCCCGTCGGCACCACAAAATGGACGTGCACAAACGACTTGAAAACCAGACATTCCGGTCAGAAACCGGTCATCTGGCAGCCCTAGCTGCCCCAGCTTTGCATCATCCGCCGGTTCAAACGGAGCTGTCCATCAGAGGGCCAGACAGGAGAAAAGAAAGCGGCCTGTCTGTCTGCTCAGAGCCGTCCACAGAGAAAATGAAGAGGGGGAAAGAGAGAGAACATGGCAGGCCTCGGCTCGGCTTAGCGCTCTGTAGCGGAACGGGCTGCCCGCCCGGCCGCGCTCGCTCTCCCGCGCTCGCCCTCCCGCCCGGGCTTCCGCCGGGGACGTCCGCAGCGGTGCGTACGGGACCGCGGGAGAGACGGGCCTCCGCCAAATCTGGGATCGACAGCCCCGAGACGCTCACCGGGACTCAAAGTCATTTCAAACAGACCAAGCGTCGTCTCCGACAACCCCGCCAACCCCCCCCCCCCCCATCTCCCATCCCCCGCAAAAAATAAATAAATAAATACATGTTCCGAGGCCCTGGGACATCTCGGTATCTCAGCCCACGCCTTGTCCCCTGACGCACAACGATCGCCCACGCGCTCTCCTCCCCGCTTATACGCATTAGCCTGCAGGGTGCAGAGACAGAACTCTGCAGGCACCCTGACACTCACTTTAGCCCATTAGAACAACCAGAACACTGAGACTCACTTTAGCCCATTATCACAGTTATAACACTGAGACTCACTTTAGCCCATTAGCACAGCCAGAACACTGACACTCACTTTAGCCCATTAGCACAGCCAGAACACTGACACTCACTTTAGCCCATTAGCACAGCCAGAACACTGACACTCACTTTAGCCCATTAGCACAGCCAGAACACTGACACTCACTTTAGCCCATTAGCACAGCCAGAACACTGACACTCACTTTAGCCCATTAGCACAGCCAGAACACTGACACTCACTTTAGCCCATTAGCACAGCCAGAACACTGACACTCACTTTAGCCCATTAGCACAGCCAGAACACTGACACTCACTTTAGCCCATTAGCACAGCCAGAACACTGACACTCACTTTAGCCCATTAGCACAGCCAGAACACTGACACTCACTTTAGCCCATTAGCACAGCCAGAACACTGACACTCACTTTAGCCCATTAGCACAGCCAGAACACTGACACTCACTTTAGCCCATTAGAACAGTTATAACACTGAGACTCACTTTAATCCATTATCACCGTTATAACACTGAAACTCACTTTAGCCCATTAGCACAGCCAGAACACTGAGACTCACTTTAGCCCATTAGCACAGCCAGAACACTGACACTCACTTTAGCCCATTAGCACAGTTATAACACTGAAACTCACTTTAGCCCATTATCACAGTTATAACACTGAGACTCACTTTAGCGCATTAGCACTATAGAGACACTGAGACTCACTTTAATCCATTAGCACTGTCAAAACACTGAGACTCACTTTAATCCATTATCACCGTTATAACACTGAAACTCACTTTAGCCCATTAACACAGCCAGAACACTGAGACTCACTTTAGCCCATTAGCACTATAGAGACACTGAGACTCACTTTAGCCCATTAGCACCGTCAAAACACTGGTACTCACTTTAGCCCATTATCACAGTCAAAAAACTGAGACTCACTTCAGCCCATTAGCACAGCCAGAACACTGAGACTCACTTTAATCCATTAGCACTGTCAAAACACTGAGACTAACTTTAGTCCATTAGCACTATAGAGACACTGAAACTCACTTTAGCCCATTAGCACCGTCAAAACACTGAGACTCACTTTAATCCATTATCACCATTATAACACTGAAACTCACTTTAGCCCATTAGCACAGCCAGAACACTGAGACTCACTTTAGCCCATTAGCACCGTAAAAACACTGAGACTAACTTTAGTCCATTAGCACTATAGAGACACTGAAACTCACTTTGGTCCACTAGCACCGTTATAACACTGAAACTCACTTTAGCCCATTAGCACAGCCAGAACACTGACACTCACTTTAGCCCATTAGCACAGCCAGAACACTGACACTCACTTTAGCCCATTAGCACAGTTATAACACTGAGACTCACTTTAGCGCATTAGCACTATAGAGACACTGAGACTCACTTTAGCCCATTAGCACAGTCAAAAGCACTGAGACTCACTTTAGCCCATTAGCACAGCCAGAACACTGAGACTCACTTTAGCCCATTAGCACAGCCAGAACACTGAGACTCACTTTAGCCCATTAGCACAGTCAAAACACTGAGACTCACTTTAGCCCATTAGCACAGTCAAAACACTGAGACTCACTTTAGCCCATTATCACAGTCAAAAGCACTGAGACTCACTTTAGTCCATTAGCACTAGAGGCAATGACTCATTTTAGTCCACTGAACGGTCCACCATGAGACCAAACATGGGTACAAAAATTAAAGCAATACTAATAATCATACGGCTCCTTCCTGTGGCATAAAAAGGCCATCTAGAAAGGTATGATGGGACATGCATCACTGCCAAAGTGGTGCTTCCTTCTCCAACACTCTGTTTCTTTTCCACCACAAATCCACAATCAACAGCGAACGCTGTTCTTCATCGGAAACGCGCAAATGAAAAGCGAACACTGGAGCAGACGACTGGCCGGCTCCCGCGCCTTTACTCTCAGAGTGCGGCTTTCAGGGCTGCTGGGGTTTACACACGCGCGGTGTTCTCAGGAGCGGATTCAGTCCCTTCTGTTTGGGCGCAGTGTGAAAGCGAGACTCAGGAGCCGCTGACTCACAGTCCCAGGAGCCCTATTCCGGGAAGCGCGGCGGAGATGGCGGAGACGGCGGATAGCAGCCCGCGAAGCGGCGGCGGCACGCGAGAGACCGCCATACCGCACAGCGGCATCACGCACCTGACACCTCCAGCCGTTGGTGGGGAGGGAGTCCATGGCAGGCTGCAGGCAGAAGGTGTGGTAGCCTTTGTCACACGTGTCACACACCAACATCTTGCTGTCTTCTCCGGGGTTCCTGAAACAACACAAGGGGAAAAAAAGCATGTTTAAAAGCAATATCAAAATAATAAAGCATTTTCCACAACTGTTGTAGCCAAGGGCAGCGATTCCTGGCAAAAGAAACATATGATGAAACAGAATTTGATTACTGACTGCTCAAATTCTGGGAAATTGCCAGTCATTTCAGTATTATATTTGCACGTAACTAGCATCTCATGTACATGAGTATTTGCAACTAAATGCTAACAAATACATTAGACACTGTCCTTCAGCTGCTAGGTTGAATGGCTAAAGTGGAAAGTGTCTGTAAAATGCAAACATATTCCGTAAGCACAGTCCAGTTGTACAGTCCTTTAAACCCACTAAAGATCCATAGTGCAAAGCTAGTCCCTCATCCTGCAGATTAATGAAGTCAGTGGCTGTCGACTAGGGCAGCAAGCAAAGCATCATCAATCAAGGCCCCCACAAAATTTCTGGCCAATGCAGATTTGTGCCAAGCAAGGACAAGGACATTGTTTAATACCGGGATTTCGCTTGGCCCCGTTTCCGCAGAGCTCGCTCGGCAGATACCGCACTCCTCAGATTGTAAAGAATAGTCCTCTTCGCTCTGCTGTGTTTCGTTAATGGAGTCCATATCCATTCCTTCATGCAATGGCACATTTTGGCCAACATTCCACGAAGCCACAAAACTTTTGGTAAGTGTGTTGGCAAACAAAATTAAGCTACATTTACAGCGAATTATTTCTTGCCAATAGATTTTAGTTTTAAAACAAAATGAAATTATCAGCACAGAATTTAGGACAAAGGGCATTGTAGTTAGACGATACTTCCTTTAATTTCAAAAATTTTTTAATGCATTTTTGCCGTTTCCAAATTTGGCTTTCCCAACTGCGCATAGCTACAGTAATGCCGCAATCTGC
This sequence comes from Anguilla anguilla, assembly GCF_013347855.1. Taxonomy (NCBI): domain Eukaryota; kingdom Metazoa; phylum Chordata; class Actinopteri; order Anguilliformes; family Anguillidae; genus Anguilla; species Anguilla anguilla. The sequence continues at coordinate 14,936,841 of NC_049208.1, read as the reverse complement.
ACAGCTGATGCATGGACTGTAGATGGACATGCCTCTGCCAAAGCACATGATGTCACCAGCTGCTTCTTTTCACACCACAGCCCACATGCCAAGCTCGCACAGATAAGAGCTGGAGGAAGACACCTCATGTGCAGCTTTAGCACACAGATTGTGGGTGTCCAATTGACCAGCTGGGGTCGCTAAAGAGCAATGAGACTCAGATACTGGCCAACTGATCTCACAGAACGACCCGCCTAGCAGCAGGAATTATTCCTTTGATTGTGCTCTCCAATACATCAATGCACGTGAGCCCCAGGGGGACCCAGGCAGTCTGGGTTTTTTTAAGAGCAATGGTTAGCGCACTCCTTTAAAGATCCAGCCACCACATCGCCGGCTATGAGCCTGATCAATTACACAGAGGCCTTTTCGCTTTCATCATTTCTTAAGACAAAAAAAATAATTAAACCTCAGCCGAAGACTGATTCAACCGCACCGATCGATTTGTTCGGATCAATGCAGCCAGGGAAATTAGACTGAGGCGGTAAAAAAAACAAAAACAAAAACAAACAAAGCAAAAAAGAAATAAATAAATCAAATGTGCAGCCCTCTCCAAATGAGTCAGCAGCCCTTGCATTAATTAAGAGGTTCAGACCAGGTCCGGCAGAGGCGGTTCATTCGCCATTATTCCTGGCACTCCTGAGACCCACAGCGCGGGGGGGGGGGGGCGGTCATGGGGTGATGTCAGGTCTGACTGGCTCACGCCTCCTTCCCATACACTGCGGGGGCGTAGCACGGCTCAAACATTACCAAAGGCACATTACAAATGCGGCTAATTAGCCTCTGTCCTATGGAGACCTTAGCCCCTGCACTGCATACCACATAGCCAGGCTGCTAACGCTCCAGACTAGCCGCGCGTCAATATCTCTAAAATCCTCAAGCACTCCAAACCAGTCCTCTACAGACTTACTGCGAGCCATCCCATAATTCCTTTCTGATCTTTCTCCTCTCCAGCTTACTAGAGAAAAACACACATAACATAAAAGCCTAGAAACTTCCCTTGGTGCTGTGCTCTTTTTTCCTGGCTCAAAACGTCAGGGGGAATCAAGTATAAAACTGAATAAAAACTAATTCCGTAAAGAAGGAAAGAAAAAAACAACTATGAAAAAAAAGATGAGTCTGAAGCTCCTTCCATCTTACCCAACCACAACATCTCTGCTCAAACCAAACTCAACGAACATCACATTCTCTGAACACAGGGGAACTTAAAGTTCCCTCATTTTAGCATGTTAAATTTGAGTTTCTTCTACATTAAATGAAAATGCTTGAATAAAATGAAGAGTATTTGGATACAGTCCCTCACTGAAGGTTATAGACATCATCCATGCCTCCCTGACCCACACAACCAGCCTAGAGGGCATGGCATGGACTGCACGGACACTTCACACAGAACAGCCATCCAAAAACCGGGCTGTAGCACACAGAAATCAATGAAATTCCACGCTGAGAAAAAAAACATTTGCAGTCAGCCACAAGTAAATGGAAACTACTGGTACTTCAACTCGTGGAAGGGATATACAGGATCAATGGTGCACCACACTGAAACAGCCATTCACAAGCAGTCTACTGCGTATGAAAAGCAAATGGTCCGCCCCACTGCGAAACTGCCATACAAAGCAAGGCTACGTTACACGGATTCCAGCGGATCTCCACACTGAGACACAGCCATTGAAAACCAGGCTGCGTTACACGAACTCTGTCGGCAGGCCACAATGAGGAACAGCCGCCCCGAGCGTGGTGGGGGCGGGGCGGGGGCGGGGTGGGGCGAAGACTCACTTGCAAGTTTGGCAGACCTTGCACTCGGGGCACTGCCAGCCGGCCCTCTTGACAGGGGTGGTCGCGATGTCCAGGCACATTCCGTGGTAGTGCTGACCGCAGCTGGTACAGAAGAGCTGGTCCAGCAGGTCTCCAGGGCTGTCGCACAGGACACAGCTGGCATCCTGCTGGGCTGTGGGGGGGCAACAGAGGGCGTTTCATTTCAGCGTCCGACACACCCCCATCGTACCCACAGCCAACTACAGACCGAGGGGCTGGATGAGGAATCCAAAAGCTTCAGAAAACCACAAGCAATACGGAACCAAAGCCAACCGGCTTCTCGCCCTGGTAAAGAGTGACAGACTCTGACAACATGAGGAGAATGACCAATACCAACATACAACCATTTTCATGCTACAGAGCTCAACCTTCCAAATTAATATTTACAGTTTTTTACAGAATATCAAAACATTCAGCCTTCAACAGAGACGTGCAGTCGACACATATGTTTAGTTTAGTTTACAGGCATTTAGCAGACGCCCTTATCCAGAGCGACTTACACTGTATCCAATTATACAGCTGGATATACACTGGAGCAATGCAGGTTAAGTACCTTGCTCAACGGTACAACGGCGGTGTCCTACCGGGGACTCGAACCTGCGACCTTTAGGTTACAAGACTAACTCCTTAGCCATTATACTACACTGCCGCCTGCATTTACTAACACATACGTGCTGTGTTAGTAAACGTGACCGAAGAGCTTGTCTTACATCTGTCGACGGCCTGTTGGATGTGCTCCGGGCAGAGCAGGGTGTGGCCCCTGACGTTCTGGAAGGCTCCGGCGGCGGCGGCGCAGGGGTAGTGGTACAGGCGGCCGCACGTCTCCTCACAGCACTTGATGGATGCTCCAAGGCGCTTACAGTATGCACAGTGCTGGGCGGGGCACAGGAAGGAAGGGGCTTCGATTAGAATTACTGTCAGGGCACCGATGACTGCTCAATGGGGGGACAAGATGGCAGCCATCAACCATCTTTCACCATGCCCATCTCCCACTGATGCTGAATCTGAAACTGCTTAATTAGCTCTTATGAGAGACGAGGGAGGCGTATTACATATAAGGAGTGTGCAGAGACTACACTGTATCTGTTTAGCACGCCTGTTCTGCTAATCTCATCTTCGGGAAACAAAACAATCTTTTTTCAAATGTTATACTTGCGGACATAAAATGCAGCATTTTAAAATGTATAAATGGATATTTTCAAATGTGCCAATATTTACTTGACAGTAGCACGGCAGTGCCACACATGGGATTTGAACCTGCAACCCTTCAAAGAGAAGTGAGCCAAAGCTCAATTCCCAAACCAGTATGCCACTACAGCCCCAGCTTCCTCTCAAAACCGCTCTGGTGCCTTTTAAATATTCGACCCTGGGGCATTTGTAAATGCACAGATATCCCAGGCTACCTAACTGCGTTTGAAGGCAAACATGTTTGCTCCTGAACTGCCTTCCTGTCCTACAGCTATGTGTAATGCAAAATATCACAAGGTCTCGATGCTGTTGTGGCAGGCATGCAGCCTTAGCCAGAAATGTTCTGGAACTTCACCATTTAGGGGGTCGTGTGTGAATGGGAGCCAGAGTGTTTGCATTTACGGAAAAGTTTCCTGAGCAATTTTCATGCTCAAGATCTCCATTACAATGTTAGTGTGAACAAAACCGTAATATTAACGGATCAAAACAGATCATTTCCCCAAAGACATCCATTCGCCTAATATTTTTTATCACTACAGCAAAAAATAAAAAAGCAACTGAGTGAATAAATGACAGCTTACCTTACCATCAAACTACAAATTACATGGTAACACCATTCCTCAAGTTCCCATAGGTGCACATTCACATGAGGCAGAACATCAGCTGTCATGATTCTTTTTTTCTTCAGTAGCAAGCAAGATAATATTAGCTTCTGCGGCTAGGAAGCTAAAGTAAACAAAATCATACCTGGTCGGTACTGTACATGTCTTAGTTATGCGTCTTTAAGTCTTTACTACTTCCATCACATTTTGAGTTCTTTTTTTTAGTATTTGCCAGCTGATTATTCAGACAAAAATTTCAGGCACTGCTATATATGAATTCTATAAACCAGTTATATATGACACAGTCATTATTTGTGCGAACAAGAAAAGCCACTAAGTGTTGCTCAGGTGGATTAATTTTGAGAACGTTATTCCGCGCACGCAAGGCTAAATCCGAGTTGCGGATACTCCCAAGTCTGCTCAAGCTCTTGTTTGGTTAAATACAGTCTCAACACACTAAACATCCTACTTTGCTTGATGACAGAGTCGGGTAAGAGAGAGGAAGAGAAAGAGATAAAAAAGGGTGAATATAATGGCTTTCAGTCGCCGGTCCCCTTGTGTTCCACAGATCTGGCACACGGCCCAAAAGCAACAATCTGCAAATACTTCTAACAAGGAGCATCGAGTAATTATCGCTCTCACGCGGACTCCCGAGACCGGCAGGAGCTCCGTTTATTTAGTCACCGCTCCAGTTCTGTCAAGGAAAAAAGGAAAAGAAGAAGAAAGAAAGAAAGAAAAAAAAACCTGTTGCGGCGCAATTAGTTTCATTCATTCATGATTCAGACGGCTGACGCGGAGCCATTTCCAGAATGCGGGTTTGTGCGGAGCGAGAGCGCGCGGAGCTGACCCTTCATAACCGCCGCGCGTAATTGTGCTCTCCGATTCCCTTTGTTCGGGACACCGATACAATTTCACACTAATTAAACGCAGGTCACCGACTGGGTCACCGGCATTATTAAATACAAGGGAAAGAGAGATTTACGGGAAGTCCACCGCATCATACGAACAGTCTCTACGTTTACGATCAAATTCAGCCGTAAATTACACAAGCGTAGGATTGTTATTTAAATGTAAAGTGTAGAAAGCCATAATTCATACGCTGTCAGCGCGATAATTATTCATTTTAAGGACCTTAATTAGCACTGCCCTTCCCTTGCTGTCTGAGCCGTTAGCACGATTTGCATTACGAAGCCGATTTGGGGCGCCTGGAGCTCCGAGGCACTGTGTCAGAGGTAAGGCAGCTCTCGGCTGAGGTGAAGGGAGTTTTCAATTAGCGTGAACCGTGGGAGATTCATAATGCGAATCAATCCAGACCTGCGTGCTCACATCTACTTCCCCTCCGTTAATCAGACGTCAGCGCGACTGCGTTGACCTCGATTGCCCCTTGGATGTTTGCGAATAGAATTTCTAGAACTTGACACCGATTTCCTTCCCCAGAAGCAACAGTTATAATGTCTACTTCCTTTTACCTGGAATTCACTTCCCGATGTCGCACAAACAGTGATCAACAGAAAATGGACTTCCTCATATGACCATTCAATACAACCAGTGTTGGACACATGCGCGCACACACACACATACAAAGCGCACACATGCACACACACGCACGCGCACACATGCACACACACACATATGCGCACACAGACGAGCGCACACAAGCGCACATGAGCGTACACACACACAAGCACACAAATAAACACGCGCACACGCACACACAGACACGCACACACAGACACGCACATGCACACGTGCACACACGCACGCACACGCACACACGCACGCAAACACACGGCGCACACGCACACGCACACGTGCACACACACACACACACACACACGCACGCAGCCCTGGCATTTGGCTGAAGAGTAAATGAGCGATTTGCGGGCAGTTCAGCAGATCACAGGTGCAAACGCAATTAGGGGAACATGATTGGAGGCCCGGGCGGAGCGGCTCTCCTGAGCGCCGTGACCTTTCCATTTCACAGCCCAGTGATCCAGGCAGCCGAGGACGACCTTTACCGAGCGCCCCATCCATCAGCCCATCAAAGGCTTACAGGTGCCTGCTGAGGCGCTCGCGGAGAGAGAGAGAGAGAGAGAGCGCCAGCGCAGCGCAGCGCAGAGCGGGCATCGTGGCCAGGACACGCGTCTCCTCAGTCCCGCTGCTGGTCTGCGCTTCGGAGCGTACGCGGTGAGGACGGCGGCTACGCACGCCACGTACGGGTGCCACAGTGAGGACAGGGGTTCGACCCCCCCAACCCAACCCCCCCCCACCACCACCCAACCCAACCCCCCTCACCACCCAAGCGGCACCATCTGAGCCGTGATACCATCTTTATCCGTTACCCTCTCTGCTTTCTCAGCGCCTGACTAGAGCAAAACAAAATCCAGGGCAGACTGTCTGCTTTTCTTTTTTTTCTTTTTTTAAAAAGGCCTAAATGTGCCGTTTTAAACGGCTAGGTGGGTGTGACTGCCTCTTCATCGTTTCTCATCAGTCTTTGTTCTGTATAGCCAGACTTTTAGCCAGACAAATTTAAATGGCTCCCCAGAACGAGGTGATAAAATTACACCCACATTCCCTGCAATTCAGTTTCATTACAGTAGAAATGCCTTTTCAAATATCTAATGAAATGCATCCAAAAATCAAGGAAACGCGAGATTTAGAGAGACTTTAGTCCCAATCAGGGAACATTATATTAAATAATACAATCTAGACTCAACAGGAATTTGTATAAAGCCAATTTTCCTAGTTTCCTAAACATTTAAAAAAATCATGGCTACATATTGCAGTAATATCAGCATATGTTTTGGTGAAAGATATCAACCGACCCAATAAAACCAACGGGTCTTAATACAAAGACAATCTCCTCTATAATGACACACAGCAATACACATACCCGTGACAGAGAGAACAGGTGCTGGGGGAAATATGAGGGGGGAGGTTTGAATGCCACCTAGTTTAAAATGGAAATCCAAAGCCTTTTAACTGTGGCAAAGTTTGACCATTAATAGTGCTCAGCAAAGTCCAGGCTAAAATGATTTGGCGTTGAAATACCAACAGCCAATTCACACAGATGTGGCTGGCTTCGAGTTCAGAGAAAATCACGCCAGTAATGCAAATCACATTGCTGCATTTTAACCATTTAGCAGACAATAATAGAGCGATGAACTCAGTTTGCATTCTTCACATATAATCCATTTATACAGCTGGATATTTCTACTGATGCAATTCAGGTGAAGTACCTTACTCATGGGCAAAATAGCAGTGCCCTCTCTGGAAATAAAACCTACAACCTTGGAGTTCCAAGCCCAGCCCCCTAACTATCCTTGTACACTGCTACCCATTCATCACCTGTTTTCTAAATGAAGATTACTGGAATTTTAGCAGATGCTCTTATCCAGAGCAAATTACACAACTTTAGCATTTATTTCCATTGTATACATTGATACAGCTGGATACATACAGATGCCATTCAGATTAAGCGGATTGCTCAGGGGTACAACATTAGTGTCTAACCTTGGATTCAAACCCGCAGCCTTTCGGTTACAAGCCCAGTTCCTTAACCATTATGACACGCTGGCGCATACACGCTTCTCACCTCTGTGCTCCCTGAGTCGACAGCTCTGTCCACGTTGCACAGCGATTGGCTCTCTCCTTGGTACACGCCCTCCGACCACTCCGCACAGTGCTGATGGGCACAGCACCCGCCTGCAATCGCAAGGGCAGGTCATGTGACCGAGCCACAGAACAAGGCTTTGATGGCAACACTCACCGACAGGGCTCACACTTCTAATGATACGGCCCCAATATGTCTTTGCATTTTTCATTACATGGTACATTAAAGGTATCCAGCAGGTTCAACTAGTCAGGTTGCATTAGGCGAACCTAATATTACCCAGCACCACCCTCTTGTCCTGAGAGGAAACTGGACCCTTACAATGTACGCTTAGAGATTTGCCGGAGGTTCTATATGGCCCCCGGCTCGATAGCTACATCCTCTCAGTCTCCACCCAAAACCAGTGGCAGGTGGTGGGGGGGTGGGGGGGGGGGGGTGGGGGGGAGTGGATTTGAACCCCCACTGAAATTCCAAATCGACACATAGAAGACCTGCAACCAGGAATTCTTTCCAAGAGTTCTAGAACTTTGTGTTTTTTCAATGCTTCCTGTCACAAGAGCCCATGCGGAGAGAAGTTTTCCAAGGTTGGACAAAATTAAGGGAACACTGTGCTCCCAAATGACAGAACCGTGTCTCAGTGGACTGAGTGGAAATTTGTGAATTTCGGCTCCTGCTGTCCTTAGCGTGTGTATACTCACAGATGGAACTGGCCATTTGAACTATCACAGTCAACTCAATATCAATCAAATATCTGATTAGACATCTTATTACCATTATTTACAACAATTATCATTCATTCGTAAGCGATGCATGGCCATACGCAGACTTTCCACAATGCAACTCAAGTGAGAAAACACTGCATTTATAAGAATGCAAATAGGACTCGGTATCTCACTTGACATTCAACAGTGCCCCTCTATAATAAAGCAGCCCATCAATCAAGAGCGATACCTATCCCCGGCCACATCAGTCCCCGAAAGCGTACCTGAAATATCAAAGAGAGAGTGGACATCGATATCGTCCGGGAGCCCGACCTGCCCAAGCTCGTCCCAGAATCTGTTGGCAGGGTCCTCCCCGGGTCCAGGGGCGAAGGGCGAGCAGGACCTGCAGAGGAGGTGGGGGGGAGGGGGGGGGGGAGGGGCGGAGCAGGAGGGAGGGTGAGAGCGAGGACAGGGCAGAGGAGAGGAGCAGAAGAGAGAAAAGGAGGTCATCTGATCTGGCTGGCGCACACGGACTGGCTGTTGAGTCATGAGTAATTCCCCGAATTACTGCTCTGAGGACGGGCCAACACCAAACTCAGCCACGAGGCACAGGGAAGCGGAAGGCACATTTACATTTTAAACAGCCTCATCCAGAGCTGGGATCTCTGGGAAGGGTTGAAAGCCTACAGTTCACAACACACCCCAGTGCTGCACATGCACATCTGTGTACAACAAAGTATAAAGTTCAGGCTGACTGCTTTCCATCAACGAGCTGAGCAATGCTGGAGAGAGGCATTTTTTAAAACTTAATTATACGATTCATGGTAAGCTGCAGAAAAATTCCATGAGTACAATGCGCACACATCAAGTACCAAACATTTTAAAAAATAAATATTAAATATTAAACCTGAACTGAAAACGGTAAGTCAAGCAAGCTCATTTAATTCTGCATTCGGCAATAAATCACTATAGACGTATAGACAATCGGAAACCCATCGTCTTCTGCATCAAAACATTTTTGTGGCTTGCGTAATTTTCACAAATTACTGTTCGAGATAACCGAGCATGAAGACAACACAAACACACATTCGCAGAGGACGCAAATAATTTCATCCAGGATCACCCTTACTGACTCAAGGCCAACGTCCTTATGCGACTGCCACGAGCGCTCCACTCTCACTTAACGTGGAATGCATTCTCGGTAAATGAAGAAAAGATTAAATTGACTGGGCGGCTAATTAGAATGCGAGTGCCAGCAATTTTCTGCAAGTTTATCTGGTTGCCGTGGTTTTTTTGGGGGATTTTTTTTAAAGGAGGCTACGCTGAAAACATTCCCCATCCATTCCGTGGAAGGTTCTGGAACACCACGTCATAATACAGTGCTACAGCCCCACTGAAGAAGGGCTGGGGGTAAAATGCCATTCAAGTCCAACCATCAGCGCAGGGCCTCCTTAAATCAGAGCCACCTTAAAAAACCGCCCACACGGCGGCTGCTTTTTTCGTGCGTTGTTGTTGTTTTCATTTCCCGGCCCTCTTTCTTATTAGTGGCAGGGCTCCAGCGGCGCTGACCAATCGCGCGGCTCCAGCGCGACGCCGCTCTGCCTCCTTGGCCGCCTGCCAGGGCTCGCGCTCCGGGGCGCATTACGTCACCTGACCCCGCGGGGGAGGGAGGCTTGATTGGCTCCAAAGAGCCGAAACAAATTAGGCGCTGATCCAAAGTGCCCCGGGAGTGTCTTTGGACGGGAGCCATGGCGACGGCGGCGCTCGCGCGGCGTTTGCGTGACGGACGCAGCTGGGAGGACGCGGGAAAGCCCCGCAGGTGCACCGGAAACGTATGGATTGTTTCCCCCCCCCCCCTCCCGCCACCCCCCCCTTTAATCAAATGACTAATTGCAGGGGTCATTCCCTGCGCAAGATTCATTGATCCGAATTGAATTCTGCCATTCCATTCGTTAGCATTTGCGGCTGCATTTAGGTCAGGACACTCCATCTCCCCCAACAAGGTACAAAGAGCGGGGGGAAAAGGGGGGGGGGGGGGGCGGGCGTAGCTTCATTGATAAAATGAAAGAAGGTCATTTGCTCGTCGATCTTAAGCCCATTCATAACAAAGCAAGATGACCAGCAGCAGAGGGTGACCAGGAAATAATGAGATGAAAGCCAGCAGAGAGCAAGAAACACACACAAACATCGGCTTCACCCTAGAGTGAGACAGTAATTATTCCAGCTCAAGGACCCCAAAAGTAAAATTTCTGTCAAAAGAATAGATAAGCCATTCTAGAAAAAAACATGTTCCGCTTTAAAAACAGGAGCCCAAAGGCAGAAGAGTAGCGGCCAATAGAAATCAGCTACACCTGAAGGGGAGGAGCTTGTCAGACACCGCTCCTGAACACTCCCTCAACACCGCTCGCTGAGCGTCGAAGTTTCTCACGACCCTCACACACGCGTACGCGAGCACTACCTGCAGGACGAGCCTCAGCAAAGCAGCGAATGACCTTTGGCGGGGCGGGGTTTGGGTGGGGGGGGGAAACTCACGTTCTCGGGCCGCTCGGCCAACGCCAACTGGAGTTCCGGGCCGGGCTTTCCTCGCCGCGGTCCTCTGCGCTTCCTGTCCGGTCCGGGCGGTGCTGGGGGGCGTATCCGGGGGTGGGGCCGAAGGTTTTCAGCTCACCCTGCCCTAGAAGGCTCCGCCCTCCACAGTAGCAGAAGGCACAGAGCAGTTCACTGCAAGGAGCACACACAAAATACCACAAGCTCACTTACGAACCTTACAAAAAATTACAAATCTCAATTACATTAATGCGAACAATAGTTGGCCTAATTACAGCAAGAACAGATCTACCGAGAAAATGAATGCCAATAACAACAATTATTGTTCATTACCGTTGTCATTATGACAAATGTCTTTTGTGACATTCCTAGGACGCATGCACACACACGCACGCACACACACACACACACACGCTGGCACGCACACACACACACACACACACACATAACGCACACGCCCTGTCGAGCACAAAAGGGCGCCGAGCTTTCAGGGAACTTCCCGGCTGAGGCGCGATGCGGACTCGTGCTTCCTGGAGGTGAACCGTACCAGGCCCCTCCCCCCCCCCCCCCTGCGAATTCCTCGGAGCGCGGCGGAAGGTGCGCGATCAGGGCGGCAGGAAGTGGCATCGGCGTCTCATCAGCCCGGCCTGCGCCGCGGGCCGCCGTCCCAGCCCGTAAACCGGCGGCTCGAATGAACCGCGGCAGTCGCGGACGCGGCTGCGGCGTCGGCGCGCCAGATCTCACCGACCGGCGGGCCTCGCTCCCCCAGAGAGGGAGCGTGCGAATCTCGCTGCGTACCCAGAGCGCCGCGGCGGCACCTCAGGTTGTGTCCTCGCTCGATTAAACGCCACAGACCGCAAAAGCCAAACACCGCCAAAAAAACCTCCTCCCCTCCTCCCCACTGTCGCCCCGGGGCCTGAAGGTAATGGCCACGGCAACTTAATGAGGAGGGTTTATATTTCATGTGTCTGAAACACGACTCCGTTTGCCTGTCTGCACATATCTTACAGCCAATTCTTTTTTTTTCCCTGCTAAAGTAGCATATTTTTCAGGCACATTCTCGCATTCTCCATAAATTGTGCCTTTGCATAAGCGGGGCAGGGACTGCAGAGTAAATAGCAGTCCCACGATAACCTGGGGAAAAAAGTGTGATGTTAATAAGCTCTCCGGAGCGGCTGGCCCCTCCCTTCGCCCTGTGATAAGCATCGACAGAGCGAGCGGTCAGCCTCAGATTGATTACAACCTTTTAAAAGGTGGCACCTCGGAGGAAACAATTCCCAGCCTGCGCTAACAACCTGATGATTATTCCTCCTCATTTGAGAGCACACACACACACACACACACACACAGGCACACACACACAGGTGCACACACACAGGCGCACACACAGGCACACACAGTGATATCCACACAGGGACACACAAACACACACACACACACACACACACACACACACAGTGATATCCACACAGGGACACACAAACACACACACACACACAGGCACACACACACTGATATACACACGTGTACACAAACACACATGCATGTACACGCGTATTACACACACACACACACCATGTACGCACGCACGCGCGCACGCACGCACGCACACACACACAGTAAGTGCTTGTGTACGGATGTTTGCATGCACACAGACTGACAGTACATTTTACCTTCAAACTCAAACAAGCCACTTCATTACAACAAACAAATCAATGAGGCCGAAACTAAAATGATTGTCTTCCGTCTCCCGATCACACCATATTATCCATATTTTCTAATTAGTTCCTACAGTTCCCAGAGGCCTCAGCAGTGCAGGAAACTGCTTTGGCGAAGCGCAGCCATTGAACACAAGCAAACGCGAACATCGGCGCTAAGCGTCAAACTCGACAGTATGTGTACAGAGTCCCCCCCCAAGGCACAGGAAGGCGGGAGAGAGTTTGCGCAGGGAAGACGCAGACAGGCAGGCAGGAAAAGGAGGCAGCGGTGCCCGCACACCTGTTGCTCCTGCAGCGCTACATTAACGCGCTCACAGTTTGCGCTAATTGAGTGATGTGCCTAGGAAAGCCTCTCTTCCTCCGCCCCCCTCCTCCGCCCCCGATAATTACAGCGCCAGCCCCGCAGTCTGCAAGCTGCCAGGACATCGGCGGGCCTGGCAAGCGCAGCCTCTCCCACAGCTTTCCCTTTTCCCAGAATTCCCTGCTCAATTATTCCCGCTGCTCGCCCATCCCCCGCTCTGCCTCAATAGAGCTGGGGCGCGCATGCGCACGGCAGCCTGTCTCTGCTGCCTCCCTCTCTAAACACACAAACACACTCCCTCCCTCCCTCCCTCTCTCACTCACTCCGCATCTCAGTTCCTGTGAAAAACACACAGACGCACGCACGCGCTCTTCATCACACTCACTGGTCCCACTGGTCTCTCTCTCTCTCTCACTCACACACACACAAGCACTCCCTCCCTCTCCATCTCTCTCCCTCCCACGCAGACTCCACCCCTCCTCTCTCTCTCTCCAACACACACTCTTCCTCTATCCCTCTCTCTCGCCCACACACAAGCTCACACCAGACCTCCCTCTACAGTACATCTCTCACACACTAGTTTCTATACCTCTTTCCTCTTTGCCTCTGTGTGCACACACACACACACGCAGGCACACAAGCAGACGCAGGCAGGCGCACTCTCTCACACACACACACACACACACACACACGCACACACACGCACACACACAGGCAGGCACACAAGCAGACGCAGGCAGGCGCACTCTCTCACACACACACACGCACACACACAGGCAGGCACACGCAGGCACACAAGCAGACGCAGGCAGGCGCACTCTCTCACACACACACACGCACACACACAGGCAGGCACACAAGCAGACGCAGGCAGGCGCACTCTCACACACACACACACACACAGCTCGCCTGCTCAGTGACTGCAGCAGGAAGCAGGGCGCACTTCTCTAACCTGCTTTTGGTTGGTGTGGCGGCAGAGGCAGAGCACCCCGCTGACTCATGGCGCTGGCTCCCCCCCGGCGAGGGGCCCGAGCTCTCGTCCTCCTCCGCCGGCCCCTCGGCGGCCCCCGCCGGCTCGCTCCCGTCCTCCGCCTCCTGCTGTCCGCTCGTTTCTGTGGGAGACGGGAGAGATGGATTTATAACGGAGGACAGGCCTGACCGCGTCGGCCTGCTCATTCAGTCCCAAAGACTCACGAGACTCCTCCATTAGCACGAACCTCCCTTCAGACTCATTCTCACATAATAAACAGCCATGTTACATCTTAGTGTATTAATGCAATTCCTGGTGTGACATTTTCTACAGAGGCCTTTTTGGGGGTGGTGGTTTCCATCTGCAAAGCCAGTTGCCAGACCAAATGTAAAAGACGAAAAGTTGCTGATTAAAGTAACACACAGACAACCACAAAAGAATTCAAGATAGTTAGTAATAATATTCGTGTACGAAGTTGGAAACGCCGATGTCGAATTGCACAGTCATTCAAAGTAAATTAATTTCCTCCCCAAACTGCCGCACGGGGTCCTAAAGGAAGCCGGGAGCCGTCGTCAGGCGGCAGGCAATTAGGTAAACGGCCATCGGGCCCCGCCGCTCGTTAGGGAGACGGCTCCAGGCCCCTCCGCATGGCGGAGCGCCGCTCGCTAACGATGCGCGGGGGGGGGGGGGGGGGGGGGGGGGGGGGGGGGGGGGAGGGAGGCGCGGCTCGCCGAAGTGTGCGCGTTCTGCCGTACCGCTGGAAGGCCAGAACGCACCCGCCAAACCGCACGCGCAGCCAATCAGCGAGCCGTGGCCCGCAGGCCCCGCAGCTGCCGCTATCCCGCGGGCTCCCGGGGAAACCCGTGGTTCCAGGACGAGCCCCCGCTCCAGGTTCCCAGCCCGTTCCTTTTTTTTTTTTGCGGGTACGAGGTAAGGGAGGTGTGAAAAGCGGCGTTGGTCCTCTTCCGCATTTTTGGAGAAGGGGGGCACGTGGCATTGAGGGGGGAACGGGGCAGCCTTTTCCGCTGACCCGCTACGCGACAGGGTCCCAGAGGCCTGGCTGGATGGACGCACCAAGCCTGCAAACTGGAAGGGCGCAACCACCCTCCATTTTAAAGCACTGTGCATTTTTAACCATGCTGAGGTGAAAGAATAACACCACAGGCATGCAGTATTCATAAACAAGGACACAATGTTTATTAGTAATAATAATAATCTTCATCATCATCATCATCATCATCATCATCATCAACAACATGTATCCAAGTTTCTAAATGCACATTGTGCAATTTGACCACACACCGCTGAATTCTCTTTAAATATGACTCGCATGCAACCACAAACTTCAGGGTCACAGATGAGCATCCTGCCCACATTTACAAGCCACCCGACTCATTTTATATATTAACAAAGTCTCCTACATCTATGCCTGTGGATATCACCCAGCATTACTTCAGAAAAAAAATGTTTTACACATTAAATTTGTGCACAAAGCCCCAAGCAAAGAAAAAAAAGAGAAATCGCAATGCACTCCAACTCACAGCTCCAACACAGCAGGATGCTTTGGATTCAATGGAACCCAAAGATGAGAGGGTAGCTGCTGTTGTGACTGAGTCAGAGTGCACATGAGAAGCACCCCAGCTGAAGGCCTAAGCTAACGGCCCACCAGTACAGCAGCACAACAGCAATGCCTCGGACTCGGACTCGGACTCAACCCTCAGCCTCAGCCTCAGACTCAACCCTCAGCCTCAGACTCAACCCTCAGCCTCAGCCTCAGCCTCAGCCTCAGCCTCAGCCTCAGCCTCAGCCTCAGCCTCAGCCTCAGCCTCAGCCTCAGCCTCAGCCTCAGACTCAGACTCAGACTCAGACTCAGACTCAGACTCAACCCTCAGCCTCAACAGGGGGGGGGGGGGGGTTCAGACCCCACTGGGAACATCTCCCAGCAAAGCCAAAGTGATGAATTACCCCTGGAGTGCTGAAAAGCTCTCGGATTGCAAGGGGGGTCTTGCGACAGCTCAGGACGTGTTGAAGTGATAATCTTAAAAAAAGGAATTCATTTCCTTCAGGCTCCATTACACCGCAAAATTAAATCCGTTGTTTCGAACGGGCCGACCCAAAAATTCTGTTTCGCAAAACAATTCCATCTCCCGGAGAAAAAAGCTTGCCTCCCACCTCCCACCTCTCCCCAAACCCCCCCCCCCCCCCCACCCCACCCCTACAAACTGGTCCAGTACCCAAAGCGTTGTTTGTCTCTTCCCCCATCTTAACACAGCATGAGGGTGTACACTCTGTTCTCCATTTAAAGAACATCGCTCAAAGGGAGCGGACAGAGGGCTGCCCCACGAGGCCCTCACAAGGCAGCGTTAGCGATGCTGCGGGGCGTCTGGGGTCCGCTTCCCCTTGGGTGGGGCTCGTCCTGGAAGCCCTCCATCTTCCGAACACTGGTCTTCATTAAGGATCTCCTCCTCCTCCTCCTCCTCCTCCGACCTCACCCCTCGGGAACCGGACACAGCGGCTTTTGTCGGGGGGGCCCCAGTCACGTGTCCCGGCGGCGAAGCCATTCATCACTGGCTTAAAGACACGGCTGGGGGGGGGGCGCTGGCGGTTAGCGTCACTCTCCAGCGGAGGCGGTTCAGGGAACGAGTGGACCAGCTCCGAGGTTTTGTCCTGACATGCTAATGATGTTAGCGACAGGAGGCCAGCCCTCAGGAAGGGAACGAGGAGGGACACGGGGGCGAACGCGAGCAGCCACGAGGACCGTTGCTTTTTCTTTCTACGGTAGCTTAGCTCACACAGTTATCAGTGGTGACATTTATCGCCAATCTGGACGTGCCGCTCATTAAGCAAGTGAAGGTATTCATTGAAGACCTTCAGGTGAAGTAGCCACCTTGCTCAGTGGTACAAAACGGATGAGCCAAATAGGATTCGAGACGGCAACCCCCACGCCTTAACCACACGGGCCCAACCACTACCCATCCTGTCCCAAAATGACTGGGTAGTGGGGGACTGGTGCCATTACCCATTATCAGTGCACTACATCAATGAGTCATCTCTACACCAAGCCAGCTCAACGTAAACAGGATGCCCCTACCTTCTTTAGTATACATATTTCGGGTGATACCCGTCAGGAGTGAACTCATTCATTATCCATCATATCTGGCCAAAAAATGTGTACACTCCTAGCTTATAGCCCGTGTATGTACCTAGCCTATGTACAGCCATTCCGCTTCACGATTCAAGAAATTCTTCAGGGGTACCAGCTTCCAGCCGTAAAAAGAATATCTTGGTAAAAACACACCCCGCATCTTCATTCCTCCAGCCGAAGGTGAAAATCTCTCTAAAAAGCTCGGCAGCAACGCAGCCCACATTAGTGCTGAAGGCCGTCGGCCCCAGCCCGGCGAAATGTGGGTCACGTGATCGCGAGCGCGCGGAGGAGAGCCGGGGAATAAAGGATGGGATTTTAAAAGCTCTCAGATGGCATTAGTCACTGGCCCTGTCAGTCTGCATCTAAATCTCAGACCGAGAAGTGAGGAGCTATTAAAAAAATAATAAAAAGCCCCAGAGAGGAGCTCTGTGGTGGATGTCTCATTTTCAAGCCCGAATCCAAAGAGGAGCGCCAAAATTCCTGCAAATAGTGCAGCAGCTGGGGGGGGGGGGGGCGTGCTGCTCAGAACCATCATAGAAACTCTGCTCCCTCAACCCTGCAGCTTCAATCCCTGCTCACTAGCAAGTGAGGCAGTGCTTCATTTCCCACAAATACTCAGGTGTGCCGGCAAGATCATTCAAATGGTGGGGGGGGGGGGGGGGGGGCATGTGGCGGCCCACTGTCAACTCATTTCCACATCCACCCTTGCGGCCTGGGGTCCAATCCCCCACTGTGGCACTCTATACTGTGAGAATACACCCGAGAAACCGAGTCAAATACAGATTACACCCCCCATTTTTTCAATAGGTTGGAAAAAGTAACTAGTGACCCCAGTCAAGAAAACACCACTGGCTTTGCGTTTTCTGTCAAATGAAACAAGCCTCCAAAACCCGTTTCTTTCACAAGACAGTGGGCACATCTCAGAGCAGTACAGAGTCTAATTCAGCTAGCTGCTGATAGTCCCACATCGAGGCTAATTAATTGAGAGGTCAGTGGGAGTGAAAGAGCAGCAGGCTCCATGGGCAGCTGTGCAACCAGAAAGGCATTTTTTTTTTTTTTTTAAAAAGAAGCACCACAGAAGGAGAAAGGCAGGAGAGGACTCACCCATGTCCTGAGCACTCTGAGATCCCGCCATCTCCACCCCGTCCATGCTGTCCTCATCGTCGGCCGCGGCTCTTCCGCGGCTACGAGACCTGGAAACGACGGCAGGAGAACGTTAGGAGCGCCAGTCTTACCCAGAACCACCCAGTTTCGCTGAGCCTCGATCCAGAATCCGTCTGTAAGCAGACCCCACAGATGTTACCCGTGAGGAAGTTCCACTCATAGTTACAAACCAGTGTTGGCGACAGGCACTTAGAACACCTGAATATCAAAGTAATCGAGGGCTCCCAAGAACAAATGCTGAAATAACGAAAGACGTGCTGCTCTTTTCCATCTCTGTAACTCGTCGCAAAGCACTCACAAATCTAAGTAGGAAAATGAACGCGTTTCTTTATGCTGGGCTTGATCAGCTCTTCAACGATACTGCTGAAAACATTTCTTCTGCGTATGCGAATGAGCAGTTGGACATTGATTTGTGCGATCGCATCACGGTCTTGTGATCAAGTCGTTCTCGAGCTGAATCTTTAATTTCATCCCTTGCTAGTGAAGCACTACCGCCAGATGGATTCAATCTTCAGTGTCTCCAAAAAAATAAATAAATAAAAAAAATAAATAAATAAAAAACACAAAACATCACACTGCTAGTCTTGGTCATATTCCCATCACGCCGCTTCCACAGTAAGACGAAAGATTAAAACCTTTCAAACATTTGAGCGACGGACTTTCCTTACATCGGATGATCGTTAACGAGTAGTTAACAGAAACTGACCCTGAAGTACCAGAGCGTAATTAGGGTCCTGAAGCCCGCGTGTCAAATTAGCTGGGTGGCCATATGGCCCTCCCACTCCGTGTCAGAGTTAATGAACGGCACGAACCGGCTGGAAAAAAAAAACCAAAAAAAAAAAAACCAGCTGTCCGTCACGCCGACCGCCTTGACAGCACCTGTCAAGGAGCCCGCGGACGTCACGCTCGGGTGACAGCGAACAGGCGGGATTCAGGTGCGCGGGTCCAGCCTCATTAGGCCGCGTTTCCAGTTGGCCTCGCGGTTTCACAAAGGCCTGGTCGGATACGCGGCATCGCAGTAACACCACGTCGAGTGGGCAGATGATTCATGTAATTGCAATGCAGTTGCCCTGCAATTAAAATTCATGCAGATGTTATTATAAAATAAATAACGAGCAAAGTAACACAAGCCTGTGGTCTGTGTAATTGCACATTACATTGCTGAGTGAGTCTAACCCTTATATGAACCCAAACCCCAAACCTCCAGAGCATTTAACCAGTTTGTATGCTCACAGCCAATGGCTACTTCCAAATAGTACATGCCTTCCCTTCAAATAACATTTGGTTCCTAGCAGTGCTGTTCATTTGTTGGCTTATGCACCAACATGCAAGGAAAACACATGGAACACACACCCACAAACACGCACGCTCATACGCACACGCATGCTCACACACACTCACACACTCACACGCACGCGCTCACACGTGCGCACTCTCGCACGCACAAACACACAAACAATCACACACACACACGCATATGCGCACTCTCACACACACACGGACGCACACACTCACACACAAACACACACAAACACCTTAGAGGTTGGTATGGATGTGCCTGGAGGGAGCAGGAGGCAGAGGGACAGGGCTTTTACCAGTCCAACTCAGAGCTCCACCTCAGGCTCAGATTCTCAGCCACTGCCAGGCTACCCTGCGGCCGTCCTCTCAACTTCCCCTTTAAACCCACTCTCCCTCTATCCCCTGCTATTTCCCTCTCTCCTCCACTCCTTTAAACTCGCTCTCACTCCATCTCCTGCTCCCTCTCCCCCTCTCAGTCAGCTTCTGTCCACACAGATTTAGTCTGCAGAGCGGAGTGGAGCAGGACGCCTCCCCTCTAATGCCCCCCCCCCCGCCCCAGCCTCCCAGCCTCCCAGCCCCCCAGCCCCCCCAGCCCCCCCAGCCCACGCCTGGTCTCTCACCAACACAGATAGCAGCCAATGGGATCCACAGATCGCCCGCAGCTAGCGCTCGGCAGCTCGTTTCCATAGTAACCATCGTCAGCATTGGCAAAGTACATAAGTAAAGAGGAAGTAGCATGTCTGATTTTTATTTATTTAATTTTTGTTTTTTTTTGGGGTCAACAAGTTCATGTTAAAACATCATCGTGCAATAAAAGGTTAAATCAAACTAGACCAGACCTCAGCTAACCCACAGCTGAATGGGTTTCAAAACCACCAGGAGACAGATCCGAGAGTAACCCACCAACAACGGCCTTCATTGGGCCAGCCGTAACAGGACCAACTGTGGAGCCTAAATGGACCTTTACCGCGTCGCACACCGGCGATGGACCATCCACATGAAGGGTCTGAATCCCGCTTCGCGTCTTTCCTCAGACGGGCGGTACCGGGAGGTACCTCCAACGTGCCCGACCAATCGCTACAGCTCTGGTGCGTCATTACCGCTCAACCTGCTGCGCAGCCCCCCCCTCATGGGGGGGGGAGAGCGGGCCCCCAGCGACGGACGCTAAACGAGGACCCGCTAACGAGCCCCCCGGGACAGAGAGCCGCCCGCGCTCGGCAACAGGGACGGTACGAGCCCGGCGCGCGGCGCGGGGCTAGCGCAGACCTCCGCCGCAGAGCAGCGCAGACGCTCTTTGTCTGAGGCCCAGGACAGGCTACGGCCGGCTGGAGTATCGCTCAACGCGCGGCGCGGGGCTAGCGCAGACGCTCTTTGTCTGAGGCCCAGGACAGGGCTACAGCCGGCAGGAGTATCGCTCAACGCGCGACGCATCCCGTCAGAGAGCGGACGGAATTAAAGCCGAGCGGACTCCTGAAATCTAAGCCAGCGACAATGCGCGGCGTTGACAACGCGCACGCCCGCGAGCGTTCGATGTTCCGCCCCCGCGCTCAAACGGCTTCCCGGTTTCTTGGCAAGGGAAGGTAGGACGGTCTGCTTTTAGTGAGATCCGTTACCGGTGTGGTTCACCACAGGTCGACGTCACTGCACCTTTTCGTTTGCGTTCAATTTCCTGCATCTATAAAGACTGAGTATTTACGGTCTAATAGGACCGCCATATTAAGGGAAATGCTAATTGTAACATTATTGATAACAGGGTGTGTAGTAAAGCACTGGAAATGGTGAATAATTGTAAAAGATGGATGTTTGAATATATCCATCAGGACTAGAAGAATGTTACTTCGAGCCACTGAAGTGTCAGGGATAATTAATGAGGACAGTTCAGGACAATAAGGACAGTTCATCTTCTGTGGTAAGCCAGGTAATATCGTACACATTTAGTCACTCAAAACTGAAACGAGGACCTCCATTTTGAAAGCTCTCAGTAAATACCATGACCGTGCTGTAATTCAAATGAGCGATTACATTTTTTTTTTTTTTTAAACAAATAAACAAAAACAAGAACACGCCCACAAAATACTGAACATTTACATTTTCCCGTGTGACCCAAAAGCGAAGGAACGCCTTAACATTTCCAAACGCAGTGACATTTCGGCAGTTTAGCCAGGACGCCCAGACAAAGCAGCCGGGCCCCTATTGTGGCCTCCAGCCTTTCTTCAGCGTGATGACTGAAAACAAGCGAAACCCTCACAAGCCTCACAAGCCCTGCGAAACAAGACAAACAGAGGTGCCTGACAGAAAGCAGCCATTATAATTATGACAGGGTGGGGTGGGGTGGGGTGGGGTGGGGGGGGATTGGCGGGGGATGGGTGGGGTGGGGCGGGGTGTCAGAACAGCACCGGCGAGCCGGTTCCCGCTGCGCCCCCGTCGCCCTTTCCCGCTAACGCCGCGCCGCGACGCCGCGCTTCAGGGGTACGATTACACAGCAATTTGAGTCGGCCGCGCCGCGGAAAAGGGAAGCGGCGTCCGGGGGTCACGTGACGCGCGCTGCGGGCGCGGGGCACAATTACGGCTGCCGCCGGAGAGAGCTTCGATCAGGCGCGCGGAGGGACACCTCCCACATAACCCGCGACCATTCACCTCTCCAGAAGGAAGAACAACAGGACACCGCTCAACGGGCTCAACGGGCGTGGGTCTCTGGCCCCTGCCTACGGTTCAAAGCAGCACTTTGAAAAGGGTTTTACACACACAAACCCACGTGCTTGTTACTGGAATCTCTCATTCATTTCGCAACATTTGATGAAAATACATCACACATTTAAACTAGGATTGCCAACATGCCCAATTTAGCTGGGTTCTCTACATTTTGCTAATGATTTCTGTAGTTGATGAAGGAATATGACACACACAGTGTCACAAAACAGGGGACTGAAAACCCAGACCATTGACAGCACTCATGAATACCAGTAACTAAACAAATTCTGGCCACTACATGGTTAACTAGTGCGAATGTAGCTAATTCATTTCCTAAAGCACTTGTGCTTCAAACACACCGTGTCCTGGTTTTGAGCGTGGACATTTTGGCAACCCGCACTGGTCTGGACACTCCGAGTGTACACCAGAGAGATGGGGCTCAAAAATTATTCACCTGGCCAAACAAACACTTTCACTGGATTCAGGTTTTCCAGCCATTTTCAGTTGACTTTTGCACATCTGTGAGGAATGAGGAATCTGAGAACAGCCTGATCTCTGGCAGACGAAGACTGGACCTTCACCACCTCACCAGATCTTTCTGGCAACATGTAAAGATAGTATAAGTGTAGGCAGTTAATGTTACTGAAGGCCATTTTGTCTTTTGTTCCATATAGAGGCTAGACAAATTGTTAGACAAAAAAAAAAAAAACGGAATGATTCAGTTTTTGATGGAAATGGCAACAGCACAAACAAGTGGCTTCAGTCATAGTATAGACTATAGACTGAAGAATAATATTACCTGCAGATGGAATCTTTCCCCTCCGTGAACAGGGGTGACTGTACACTCAGAATATTTCACTTCAGGACCACACCTGAAAAAGCGTTTGCTAATGAGGTATTTCCACATACAGACTTCACAGCAGCTGAACTCGACTCAAGTTGGGCTTGTGACGAGAAATCCTGTATATAGTTTCAGTTATTTATAAGACACAAAAGGAAGTAAACAACCACATATTCATAAATATAGCCTATAAGGAATCAAGTGTTAGAAGACTGATGGTTTCACTACCACGCGTGATTAAACTGCCATTGCACAATGTATTAATATTGCCCTGAATGAGGAACACATATCCCATGCTCAGCGTGTGCCCCTTGTACAGTCAGATGTGTAATTTGTCGAGTTTCATTTCAGTAGGGATCAGGTTGTCTAAGCGCGGTCCTGATCCCGCTGCAGATGTTGTTCAGGTCATTTAAAACCCTCTTGGAGCACTGGACACAAAGCCTGCTCAGGAGTACTGTACTCGATACAGAATAGCCCATTTCCACGGCCTTTGTTTAAAAAGCACATTCTGATTCAAATATTGATTCAGGAAGCGAGCAGCAAGGACTCGTAAAAATACACTAAAATGTATCTTGTTGCAAAATTAATTCCTGAAAAAATGTATCTATAACCAAAATGGTGGAAATATAGGTTATAATCCATGCCAAAAAAAGACGAGAAACCCATGTTACACATAGCTTATACATAAATGAGCACATGAACGCATATTTCAAAAACGTGCATATGAAATACTGCCTATGCCTGGGTAGGAGAATGAAACCAATTAAAATGCCTTTCAGAAATCCATATGAATTTCAGACACAACAGTTAGGCTTTTTTGGGAGAGGCCAATATGGAGTTTGAAACTGCTTCATTTCCTTCCGAAAGCCATTTTGGCAAATCATACAAGCCAAATGAAGTACAAAAGGCCTCAGTCCACTGTAATTCTTACAGGAGACACAATGGATGTCGAGAGTACGAGGGGTTTTCCTCCAGTAATTTCCCCAAACAAGGACAGCTAGATGGATTCCAAATGCTGTCATCCCCAACAGCAAAACAGGCAAGAGGCTAACCAAAAGTACAACAAAATCAGACTGGCCTCACACAAAGGGCAGGTCAGAACAGCACCATTGAGCCAATTATACCATATTAATCAAAAAATGCACAAATGTGTCCCCATGTTTTTACTGATAACGGCGACAGAACTACAGTTAAGTTTCAAACAATCCCCTCGAATGCATGCCAACTCACACATGCATACACATTCACTCAAACACATACATGCAAGCACACACACACACACACACACACACACACCAGTAGGGCAGATACACACCCATACAGATACACACACAAAGATACACAAAAACAGGTGTGTGTACACGTACACACACACACACACACACACACACACAAAGTGTTTTAGCCTGGTCCCAGAGAGGCAGGTGCAGTTGAATTACATACAATTACTTACAAGATCATCATAGAATCATCTCAAGAGGCATTTCCAGGGAACAGTGACTATCATCCATCCAGCAGAGTCAACCCAACAAAAGATCCCAGCAAAAAATGCAAAAAACCTGTATCCGTGGTCACATTTCCAGGAAGAGCCATGAGAACGTGACACTTTACATCCACAATGTATCAGAACAAGTACTTCTACGAACACATTGTATTAACAAAAAGCAGCAGCAAGTTAGTTATGCTGCTCTTTTCGAAACTTCCATGTATACATTATTCTGGGCTCGTAATTTTTTCATTTCTTCCACCCAGCTCCGGAGGCCAAACGTTGTTCCCATGGCTGGTACAATCAAAGAATTGCAGGGTTTTCTTTACGAAGCAAAACCTAACTGGCTCTAGAGCACCCAACCCCCAGCCCAGAACACCATAACTTATCCTCATGATCCTGCTACAGTGGGGGAAAAAAAGAAAGAGAGAGAGAGAGAGAGAGAAAAAAAAAAGCTGTTGTGGTAAGTAGTCCCAGCTAAGAGGGAGAACACAAAAACCCGGAGTGGATTCACTGACTGAGACGGGGCACCCTCCCCTCATAACGGTGGCTCCGTCTCCCAGCATGCACCGCAAACGCCTTTTTTCCAGCACAGCGGAAAGCTTCCATCTCTGATTTGCTTCGGTCCAATTTGCCACATTAAAGTCACATATTCTTGTACCACATGATACACTGCAGTCAGGAGATCATGTTGAAGAGAGCTATATGAAAATAACTTGCAACATCTATACCAATCGAATCCTTGTACAGAAACACGATACTACAGAGGAATTAATTAAAATCAAACGGCAAAAATGTGAGCACTTCAACTAAAGCGACCGCAGGAAATCAAAACGTACAGCTGTGTATCTCAGACGTCCTGGATCTCAACTTACACACGCCAGCCTGATGCGGTAGGTGCGCTAGCAACTTGTGAAGATATGCTGCAGTGTTTTTGGAGGGAAGTGATAACCTGCTTGCTACATTACTGCCGCGAGCAGCCGCACTCGGGACCACTTCACTTTTATCTTCCGTTCTGCTCTCGGCCGAACGGGCTCAATTCTGCGGCATTAGCCCCAATATTAAGCCCCTCTGATGTACCCGTCCTAATACCCGGTTCAGGATTCTGGATGTGCCCAAGAGCTGCATAGCCATTAAAGCGGTGAGTCACTGGCTATCCCGCGTCCCTTTGCCTGTAAAAGTGCATACTGGCCCGAGCAAAGGTCTGCGGCTACCCATTCAGACCCAAGAAATAAGGCGAGGGGAGTTATCTCCAACAAATAATCACTTCAGTAAACAACCGCTTTAACTGATCAATTATGCGCTGAGCAACAGCAAAAATCTACAAACACTGGGTTGCAGTCCAGTGGGCTAAAATGTGAAAGCATGATTGTTACGTTTACAAAGGCGATGACAGTTTAAGTCCAAAAGATCAACACTTGAATCATGCAGGGGGGGAAATTAAATGCTTTCCACCCGACACAGAACTTCAGTTTTAGAATTTCTAGTTTCGATGCTGCTCTCGGTCTTCAATAGAAAACGAGCACTCTGGTGTTCCTAAATGACATCTCAGAAAAAACCCTACACTGAATTACACCCCTCCCCCCCTTACAGTGAAACTGACTTTACTGCTTTGACCCCTCCCACCCACTCTAACAGTGGGGGGGGGGGGGTGGAAGACAAAATTACCACCCCCATCCCCCAGACAAGGACAAAGCCCCCCCTCGTTTCAATAATGAGGGAGGGAATTCACAGCGCATCTAACTCAACCCACTTCAAAAGTAGTGAGAAGCAGAAAATGCAGGTCAAAGGTCACTTTCCGCCCTTAAAAAAAGAGAGTGCAAGAAGCTGTACGTCCTGGAGACAGTACACGTCTTCACTTCCTACTCGAGCTTTCATTTGGATGCTTTGCAGAAGATTAAATGCTTGGAGATTAAATAATTCATGGCGCTTAATAAATGAGGTCCACTTTAACAGACTTGAATAGACCTGGGGACAGAACCCCTGGTGAATCTCTGCAGCACAACAGACGGGAGCAGGAGGAACACTGCAGTGGCTTACACACTGGACTCCGGACACCAAAATCAGGGGTCTACGGTTTGAAATCACATGCGGGGCATAAGCAGAACCCAACCTGAACCAGTTCAGGCTCAACTTAAACTGAAGCCGTACGAAAGACAACGGACATCTAACTATTCAGTGTACGGCGTGAACCACCGAAATACTAACAGAAGAAATTTGCAAGGGTTAAACTTACTTCTTTTTGGGCCTGGTTGTGGGTACGGGCGCGGTCGGGGGCACGACGGCATCCTTGCGCGGCCGGCCCCGGGGACGCCTGTCTGTGGCGGCTGGGCTGCCCGTGGGCGTGGCCGGGCTGCCCGTGGGCGTGGCCCCAGCACTGCCAGGGGGCGGCGGCGATGGTCCTTGGTCAGAGGCCTCCAGACTCTTATCCTCTGATGACATTCTGCAAAGCAAAGGGAGAGAATGAATTTGAGAGAGAAGAGACAGCGAGGGAGAGAGGAGAGAGAGATTCCCAGATGCCCATTGAGGATCCATACGCACATGCTCATTTCAGAGCTTGAACAAAGGAGAATATCCCGTTAACAACGTACAGCCAACCTCTAGAAG
This sequence comes from Anguilla anguilla, assembly GCF_013347855.1. Classification (NCBI taxonomy): domain Eukaryota; kingdom Metazoa; phylum Chordata; class Actinopteri; order Anguilliformes; family Anguillidae; genus Anguilla; species Anguilla anguilla. Next base: position 14,910,117 of record NC_049208.1, on the reverse strand, counting down.
ATGGCACAGCCGTACAGCTATCCGCACTACACACCGTAACCTATTTAACGCTTCACCAAATACTGCAGAACGGACTAAAGTTTTTGGAGAATGGAAAATGAAACGGTTAAAATTCCTTTAACGAATAAGACGAAATGCGACATTGTCACTTGTGTTTAATTCACAGTGCTGCCCCGATTCCTCAGAGGACACCTAGTCCTCAGCTCCAGACTATTAGGTACCTTTCTCTCAACCTCCACGAGATCAGAATGTGTTTAAGGTTTGGAATAACCCACTTTCCTCTGCACGGTAAGCCTCCACAGTCACCGCTTTATGAAAGGGAAGAAAAGTGCAGCTGAATCTGACGCGACAGACCTCTGCTGCTGAAGGTACAGATTCACGGTATAGGTATATTCATAAAGATGTGCCCAATAACCTTCCACCTGAGGGATAGCAAGCAAACAGAGGAAAGCCAGGAGAGCAAACACTGGGCCTCATGCAATGATAGCAAAAAATACATAAATAAATAAATAAGTAAATAAACTTCCATAGAGCAATACTTTTTTAACAAGTAATACTTCCCACCCGCCTCACCCCAAAGATGCACCATGACTTTTCACACCCCCATTTTCGATACTTTGAGCTATTTGTTCTCAAGCAAGACAATATGAAGTTGTCTTCTACATTGTTTCATTTTCATTTAATTTTGAATTTGGAAAGGTTTCAGGTATTTTGCACCTCATAGTTAGAACAATCTTAAAATTCACAAATTTAATGTCTGCCCTGCTTTTCAATTACTGTTACATTGCTGTCTCATTCCCCATTTGATTTTTGTAACTTGTCTGTTTGCTGTCTTGTGTAACTTTGTAACTGTGTGTTTTATGTCACGTCCCCCTTGCAAAAGGGATTTCGATCTCAACAGGTTTTTCCTGGTTAAACAAAGGCTAAATAAATAAATAAATAATGAGATGGGGGATGTTTGATCAATTCTTCATACAGGGTCTTTCAAGATCCTTCAGTCAGCGCTTGTGGAATAGCCACTTCAATTCAAACCACACATTTTTAATCTGCTTTATGTCTGGAGACTGTGATGGACATCGTTGCAAAACTGTAATTTTGCGGTCAATTTTGAGGTATCCTTGGGATTATAGTCTTTTTGAAAGATCAATTTTCAGCCAAGTTTTTGAGCCTCCTGCCAGGGGTTTTTGGATCAGTACATGCAAAAAAAACCTCATAACATAAAAATCCACCACCATATTTCACCAAAACTATGATGTTCTTTTCAACAGAAGTATCATCCTGACACCAAACCCACCACTGGTGTGAGTGGCCAAAAAGCTCCATTTTGGTCTCCTATGACCATAGCCCCCAATTTCAATCAAATTTCAGATGCCCCCACCTCCCCACTAGAAGCAGGCAAATCAGTAAGCATGCCAACGATTAGCAGTAGCACAGAGTGCTAAGTTGACTGCGCAGCCCCTTTAAACCCCGTATGACGGGGTCTGCCGCCAGCTGCAGCTGCGCAGACTGGCACTCAGGGGCTTTAAGAGGAGCTGTGCAGTCTATGACAGGGTCTGCCGCCAGCTGCAGCTGCGCAGACTGGCACTCAGAGGTTCTCGGGCTGCACGGTGCCTGCTCTCTCTGAGGATCGGCCGCTTTAATGAATTTGGATATTTCCTTTAATTCGCTGGGGTCCCGCTGTGCAGAGAGGCGTCCTGCGGCGGCTCCTCTCTCCGCCGAGCGCGAGGACATCGATTCAGCTGGAGGGCTCAGCGCTGGGCCTCCTCTAATCGCACGCGGGGCCTCCCCCCTCCACACACGCGGCCCAGTCCGGCTCTCCACACACTGCACTGCGCTGCCTCTGAAACGCAGCTGAAACGCAGCTAAATACACGCCAGTACCCGTCGCTTCAGTTCAGCTCTATGCGCAACCGCTAACAATTTAACTGAAAAGTCATTTTGTATTAAATAGTTAGAGAACACAGAAAGAAATCAACTGACAAAACAAAAAAAACAAAAAAAATCCTGTATATAAATGAAAATCTAGTCCAGGCGCTTTTTGTCCTCTCTGAAGAAGGAATAGAGGATCTGTCGGCTGTGTTCGTGGTTGCCGTGCCCATATCTCTGAGCCCGCTGGGGCTGTGACTCGGGTCAGCCACGCCTCCCTCTGCTACCATTCGTCGATTCCCAGCCAATCAGAAAGGAGAAACGTTGGTCTGATTCAATAATGCACCAGCTGCCCCTCCCAGGTTCGTAGCACAGACTGAGTAGGCTTGAACAGACAAGGGGAAGGCGCATGTGCACAGTACTGGGCCTGCCATCCTTATGCTTCATATGAAGCACCTCTATCCGCCAAAAAAGGTTACCAAAACATCCCTGTATAACAGTTTACAAGCAGAACAAATAGAATTAACATACAATTGTAAAACTTGAATTGATTTCTTGTTCCTTTTACAATCTACCTTACAACAATGCTGCTGAGACCATTGTGATATGCAACACTTCATGAAAAAACATGAAAAAACGAAATACACGTTTATTATACACTAGAGCATGCAATATATTACACCCCCTCCAATAAACAAGACAGATCAAGTACAGGTAAAAATCAAAGCTTCTCCTCCAAAATTCAAACTTGTTCCCATCTCACCATTCAGTCAGCAGAAGCCAAACACAGCCCAGTTCCATTTTAATCGCCAGGGCTAAATTTTTAAACTGTCATTTCGAACGTAATGGTACATTCTGTGATTTGCCAGAAGTTTTTCAAGTCTGCCCCATTTTTCCAAGGCCGTCCTTTACGCTGAAATTCAATCTCAGAGCAAATGCAGCCTGGGCCCTAATCTCTCCATTTCCATCTGGAGACAAGCGTTTAGAGGGATGCCGTTCACTACAGAACAGGCTCAGCTGGCAATCAACAACTCCGGATGATTCTCCGACCTCCCGAAAGAAGACTTGCGACTTGACAAATTAATTAAAAGTGGAATTTTAAATGTCAGCCAGGAAAAAATATCAGGGGTACCCCCAATCAGCCAGGGCTGTTACAATCTCGCCCACCACAGACTGGCCATCTGTAAAATGCACCCATTCAAAGTGCATCGGTGGGCCGTACTTATCAATTGCTGGGCATCCACAATGTCAGTTATTTGACAGGGCTCATTTACAGACTAATGACATGGGTACAAAGCCAATCCCTGAAGCTGAATTGCGGTGGGAAAGTTACGCTGGCAGAGATGGCCGTCTCTTTGGCCTGAGAGGGCAGACCACTCCAGTTTCGCTCAGTGAACGGAACAGTGTTATGTAGGCACGGATGAAGTCGAAATTTCCGAGCCAAAAAAACCAACCAGCAATCAGACAAGCTGTGAGCAGAATTTGAGGTAGGGAAAGGCCGTCCAAACCAAATGGAAATGAAGCTAAAGCAGGGCTGCCCGACCCTGTTCCTGGAGATCTACCGTCCTGCAGGTTTTCACTCCAACCCTAACAAAGCACACCTCATTCAACAGCTAGAGATTTTTAGCTGCTCATTAGCAGAATCAGACATGCCAAATTAGGGTTGAAATGAAAACTTACAGGACAGCAGATCGCCAGGAACAAGGTGGGGCCTATGCTAGACCAATCGCCCGGCGCAAGGCCTCACACAAAGGTCATACGTAGGTCACACAAAGGTCGCACAACACCGGAGCAGGATTACACTCCTAACACGAAGGAGAACAAATAAGGCTGTAGGCTGGAAACCGGAGTAGAGAAATGCTTCAGTTCCTCTGACCAGGGGAATTTCTCCACTCATGGCTCTCATTGCTCTGAAAAAAGGCGGGGAAATTAGTGGCACACTTACTCTCAAACACAAGCAAAAATGAGGGGGGGGGGGGGGGGGGGAGACAAGGACAGTCTAAAACAAACTATGCAAGAGACCCTGAATACTGAACTTTGTAACATTTGGCACATTACGCTAAGCAGGGGAGCACTGAAATCACAACAACCCTGCATTTCAGGCACGGAACGCAGCGACACCAAGTGAACTTGCCCCATTTTGAAATGCCCAGTCGTAACTGTAGACACACCACCATTTCCTACATCCCCCATCAGAGTTACCCTGAGCTCAGGCTCGTACGCGATTCCCCCGGGTCCACGCAGCCAGCCACTGCTTCCCTACACTCCGCAGTCAGCCATTTACAACTGCGCAGCAGGACTAATACTTCACACAGATAGCACTTGTGCTGTCGGTCTGCATTTATTATACTGCTGTTCTGGGCTCTCGCTTAGGCCGTTATTGCAAATGGAATCAAATCTGCTTGATAGAAAAATACTTAAATAAATATATAAGTCCATAAATAAAAGACTGCAGGGGCCCGGTTGACCTCCTCAGATTCACAATGACTCCAGCCGCATCACCCCGGGTGACACCCTCATCCATGCCCTAGCCTGCGCCGGCCAGGCCAGAACTCCGGGACTAATCTGGGACTAATCAACACCCATCTGCAGCGTTAGACCCTTCCTGTAATACCTAACCAGATTGCACCGCAAGGGAATCTGTAAAACTACACATTTCGTCAAAAGTGTGACTTTGTCTAGTGTTTGGAGAACAGCACACGGGGGTTTAAATGGGTATAACAATGCATATTGTCTCTCCTGAATACTGGCTGACAAAGTAATCAAGCCTCATGACTCCTGGTAGGAAAATTCTATCATCGCACCAATGGGCACAAATTCATTTCACGTGTTTCGGCTTCGAAAGCTAGAACTTGTAAAAAAAATAAACAAGTCTTAATGTGTCGTACAAATTACATAGCAGTCATTTGGCCGGCAGGGCCTTAAATTTTACTGATGAAATTGGACTTTTTCAAGAGCATAAAAAAAAAAAAAAAAAAAAAGACTAGTCTAGTAGCAGAACAAGACAGAAAATGAAGACAATAGACAGCCTTGAATTCAAGAATGAAACATAATAGGTAAAGTTCTCTAACAAGATAACCACACTTGGTTACCAAATTAATGCTTCGAGACAGATCAAAACGTCCACAAACCACAACCAGTAATACAGTTGCTTACTGACCACAACTTTAATGCAGCTGGTTTTCATTTCATAAGCAAACCTCCAGCCACCTTTTTATTTTTATTTTTTTGTTGGGTGGGACCATTATAAGACTTGTCAGATGTTTTTGGCTGCTTTTTCCTCCTTAGTTTTTTGACTATTTCTTTTTGAATCATGCCTACGTGTGTACTTTCCTTATTTGGTTCTTGAAATTCACCATTATCTCTCTCAGGATGAGTAATTTCACTTTGGCCTACTAGTATTGGCCTAAAACCCATACGAAACCTTGGCTTTTATACACATTCATACCCATTACTGTAGGATATAGAATTTGGCTTCAACAGCTTCTGTTGGTCAATTCACAAATTGTCTTAAGTCCAGCAATCTCTGTCTTGTCGACAAAATGTGCCAATACTGCACTAATCGATGGTTCAGAGCATCACATAGAGGAGTACTGCAAACTGTGATTAAATGACCTAATGGCAGTTTCTAAGGTATTGTGTTGAGATGAGTTTCCTCTTGTCACAGGGACACAATTGATGTGTTTTTAAGTACAAAAACTCTGCTTTGTGTAGGACCCAAGAGTGGACTTTCAGGATTAAGCCCAGAATGTTCCACAGAGCTCAGTTCAGTTTCCATCACCCACCATGAGGAAGACGAGGGTAAAGGCGCTCCCAACTGGTCCACAATTCCCAGTACATGGAAACACACTGGGCACTGCCACACACCACAATTCACACATCTAACGATGCAATTGATTTGTCATGTTCCGGAAAGCCACGTACAAAAAAACATCAGAAATAACCAAAGCCGCCAATAAGCCAATGAAAGAGCTTCAGCTACAAGGAGGAATGATCTTGAAAAAGAATTCTTTTTATCATCAATTAAACATGACTCAAGCCAGTTTTTAAAAGGGGAAATATTCCTTTATGGGCGTTGCATTGTCTGAAAATGGGAAAAGGACACATTTCTGCGAGTCACAACAGTCTATAAATGGAGGTCTGGCGATGATTTGCAGGTGATGACGTAAATGGTTCTCAAAGCGTGTTTTCCATTAAATGGCTTTTTTCATTCATGTGCCTTTGTGAGTAGCAGGTGGTGGTGGGTGGGCGGGGGGAGGTGGTGGTGGGAGTGGTGAAAGGGTTGGCAGGTTGTGCAGAATTGTGAGTCTAGGAAGTCCGACAGGAACAACCTCACCTTACCTCTTCTCTGCCTGTCAGATAAATGACTGAGATGAATGGAGAAGCAACCCGCTGTAACTACCTCGAACCGTTGGACACACCTGTGACACACACTTCCCCGGCTGCACTGCGCTTGGTTCATATCTGCAGTCGCACAAATGATGCTGTGCTCTCCTGAGCACGGCTCTTAAAAATAATAGCAGGCCCTCGATCGATCCAAAAAATGCTAAGCAGAAGCAAGTTCTGTGGGACCTAGGTCTCCTGGAGAGAACTTGCATTACTCTTTATCTTCAAAATTCTGGCTCTTCTTCCTATCGGTTTAAGATCAGTGTCTTAACACGGTGTTCTTCCTTTCGCAGTAGTTTCCTGCCGTTTCCAAGGAGTCGAAATCTTGATAAGGGGTCTCATCTGCTTTCCATTTTACACAGGGCACACCAAATGGATTCCTCTTCAGGTCTTCAACCCTTTATACCTCCTGATAAAACCTACCATCTCTCTCACTGAAAAAGGTAGGCTAATTGTCCCATACCAAATGACTTGGGCGGCACACGGACCCAGGTTAAACTGCTTCAGGGACAGACGAACAATTCCAGCTTCTGTCGGTCAGACAGTCAGCACGTCAATTTAGGCGATGGAAACCAAACGGATGAACATTTCGCTCTCCACAGCGAGGTTGTTCACGTAGGATTATGGGACTTTGGCAGGCCTACCTCAATCCTGTGAACCACGGCAGCACTCCTAGAAACAGGGTGGGACTTCTCCCTACCCACTACTCACAGGGTCCCGTCCAATGTAAATCAAGGCCTACAGGATCAGGGCAAACTCCCTGCTTTATTTGGCATAATCCATGAGGTATACTCACTCACAAGTCAACTCTCTTTGATGGGACAGAACTGATCAGGAGTAAATACATTCCGAACTACTCCCCTCTAATGTGATTTTCCCTTCTTTTCAGAGACTTACTGACACATAATGACCAACAATGCCATGTCAAAGTTCACCGTGACATCATCAACAAGAACTCACCTTACACAACTAGCATATAATCTGGACAATGCCAAGATTATTTAGTGTTAAATAAACAAATTAAATTGACTAAATCGCAAAGATCTTGACATGGCTGAAAAAAATTCTGATGTCACAGTGATACACTGAACATCAACTGCGTTAAGGGATGGCGGAGTAATGCAATTGCGTTGTGAAATTGCATCATTGAGGATTGCATCATGCCAATGACTCTACGCAGATGTCATCCAGTACCAATTCAAATATGACTTGTGTGCATCCAGTGTTTTCAAAAGAACAGGAAAGATGGAGTTTAGGTCGGTTACAGTGCATGATAATGGATTTTTCATGATGATTACACCACTGAATAGACTGCTACTTCACATCGGCGTGATAAAAGTTTCAATACTGACTAATTTCCCCAAGATGGCAAATCGCAACTTTTACCTAACAAAGTGTTTTAATACTGTGACACCCCCTAGCCCATTAGATATTGATAGCCTATATATTGTACAAATAAAACAAGAATTTCTCAAATGGGTAATTTTTAAACAATTGTGATTTAGCCACAAAAAAATCCTATTATTCTGAGGCAGAACTTGCATTTTTGAAAATAAATTGATTTGGAGCCCGATGTGGGCCTGCATATATCCATGACCTACATTAATTTGGAATGTTTAATCCTCAACTGCAGCCTTGTTCATGCCCAAACCCCACTGGCAATTCAGGAGAGTGTAGGCATTCACGTTTCTCTCCTGAAACACGCAGCCTCGCCAGATGCTTCTTTTCACACCGCAGACTACAGCCAAGCTCGCACAGAGCGGAGTAATAGGAAAATCCAATTGATCAGTGTGGGGGGTGGGGGGGTCATTGAGGACCGATGAAAAGCAGCCCTCTAACCAGCTTATCTAACTGACTTAACCCTCCAATACCTGGGGCGATGCAATAGGCAAGTGCATATCACCCTATGCAGCGAGTGGCAACAGTCAGCACTGGCACAGTCCGGATTGGAGCCTGTGAGGCTCAGCCATGCACCCCACAACATGGTAGCTTAACCAAACACTGATATGCATTTAATTTACTGATAAATAAAATTCGAGAAATGGGTCATGAGCACTATTCATGGTATAATTTGTAGACCCACGATTGATAAATGAGGCAGCAGAATCAGCTAGGATCGGTTTTCACAACTTGTTGCCCAGGATGTCCTTGCAGAGAAATGACCTTCCTCTTCCACTATGATTAGTTTATGCACTGGTCTGTCATGGTCATTTTTCACAGGACCCAAATGTCAACTTGAGCACTGCACTAGAGACCAAGTGAAAGACATTTTCTTCACAGACAGCATGTGAAAATAAGGGAGCTCTCTAGTTCAAGTCTTCTGACGGCAAGTAAAACAGTTTGATGTAAATGCACAATCGAAGCAGACACCCATGAACGCCCCCATGTGCTTATTCATTTACACTCCTCACCCCCAAATTTGGCATCACCAATTGAGCTGCATCATGCATAACCATCTAAGGGAAAACTGTGTTTGAAGCATGCTTAGTTCCTCCATGTACAAGCATGGGAGGCTAGGCTGTAGTTTATTTTACACACTATAGACCACACAGAACTACAGGGCAACCAATCAGTGGAGAGGCCTGCCTCTCACTGATGAGAACTGGCGCCAAGCTGACTGCTGGGAAAAGCCATTGCAACGGTATCCTAAGCTGGCCACAGCAAACCCTAACCCCCAACCAACCATAGGTGGATAATGCAAACTCTCTTCTGCCAATGTGGAAGACCAGTATGGTAAAGATATGGGCCAGGCTCAATTCTCTGGCTACTTGGCCCAGTCTGCCCGCATTTAGTGTCCCTTTACAGAATGTATTTCATAAATTCAGACATGACATGACATGACTGTACTTCACGTGATTCACCTACAGACAGTGCAGCGTTTAATGACCTCCTTCCTGGCCAGTTTTGTTTTCCTGCTGCTCAGCTTTTTCCCCCAATGTGACAATGTAACCTAAAGGAGTATGTCCAATTTGCCGTTTGACGCAAGCTGCCTTGGCGTGTTAGGCATAGCGTGCTTACGTTAGCATGTCGCTAACCCTGCAGTAGGTTTGGGTAAATTCAATGAGGTTTTTTTTTTTTTTTTAAAGTGATGGGCAGGTTTACATTGTTTTTTTTTTTTTTTTGAGAACAGAGGACAGGCCTAACCGCTCACTGAGGCCACATGCTAGGAGTTTCCATATCCACAGCATTCACTTCCTTTCCGCTCGAGTACCGACCGAGCACACCGTGAATAATAATTTCTATATCCACGTCATATCCTGGGGCCATTTCTCTGTGTGCAGTCAGCAAAGTGTAAAACTGCTAAACATGTACTATGATTTCAAATGGTATTTTTAAAAACTTTAGAAACGCTTTTGTTTCCATTCTTCAGCTTTACAAAGCCACATCACAATACATACTGAGCACATGAGAGTGGTACAGGAGACTGAAATATAAGTGCTTCACACTGCTGTTGTCTGAGAAAAAGCCTCAAATTATTATTTAAAGCCAAAGCTGGATTCAAACGAGCCGGTCATTAGCGCGTGCTGATTAACTAACTTCTGCTCGCCCCCTTTCTGGCGTTTAATTAAAAAAGGCTTTTTTCCCCCTCCTCAAGGGTTGACTCTGTCATAAACTCAACTTTCATGTGCAAAAGAATTTAAAAAACAAAACGTTTCCCAGAGTTTTTATCTTAAAAAGGAAACAGGAAGTCTAGCAAGTTCAAGTTAAGGGAAGTTCCTGAAGACTCTCATTCCACAAGATGGTGTTGGATGGCAAGTAAACATTTACATTAATTCATGGGGAATTTTTCAGAGGCAGGTTTACCTGTTTGAGGACCTATGCTTTACCCATGTGACTGGAAAAACTGCTACGGGAAAGTTAAACCAACTCCACCATAAACTGAAAGCAACTTTCCAGGAAGGGGGAGAATGTTTTTGGCATTAATATTAAACCTCTCAGCCCATAAACCACCTTATCTTACCTTACACATCCACCAAATCCAAGATTGGATTCACTTATGATTGCCGCAACTAGCTATAAATGTTCAATCTGCCATAACTGTGCGGCACAGGTCACAAGCTTCTGTTAGGGGCTACAGATGGATCCCAGCCTCGGAAGGGGAGGAGCGACCAAGAAACTTGGCCAATCAAACCAAAGTGATCGTGTGGGAAGGAGTACATCAACCACGGAGGTGACGAGGCACGTAGGCATGTTAGGGAAAGCACAAAGTGCAAGCTGGAGTGAAAGCCATTTGATCACTTCATTGTGCTCGTCTTTTTGCCTATTCACATTTGTGTCATTCACATGCAACCGGAATCGCATTGAAAATGGTGTGATCCAAACAAGTCCCACTTACTATTAGCCAGTAATGCAAATTCAAAAATATCTTGTTCTTTAAAAAAGTAATTGGTAAAGATGAAAGAAAATATTATTACGGAGTATTTTATTATAAATAAGTCAGTGACAACATGGCGAGACTTAGTAATTCTGCTTTCCGACTAGTATTTCACAAGTGTGTATGCATTTAATTTGGTGACAGAAATAAAAGTGCTATTCTTTACTTTTTCTTACGATTGATTCCCCAAGCAGGACCTCAATTTAGAGCAAGAGATCGCCAGACTCGCAACACGTCACTGCACATCAACAATGATGGTAAACACACCGCTTTGCCAGTAAACCTGTCAATATTCTAGAATGCAGTCAGAGCAGGGGCAGGTCTTAAGCTCAGAGGAAGAGAGGTACACATAGCAGCCAATGACATTCAGCCAAAGGAACACAAACCACAACTGTGCGGTTGGGGGAGGGAGGGAAGGGGAGGGGCGGGAAGGGTATGCTGACAGGGTCCAAAAGGTAGTTACATCTCACATCAAAAGTGCCATGTAGTGCAGCAATATCCAGAAGACAAATTTTTTAAAAATTCAAATTTATCATGTTTGACCCTTTTTGGAAGATTCTGACAAATCACACTCTGTTAGGATACTTCTGAGAATTGAACGAGTGAATGTAGTCTACTACTGACATATTCTGGGCAATACTACTGAATAAAACTGACACTAGGCTATGCGCCACGGTATAGTATCACCACATTCCCTTTGGAAGATTAATAAGCTGCAGATCTTAAAGACAGGTCTCATAAAATTCAAGCCAATGCCTATAAATTGTGCATATTTGGCCTCTTAAGATGTGGTCATCGCCCACTACAAACCCGCCAAGTTTTTGTAGTTTTCAAATTAGGCCCCCTGATAAAGGCCTCCTTAAAAACCAACATAAATGTGCAGCAAGACAGATCTCATGGTTTACATCACACATATTTTAATCCAGGTCGGTGGCTCTTTAACAACATTTATCAACAAACGAGCATTGCCGGCACTCCGTGCACCTACAACTGCGGTCACAAGAATCAAACGGGCTAAATAAATATGTTGCAACAAAAATGAAAATATTTACGTTTAGAGTGTTACACATCCCGGCTATGGGGCGCTAGGCTGATTGATGCCATTCGTTTTCATTCAGCTTATGCATTTATTTCTCTGCCTTGGGCACATCCACAGTTTTCATACTGTCCACAACAGAGCAAAGACTCAGAAGAAGCAACGTGAATGTGACCGGTGAAAAACCCGGGATCTACAGCAAGTGGACGGCAACAAAAAAACACACAGCCTACTAAACAAACAGCTCCAGCCAACGCTGAAAATAAGGGAGGTAGAGAATCTGACGACTGTCCGGAACCAGTTTATTTCAGTCATTCTTGCCACCAACGTGCACGGTAGTTTTGATAAGGATCAGTCATTAGTAGCTACTTTTATAAAAGACCAGAATTCACTTAGTCGATGAACTGAATCAATTAAGAGCAAATGTTCCCCCGCTCAGCCAATGTATTGGCCTTTGTTTTTTTGTTTGTTTGCTTTGTTTTTGTTGTCGTTGTTTGTTGTTTTGCAATGGTTGATGAAATAACAAGTGTTGTTTCCTCTTTTTTTGCACTATTGTGGTAAAGCAATGCTGCCTTTGAGGATTCACATAACATTTTAGACTGCAGTTTAGTAAACAGTCCCCCCCCCCCCCCCCCCCCTTTTAACTCATTTCGCATCGGTTACAATTAAAATCGCGTGCAATGCAAGTTACGATATAGCTAATGCTAGGTTTAAAATCCAAGATCCTTGGTTTCCATCCATACTTGCGCCTCACCTGTTGCCAGCACAGAAATGAACGAAATAAATTTCAGACGCCCTTAACTGCTTCTTACATCTAAAAAAAATACCGACCTGGATTAACACAAGAAACATAAGAAATGCATGTTACTCTCAATGTGAAGGAAAACAGCAGGCACTATGGGGGCCGCTACTTTCGTGGACCCCCTTTACAGTGCCTAGTGGTAAAACAAGGTATTACCATTACTTTTTAAGGGATCCTCTTAGTCATGATCTAGTGAGGGGAAACGGTTCCTCTTCCTTCAAAGTCATAGCCATGAAGACTAGATTGGTTGAGCTATCATGCCACGCAGTATCTGGGTAAAACGAAACCTTGAAATCGATGGCATTTTTTGATACGACGGGACAAATGTAGAGCCTGCAAACCACGTAGAAGCTGCTACCAACAACCCCCCCCCCCCCCCCCCCTTTGGGTTGGGTAAAACGTTTCATCTGAGGATTGGGAAAAGTGCTTCGTGTGTGTGCATATAGACGTGGTCTCCGTTCGGTAATTCCGGTAAAGGGGTGTATTCATGAAACGTCCGTGTGCCCTGCTACATCACTTGAAATAATTTATAGCCTAACGGACCTCTGTTGTCTGGTGTTTTTTTACGGCTCAGAGAAGATACAATATGTCTAGCTTTACCTTTCATTGTCTGATTGGTACCCTACATTGAAAGACGGGCCTGATATCTATTGATTGTGATTATTCATTTACAAACTTTGAACAACCCCTTTTAAATAGCCTAAATAAAGGCTTTACTTTGGCCATACCATACCCTGCTTGAACACACTGTGAACATCAAGGAGGCTATCATTTTCTATACAATAGCCCAATCAGCATTCTTTTTAGAAAAACAAAGGCAAGTGACCTCTTTTGGCCTGTCTTCCAGTTATTGGAAAAAGGTACCAAAATTAATCCCATAGTATCTGACAAAGCCACTCATAGACAAAACATTTTATCCTGAAATGTTGTGTAACTTAATGCACATTATTAGTGTGAAGTATTATACCCGATATATGGGCTAATAAAAACTATGTTATATGAATTTCGAAACCATGCTTATATAACACAAAGACTGCATCAAATATAAAATGTAACAGAAGAATGACCGGCATGCGTATTTTAAAAGCAGAATTTAGAACCCTTTATTGATACAACGTAACCCAGCAAGCAACGAGCTATACAACGTTACACAAAAACATCAGGCAATAGAACAAATCGAAACTGTTCGCTGACGTCGGATCTCCGTACGGAAACGGTCACCACCAGCACTAAAACGCTAAAGAGATATAAAAAAATAAATAAATAAATAACTATACTGATGTAAAAAGCTGAAAAACTTACCTTTTTAACCCTAGAAGTTTGGAATTATTTCCTTCATGACCAGTAATGTCATATGTGAAATGTAATACTTTGTTTAGTATTGTGGAGGGTCTTCTTGGGTATGGGGGGTAGACCACTCGCCAGTTCAAAAAATATTGTGAAAATTGCCAATGTAGTTTATTCGTTTCGAAAGAAGTATATTCCGAAATCAGTTAATCCAGTTATGAATGGTGGAAGGTAAACGATCCAACAGTGAACACAGCTTCTCTCCCTTTAAACAACAGATCACACACCGCAAAATACAAAAAGATGTTGCATCCCACTGGTAGCGATCATCTTTTATTCTTCGCAGAAAAAAACGAAAGAAATCCACATTCGCCTGCTGTTGCAAACCTTCCAAAAACGCAATGAGGTTAAAAAACATTCAAAGAGAGAAAAAGAACGCTTACGAAATAGATCACAATTCTATTTTCTTTCTAGCTCCCATACAATTTAAATGAGCAGGGATCCAACCGATGATTTATCCAAGGCTTTCCAACGAATGAAAATATATTTGAAGTATATTTCCGATTGAATATTGTTTTTACAATGCGAAAGGGGTGAGTTTCTCCCCTTAAAAATCTGAAAATTAAAGTTATTGCATTCACTCCATCATGGTGGCCATATTTGAGAGCGACCGAAGAACTGCCTGTCAGCGGCTCTCATATAAATAGTCCCGTATTATACATCACGCGAAACTAAAAATGTTGCCCTGATGTTTTACAGTAATAAATGGTGCGATATAGATGAAAAATAAAGTTTTACACAACAGGAGCGAACTTGTTCGTTCAGAATTCTGGACAGTAAATACATTTTATAAAAAGACTCGCTGACCCTGCGTAGGGATACATTGGAGCACCAGGTAAGGAGACTTTTTTCAATCATCAGCCAAAAGGAGACAGTAAAAACCCGACAAGGGTTCAATGGAGCGAACTCTCTCCCCGCACAGTGTTTCACACACATCGCGCGCTCGGTAGGAACGACAAAAGTTTTACACACATGAAATGATGCATCTAGAAAAATGACAGAAGTCATACTATTAACACGAAACAGTAGTATTTGTATAATATAACGTACGTTATATGGAACTGGAATATGAGACAAGAAGAGGCACAGTTTTTAGAGGAATACTCTGGGATGCTGCGGATGAGTTTATCAGCAGCATCCTTGCAGGTGAAGGCCGCTGAAATTGTTGTGAAATTGTTGCTGGCTAACAGAGTTTCTGTGGCCCGTGTTTAAGGCAGGAACTCCAGGCAGTTCTTTTTGCAACTGAAACAGCTCTTTTTGAGAGGCAGTGAGAAGGTGAGATGGACTCTTTCCAGGTAACTTGATAAGAACTATCCAAGAGCCATTTGAGATAATCCTGCTAGGATGGACAGGAGACTGTTGTGATCTGATGTGTCATAACAAAGGGCATGTGCATTGTGAAGATATAGCAGAGATGGCATTACTGAGACACAAGACACCTCTGCACAGGTATACAGGACTGAAACCATACCCACCATGACTCATTACCATTTAGATCGTTCTCCTGGAAGAGAAACCATACAATTATTTGATACAACATGCCAAATTGTTCTAAAACCAAATGGAAGGGGGGGGGGGGGGGGGGGGGGGGGGGGGGGGGGCGTTGATTGGTGGAGTATAAGCATAACAAAGCACATATAAAGAGCACACACAATTATATTTCTTCCCTGAAGGTGGCTATAGATTCTTATGCCATCAGAGAAGTAGGGGAGGATGCTGAACAGAATAAGAAGAGGATGAGGAGGGTGTTCACTTGTGTGGTCTTAGCATCTGCACTTTGGATTTTTGCCTAGAAGAAGAAAAAGAATTTAGCACAGTCAACGGTTGGAAAGAACTGGCTGGTAGAAGTCTGAGGTCAGTGCTGTTGGTATCATTCCCCCACCTCTCCACTGCAGGTTGTAGCACTCTGTGGACCATATGCAACATGAGGGACAACCCAAAGCTGGAATTATGCATCTGTCAAACACTCTTTAAAACTGATAACTCTGTCTAAGAACTCATTCCTTTGGCACTTCACTGGACATGAAACCCACGGTTGTTCCACCCCCATGAGAATTCTGGAAAACTGTCAATAGTTAAATTGAAAGTTTTTTAAAGGATGCTATAGAAAAAGCCATGTGTTTGCCATTCGCAGCTACATGTAGCCTATATTCGGTGCACGATAGACCCTCAACCCAGCCACAAAAAGCTGTCAGCAGGCCTACAGTCGCTAGGCAACAACTCATGTACGCAGCAGCTCGCAACGCAAGCAGCGCGGGCCGTTCGAACTCGGCTTGGAAACCGGGGTGCTTGATGTCTTTGCCAGCTCGCTTTTTTGTCCGCTGGTGATTTCTGCACAGGACCTAAATTAAAATGTTGCCAAGAAAATTAACTGCTTTTTTTTTTAACCTGTCATAGGCAAGTGGCTGGTGGGGCAGCGAAAGGAGAGGAGGGGGCCTCATGATAAAATTTTGAAATGGGCCCCCGTGGGCCACGTAACGCAAATGCAAATGCAGTTTGTATTTCAAAATTAAAGCATTAATTTTTTAACAAACACACCTGCAGTCACACGCAGAGCATTGGCTGTGAACCAGTGACTACAATTCACAAAGCACTACAGATACAACACCAATTTGGCAGAAATGTAGCATAATGGTTGGGGAACTGGGTTTGTAACTTGAAGGTTGTCGGTTTGATTCTGAGGTGAGCTCTGCTGTTGTACCCTTGAACAATGTGCTCAACCCGATTTGTTTCAGCACAAATCCAGCTATATAAATGGATTATATGGATTAAAATAAAATAAAGAATGTTAGCAGTGTAATCACTGGATAATACAATCTGCTAAATGCCTAAAATGTACATGTAAAAAATATTGTTCTCTCTACTACCAACTTTTTGGCTGTGGGCGCCTAACATGTCATTGGGCTGAGCTACCGTACAGTGCTGTGAAAAAGTACCGTATTTGCCCCCTTCCTGAAACGAAAAATGAAAAATGAAATTCATTTGTCACATTGAATAATTTCAGATCTTTTGACAAAATGTAATATTAGACAAAGGCATACTGAGTAAGCACAAAACACATTTTTTAAATCATAATTTTATTTTTTAAATAAAAATATTTATCGAGCACCATATGTCTTGTGTTTACTCAGGTTCTCTTTGTCTAATATTACATTTTGTCAAAAGATCTGAAACCATTCAGTGTGACAAATATGCAATAATAGAGGAAAAAAGGAGGCAAATACTTTTTCACAGCACAGTGCCTGTAACCCGCCCTTATTGGGTAAGAACAGTTCTGACACCCATTTACAGTTAGCCAATGACACAGCCAAGCTAACGCTCCATCTTATGAATATAGTGCTTCATCTGCCCTCATAGTGAATGCCATTACTAACAGTTAAACACATTTCATTATTAATTTTGAATTAGAGAGATCTCATACCATTCTGAACAAGACCCAGCAGAATCTGTGCCTAGTTCTTTATCTTTATAAATCGGTTCTATGTTGTTCTGATGAAGTTAAACAGCTGTTTCCACTTAATACTCAAGTAAATTAGCATTTGATGAATCTCTGGCCAAATAAGATGTTTGTGATATCTTCATGTGAAAGCAATCCTGCCTTACTGTTAGAATTTCTTTTTTCTAAATCAGGTGTCTTTGGCGCACTTGACTAGTATATGTAGATGAAACACTGTAGCTTTGAATAACTTGTGTCAAAAGTGTTAACACTTCAATCAGTCAATGTGGAAAAACCCACTGCAAGCTTCCTCAGCCCAGTCCATTAAAAACCATGGAAACAGACCAAAAAATAAAACACAAATGAACTACTTTTGGTGTAGAAGCTCCACATTATTTTCCTTTTTTTAGGGTTCCCCCTTTTCTCCAAATGCATAACACCCAGTCATGCTCATGCTTCAGTGTTCATTTTAACTTACTGTCCTGGGGGGCACCAGAAAGGGGGGGAGGGCAGCAGAACATTTTAATTTGTCTCCGGCTCTGGAGTTTTCAACACTATTGTGCCGTTCCATTACAGTATGTTTTTTTTATTAAAAAGGCTTTCCTCCATGTGGACCCCCCACCTGGCTGGCCCCCACTCGGCTGGCACCAGTTGTGTGTTACCCTGCGGGGCTGCTGGCCACAGTCGGTCCAGGCACAGTCCGGATTTAATACTAGCCTAGTAACTGTGCCTTAGCAGGATGAGCCACCCAGACATCCACAAATCCCCTTCATTTGATTTTACACTACACTTTCAGCAAGCAAATATAACTGTAAATGACTATATATGATATTCTTAGTCATCGCCTTTTGTTAAGATGGCGTTAACGTGTCGGGTTACTATTTATTCATCCTTCCTTACATCTTTCATTACCACCTTAATGTTAAGGACGATCGGCTCAATTGAATTGTCCTACCATCTACGATGGTCACTCGTCCATTGGAAATGTAAGAAAACATTAAGAGTCTCTCTAATTCAATGACATCTATTCTCATTATAACCACCAGAGGATGGCTAATTTCCTACTGCTGACACCATATTAGATGGCAAGGATGGACATAAACCGCAAATTTAATCCACTGGATAATGGACAATGAACTAAGAAATATAACCTTTGGGCAAATCAGACACAAAATCCTGGGAGGGTGTGAACTAATGCTGTCTCTTAGATGTGTATAACGGATACTGTAATATGGCAATCAATGACATTGTTCATGCTGAAGAGTTAAAAGAAGCAGAAAAGGTACAACAATGTGACGACTTAAGGGAAACAATCTTCTGCTTTTATTGGGAGCTCACTGGGTTTCCATTAGTAAAGGTACCAGCCATTTCCTTTCAATAGTCCCAATGATGGAAGGTTAATGTGGATTTTGGCGTAGAGGTACCAGCCATCTCCCTTCAACAGTCCCAATGGTTGGGGGTTGTTGTGGAGTTTGTCGGGGGACATTACTGCAGACGCAGCCAGTGAGTGTCAGAAGTCAAAGATAATTACGGTACAAAAGGCTCGCTGCGATTGTTTAAACAACGTTAAAGATTCCTGCTGCACTGCTGTCTGCCAGCTGGCAAACTTTCACGCGTTGTCTCTCCACCGTGCCGAACCCGAGGATCGACTCCACGTGTTCCACCCTGCGAGGACGAGTGATAATTCTGCTGTTCTAACGGCCATCTTTCAAAAGACTAACACCGCCCACGTAAACTCCAGAGCAATTAAGTCATCTATTATTTTTGGGGAACTGAAAATAGCTTCGTCTTTTGCTCTTTTGTAATTGCAGATTTGCGGATGAATAATTCATTTAGCAAATATTTCAGCAAAGCCATCGTGCCCAGGTTCATGATAAATTGGCAGGCTTTCCTAACAGCATCATTACTGTTGCGCTGCGTCAATGAAATGTACCATTTTATTTATTGTTATGTGTCACATGACTGTGGCCGAAATGTTTGAATGTATCTCTTAGTACAGTTCAAGCAAACACACTTTCATCTCTCTTGAAATCTGAACTTCGCACGGAAGGTTGATATTTAATTTACCACAGCACTGAATACACTTTCTCAGAGAGTCTAGTAACTTTCAATTTGTCTCGGTAGGGGCCTGATATGACTTACCTGATAGTGGTGCATGTTGAAAAGGAGAGTCCTAACCTTTTAAGTGGAGACCTTGGCAAATCAAAAGAAAATAAATGAAAACACTGAAACACAAACACATGCACACATATATATGCATGCACACACACACACAAAGAGTATCACTGGACTTTATATATGCTACATGAGTGTAAGCCTTCTTATATTGTTTTTCCTGAATCACAGAAGTAATTTTTTGCAGTGTTGGGCACTGCAAACAAGGGCATTACTTATAAGATACTCCCTTCAGTGAGCCACATTAAAATTCACCATCAGTATTCAATAATGCATCCAATTTCATCAACACCAACTTCCCTCTTTATCTGACTACACAAAACACATTTTGAGAAGGAAATGTCACAGTAACTTTAGGGACTAAAACTCAATACAAGTTTTAAAAAGTCACTCCAGAATGTTATAAAAACTAACAATTGGACTATAAAAATGGAATTGTGGTCCAGTAGCAGCAATTAAAATAAAGATGCAAGTGTCAAGTTTCCAGACAGAAGAGAGAAGCATGAAAAGCTGTATAATATCTGCATTTAGAGTTTGAAATGGTGGAACAGTAACAGAAAAAAAAATGCGTACTGAAAATATCCTCCTGTACGGCATTTCTCCTCATCCTGAGGGAGGGCTGAAGGCCAGTCTGGAATAATTTTTCCCCAGACGATCTCTGGAGACCTGTCCCCCCCCCCGCCCCCCCGCCACGGGCCCACTTTATTCCAGCCTCGTCCGCCTGAGAATGAATGACCCAGCCACTGGGCAGGCGCTCTGTATCAAAGTACACTTTTTAAAACAAATGATCTTTTTTAAGCAACAGTCGGGCCAAGAAGTGTCGGTACTCGAGGGAGCCATGTGCAGAAATGACACCTGCAGCCATCTTCTGGGAACGAGCCCAGGTTCCTAACCACTACCCCACACCACCACACATGCAGGTTTGAGGGGATTATTCACGGGACTGAACCACGGGAACTGCAGTCTTTCACAGCACAGTGCAGAATTTCAGTACGGTACTTCAGAGACCACCGACATTTGTCCCCAGAATAAAAGTTGTCCTAATTTCGAAGGCAATTTGCAAATGTTTTTTTTGTTTTTGTTTTTGATAAATATGTTCTTTGAGTTCGCCTACTTTTATAGTCTCAAAGGAGAAGGAAATGGAAAAACAACATGTTAAAGATTTAGTTGCCATTCTCACTGTCTACACAAAACAAAATGAAACAAGTATTTCTGGAACATTTTTAACCATACTTTTGCTTTCCTTCTTCTGGTGTTGAACCTTAAATGTAAATATTTTTTTTATCTAAATTCAACCTGAGCTGTGCATCGAAAGGTTGGGTGTAATTCAATCGTTCTGATTCCCTGACGTAATTTCGCTGACTCTTCCTAAGACACGGCTAGCCCCAGCTTACTGTACGCAGTGGGTATGGATAGATTTTACCCTCAGGCTCAGATACTGGATCAGTTTCTAATTTTGTTTTCATGTAGTGTCTGGGGATGGAATTAGAGCTGGGTCAACCGGATCAATTGCTAGGGGGGAGAAATTGCCCTAGGCCTCATTTTGCAAGCACGCCACAATTTTGGCATACGACCCGATCGTGATCGTGAATGGAAAGAACAAAAAAAAGGACATCTTTTGAAACAAGTTAATTTGTGAGAAAAAAGGGTTGGCCAATTTTAATTCCACACAGTGATTAACAGAGACCAACTTCAAGTTGTGTCAAAAAGACCGTGGGCAATGTAATTGCCCTGTGTGCATTAAAGTGAAATAATTATCTCAGATGCTATACTCTATAATTTTAGAGGTCAACAATTTGAGTGTAAGGGGAAAATAATGTATTTATGAAAATTTTCAAAAGGCAGGCAGGTCCAACTCCCTACAGCGTTGCTCCATACTGTACAAGTTACAACAGATTGCCCCCTGGTGGTTGCAGAATGATAGAGTCATGAGGAAACTAATTCTTACTAATCAAATACATTGCCCTGGTAATGCTGGAGTATAAACACAATAAACTGTTGGATAGCACAACAGGGCATTTATATTCGCTTGCTAATATACTATATGCTTGACACTGAGCTGCCATTACAGTGAGTCTCCCAGCCCATTTATAACCGTGGTGTAAAGTCAATGCTCTTGGTATAGAATATGAAGCCACAGCAGCTCAGAAAAGAAATTGTATTGTTGTATATCAATTGAAGGACACAGGTGTGCTTTAATATGTCTTTTTTCACACGGATTAGGAATTGCTGGTCCGAATGTAATGTCACTGAGGTGAATGTATACATGCTGTACAGACATGAGTTGGTAATATACCTAAGGACTGATTGATAATAGCTCTGTCAGATGCTTAGCTGGCTATTTTGTTACAAGCACGAATCTCATCCTGACTGAACGATACTTTAACCCAGTGAATTTCTGATTAACCTTAAACAGGGAGCTAAAACAATCCAGAGGGTATCTCAGATCCAGTGAAACATGGCATATTTCAATTGATCTTTTTACCATAAAGTATCTGTGTGGTATTTATGTAATTACATAGCATACATTTTAAGTACCATGTGTATATAGTAGGCCATTGGTGCTTAATTAAAAGGTAGTATGACATAAACATTGAACATTTACAATATATTTTCACAATATTTTCCTCAATTTATCCTGTGCTTTCCTTGTGAGGATTATGTAATAATTCACAGTATGAAGTTCAGTTTCTACAAGATTTACATCTTGAGTTAGTTGTCACTGTAATAGACAGTAACAATGACCTTTTCTTTGGTCAAAAATCAGCTGATAATCAAGCGGCTGATCATCAATTTAAACTCATCATCGTGACAATGCCACAATAGGCATTCTGGGACAGCTGAGGACACATGACACATTCTGGGTAATTAAGTCAAAGAGATACGAGGATAATGTGTCTTACTGATCCACACCAGTAGAGGGGGTCAGTGATATACATTTCACTGCTGTAATCCCATTGTCCTAATTACATTTGTTTACACGATACCAAAGGAGTGGTTTAGAAGTTACTCTTGCCTGCAGTCCTGAAATGGCTTTTGGTGTCCGGGAAACTCATTTTGAAAGTGGGAGAGCGGCTAAACAGATGACACCCTCAGTAACTGATCCTGGGACGTAATTATAGCTCTCTGTTCTAGTTTAATATTTCAAATATTTACCCAACAAACATATCATTACAGAATTATTCCCCACTGCATTTTTTTTATAGAATAGAATATACCTGAACATAGATTAAATGAACAGAAGAGTAATGGAACATATATCCAGAACATTTAGTCTAACACATGCATATGATGTTAAATTATACGACAGCAAAAAACAAAAAAACGAATAAATGAACAAAAATAAAAATATATACATGGCAAATTCCAGGAGAGTTTCGATGATAAAAATTGCATTTTGCTGTGGACAGGGAGAACAGTGTGAAAAAATACGACAGTGGAAATATAGTAAATGTCGGAAAACAAGCTGTTTATTTGCTTGAGGCGCAAGATAACAATGCCTAAATGAAAGGCTGATGATTCATTTTTCACTCAGCAAGTCAAGGCAACATTTTCCCATCAAAATGAACAGTGCTGACTTCAGGTATCCTGCACCTTCTCCCATCAGGAGCATAATCGATGTGTGTTTCATATTAGATGCACTAGGGGGCAGTATCACTCTGTTTAGTAAATGTTCAGAGTGAATTCAGCGAACCCTCGATGTCCTAACAATATCTTCCTCTTATAAGGTACCTGTCCCTGTGGTACACACCGTTTCGCTGTGCAGTTTCAAAGTGCGCCCTTCACAGAGGTCACTGAGTCTGTTACACTGAGGTCCAGTCTCAGCATCAGGGAGACGGAAAGGGCAAGTTCTCCGTCTCTAGAGAACCATAACAATACATTTCCAGGCTATCCATCCATCTAATTGTCTATCAACAGCAACTGATAAACACTTCAAACAATAGTAATTTGAGCTAAATGTTGAAGTTTTGACCAATGGAATATACTTTGTGACCCCTTGCAGCATCTAGGGAGTGGTTGTATGAGCCTGTGTGTTTATGCTTGCGCTGAAATGGACTGGCTTCCTTAACAGACACTGGTTTATTTCTAGCTCACAACTGCCCCCTACAGGACTGAATATGTACGGGAGATGGGTGTATGAAACACATTACTGCATACAGTATTTCTTAAAACACCTAAAGGCAATTTGATATTAATATGTATAATGTAAATAGGAGCAAACAAAACACTAATGAATATTTTGTGAGAAATTTACATAGCAAATCTACCCTCAGTTGGGCTAATTAAATACCTTCCATTCTGCATTTCAAAAGACACTAAAAAGAATGTGATGCAATGTCATAGACAGGAAGTTCAAATAGCAACTGACCGTTTTTTTTTTTCTTTTGATACTGACGATACTTTTTGATGCTTTGATACTGTCTCTTTTATTTAAGTACCCTGACTGGGACCCTCCTGGCGAAGATTCAATTTAGCTCAAGAGCCTTTTGGAATAATCTTTTTTGAAAATAGCATTTTTAAGTGTTTGGAACTGCCTTAAATGAACTCATGTTTATTTGAACTATGCACTTGATTAAAAAAAAATACTGCTTGAATATTGAATTCAACAGATATAATGTGCATTTAAAGTATATTTTTTTAAGAACAGAAGAATAGAATCAACTTTACCACCCCATGGGAGGCTATTTGGGTTACAGGCAGCCCCAGACAATCAATAAAACCTCAGCAGAAAGATAAAAATAAAACAAAACACAAGCATCCACAGAAAACTTTTTCTCTGTTAAATGTCTGGTGACTTGACATAATGGGAAAATCTCTGGAATGAATGGAAATATTTACATTTTTCATGTTAAAAAACAAAGAGAATTGTATATACAGTAGATCAAAGATGCTGTTCTTTTGAAGGGAAAATATTCCCTGTTCTGATTTATCAATAAATAACACAGAACTCAAAGTGAGAGCACATTGGTTATGGACTCAACCTACTAATCAAAGAACTATGTGTTTAAGATAAAAAAAATTAACCTGTACTCTACCAAGGGAGAGCAGCATTAAATGCTTAACTAGACCAGTATGCGACCTGCCTCTTCATTAATGAAAATTGGTCTTTAATTTTTTGAATCCCAGCATCCTCTTCCCTAGAGGGTCTGAACTGTTGAAGGTGATTACTTGTGAGGTATGAAATGGTAGCTTGGTGTTTGCTTGAGTTTGAGTGGTCAGTGTTAGTGGAGTTAGAGCTAGGCAGGGCAAGGCAGGTTCACCCCTCATTCCTTGGTCCGTATTTCTGTTCACCAGCACATCCTCTCTGACGGTGATTATGCTGGTTATCCAGGTGACCGGGCTAGGGACCGTAGCATAAACTGGAAGACCAGTGAAGGCCAGGTTTCTGGACTAAATTTAAAACCATGTGCGGTTTTCTATGTGAATATATAGAGATATACATGGATGGTATTGTTGGTTGGACACATACAAATACACTCACACATACTGCACACCAGTAGGGAAGTCAGGCATGCCTCTGACATTGGAAAATACTATGGGAGACATATCGTGAACAGTACGGCAGTTATTCTTATTCAGTCTGTCACAAGCCTGGCAAACTCCACACCCAACATCAGTCCCCAGAGATCCGGCTTTTCCCAGGCTTCTCTGTAATGATCTGCCTGTTAGTACCGCGGGCCCACAGGCACCACTGAACCCAGATCAGCGATGCAGAGCCGGGGGAGACGTGGGCTTTGTGCCCTAATTAGAACCCAAAGGCCGCCCCGAGGAACCCGATCCAAGAGGGAAGCAGACTCGAGCTGCGTGGAAGGCGCTTGGGAAAGGTGACTTTGGGGAGGGGGGAGGGGGGAGAGGGGGGAGGTGCAGGAGGGGTGGGGGCATTCAACAGAGACTTGAAATTTGACAGCACACAGAGAAGGCTCACCTGTTCTACCCAACACCAACACTACCAATTTTTTTTTCCTGTAAAGATCTCTGAGGTACTGTATTTTACAGCAATGGCACCAACAACTATAAAGCACAGGTCTATCATCCATATCAAAGGACAACCTGTCCCAAAAGCCTTTTTATCACTTCAGTAACTTTTGTACGACAGCAATTACCCTAACAGTTCTCAAAATGGCAAGTGGGTGAGCGGGGAAGAAGGGGATCAATACCTTGTTATGATGAAAGCCACTCCGCACTTTATTGTATTGAAATGGTGACACCAAACAGACAAAAGGGAGGGAGGGACACAAAGGAAGCTAAATCCATCTATTGAATGTCAGGCGGCTTGCCCTAATGCCAGCTGGCGATCCGTCCAATCGCTTTGTGGCTCACTAAGCCGGCTGCTCTTTGATATGGTTTGTCATCAACCTAGAGGCAGGCAGGAAATGGAGAGTTCTGCCAAGTGGGAATCATCTGCAAGGAATATTAAAAAAAATAATAAAAGGTGGGCAAAAAACATAGTGTTTGCTAATCTAGCCATTATTGGACTGTGCTGAAGCCCAAGGGGATTATGGGTAATGGGACCTACCACAATGTAAGGAGACACCGTAGCATGGCTCTGAGATGAAGGAGATTCCATTTACAATCCATTTACTGTATGGATTAGGGTGGAGACGGCTCTGTGTGTGTCTGTGTGCGATGGTGTGGGTATGCATGTGTGTGTCTGTGCATGTGTGTGTCACAGAGTTTTGCATGTGGGCTTGTGTGTGTATGTGTGTGTTGGCTATGTAGAGTATTTGGGTGTGGAATTCCACTTGTGATTGATTGGATATTCAGAGGTCAATTATGGTTAAGTGGAGAGCGGGCGTGAGTATGCAGGTTCGCCTCAGTCATGTCAGCATGTGTGTGTGTGTGTGTGTGTGAGAGATAGATGATGATTATCACCATAAAGGGAGAGGAGAACACACACACACACACACACACACAGATAAGCAACAGTTAAAACCTGGCAGCATGAGTGAAAATTTAGAAGGGATTCAACGTTACACTGAGCATGAGAAAATACGCTTAAAATGATAAAATGTAACTACAAGGATGAACAGAGATGGCACATGAGAATATTTTTCATTCCAAATCCAGAGAGAAATATTGATGAGGATGACTGCACAGGAATAAAAAATGTGCACATAAAATAAAAACTAAAAGTCTGAAGAACTGTGCAAACATCTCCACAGTCTGAGAAATGAATGATGCACTATAAGAAGTGTTTTGGAACCCGGGTTCCATTATGGTGAAGTTCTTCTGCTCTGCACGCAAAGGACACTGCTGTGCTGCTTCTTTGCTATTTGTGGAGTGTGATCAGCGCTTGACCCAAGCTGATGGCAACCTTCAAGTGTTCAAAGTGACACGGCTCTAGGTCACAGACAAAGGACAGGTGCAGTGTTTCTTCATTTTGGCATCGTGTCCATTCAAATGATACTGGCATCTGTCACTCCAAGATCGATCTTAAAGGGGAAAAAAGATGCCATCGGTGAAGAATACATCGCTTATTTTGGGCTTCAAGCCTCTGTTAGTATATTTAGCATTTTAGGAATTTAACACATTTTTACCCACTGCAACTTACATAACACACATTCCTGGATATTTTACTGAAGTAATTCGAGTTAATTACCTCACTCCAGGGTATAAAAGCAGTGACTCTGCTGGAAATCAAACCTATAATCTTTGAATTTTGAGCCCAGTTGCACAACTATTATGCCGCACTGCTGCGCCGATATATTATAATTAATATATAAAATTGTATTAATAATTGCAGAAAAAATATCAACTGAATAGTAAGAAGAAAGATTCCGGTCACAAGCAACAAAAATAAGATACTGCCATGTAACAATCTACTCCAACTCATATGCAGATAGTACTGAACTGAATATGTGAAATAAAAAAATAAGACAAAACCAAACAATTCAGCATTGTTATCTTCTGTTCTATTACAGATACTCCCAGCTCTACAGAGCCTTATTTACAAAATGAATGACAGGTGGGAAGATAACGGTTTGACAATGGCAATCAGCTAAACAGTAAAATGTGTAAAAAAGCGCAATGCTTAATAGTTTGCTTCTGAATGGAAACGAATGGCTAAGCATTACTGATAAAGTGTCATGCTCAAGGGCACAATGAGCATGCCACAACTGGGATTTGTGCAGGAACTGTTCCTCTAAAAGGTTTGTGCAGGAACCGTTCCTCAAATCTATTTTGATATCAACCAGGAATCCTCAGTGAAATTCTTAACCGCAGGTCAGATGGCTGAAAATTTCTACGCCGCGGCAGGCCTCTCCATTGTTGTGTTTCTGGTTGCTCACACCATCTGTTTCTGAAACAGCGTGAAGTGTGTGTCTCATCCGATTTAGCCTCAAGTAGCACCTGGAGCAATGCCATCCTGAATAGTCTCCATGAGAGCGTCTCCCACCAGCAGTGAGATACTGTGTCAAAACCAACTGCCATGGACTGGCAAGACAACGAACCAATTATATGACAAGACCTGACAGCTGTCAAAAAAAGTTGCCTGTTGTAAAACCATGACAACATATCTTACTCAACCAACAATGTTTTAAACATGAATTGACATTGTGAAATAACATGTGAGAAACATGTTTGTCATATACAGTATATATATAGATTTTAACACATTAATTAATTTCATAATCTCTCAAACAAATTTGGTTTATGCCCAATAGTGAGCATTTCAAATGCAAATGGAATCACTGTATACTGTTCCTCAAGTGATTGATATTTATCCGAACACTGTTCAATAGATAGTGAATTTCCCCTGCAATAACAATGAGAACCAACAATAACCAGCCATCAATGACTACAAAAAAAAAACACTGCTCAGATCAAGAGGAAAATTTGACTGATTAAGGACTGGAAGTGCTATTTTTTCCCCCCTGTTGTTACAGAGTTTAATTTTATCCATGTGTCCTTTGCGTGGATCCCCAGATTAATCCTGTTTGCCTGGGGCTTCTCTGCCCCTCCACAGATTGCAAACCAAGTCTTCCACAGCAGGCTTAATAAGCAAGGATGATATCATCCCAGAGAGGGAATTATCATCTAACTAGGACATTAATGCATGTGACAAACACACTCAATTACAGGGTGTGCTGTAGAAGGGCTTGGGTAGAAGGTTTGATTCCATAGTGGGACAAAACCCAAGAGAAAACAATTTAATATGCTTCCGTTTCAGTTCCTATCCTGCTGTAGAGAATAACACAGTATGTAAAAATGATGCAAACATTGCAAGCGGCGCTGGAAATTGATGTCTGTAAAGGAAATGAATAATGTGATAAATAATATTCACGGAGGCTTGGGGTAAAACTTATAAAAATAGATCTAATAACTTATCGTGAAAGCAGAAATGCATTCCCTGGCTTGGAGATTTGCTGTAAAAATTTGATTTTAGCCACAGTTTTTAATGAATATTTTAATTTGTTGCGATGCAGACTGTAATGTTCTTGTGTGATATGTGACGGGAGAGCTGGTTATCTTTAGAACACGCTGCAAAGTATAATGGAGTCTTTGAATTTTTGTTTGCCAGCTAGGCATTCAAGCAATGGGTAATAACAGAAAAGTTATTACCAAAGTTTTTGAAAAATGTCTTGTGTAACATTGCATGTGCTTGTGCACTTGTATATGAATAGGTGTCTATTCTTACGTATATTGGCGTGCATATTTTTTGTGTATACAAGTGTGTGCATATGACAGCAGTATAGTATAATGGCTAAGGAGTTGGTCTTGTAACCTAAAGGTTGCAGGTTCGATTCCCCGGTAGGACACTGCCGTTGTACCCTTGAGCAAGGTACTTAACCTGCATTGCTCCAGTATATATCCAGCTGTATAACTGGATACAATGTAAGTCGCTCTGGATAAGAGAGTCTGCTAAATACCTGTAATGTAATGTAATATGTTATCTTGGTTTATCTGTGTTCATATGCATGCGTGTGTACGCTCCCATGCGCACAGATAGTTCATTTAGGTAATGTTCAATCAAGAACTACTCAGAATAAAAATCTTCAGCTCAAGATTATTCAAGCCTGGTACACTCAGCAGTTCTTGAATAATTTTTTATTCCACCTGAATAGGCTCCAGGCTGTTCCAGGTGGATAATTAGATAATTAGCCTCCCATATATGAGTCAGTGATTCAGTTTCACCACATACTGGCTAGAGCTTAAAAGCTTTTTTATACTCCTGAACAGAATGTCTCTAATCACATAGCTCTGTCCCTCTCAGACATTTATTTCATGAATTACAGATCCCTTACTGATCCCTGAGTTCAAAAGCCTGAACTCAGATATATTTTAATATAGGGAACAGAGCATTCAGCACAGTCTTGCTCACAGCCTGTCTGTACCTTAAGAAAGGATGCTTATACTCTATTCTACTGACTCAAAGAACATAGGTGGCAGTGTAGTACACTCTCAGAAAAAAGCGTTTCAAAAGGTTCTTCTGTGTCTCAATAGAGGAACGCTACCTAGTTCAATGCTCCTTTTTCAGGCAAAATGGTTCAATCTGGGAGCTTTCACACTTTCCACACCTACCATAGAGGGTGAATTAAAGAACGAGAATGGGTTCGCCAATGCGAGAAAACTGAGGGTATGACACAATGATGGGTTTGAATCCCAGCAAGGCCTTGCTGATTTACTCTGGGACAAGGAACTTGAGTTGCTTAAATTAAAACCTCCAGCTGTATAAATGGACTGTATGTAAAAAGAATGTAAGCTGTATAGGTTGAACTCAATAAATGTCAATGGTAGTGTCCCACTCGAGAGTTGAAACCAGTTCTCTGGCCATTATGCTACACTGCTGCCATATTTGTATTATGTATATTTACATTTTAAACAGGCAGAGTGCTAAAAGGAGTATGTAGCCCTCGTGTGCAGCAGAAAAATGTGTCTATCTTTGCTGCCAGTGGCATGGAGTGTGGTATCTGACAATACATGCAGACTGAACAAGACTCTTACTCTCAGGGAGGTAACAAAGTAAAAAGTAAAATGCTGACTTCAGTGAAATGGCATGATCACATAATATGGGAAAGCTAGATTAAAGCTCTTCCAGGAAACCATAAGAAGTGTAACGGTCCAGGAGCTGAGATGTTATTATCTGGTTCATAAAATGGCCTGTGGATGACTATTGCTGTTCTCATTTAAGGCTTCTATCTTTTTCTGAGATGACCCTGCTTTAATGTGAGAGATTATATTTGTCATATTTGTGATGTATGGTATCAGAACTGGATCTGAAGGGTAAGGCTGGAATGGGCCCGACAGGAGTGCATTTAGTAACTGGCTACCTTTAGTAACTCTCTTTTAAAATATGGAACATAGACACAGTCAGTTGATTCTAGCAATTGTTCGGTTACCTTGGAAATTACAGCTTTTACCTCCACATTAAACCGAGAGGTGATTCAGGTTTTATCCTGCAATTACTGTGTTCTTTTCTATGTTCTGGGACCTTGGTCTCCCAGCTCCCTCAAGAGAGGGCACCCCGGTCAGTTCCGCTGCCAGTTTCCATGGATATTTCTGGTGGTCTCCATAGGGAAGCCCTATTAAGGCTCGCTTGGCTTGCTGACTTCATGCTGAGCGTTGCCCAGCATGGAATACATTGTGTTTCAAGAGAGGCTTAATCCTGGCTGATACCGGAAATGCTGAAGGGTGCTTCTCTGAAATGTACATTTTCCCACCATGAATGTGACAGATCGGGCTCTTCAGTGGCAAATCTGAAAGGGCCTCTGTTCTGTTCTCCAGTCTGCTGCTGTGATACATTGCACTCCCAGTTTTTATGTTCTCAATCATTACACACACACACACACACACACAGTCACTTACAGTACAAGCTATATGTGCCAACCATTTAGGATGAAAATTATGTTAGTATTGCATATTCATTCTTAGATTAAACAATTAACAGAACATTCTTTCTGATTTTAATTAGGTAGTAACGTTATTCTCTTCTACCAAATAGTAGCAATAAAGAATGTTTTTAAGTTGTGAATCAAAAATCAATGTGCCTCTGAGTCATCTGAGCTAAGATTGTTTACCTGAAACACAAGAGAAATATAATGTGCCTTTAATTATACATATGATGCGTTTTATATAAGCATGCTTGATTTAATTAAACACATTGTTCAACACACTACTTCACATTACAGCAAGTACAGCAATAAGGCCACATAACTGTCTGTAATATTCAGCACCACCTGTGTAATTGTATTGTGTAACACATAATTATGAATCTTATTCTTTATTATAATATGAAATTCAACACCGGCTATCCTGAGCAATGGCATATTTATAACAGATATAACAATTTCAGTGATTTTAATTAAAAGCAATAAACAGTGGCCAAGTAACAAATTAAATTTTCCGTGGTTTGAGTTAAGCGCCAGCTTTTATGGCTGAAATTCATATTGAATGTGCTTTCACTGACAAATATACAAATGATGCTAGTATACTGCTTGTTAAAATGAGGGGGAATTCAGGATATCTGAAGGTACTGCTAAGCTTATACGTTTTGTGACATCACAACGTCACTGTATTAGCGATAGGGCCTTGCTGTTCCATTTGGCTGAAATCAATGTTTGATGTCATTTCAGTTGCCTTGCAATCAAACTCAGCAATGTATAGCAAGCTCTCATTGTATATAAAAATTGACATTCTAAAATTGTGTGAACAGTACATCAGTTGTAATGTAAATTTTATCCAATTTAGATAAATGGCAGTTACGTAAGTTTATGGTGAGGAAAACAATTACTTGTCGATTTTATAGTGGTTTCTCCATTTTTATGCCTATTCTCAAAGATACTTTGACAGGGAATGTTGTGATGGAGTATCATCTCATAAATTCTGAACATTACTTCCGTATATGACTTTTATTATATCAGATCACTCTCAGTGGGGCATCTATTGCAAATGAACATGCCTTCATTACTGCTTTCAAAAATTGATTTTTCATTCACATGGGAAAAAAAGTTAATACAAGTGGCTTTTATAAGCTTAACAGTGCCAGAATTGCCAAGGATTAACAATGTACTCTGACTTTAGAAACTATAACACACATGCCTCACTGTGTCCTGTTATTTATTTCATTCCATTACAGTCTGTTTGGAATGAATTATTGTTGAAGTACAGAAATGGTAAGGCATATATCCCAACCATCTTGGAAAAACAGTTATGAGAGATTCAATTTTCAGTCCTGTCTTTAAAGTTCCATACGGTTCATTTAAATGCTGAAGGCTGTTTTTGTGGTTGGAGCTCATTATGCTACAGATAACCGGCCTGCATGAGGCTGCACTGAAATTTTTTTTTACCTCAGCTGAAGGATGAAGGCAGAATGTCTTTTTGGCCTCTGCCTGTACTGAATGAAGGCTGAAATAGCCCAAACCCCCCAGACATCATGCCCAGGAGGGCTCATTAAAACCAAGGTTATCGCTCTCCATGCCAGGATTTCTGATCTCTGCAATATGTTCTGAAGATGAAGATTTCACCTCAGAGAGATAGAGTGTAGTCCGCCCCCGCCCCCGCCCCCCTCATCCGCATCCACACCCAAACCCCCACGCGCCCCCCCCCCCCCCCGAACAGTTTGGGATACATGCAGCCTACGTTATATTGTCTTTGGAACCTTTAAAATGCAAAAGCCATATGCCTGCATCTTAAGAGAGGTAGAGGCATTGCACACCTGTGGAACACAGCTGACTCAACAATTAACAACAAATTAAATTAATTCTAAAATCATTATTTTTTCAACGGATTTATTCCTGTTGGTCCAGTGTATTATCCAGTGTTCTAACTTTTCAGATGAATCCTTACTAAAAGTGACCTTGAGAGTCTACAAAGGTGCCAATCAAGTAAAATGTATATTATTATGATCATTCTTAATAACAATAATTCATATTATTTCACAAATTTCAGAATATATAATTTTTAATATATTTAATGCATATTTTTGGGAATATGTATCATTTTGAGAAGCCATCTGGGATCTGCTGAACATATGCCTATATTGCTTCTCACTATTCCACTAGATGCAGCCTCATTTCATTTGGCCTTGCATTCCTTGTAAGTACATAACTCATTAAAAGTTGTCCCCAAGACAGTCATCAATTACAGAGTGAAATATGGTTTTGCAACATGGCAGGCTGTTTCAATTTGTTCAGAGGCTACTTGGCTTCTCTCGATCAGTTACCTCTCACTTATTCATTTTTCTTTCAGGCTTCCTTTGTGTTAATTTCCATCTTGTCCAGGAAAATAGAACAAACTGAACACTACACTTGTAGTTGAGTTATAGACTTCCTTTTCAGATTTTCTAAAACAACAATTAAATTACATTTTATCTTAGAGAATGTAGATAATGAATTGAGAGTTCAAATGGAACACTAACAAAGCATTAGCTTCTTACTTACTCCTTACTTTCTGACACTGCTTTGCTTTCATCAGTCACTTCTGTCCATTATTAGCAAACCAAAGGCAAGGTCTATTAAGAAATGTGGCAGATAGTGGTGTTTCCCACTAAACTTAAGAGGATTTTCATTAAAAGAGACCCATGAAAGATTCTGGAACTTAAAAAACCCTGATGGATTTTCTTTCCAATTAAGAACTGAAATACAAGTACAGCAGATGAAATATTGTCAAACTTGGTGGAATACTAGTAAAGACATCTCGTATACTTGGATTTTATTATTATCTGGTTGTCAGTGGTACCTAAAGAAGACCATATTTTGTCATATATTGTATATGGACCAATGTAAATTTGGTCCATTTTTCATTGTATTTCTTTAACTGTGACTTGTATTAAACAAAGATGGAATCACAAACAAACATATAGCTGCACGCAATGATTCCTGGGGTCCAAACAGCATAAGTAACAGCTGGTAAACACAGAGATTCTATCTATAAATAGAATATGGAACATATACAGAAAAATATACATACATATGTACATACTTTACAGGCATATACTAACTAAGATGATGGACCATGCCAACAACTTATGGAACTGTCTAATGCAGCAATGATATTTAGTGAATTTTTGAATATTTTTCATATTGAATATATTATCTCATTACCATGTGGGTGGATTGGGGGACTGGTGTGTTGATCTAACTGTCAATGAACTTACCAAGTTTCATAACTTTATGTGAAAAAGGCTTTTTGGAACTTTGGACTTGTGCATCAAATGTATGGAATGAAATGGGACACAGGGGATGGGTATGTGAATGTCAAAATTTGTCAAATTGAATACAGCACCACAAAGTATTCAAACTGTTCCATAATTTAAAGGATCCAAGAGTTCAGGCATCCAAACAAGCCATCCAAATTGGGTGATTCTCGGCCGTAAATGAAAGGCTATCGTCGCTCATGGTTATTTGAGCTGAAAGGGGAGGGAAAAAAGAATCCTAACAAAAACAATCCTGCAGTGCTTGGTCTGCTAATGAGTTCACACGCAAAACTTGCTTGGCGACACTTATTTTTGTAAACTTGAACAAAGATGTTTTTGATGTCGGATTATCTTCATCTTCAAACAAACAAATGATGGCAACATTGCAACATTTATTTAACAGTGTTTCTGAAGCATCAAACAAGATGAATATCACAGAACTGAAAGGCTTTCACTCCACTAGTATGAGGAGTTTATTTTTCCGCCGTGAATGCCTTTCACTGCACATCAAATGGCACCAGTGAGCTGGTTCCAAAAGTTTATATATTTTTGAAGTTACTGTCTCCATCCCAGCTTTTGATTTCACTCCATGCCACCCTCCCCCACTGTCCCATTTTTATCTAACTGCCTTCTGTAATTGTACTTTGCGTGCGTCACACTTCAAAGAACTTCCTCCCTATTATCATGACTGAGGGACCCTGAGTGGATCATTTAGTTCGGCCTGAGGATCTTAACTACAAGGGAGAATCACAGCGGCGACAGTGATGAGATAAATAGCCCTGTTTCCTGTGTGTCCCCTTCAAAATCTGACCAATCATCGAAGGCACAATTGCCAGTATGATAATTTCACAAAGGGAGAAAAAAAGGCCTCATCTCTCTTTTAATATTATGTGTTTCTGTTGTACTATATAGTTTATGCATGTTAAAAATATGAGTGAATTGTGCTGACTTTGTGTAGGGTGAGACACCATTATTTTTTACATGTCACAATTTTATTATTCAGAGACAACAGACGTCTTCTTAGCAGCAAGAAGATGGGATTAAGATTATATTACTGACACCCACACCACACAGAGGGCATGTCAGTAGAATGTGCTCACTCCTCTGGTGCATTGACCTGTGAACAAAGGAATATATTCTGTGCTGTTTGCCTCACTAGGATGCCAGGTATACTTGGCGGGGCATGTTTTGGCTTGGCGGGGCATGCCCCATACTTAAACAGCACTGAGAGCACTTTTCAGTGTTTCCTACTGAAATAACCTCAATGACCACAGACTCTCAGCCCTTAAAAACTTAATTTCTGTACCTTCTGACCTCATGCAAATACACAGAATTCAGATACAACTTCACATGTCCACACAATAAAGCCCCAAACTTGGATTATTTCACATTTTCCTTCTTATTCTTTTTTTTTGCTTGCAGATTTCATCATCACAAATTCTGCAGTTCCACAATCAATAATTCTCCCCATTGAACAATTAAAGAAAAGCTTTAACAGCTGTATAATCTTAGTAAGAAACTAATTTATATTTCTGAAATGCATTCTCTATCATTTCACTTGTAAACCCCACATAATATTGTTTCATGACTACAGATGAGCATTGTTTAGATTTTGACACATGTAAAAATTCACGGGGGAGTCATTGATGATCATTAATCAGCCTGATGGCCTCAGGCACAAGCGTTACTCTCCGCCTGACGGTCTGGCACCGGGGGCAGCGGTACTGTCGACCCAAGGGCAAAAGATCAAAGGCTGGGTGGAGGGCATGAGAGGAGTCACTGAGGATGATGTGTGCTTGTTCATGGTCTGTCGTTTTTGAAAAGCAGCCAGTGACCTGAGTGGGAGTCTTTTAGAGCAGGTGGATACAATGCTTTGAAGATGATTTTTATTCTTGAGGCTCAGAGACTAAAACCAGCAGATGAATGATAATGCAATAATGCTCTCAGTAAAACAACTGTAAAAGGTAGGATGGATGGGTTCACGGAAAATGATTTCAGTTTCCTGAGGAAGTAGATGCGTTGCTGACTATTTTTCAATATTTTCTGCGCATTGTCCTCAAATTTTAGCTTATAAAAAATGGTACCTAAGTATTTATATTTCTCCACTTTGTTAACAGTCTGCCCATGGATGCATGTCTCTCCATAAACAGGTTGCTGCTTGGAGAAGTCCACAATCAACTCCTTAGTTTTTGAGATGTTTAATAGTCACATCACTCCACAAATTCCCGAGTTGGACGATGGTCTAAGTTTGAGCCAGAGAGCAGAGACAGGAGGACGGTGTCATCCGCATATTTAATGATGTGATGATCATCGAGGAAACTCCTGCAATCATCTGCGCAAAGGATGGATATTTTGGTATGCAATACATTCCCCAATTCTTTGTGGGACGGCTAGTCGGGACCATAGGTGTCAAAGAGAACGGGGACACTGTCCTTGCTACTCTTTCAAAAGGCTGATTCTCTCCCCAGCACTTTTTAAATGTCTATTTTTTCTGCTGAAATTGAAAATAACTGATGCATTTTGGCCACAGGAGAAATGGCACCAAGACCGTGTGGAAGAATGCATCTCCTCCAAGGGCATTAATTGGCTCTCGCACAACCTGCTGAGTTGAGAGCACATAGTTTAGTCTTTAGCACGAAGTGGGGACATACAGGGAATTGCAAGCAACTGTAAGATGAGAGAAGCAGTATTTGTGACAAAAAGATTAATTTAGTTTAGTTTAAAATGTTTGAATTTAAGCATTTTGTATTGGTTTTTGTATTTTGCATTTTGTATTAGCCATACCAGTTTACATTAGCTAGCCAGCTAAGTCATTTTTTCCCCTCATATTTGGAGCTGATGTTATGCCAATATACAAGAAGGTCAGATGTCACTGGTCTGCCAATACTAGATGAATGTGAAGCGCAAGCATCCAGGGCAATGGCTACGCTACTCAGTAGATGGACGACACAGAGGTGGATGTGTGGAGAACCTGTATACCAATCTGTGCTCTTGTGGAATGACAGAGGGCAGAGTGGTCTCAACCAATGCTTGGGCATCCCAAACTGGTGAGAAATAAAATGAAAATACAATGAATAAACCACTCCCCTCCTTCCCAGTTCCCCTAATTAAGCTACCTTTAAGTGATGCTCTTTTATTCATCCAGCTCCATTAGATGTAAAATACGAGATGCATTGTTTTCGATTACCCCATTACTGATCTGCAGGAACACAGTACTCTCTGATGTTTAGTAAATCACAGCAGCTGAAAATGTGCACCCATTACACGACTCCCCTTAATCATTTAACAATGAGAGGGATGTTAGGTCAGCAGAATGCTTTAAGGATCAACGAACAGGGTTTTATGTATCAATCAAGCGCGGGTCTCCGCGGAGACGTAATACAATTATATTCACTAATATCCTTTATGGCTTGGCTGCCGTACAGACATGCCCACCAAGCAGCCCTTGGAGAATATTAGTGGCAGAGTTTGAAAAATGGGGGTGTCAGGCAGAAGTTGTGCTCAACCCATCCCTCCATATGTAGATGGAGAAAGCTGCATGATGGCACCAGTTGTTAGCAGCTTTTGTGAGTCTCTAGAACAGACAAGTCCAATTCAAAGAGCGTCTTCAAGATGGGACCTTGAAATTTTGTGTTACCATGTTGATGGACTGACAGCTAAGATGTTTACCTTGTTGCCTCTGATGCATAAGTATGTTAGCCTAGCATAAAAGATCATCAAGGGTAACAATGATGTGCTTGCAGTCTTAATGCATTTGTAGTTAATTCCATTCTAAGCCTAAAGGCCATTGTATTTGCACATCAGTAATGTCATTGTTTTCAAGACATATATTCAAAAATCCAATAAATACGATTTTTTTTGTGCTTGCTTATACCTTAATGAGAATTGGAATGAAAAGCTGTGATTTTGTATAGCGTATTTAATATACATGAGTATGGTTCACTTAGCTAACCGTTCTTGCGCAAATATTGAGCTTGCTTGATCTCCTACTGGGAGTTCTGTGATATGCATTAATTGAACTGTCGTTGCTTCCTTTTCAAATACCCTCATGTTTAAATCAGACTCCTCTACTCAAGTGGGAAAGTTAGTGCAGTGGTCATTCATCAAACATAACAGATGTCCTCTGGGGTTTTACTTCCCTTATTGTCTTGCCTTGGTTTTTTAAATACTTTTAGAAACTCCAATGAGCAGAGAAACCCACAATCACATTGATGCATCTGCCAGCATGTACAATGCAGTTGATATTAATCCATACTAATATTCAATGCCATTATCAATATTTGTATTTGTAATTAATTTTATTAGGAACTGTGGCTATTAAAGCATACTATGAGGAATGCCTCCCATGTGAAAGAAAATATATGCAATACAAGTTCAGTGGTTCAGCTATTGTGACAATGCCTGATATCTGATCTATTCAGCTTTATTAGAAAGGAATGCAATCTAGGCACATTTTCTAAATAATCTCCAGCTTTGTACCCCAGATTTCTTACAATATGAAAATTGAATATTTATTTATTTAGAATCTTTCATTTTTAAAGTGCAGCTATTGATTTCAGTGTGTAGTGTAGCATTAAGGAATCTGCCTTGAAAGTTGTGGTTGTACCCATGAGAAGGTAATCGAAACTGATGATTATTTTATCATTATGACCTGACCACATGGTTACAGTTTGGTGGGGTGTATTTCACACCTATACGACACAAAAAAAATAAAAAACTACAACCACATGCCCAGAACTACACTGCAAACCTAGCTTACAACAAGTGCCAGCATTGGAAATAAGTTATGTGTGCAATGTGAGCTTTCATACATATAAATAAATAAATTTGTCAATATGCCCCAAGGGAATGTTGCATTTAAAATTTGGTTTTCAAAGGTAAACATCTTCAAGAAGCTTTTAGGGAGCATGTGTTAATCAAAGTGGAATGTTTCACAGTTCCATTGTGCTGCTTAATAAATCATAATAATATATCTTTAATAATGTCAGAGCACCATAGGAGATAATACAGAAATTATCTGTTCAATAATCATATCCTCATGGGAACATGGTTAAACGGCATGCAGTCTGTACATAGTTCATCTGTGTGTGAAAAAAGGAAGTTTGGCTATGGTTAGCTGCTTTGAACAAATGTCAACTAGCTAAAGATAAAAAGTCCAGTTTCACGTTCTTGTGTATTGCTGTGTTTGTGACTTATTTAGCACAGTAACTGAGAACATCCAGCGTGGCTACCTCGTTAGCTAAAGTAATGTGCCTGCCCAGTACACATGCTGGCTAGCTTTCAGGGTTCATAAGTTAATTTATGAGGTGAAAGCATGACTGAAACTCGATCGGCGCTATTGTGGTATAAGCATGCCTCGTGTCTGTGTATATAGAATGAGAGCCATGTCTGATCCAATCCTTAATGATAGGATTTGAACCAGTGAGTGTTTGTGAATTCAGATCCTCTGACTCAGGCGCCAATCTGATTTAAATGCATTTCTGACATATTCAGAAAAATAGAGTGTTATTAGTAAATCATTATGTCTGGTTGCAACAAAGATACAATTACCGTTAGCTACAACTACAACATCATTATTTTTACTGAGGTTGGGAAGTAATTGTCTCGATTCAAGATATGACACGAACAAGCCCAGCAACATGGATGTATTTTGGTGTGATATTACAATGATTCTGCTCATATATTGGCACTATTCTGGGAAAAATGATCCATTACTGTTGGTAAAAGCTTGTGGATTAGAGTATATATCAAATAACGGCAGGTGCAGGCATCAGTAGTGCAAATACAGCACAAGATGATAGCTTACTGTCAAAAACTACCGCTCCTCCATCTCCTCACTTTGAATTCCAATGTATATTTCATTTATATGAGTCAATAAAGACAGTTGAGAATCAAACCTGGCGGGAATCAAAATGTCACATATTTCTATGTTTTATGATGATCTTGACACTGATGCTTAAAATAATGAGTTTGTTTTCTGGAATTTATTTAAAAATATACCATTTGTTGCTGAAAGTAAAGGACAAAGTTAGTTTCAGTTTTTTTGGGAGTGTAGTTTAAATCTGGGCCATCATACATATGCAAGGTTATAATAAGCATCAGTCTTTGGAACTTTCTTTTTTAATTAACAATATGATAAACCAATACACGCCTGGGACAAGTGCGAGTACCATAAAAGCAATGTATCTTGCCATCAAAACAAGCACAATTTCTAAATATAAAGTTACATAACTTACGATATTTCCCACAAGAGCAAGCTAATGCACAAAGCAAAATGAAAACGTAGCACACAGCGAGGCCCTGGGAGAACGGCGTTAGATGGCTGTTCCAGCAAACAGAGTGACACAGAACGACACCGTTCCCCCACGGTGTTGGGTTCGGCAATCAGGAAGCCCTCATACAGGGTGATTTATTTCTTTAATATGAGCACGCCCGTGGACTCAGCCAGCTAATTCTCCCTTTCTCTTTCTCTCTTATTACGGATCAAAGACGAATGTCTTGCCGTATGGGATTTATGTATGGTGGAACCCGATTGTTCCAGAAACATTTTGTGCATGATTTTCCTGTTATTGCAACACATGGCTGTTCTGAGCACGAATATGTGGTTTAAAAAAAAATTTTTTTTACAACTATTATGAATGCTTTCCTAATGAATGCCTAGAGCCTGTACTTTAATGTGTATATTTCTTATGTACTGTATGTGTGTGAGCATGTGTGTACAGACATTACTCAAGATGTAGGTTGCACACAACCACACTGGTCAGGTAGAACATATTGACGGGTATTTACACACTTGACTTGTTATGTATACATTGCAATCACAAAAGAAATGAATCAAAGGAAATACTGAACCACAACAGTTTTTTCCCAAAATAGTCCTAGACCAAGATCGAAGTCCAAAAACTGCGAAATATTCCAAAAAGCCAATGGTGAAAATGTAAAATCTGACTCTTTCAAATTCCTACTCAGAGTTAGAACTGAAATTCTGTAGTAGTGGCAAGATTGCAGGCCCTAGATAATGAAGATTTTCTATTCACTGGGAGTCATAATCATAGTGAAGGGCAAAGTGTCATTAGATTGATTACCCCCTCAAGTTTTCAAATCATCAAAGAAAACAATTCCTTCCATTTTATCTTTTTCAGAGTCAAAACATTTTTCCTTGGAAACATCTCGCCTGCAACACCCCCAGGAAATGTTCAGCATATGGTATTGCACATAATGTAGAGAGGTTATCTGCAAAGAACCTTTGGCTTACAATTGCTTTATCCATCTGCACAAAAGCAATATGGTTACATAACAAGATAGCATGTCTGTTTTGGGGACAGATGTATGCCACATCTCCCCTGCTTTTGTGTGGATATTAAATGCACCAACACACTTTCTTCATGGTCTGATTGACGGACTGATTGATTGATTTGATAATGATTTAGCATGGCTGGTCAGCATTATGTTCTAATGAGGCATATTTTTTTGTTCCTGGTCTTTGAATGTGGGTAGAATTATAAACAAATTGATACTGGTTTGTAGGGAAGACACCCAGTTCTTAAGATTCTGGGGAGCAACCCTCATAAAGTGATGATTCAAAGGATGGCATTAAATGCCCTCGTT
The DNA here is from genome assembly GCF_013347855.1 of Anguilla anguilla. Lineage (NCBI taxonomy): Eukaryota > Metazoa > Chordata > Actinopteri > Anguilliformes > Anguillidae > Anguilla > Anguilla anguilla. The sequence goes on along the minus strand of NC_049208.1, from coordinate 14,867,954 downwards.
TAGCCATTCATCATGTCTGGCTGTTTAATTTACCCCCTCCTCTGAAGCATTCCACCAGTAATCCATCAAAGGTCTTCTATGGCTGACATTATGATGTGATTTCTCATCAATATCAGGCATAAAACCTGCTGAGCCATGAAGAAACAGCTTCAGAAAGTCAGAAGGCCTGTTTCACTGTTGGTTATTACCCTTTCATTCAGAGTAAAGGGAAAAATGAAACCACTAACAGCCACCGCTCTCAGCGGGTCTTCCTGCCACAATGCTAAGAAACACATTGAAATTGGCAAAAATCATAACTCTTGAGTATTTAAACTAACTGGAAATCATTTTTAACAGTCCATTTGTAATTAGGATATTCACGTGTTTCATAAATTGGGACATTATGTTCTGTAAATGGATGGTAAATGGACTGCATTTATATAGCGCTTTTATCCAAAGCGCTTCACAATTGATGCCTCTCATTCGCCAGAGCAGTTAGGGGTTAGGTGTCTTGCTCAAGGACACTTCGACACGCCCAGGGCGGGGTTTGAACCGGCAACCGGCAACCCTCCGACTGCCAGACAATTAGTCTTACCTCCTGAGCTATGTCGCCCCTATGTCTGCTTAGCAATACGTCCATTTTAGCCTTAATTGTATAATTTTCACTCAGGCTTGATTCCAGGAATTGTGTGCTGGTCCTCAGAATTTGAAGAATAATTTTTACACATTATGCACAATCATATATAGAGCTGTTAAGACTATTTGACTTTGGATGAAATAATTGTATTCAATTAGTAGACTAGTTCTGCAAGTTCAGTGATTACTCCTGCTGATCAAGTGTACTTACTATACTTTCATTTAATGTTAAAATAATGATAAAGTCATGTGTGGCCCTATGGTGCATTGCTTAGAAGTTATAAAAGTAAAATTAAAATGAATAGCAAAGAAAATTTATAAATGGAGTAGTTCCTTGAAACTTGAGTACAAGACATGCAAGACACACAACCACAATGGCCTTCTCCTTGTTCAGAACCTTTGATGGGCTCATATGCATCCTGGCTTACAAATGAAAGTACCTGCCTGTTTTAAAAACCTAAACTGCATATCACTATACGACCACAATGGCAAAAGGCAGGTTCATTTGACTGGAAAGTTTCATTGCTGGAGCAGGTGCGTGATGAGCTCTTCAAAAATGGCCTTTGGAGGAATCGACAGCGTCAGCTGGAATGAAAGAAATGGAGTGTCCAGTCTCCCTTTGTCCGATGGCAGAACAAGATATCCCAGGAAGGGCCGTCAGCCTTTCTTTCCATTAATCTGGCGGAGAAAAACTCAGAGCTCCAGGCCACCAGGAACCCGATACCCTGCCCTGTAACCCGCCGCCATCAGTTCTGCACACAGTCCCACTCAGGGAGGGGCTTGTGCTAGGTAAATATAAACAGGCCTTTATGCTACATGGTTTTCAGTCATGCCCCACTGTTTACAATTACACTGCATTTAGATGTAGAACATATTGCTTTCAATGCACAATCATCACACAGATGCTGCTATGTATTGTTTTATTGAGATGAGGAGCCAAGTACCAAGTGATTATAATGTAATGGGTTGAATGGTGTGCCGATCCTCTGTGAAACGTTCCTTTGTTCTTATTTGCTACACTTACGTATATTGAGCTTCTGTGAGACGTGGCGCAAATTATTTTTCATATGAGCAAGGTGGAATAAAAAAATTAATGTGGGAAATCTGGAACATGCCCCTTGATATTTCAAAATAATCTTGTTTATGTCACATGGGGGAGTTCTCGCGCGCTGCTCGAACCGGGGGTCGGCGAAAGTGGGACAGCTCCGCCTCTCCGTTTAACGCTCTCTCCGTTTCTGCCGCATCCGCGTCCCGGGAGGGGCGGCGCCGACTATTAGCGGCGGGTCGCGGCAATCGAGCGTCGCGGAGCCCGGTTTTATGGGCGGAGTTTGAGCGATGACGTTAACGGCGTCAGGAATGACTGACAGGCCGCAGTGCGCAGCCTGAGGCTCACCGCTGCGAACAGGCTCCTGCAGTCCGAGCCCCGGAGTACTGCCTTCTTTGTGCCGTTTGTGTGTGTGTGTGTCCGGAGAAAAAGGGGTTGCAAAAAATAATAAAATAATATTCTTTCACATCTGTATTGCAAGAAGGCCGACTTTAAAATCTGACAAGAATTCAAACAAATGATAGCTGTTCATTAAAAGTGACATTAAAATACAGTTTTCCTGTAATTATTACTTAGCTTTCAGCACTGCACTGGAAGTTATTTTTAAAATATAAAGGCTGTCGTTGAATGGCAAAAAAAGAGAAACACATGCAAACACATGTAGCGTTTGTTTTTGTTTTAGAAGCATGCTATGGAAGTCTCTATGGAAGTGACCCTTGAAACAGTGTTAACTAACTCCTTACATATTAATGCTGGGTCAACAGAATGGTTCGCTCTTTCAAAGGAAGGTTTTGTACCTACATGTAAACCTATATGCAAGTGGATTTGATGCCTTGGGTAAATTCTGAGCTGCTATTGGTGATCTTGGTCATGTGATCAATCATGGGCGGGGTAAGCATATTCTGGAGGAAGGGGCTCAAGATGGCAGCTGTGCAAAGTAGGAGGAGACACTTAAAGGTGCAGGGGTGGAGGCAAGGCAACAACAGTCTCCAACAGGAAAGCATCATCCTATGGATCAGCAATGGGTGTAGGTGTGTGTCTTCGCCAGAAAAGTGGCAGCTACAGAATGTCTTCCACTACATGCACACCAAGGAGGACATGCAAGGTGAAGACCAAGGTTGGTGACCAGAGTGACACTATATCAGGATACCACACCACTCCTGTAGAGAGGGAGAGGGGCTAGAGGGAGAGAGAGAGAGATAGCTTGCTGAAAGTACTGGCATGAGCGATTCTAAATCTCTCATGCCAATGGGAGACACAGCCTGCTGCTGAAATCAGTCGTGGTAGAACAGCAGAGGGTCTTTCCACCCCGGGATGTGGCAGACTGTCTGTCCCTGACCCACCCTGGAACTGTTGCAACCGCAGTGCCAGGCTTATCATTCCCAGGGTGTTACTCCAAGCAGTGGACTCTGCGTCTTTGTGTTCTTCTGCCTCTTGTGAATCAGCCATATATTAATATTCTAACCATATTAAAGCCATTTTTAACTAGTCTGAGATTATATGAAAAAAGCCCTGATTGCAGCATATATTCCTGTAGGGTCTTTTTGTTTCAGAACAAAGAAACTTACTGTCGAAAATATAGATATTTCTGACCATGTCACCAGTGGGTTGGTAGGCATTGCTTGCTGTAAACTTTAAGATAAAACTTAACTTTTGTCTTAAAAAAGATCAGCATGTAAATTGAGAGCAACACATTGCCTTGGGGCACTTCTGCAAGGCAGTTAAACTTTTGTATTTTTTGGTAATTAACATGCAACATAAATTTGCAATACATTTAAATGTGAAGTAATAGGCCAGTTACCTCCTCTGGGGTAATCTCATATACTGACCTTAAAGCATCGGAGGGTGCCAGCTTTTTAATACTGAATGAAAGGGGAATACTTTTCAGATATAATTCTTGAGTTGTAGTGAGGAAAATCGAGTCATTATTATGATAATAAGATGAATTAGAAGTTGATGAGAGTAAGATGCGTAAATTCACATGTTCAATCAAAGAAACATAAATTCATATTTTGTTCCACAAAATATGTGTGCTTTTTCCACTCTGATTCTGATGTTTTCTTCATATATTTTGGGTAAGGAATATGAGCTGTTTTAAAATGTTCATGATACACATTTTTGAAAATTTCACCACCAAGTGCAAAGAAAGTTAATTTTGTCTAAAATCTTTGTTTGAAGTATACAACAAACTCCACTGCTTGAGGCTTGTGTTAAACTCTAGGTATTTTCTAAAATTACTGTAATATTTGAAATTGCTATTGAGTGCAATCTCTTCTGTGTAGTCAGACATGTTAAGCAGACTCCAAATGTTAAGCAGATTCAGAGATGCACAAATAATGATGAACACAGCGATTTTCCTTCCTGATGAGGAAGGGCAGAAAATCACTCATAGGTCATTGAGAAGAGGTTCTATGTAACGCTGATACTTTCTAAAAACTCTTCAATCGATGCCTGTATGTCCGGTATAAATAAAACGGAAACATACACGTGGTATGCATAGGTGGACAAAGTGAGGTTGGCCCAGTTGTTCTCGAGGTCTGATGCAAACAGAAATATCACGTAACGGTTGCCGTCTCCAGGGAGAGGCTATAATTGTCACTGCTCCACAAATGGAAACAATCACGGAAAAGAATACCGCCGACAGACCCATCAGCTGCAGGCCCTGCCTGTCCCTGGGCTTCGAACCCTCGTCTGTGTGTCCTCTCGCTCTCCCGTGACGGTCAGGCCAAGGACCCACAGGCCCGCGTTTTTGGAGAGTCACAAGTTTGGTAAAATTAAGAAGGGGTCCCTTGGTTGCACTATGGAAACATCCAGACATGAAGTTGCCATAGCTCAATCTTGGGATGCATACATAGAGACAAGGGAAAAGTGCGGGGGTGGGCATCAGTATTGTACCAGTACCATGCGCTGAACTGGCACCACCAGATACAGGTGGATAATAATGAAACCTACCAAATAATACAGTATATAATGATTTTTTTGCCTGAGCACCTGCCCCTTCTGACATAAGGGCCCAATATGCCCCTTTCAATTGAAAAAAAAAACATTTTGTTTTTCTAGGCTGGTGTACCCTTTTCTCACTTTGAGCACCTGCCCCTGAAAAGCTCTCTGCAGATCCCAGCTTTACAGCGTGCCAGTTTGAATGCTGCAACGCTTAGAATACAGTTGCCCACTTGCTCGGATCATTCGTGCTCTTGTGGACAATAGCATAACTGTGAAAGCTGAGTGCCACAGGCAGCAAAATAACTGCGATCACTTCTGGACTTGCTTCTGATGCTCCATAAATCAACATGGACTTTGGGTGACTGCCAATTGGAGCAATGACAAAAATACTGCTACAAACAAAACAGGACCAGATTCTTCTCTGGTGAATTCCCACCGGCGTTAGTGAGGGAGGGATTTATGTTGTCACTTAACCTGGGGGATGGTTAAATGTCCAGACTAGGGGAGTCGGATTTGGAATTTTTCAGACATTACCTCCCACAGTAAGTGAGTTCCGAGGTCTCCCATCCTAGGTTTTAACCATGTGCGATTTAAAACTAATCACACATTGATTCAGCCAATTGACATAAGCTTTCTTCCAATTGGACATGAGAAGTTATAAGAGATAACAGATGTATTATTGAATGCTTTCTATTTTACTATCTGTCTTTATGTAGCTATTTACAGCGTTCTAGCCAAGGCTCTTGCAGTTTTGTTGTTGTAGGACAGATAAAGTGCTGCACTCCTCCCAAAGGACACTCTTGTGCCTCATAAGATTCTCCAAAATGCCTGTTGGTTCATAACTCATCCTCTTAACAAAGTGAGAGCCACTTTCAGCAAGGTTGCAAATGTGTCCATTAGATGATACCGTATTGATTCAAGCATTCAGAAAAGCTTCCTACAAATCAAGAGGTGGGACTCTAGCTTGGGGTCTCACGTCCAATCTCATCTGATTCTTCTCAGTTTCTCCCTCAGCGCTGAATGTCTTTCACCTCCAGCCTATCTCTTAAAGGATGAGGTGCTTAACAGTGAAATGTCCCCCCGCAGTATCTGCTGGATACTGCTACAAAATTCAATTCCCTTGCTAATGTGAAAGTACATTGCACTTGACTTTCGTGAATGCTTCCAAAAGATAAATACAGTTGGACTGGGGTGAATTAATGTAGCAGCATTTGTAGTGCAGTTCTGGAACCTTTTCAAAGTGGAAAGTCTAAATTGTTTAAGGAAACATTGTTGATATGCCTAAGAAGTGGAAGCTCATTTAAATTTCAATTGGGTATTAGTGTACAGGTTTGATTTCCTCAAATAAAGTGTGCCCTGCACACAAAGTAAAATTATGCAACTGTAGCAAAAGTAGTCAAACAATCAACCCACACAATCACCAAGAAATACAGTCACTGATCTGAAACCTAAATCAACAGGGAAGACTATATTGGCAAATTTGCCCCACACAGAGATTTCTAAACAAAAAATGTAACATGTAGTGGAGACTATCAGAGAATGAACCCAGACAGCACTATTAATGCCCTTAAAATGTGCAGCATCAAATTAAACTGAGCTGGTCCACTTGTATTAAACTATGACAAGAACCTCAATGCTTGGAATGCACTTGAGATAATTTCATACTTCCCTCTATCTACATTTGTGAATGGTTTCTGTTTCTGACTTTTAAAAAATTCAAATAGATTTATCATAGAGAAAATGTGCATAAAGATATGCAGGTCACTGTAGTATATAATGAAATCCATTTACATACTATTTATCATGCAGTAATTGCAATTTGTCTTTGTTAATTCCAGTGAAGTAGGCAAGGAATAAGTATGATCATGGTCTGACCAATCCTAGGTGGCGATTTCCATTTGCAGACTGAAAACAACTATCTACAGAGCCAGTGGGGAGATGCTACTATGTTTGGGATTCAATCAATCTAATTGTTCGTAAAAGAAGGAAATTTTTGTACTTCACAAACACAGCTTGGTGAGTTCAGCAATCACTAAAACTAGCTCACCAAACTGTGTTGATAAAGAAAAAAGCGTAACACCTGCATTTGATCGGACGTGGATGTTGAGAATGGATGTTGAGTACAGACCTTTGTGTTTAATTGCACTTCAGGGCTTCAGAAATGAATTCACTTGGCTCACTGATTTTTATATACTTGGATTTGAACAAAAACTGGCCAGAAAAGTTCCAGGAAAAATGTAAGCTGGAGCAGTAGTTAAGTAATTGGGCTTATACAATAACAAGATGGGACTAGAATCCCAAATCTACATTTTATCTTGAACCAAATTACCTACTATTAAATTTGATAATTCCTCAAATTAGATTTTCCCCAGACTCTTTTATTTACATCTTCCACATCTGCACAATGGCCCATAACACTTTTATATTCAAGCTAAAGAAACCAACATGGGAGAAGAAGAAGAAAAAAGAACTTTAGAAATGAACATATTTCTCTATGGACTGTCATGACTCTGAAACTTAGAAACCATACTTAATTGTCATGTGCAAGTTTTGGTCAGCCTCAAAAATTTAAATACCTGGTTATGTAATTCATGTAATTATCTTCCCATGCCAGTAATATAACAGTACAAATGACTTTTAACAAGCTGGCCTCTCACAAACAGTGAAGTACTAAGTTTCTGCTGTGCAAAGGTCCTGATTCACATTCATTGCAAACTCTTAGACTTGTTCGGTCACTTCAGAGTGACAAAAATAGCTCCTCCAGTGATTAATGTTCTGAGAAACTCTTGTGCAATAAAAAAGGGAAATTCAGACTATGAGCAATTACATTTTCTAAAGTAATTCACTTTCAGAGACTCATTTTAGCTTCCTGATTTTGCAAAGGGCTAATTCCCAGAATCATGCTTCTATAAAATTAAAAGTGTAAGTAGCAGGAAGGTAACTACGCACTCTTTAAAGGTAATAATATGCACTGACCTGCAATTTAAGTGAATCCTGACATTTGGAAAATTTTAACAGCTGCCTTATAGCAGTACAATAAATGTATATATACAGTATATGTATACACATACACACACACACACACACACACACAGATGGGCGACAAATTAAAGGAAAAACCAACATAAAGTGTCTCAGTAAGGCGATGGGCAAACCACGAGCTCCCAGAACTGCTTCAATGTGCATTGGCATAGATTCTGCAAGTCTCTGGAACTCAACTGGATAGATGGAAAATCGTTCTTCCAAGAGATATTCCCTGATTTGGTGTTCTGATGATGGTGGTGGAGAGTGCTGTCTAACTCCAAAATCTCCCGTAAGTGTTCAATTGGGTTGAGATCTGGCCATAGCCTATGATTCACATCATTTTCATACTCATCAATTCACAGACCCCTCATGCCCTGTGGATAGGGGCATTGTTATCCTGGAAGAGATCACTGCCATCAGGATAGAAATGTTTCATCATAGGATGAAGGTGATCAATTAAAATAACTTTGTAATGATTTGCAGTGACGCTCCCCTCTAAGGGGACAAGTGGACCCAAACCATGCCAGGAAAATTCCCCCCACAGCATAACAGAGCCACTGGACCCCCTCACTATAGGGGTCAAGCATTCTGGCCTGCACCATTCTCTTGGTGTGCACCACACATGCACTTGCACACTTGTCAAGAAAATGATGAAGGATGCTAAATCAACAAACACGTTCTTCAAAGCCATAACCTGGAAAATTCTTAACTGGCCAAGTCATTCACTCATTTTGAATCAAATTGAACATTTGTTTCATATGCTGAAGATAAAACATAAGGCAACAAGCCCTCAAAGCATGCAGGAGCTAAAGATGACTTGCATTACAGGCCTAGCTGAGCCTCACAAGAGAAGATACTCAGCACCTGGTGATGTCTATGGCTCACAGACTTAAAGCAGCCATTGCATAGGCAGCAAAGTAGTAAACAGGACTACTTTCAGTTGTATAATATGAATATGTCTCAAACATTATGGTGCCCTGGAATGGGAGTTATGTATAAAAAGTGCTGTAATTTCTATATGATCAAACCAAAGCGTATAATAATACTCCTCATCCCAAATTGATTGAAATTTGTGGTCTGTGCAGGCCAGTGGAGAAGACTTGAGTTTCTCTCATGTTTGTGCAACCAACTTGAGATGATGCATGCTTTGTGACATGGTGCATTATCCTGCTGGACGTATCAATTTGAAAAAGGGTAAACTGTGGCCAAAAAGGGATGCACATGGTCAAATGATGCTCTATTGGTATTAAGCAGCCTATTGTAAACCAAGAAAACATTCCCCACACTATTGCACCACCAACAACAGCCTGCACCATTGACACATGGCAGGATGGTTCCAAGGATTTGTGCTATTTTACTCAAATTCTGACCCTATGATCTGCACGTTGCAGCAGAAATGAAAATTCAGACCAGGCAAAATTTTTACAATCCATGCAATTTTAGTGATCATGCCCACTGTAGATCATATTCCTGTTATTAGCTTACAGTGGAGCCCAGCATGTTCTTCTGCTGATGTAGCCCATCTGCTTCAAGTTTTGACACATTCAGAGATTCCCTTCAGCACACCACTGTTGCAAACAGCTGTTATTTGAGCATTTCTGGCCATTTTCTGGCCCATTCTCCTCTGACCTGTCTCATTAACAAGGTGTTTTTGCATGCAGAACTGGCACCTACAATCAAACGAAGGTCGAAGTCAGTTAGATCACGTCTAGTCTAATGTTTGGTCAAACAACAACAACGAAACCTCTTTACCATGTCTGCTTGTTTTGTGTATTGCATTGTAGCCACATGGTTTGCTGTTTGGCGGAGCGGGCTGCTTGTGTTAACATTGACAAATAACTGCTTAAAAAGATGACACAAAATAACCTTGAGCCTGCTGTGATAACCTCTGTGGGCCATTCTGAGAAACAGAAACTCTACAGATTTATTTCCAGAAATTATTTGCAATTATTTTTTAAAATAATGAAATGACATTTCAAAAAGCTTGAACTCAATTAGATTTTCAGTGGAAATGATAAAGACCTCCAAGAGTAACACTGAGCTCAATGAGAGTGCCTAGGCACACGAACAGTATGGTTTAGGCTACTATTCACACAATTCTAAGACATGGAGAAATCTTCTGCACCATGTGCAATCGGTCTCTGGATGGTAACGACCATTGTAACAACGCATGCTTAGTAACAACTCATGCTTATTAGTCCGAAGAAAGTTCTGAAATTCGTGTTTTTCGAAAATACATAACTTCAGCGTTGCATAAACTAAGCGCCGACGCAAGGACAGTGCAGCGATTTGATTTGCTTAGAGGAAATCGATTAACCTTGCGCATCGCGGACGTGCTGATCTCAATGACTAAAGTTTCTTTACAATGAGTAGGCTAAAGCTAGTTCAAGTGCAGGTTTGTAAGCGGGCTATGCAGAAAGGTATAAAGGGACATTTTGAGGAAGTACACTAATTTGGACAAGTGATTGGAGTCTAAGTCTGTATGACTATTTAATGTAGGCTATGCTTCTAGAACGAGTAGATCGGTAGGAAATGAATCGAGAGTAGAAGAAACGCGCTCTACACGAGGTTTTACTTAATTATTATCATTTATTTATTTACTTATTTATGTTTTTATAATAACATGCAAAAGGATCTCAAATGCAATGTAACTGTTGACAGCCATAACCCGAGGGAAAAGTTACCTCCTGGACTTTGCACAAAAATCGCAGTCATCAATAAAACATCAAACAAGTACCCCAAGACACTCAGGAAAAGCGCATCTTCCCAGGAGACTATAAAGGTGAAAATATTGCGGTACGTATTTGAATTGCTCCGTAATTTTAAATCAGACCCTTTAAAATGCATCACAGATCATAAGAGGAACCGCGGGATTTTTTCCCCTGCTTTTAGGTATTGAGCTACAAACCATGAACTCTTCGGCGGGAGCAGGTAATAACTACCGTCGAGGGTCAACGAAAGGAGATAAGGTATGGATGGTTATATTTTATAATGCGACTAAAGGTGCAGAATGTCGATTCTCTACTTTTCTGCTTAATTATAGCTCAAATGTTGCCTCATTTAATTCAATTGTTGTTACTTTAGTAGTTCGTTGCGCCATATTACGAATTAGTGTCGGTAGTTAAAGTAAGTGCTGCAGTCCTCGAACAGGGTAGAGCTGGAGTCATTGATAGTCGCCGTCTCGCACTATAGATTTTCGTGTTTTAAAGCCTGTCGATAAATTGAAATTAGCAAAGTCGTCACACAGTCAATAGAAAGTTATAGTGGACGCGTAGGCTACGCATTCATAGGCTCCATTCCACTATCATTCTGTAAATTAATTTAAGAGTTAACCACCTCGTTAAACATTATGGTACATTATGGTAAATTCTGTTTCGTTGTGTAGGCTTCGTAGTGTTACTAATAGCCTACATAAGAGATTTGCGATTTCATGTTTCCAACGGGGACCCAGAAACCTACGACGTGGAAACAAATGTTTATGGTCGGAATTTTTCTGAGAAGAAAAACGAGCCGGGAGTGTGAGGTGTGGGTAGACTCATGTTACACGGGGCACTGTGTTTCCAGTTAGCTGCCTTTAGCTTAATTAAAGACATTGATACTTTCTGTTGTGAACACGGTTGGTGAGTGGAAAAAGAGCACGGTTTATTGCCTGGATCTTTGCAAAGTCTTTGCAAACAACTTGTCACATCGTGGCTATTAAACGGATATCGGTAAAAATCAGTCAGATTTTAGTACTAGGAATAATATTAATTTATGATTTCTTCTGATTAACTTTTAGTAGCTATAGGCCTGTATCCATTCTTTGAATTATGCATAGGCTATTAAAAGTTTACTCTCATCTATGAAGCTTGAGCCAGCAAGACTGCCGAATAGAGGAGAACTGGACTGAAGTACGATTCGGTACGATTTGGATATCGTCGCATTGTCTTTGTTGGGTGCTATAGCCTACATTAGGCTTCTGGACATGTCTTGATATCTGTCAGATATGTGAGATTTAAAAAAATGTAACCGAAATGTAACAACATGCACCTTTTGTTTACTTCGTTCAAGTAGAAAGTGTTGGAAAGCTTTTTCCATCACCGTCAGCTTTGCATACCTGGAAGTGTGCTGCTCTCCAAGGTCCTGATGACTTCCAAGCTTTAGAAAGTCACAGCTGCCATACTGTAACACGGGAGAAGCCCTCTCTGCGCTGTACACGCACGCACGCACGCGCGCGCGCACACACACTAAAATCTTTTCATGAAATGCACACCTTTTCACAACAGGTGAACCAAAATAAAAGGTGCAGGTGGTGATTGTTCCCAAATAATAGATGTTTCAGACCCACAAGCACAGGGCTTATGAATATGGCAGTAATATCAGTGACAAGGTTAGGTCTATCAGACAATGTCACCATCTCAGTGGAGTTCGGGTCAACACTGTTCAATGGCATTAATTAAATCAGATTAGAGAATGCACCAACATAATTGCCCCAGAGTCCTTTCTGGAATCGAGAAAGTGTTGAACAAGGGGACGCTGAGTACCTTTCATAAAATACAAATTCCCAGTGGCAGCTCATTCTTGATAAGGCCATTAAATGATAATAGAGTTTTAACCTTGGCTCCCTTCCACCCAAACTATTCGGTAGATAACTCTGATAAATCAGGAAAAAAATGTTCACAAAAAGTTTCATAACTTTGATCTGCTAAGCAGATCCCTCTCACCTTTCATGGTCGCCTTGCTTCGACTACCGGCAGCTTTTTGCACCAGCCATTTGCTTTGTGTCTCTTGTAAGCCACAGGATCTTCACTGAAAGCACTGTTGATTGAAAGCTTTATTCACTGTCTGAAAAGTCAGAACATTCTTTATGATGTAAAAAGAAATCAATAGTTTTTAAACAATGTTTCGAACTAGCACCAGGTATCTGAGCTGAATCTGATTTCATACTTCCCTGTGGTTACAAGTGCATGTTTTTCTGTTGAACCCTAAAATATATTCTGGAACCACACAGTGTCTGTTTTGAAGCATGGCAGGCCACTCACAGTTTGCGGTGGTGCTGTCATTTCCGAAATGTCAAACGATTGCTGTGGCGATGGAATCCCGTCAGTTTCAGTTCAGCAGACCATTAACTGTAGGATTGTAGCTGACATTTCTTTGAAGTGACATATCTAAAACAGTTTCACTGATGTAAGGTAGTTTAACCTGTGAATTACATCAGTTAAACTGGTTCTTAAATTTGAAGCTTAAGTCAGTGAGCCTTTTTTAACACTGACTTTGCAAATAATGAGCCCATCTGCCATTCTGTGCACACAATCCCAGAGAGTTGCAGATGTTTCATTTTGGTAAAGCAGGCTTGGAGGCAATTACATAATGGCTTCTTTTGATAGCTGGATACAAGGAAAGAACTTCACCATATTTGGACATGTTTCCATTGCAGAATGGGTGAAATGATTTTCCATAGTTAACTTGAGTTAACTGCTCACATCTGGTTCTTTCTTGCGCCATATTTATCAATTATTCCTGCTCTATTGTGTGTATGTAGACCGCACTTTTTCCCTGAGCCTTATTTTCTTGTGAAATTTTCCATTCGCACAGTGCTTATGAAAGAAATTACCTGTTAAGAAAAAGTATTTCACAAAAATACTTTAAATATTCTGAAACAAACACACTGTCACAATACTTTCCTAGGAACCTTAAATAAGTGTAGAAATAGATTGAAAAAAGTTATACTGTAGGCGAAGAAGGATATCTGTGTAGGGGACTGTGATAGAATGAGTCTGTAATAGAAAAGAAGTGTTTTTGCAGTTAAGATTTGTGGTTGCCATTTTTCTGAAAATCCTGAATTTACTGGTGCTCTTTCTAACGTAAGTTTCTATGGGAAATCAAAGCATATTGAAAATGTAAAGAAAAAATATTCAGGATGGTTTTCGCTTTACACTGTCCTTTCAGGACAGCATGTATGTAATAAGCATAGTTAAAAGCAACATTTGGGTGAAGTGCCTCAAATCTAATTTTTTACATACCTCTCTTCAGCAATGGCATCTATTCTTCATCAGAAATATTTATTCTAATATCAAGTGAATGCTATATTTATATTTTCATATACACTGACGGTTGAAAATGCAAGTGCTGTATATGAATGCAGTATCTGCAGTTTTGTAATATTTTATAATATAACATCTATGTATATTCCCTGTTTACATTTAGAAATATTTTGTTACTCTTGTGATAAAATAATTTCCTCTGATCAGGTATCTTTATGTATATTACTTTTTGTTTCAGCTTTGATGGTTTAGAACATATTTTGTGGAATCTAAATCAAAATGAATAATTGCATTTCTTGACTAACAGACCCATAGAACTGCCACTGTTGGTAGAATCTGTGTTGTGATCTCTGTGATCTGCAGACTGTAATGCTATCACCACTAGAGGTCCCCACACATTCATGAGTGCAAATTATGAATGCAATTCCCTGTTCATTTCTTAATAGCATTAAGTTACATGCTAAATTGTATGGTGAAGCTGATATTGTGGTATACATTTATATACATTCATTCAATTTTAATAAAACAGTACTCACTATTCATGGTAATCTTTCATGAAGTCTCTCAGGACATGAGCAAATTAATTTAACCCCAGTGATATAATTTCTTTAGTAGATGTCAGAATTTCTTTGGGCCATACGTTAAAATAACATTCTTGCCCGAGTATAAGTTCTGTTTTTATCTTGAATGGCAATGGAGTTCATGTTGAAGGGATTGTCACCTCTTTACTATGTCTCCTGGTGTACTATGCTGACAAAAATATACATTTCTAGTGTGCTGTGCTTGTTCATTACCAACATCCACTGGCCCAATCACATAATTCAGGTCATGAATTCATGGAAATCACAGTTCTTTGTGCAGCAGATATTAGAAAGAACCATGAATACTGTGAAATCAGGGCCTGAAGAAACAGTAAGTAGAAAGATTGATTTTGATTGCATGGACCTGGCAGGTGTTGTTGCCGAGTGTAATTTGTTTCCATCTGTGTGGGCCAAAGCTTAGAGTTCAGCCACAGTGTCAGGGGATGAGCTCATGCATAGAAGCCACTGTCATGTTCCCATGGCTCACATGCTCGGATATTAAGTTTGTGTTATTTTGCTGTATTTTTCTCGCACAAGGGTCAATTAGTGTTACATAATTTTTTTTTGTCAGTTAAGGTATACATTTATTCGGAGGCCACTATGTGGATGCATTGGAAAGAAAGAAAGAAAGAAAGAAAAGGAGAGAGGGATAGCGAGAAACACTAAACTGATTGGAGGCCTTGTATTGAACAGATGACAGATGATGGACATGGAAAAGGAGTAGGTGTGAGTGTATGAGTCATTCAGGCCTTTCCGTTTCTTTCTTTCAAAGGCCACAGCACTCTGCTTGGAATAAAAGACCCACAGACACCCGCAAGACCTACACAGTACTGCCAGAAATAAGCATTATGTCAGAAAGACAGGATGAACTAGCAGTAAGACAGATAAGTTTTCTGTCAGGCAGCTGGATTCAGATTTGAGCCTTGATATTTATAAATAGCCAGTTTTTTTTAGTATAAAATCAAATAAGCATCTACTGTGCTAGCATTCACAATACTGCCAATCAATCAAATCAAGTGCAAAGGAACAAAAGAGAACCTCATTAATTGTATCGTAATACAACTGAAAGATTTTAATTTTGTTTGTAAATATGAGCAGAAAATGTGTTGTGATGCAATGTGTTGCGATGCTTGGTATGTGACATATAGAAATACTGAAATTAATTTAATTAATTTTTTAAGTGCAAGAATCAGTTATACTTTGCACACATTCCAGTCAGTAACTGTGTTGAAGCACCCTCTGCTGGATGGAACCAAAAATAAATTCAGAAGCAAGAGACAAAGAGAATCCTGTTGCTTTCAATTACTGCGCTATCACATTTGGAAACTGTTAGTATTAGTAATGGTCATTAAGGCTTACTCCAATACTAATTTTCATTTCGGTTCTTCTCCCCAAAACTGAAATATATTATAACATGGTTTTAGTCTGCAAATATTGAGAATTTGTTGAAAATGTTGAAAACATAAAAAATAAGTGTTAATGACTTTTTTTTAATTTGAAATTATATATTTCAACATTCATTCATAAGTATACTGTAAGATCGTCAACTATAGTACCACACTGAAGGATAGAAACATAAGGAATGCAACAATAAGCTCTGATATAGTTAACAGCAAAGAGAGACCATTTCCAAAAGAGTTTTACCATAATTTCAAAATGAAACAGGGAAGAATGTAATTACTGTCTGCTAAAGCAAATTGTCATTATTGTATTCTGTGAATCATTGTATGCAATGTGGCCAGTACTGGAACAGACTGGCAAGTGTATCTGAGGTTTTATTATGACAGAAAAACCTGAAAGTGTTTACGCAAGAAAGGAGGAGTTTGCCAGATGAATGTGTGACAGTGTGTCGTGTGCATGCTGTGGAAGGGAAGGCAGCCTAATATTGTGAATGGATTTCAGAAATGGGAAGGATGTGTAGTTTGGATATTGCTGTCTATCAATGTTCAGAAGAAGGCGCAAATCACTGAGGGTCTTCTGAATGGTACAAGTGAAGCCATTTTGTGATTTAGAGAAAACGTGTGATACGAGACATCTGTTGACAGATGTCTGCGCACATGGAGACATTGCCACCAACTCATCTTGAGTGTTGGAGAGAGTGATGCCAGCAGAGAGGCAAAGAGGCATTCCCTGGGTGATAATATAAATGCACAAAGAAACAAGAGTTGGCCCTAAGGTGGAGCCTTGTGGGACTGTTTTATCGACAGAGCGAAAACAGGAAATGAGGTTACCTGATTTTACACGATGGGAACGATTCTGAAATCAGTTTGAACCCACTTTTATAGAAATGCAAGTTTTCTGGGCAGAATATCACAATGAAGGAAATCAAAAAGCTTTAGACAGTGACTCCAGTAATGCCCAACCGATTCAGGGAAGATAATGCAATGCAGGTCTGGAATCGCAGAGCTTAGATTTACTGAAATACTGGTACGCTCCAAGAAAAATGTGTTTTTTTATTGACTAGCTAACTTTGAGTAGTGCTGTAAAACAAAAATGAGGTGATGATGTAAGAGACAGTATTGCCTCCATGCTCAAAGGAACAGAATCCAGAAGTTTCTCAGAAGGCAATAAGGGCATGCATTGTTTGGGAGAAAGAGAGCAGGAGTTCTTTTATTCACAGAAAATGTTCTGTTGTTTTTTTTTCTGACTGTTTTTTTTTCCAGTGTAGCGAGCGCACGAGAACAGAATGTGCACAAACGGGATTTCTTTCCCTCTGCAGTAACACGTGGCAGGCGAAGGAAAAACACTCTCTCTAGCAGAAGCCGAGCGCTGTAGCCGTCTCTTCCCCCGGTATGAGTCAGGCCGACGCCCTTAATGGAGCTCGGCAATAAGGACAGAGCACAGGGGCACAATCAGCTGCATCCTGCTGGGAAACGTGGGATTAATCAGAGAGGGCTGCTCTGCTCGCTGGTGCAGTAGCGCTTGCTAGCGACTGCTAAGTCTGGCTTGCATGCTATACTGGCAATCAACAGCGAGAGATGGACCTCTCTTCCAATGTCCCATAGTTGATTGAGAGGTCTGAAGCCCTGAATATACCGCACCTGGAAACATGGGCAACAGTGTAAGATGAGCACGCACATCGTTCTCAGGGTGTATGGATTGGATATAAGGGAGCACATTCAAGTGTTTCCAAAATTAAAAATGTTGGCATGTCTTAGACTAGTCATTCCCAACCATGTTCCTGGAGCTCTACCACCGTGTAGGCTTTCATTCCAACCCTAACAAAGCAAACCTCATTCAATAGCTGGAGATCTCGTTGAGCTGCTAGACTCATTAGTAGAATCAGGTGTGTCAAATTAGGGTTGGAATGAAAAAATACAGGACGGCAGATCTCCAGGAACAGGGCTGGGAACCACTGTTTCAGCCAGAAAAAACATCTTGAACATGGGGGCGATGAAATCACATGAAATCAGATATCAATCACTTTACCTCCTGTGTCATATCTAACAACATTTAACTCAAAGTGGATTACACTTCTACACTTCACCCTATTGGCTGAAATCCAATGTCTGTAGATCACAGAATATTCAAAAATAAAATAAAATAAAACTTATAGAGCAGTCACACACAAATGTCAATAAATATGATGCTTATAATATAAAAATATCCACATATTGAATTCCATTATTAATTCAATTGCATTTCTATTCAGTTTTATTTGTGTAGTGCTTTTTACATTTGTATAGTCTGTCATAAAGATGCAGTACAGGAAAATAGGAAAGAACCGGAACAGAACCCCCCAAAAAACAGCAAGTGAAGTAAAAATAAACTCCCCAGTGGGAAGAAAAACACTCAAACAGTGGTGAGAAAAAAAATTCCCTGGTGAGAACAAATCTTGGGAGAAACCAGGCGACAGAGGGGGAGCACATCCTCTGCTGGCAGAGCAGACTTCTCTCCACAGTCATACCGTGTTATTTTACACCACTAGCCTTTACTGAAAATGTCACCACTGGTGTACAAGATTTAGGGAGAAATTGCCAGTCAGCATTTTTGTTTTCCGACTTGGCTTATTTGAGTATTTTGATTTACGCACACCGTTTTCAGCGTAGTTAGGGTTAATGTATCTCAACAAAAATGCTTTCCAGATAAAAGACAGGCCAAATAACTCACATACAAATCAAATTCTCTCATCAAAGGCAGCTGTAGATAACACTGGGCCAACCTAGTGAACAAAGTCACAACCAGCAATAAGCCAACTCTCAATAAGCCAACAGGCTAGTGTAAGAAATTGCTACCTGTTTCTTACACTCCATCTTTTCCCTATGTTTTTTCAGTAATAATTTTATGATTTGTATGAGGTATTATTTGTCACAGAGATATAAGTTTTATGGCTATTGCATGATTAAAAAAGCAATATTTTTTCCTATCAGTTAAATGTATTATGTATTTTTAAGTGTTGAAATGATAAGAAACACGATGCAGAATTAGACTCCAATTTACTGAACATAGATTATGATCCAGAGCATGGCTCCGTGGTGTGCACATGTTCATGTGCAGAGCTGATATTTTACTTGGCTGATATGACTTAACCTGTACCTATGGACTGCTTCCAACTCTCCCATATAAGAGTTTGTTGATTTATTGGCTGTTTTATAAGAATTGCATTGTTACTGTACGTCCCTGAATGACTGGCCGTCCTGCTTGATGAGTCTAGCAGTTCATTCATTGGGACATAAACACTGAATCAAAGAACAGCAGGCAGGGTGCTCTCTCTCTCTCTCTCTCCCTCTCTCCCTCTCTCTCTCTCTCCCTCTCTCTCTCTCTCTCTCTCTCTCTCTCGCATGCACTCACGCTTCACGCACATACACACAGAAAACCCCACATGCTGATTTAACAGATGTCTAGTATCAGTGGCGTTGCATAGTACTACAACAAACACACAAATATAGACATAGGTGTATTAATGCAAGTTTAGCGGCTGTGCTTGGCTCTTTTAATATGGCAAACAGGTTGCAGTGCTGATAAATCATTGGCAGTATTTAAAGAATGGGTGCTCTGCTGGATTGCAGCAAATAAAATAATCATTAGATTCAGCTCTAGAGCTGGAAAAGAATAACCTTGTATTTGCACTCAACTGATAATGAAGCTCTTCTGTCTGCATTTATATTAGAACAATTAAAGAAAGGAGAGGAATAAATCAATCTGAGATCAGGTGAAAAACCAGTAAATGACTAGGAATACTGCACATCGTCTTCCCTTCCCGTCACTGTATCATCATTAGAACTCATTTGGTCTACATACACTTCCTGTATTGATAGTTAGCTATCGGGGTTGTCTAATTAGATTGCTTTACTATTGTATTTGTAATTGTGCAATCAGCTAAAATTGATTGTGATCTGCAAATGGCAGAACCAGCTTTGATGGGATGCTCTCTCTTAGCGGTAATTGTTTTCAGATGAATAAAGAAATCTCCCATCAGCCATTAATTGGTTTGTTTTGCTGTTGGTCAGTGGTCCATGCTTTGAGGTAAATTTAGCTTTTGATCATAAAGATTCTGAAGCTGGGCCTCCTGGCTCAGATTTCCCTCCTCTTCTTTCCTTCCACAGATGTGTGTGTCTGTGTGTGTGTGCGTGCATGTGTGTGTGTGTGTATGTGCATTTATCCTGATTAACTAGTATGCCAACTATCTGAATAATCAATTGGCATATACACACACATTTTCTTTCTTCATGATAGGCAGATTAAATGATAAATTCAATTTAGAAAAGTAAGTTTTAATCATTAAGTATACACAAAACAAAAACTGACACCTTTCCGATTGGTTTCCACCAGACATCTTATGATAAACAAAACAGTCACGCATGTGAGCTGGACGACAGAAGACAGATTGATTGTTTCCTGGTTTCCCTAGAAACCATCCATGGAGTGTATGGAAAATCAGATAAAATATGTGGCATTTCCAACCAGTGAAAGATAAAAATCATATTTTCCTTCATTCCTACGATTGCTTCTTAAAACTTATTAGCTGAAGGCTCCTGTGCTTTCATTATATCGGCTTGACCCAGAATGCTTCCTACAGTATTCTGGTTTACGGCACAGTAAAAAAAACAAAAACAAAAAAAACAAATCATGAAACTGCCTTGGGAGGTGTACCATTATAGCGCCAATCTCAGGGCCAGCAAAATCCATATTGTTTTCCTTTTCCTTCTATGTGCCAATGCATGAAGCAATATTCCAGTATTTTTATCAGCACTCTACACCACTCCTTTTAGGTGGCATAGGCTCTTAGCCCAAGAAACCTCAGATACTGTGTTTTTCATATACAGTAAGTGCATGGTTAGTCACACTGGAACAAATGCACCTTGGGACATTGGGCAGATATCCTACTAAAATGGCATGTACATACTCATACTATTAAATATTAATGCTGAACATATGCTGCCCATGTCCATATAAAATACATCTTACCAGAAACATATAGATGCCTTTTCTTTTCCTTATTCAAATAGGAACATCATCATTTTATTTTCACTACGTACTGACAATAGTCTTACTGGAACAATACCAAAGTTTTTACTCAGTTTCTATTACAGATTTAGTGACTGTGGATTGGTCTTTCTATGATTTCTGGATTTCTCCATATTGCTGAAATAGCAACTAGGGTGAGTTTCAGCCTAATATACAATATGCATGATATATAAATATATGCACCCTATCAAAGGGACATAATACATGAGTAGGCCCTAAATGTGAAATGGCCTGGTACTAAATCAGGAGAGCTTAGTTTTGGCCTCTGAGGACCAAGTCTCAGCACATTACATAGTGTTTTCAAGAGACCAATCAGCCTAGTTTTCATTAGACTGGGAAAGTAAGCTGCTATGCAGTTTTCAGATTTCATCCTTAAAATGAAAGTTCCAGTGAAACTCTTAAACTGAAGCTGTTGGAAGTTCTAATGGAACTCAAACTGAAAAAGACTGTTGAGAGTTCCAATGGAACTCATAAACTGAGGCTGTTGAAAGTTGTAATGGAACTCTTAAAGTGAAGGCAATTCCTTCATGCTTTTGAAGCCCTCAAACAAGCCATTCCTGTTTGCATTGGTGTTTCCCCCCGATCCCCCCACCCACCCCTTTACATAATTTTGTCCCAGTCGTGGAGACTTACTACGACTACAGACTGGGGATTATGCTGAGTCTCTATGGTTTTACTTTGATTAGCCTAACTTTAAGAACATACTGTAATACAATTCAAGTGGGTAATGTCTTTCATCAACAGAAATAATTTATCTTTTAGCTGCCATATGGAAAAACGTTATATTGATTCATATGATCATGTTTACTGAAACCTTTTAAGTTAGGCAGTGAAATATTAGGTATCCAAGAGTTTGCACAAATTGAAAACTAAAATGTTAACTTTCATAAGCTCATTTATTATGACAAATAGAAAAACACAAAAAATGATTACGTGTCATTAATAGATTGCACATTGTCTGTGTATTTTGTTTTGACTGAGCCATCCATTCATGTAGTCTATCAGTATTACAAGTGGAGCAATTAAAAATCATTTAAATAGGTTAGATAGGATTCATTCCATCCTGTGTATTTTTTCTTTTTACAAATAAATGGGCAACTTGAGCTATTGGAATAACCTGTTTTTAAAGAGCAACACCCATCAGGACTTTCATGAAAACCAACTTGCAAAAGCACCTGTTTGAGAGCTGGCAAATATATCCATAATTAACTTGAGATTTCCCACTGAGAATGCATTACAGATTTTCTTGTTCAAAGACGTTTCAGCTCTCAAATCCCCTGCAGTGTGAATAGAATTTTTTGTTGCAAGTTGTAATGAGGATGAACAAACAGCCTCCCCCCCAAAACAAAATGCAAAACTATGTTAATTATACAATAATTATCATTCTTCATTTGTGAATTTCTGCTAATTTAATTACAGCAAGTGTGTGAGTCTGTGTGTCTCGGAGGTTTTATACTATATATAAGCAGATCAAAGATGAATAGAATGCATCCATGGAGGAAAAGATTGTTGTTGACAGTCACACTTGAATACTGCGGGTATAATACCAAAGTGTGAAGGACTGGGGCTGTCCACACATTGCAAAACCTTGTGTAGACACACAGCGCTTTAGTATGTGTTACACATTTCGGGGTGAAAAAACAGCTGCAAACATTCTGGTCATTTGCACCTCGGAAAGCCCTTCACCAAAATGTACGTTGGCCAAACGCACTTATGCATATAATCTTGGTGCTGCACAGTATGTGCCCCTCGCAGATGCTCAGAATATAAAGTGGGAAAAGTCACATGAGGAAAAAACAATACAGCACACCAATATGTTCCAATGCCTCCAGTCTGCTGATGATTCCTTTATATATAAAAAAATAAAAATAAATAAAAAATCCACCCCCCCTCCCTCCAAGTACCTTTTGCTGAGCCTTAAGGTATTATTTATAACTTCTTGTCTGATAATTTAAGCCAGTTTAGTTACCCTTCTCTTTATTTTCTCAGGAGTTTTTATTTATTTCATATAGTGTGGTGCCCAGAACTCGTGACATATGGTCTATTGTATGCGTCGTGTAATATTTACGTTCTTTGATCTATACTCTGTATGTTTTTCGACGTGTTCCCAGCATACGGTTTGCCTTTATTATTGCTTTGGCACAATATCTAAATGATTTTAAGCCTCCATTTCTCCTGAGTCTTTTTTTCTTAAGGAGCACATTTTAATATGTACCCTCTTAGCACGTACTCCTATTTGAAATTATTTTCAGCATGCACAATTTTACATTTGGCAAGATTAACGAAAATGTTCTGTATTATTATTATCTACAACAGCAATGAGTTGTAAGTAGAACGATGATGACGATAATGATGATGATGGCCAAGCCACTAATTGGTCAAAGCCAAACACTCCTACTTTTTATCGTTGTAATCAAAATTTGAATATCTCCTCTGGGACAGGAAAGGCATCTTAAAAGGGTCATATATCATACACACGTTTATTGTGGCGCCAGGCCTGCAGTACATCTTTGTGGCAGTACAATCTAGGGTATGATTAATGGTTTCCTCAGGGAGGAGGTTGAATTAAAAGTCGCACCTCTCACACTACTTATGTTAATGTCCCTGACCCTAATCTTTCAGTCGTTTCATTATTGCATCACAGGAGAATGAAATTAGTTTTTTTGGGGGGGATATACCTTGGATAAAGTACTATACCGGAAAAGGATGAGCATTGGTGACCGTTACGTTATCATTACTGGTTCAGGGTCGCTGGCAGAGTTTATTCCCATAAGACACACAGGCGAGGAACGTTCCCTTTGGTTCAAAACTCACCTGCACACAAGTACGTCTGCATTGATGAAGTCCTCACTTTAGTTGGGCACAACCACTGAATGCGCCCGTTTTTTAAAAATCCCGATAATGTCCACTGTAGCGCCCTACCACCTCGCAAGGTTTTCTCGCTGTGGCAAAATGAATGCACCCATGGAAACGCCATGTGCATTGCAGAAACATTATTTATATTCTGAAAGCAGTGCATGCCCCAGATTTGAGAGCCTGATCGCAGTAATACATGTGGACGGAATCTCGCGTGGTCAGCGTAATAAATAAAATGAGCAAAGGCTAGATACGCGCGGATTGTACGCGAATCACCCTATCTGGAGTCTTTTCACGTCTCCGACATCAAAATGTCAATCTCCCTAAAATCCTGCTAAATTACGTTTCGTCCATTTCTGACTGATTTTATTGGACGCGTTAGGACTGGGGACACGCGTCTATTATCAACAGGATGTTCTGAAAAACGCAAAAGATCAGCGGTCTATATTGGTTGCTTAACTATATAGGCAGATTCCGGACTGCAGGGCGAACTCAGCGAAACCTTCGACAGAAGGCTATACTTGCACGGAGAGACGGTCATCAGCATACAGAATTACTGCCAGCGGATTCTTTGAAAAAGGGAAGCAATGAAAGAAAAAAAATTAATCGAAACGGCAAAAATGCAGGGGAACATGATGGTGAGTGTAAAGTGATTCTTATTCGGGTTGTAATGTTTTCAATTCATTTGGCGCCTGGACCATCCAGGAGACCGAATCTATCCAAAGTAAACGTTTCACAGTTTTGTCCGCGATTAAGGAAATGGGAAAAAGAAAGAGATAGCTAGCTGGTTTTACTGGCCAGGATAGCTCCCAACTATCAACACTGCTATTTAGCACAGGCAAAGCGGTACGTTGTTTCACTACTGCAGCTTTATAAAATGTCAATATTATTCTATGAATTATTTGTTTTAAATGCATAAAGCTAAGTTCAGTATTTTGGCCTTAAAAATAAAGCAGGCACTGGTTGACTGTAAGTAGGCGACATAACTGCTGTTTGAAGTCTCTTTGACAGGCAGTAGCCTACCCACAGTAGCATATACGTATGGGCAAGTCCTAGGTAGTAGTTGGCTGACTGTGTTTCTATGGCTGCCCTTGGAATTACATAGCAATTGAAATAAATGAAAATAAATGAACAAACAAACTAACAAAACAGAAAGACAAATAAATAAACAGGTTATCACCAGTCACGAAAGGCGTTATACCTATTTATAATAGCCTACCTGTTTATACTTTGAGGGAACTACAGCTTCATTTTTTATTAGTCTACTCGCTGAAACGCAGTTGAAAGCAGTCTCAGTTCCGGCAATAGGCAAATTGCGGTTCATTTCCCCTTAGATAAACTTAGCCTACATTGTGCATTATTTTAAATAGAGGTGTTATTCTCAGTTGTAGCCTCCCAAATTAATGCACAGTGGATAGCGTGACCGTGGTCTTGCGTTCTCGGTGTTATTTTAAAATACTTTTTCAAAAAAAGCATAACTGAAGCCTGTCAAAATGGAATAGCTTCAGTTTAAATATGAAATGTGTTAAAGAAATCTTATTTGAGATCCCCCCTATCGTTTCTTGATTCGGCTGGCACTCACAGCACAACTCCCAGGAGTTCTCGATACAAGGCATAAAAAACGAATGGTTTATGGGGGCTTTTTTGCGTTTCCATGCATTTTTAACATTACACGCAGTACTACCATTTATTTAATGCCTTTGTGGGATTTATAGTTTAGTTCCAGCTGCTTTTTGTTTGATTTATTCCAGTCCTATAACTAAGTGAGAAATAACACCCTAATGGATATAAAATAAAATAAAAAATAAAAACAAATACGGAAATTATACAAAATAATATTATACTAATGTAAAAAGTGGTCTACACGCCAGAATATTGATAATAGAATGACCTTAACGTTTCTGCACAGTACAATTTCCAATGTTAATTGAACTCTTACAGAGCCCATATGGGTCAAAATGGGACCATATGTACTCTGTAAGAGTTGATTAAACACATTTTATTGTGTGTTAGAAATGATTGACAGCTTTTTTATATACTGTGAAAAATTGCATGCAACCAGTGCATCTGCTCAAAGACATCTGCTCAACGTTTCATTAAAGATTCTACGAATACAGATGCAATACAACACACACTTCTAATAGTACAAACACTTCTTCACAGTGCTCTTGACATGCACTTGAAAATCTTTCTCATCACAGTTTCATTGATGTAATACGGTTTACACCAGATAGTGGCAAACTGTATTAAAATCCTCAGAAAGAAAATATATAAAATCAGTGTAAAATCAGCTCTGATAGCAGAATGTTTAACTGTGATAGAGTACAAATAGAGTGTTCTTACTGGACTCATAAAATAGGTTAAAGTCTATTTAACACACTGACCTCTCGTTCCTCCTCTGTGTACCCCTGATTTTAGTGTACGGTTTTCACCCAACATTTTCTCACAGTTATGAATAAAATATGCTTTGGCACAACCCTGCGGGGTTTCCACACTCAAGTCAAAACCTCAAGCCAATGCGACATCACATGCTCACCAGAGAGGCTGAAGGCTGAGACGGTTGCATGGGCATAGTAAAAGCTGACACCCTGAAGAATGCTCATTTTGAGGAAAGGAGAAACTCCGCAGGCTTTTACAAAAGCGTCGACAGTTCAGCTATTTTGGCCGTAAAGCCTGGCAGCGTTGCAACAAGCTAATGTTGGTTGATGAGCTGTAAATTGGACGGCTGAGAATTTGCCTTAATTTGATCAGCATCGCGAACAAATGTGTGTGCGTGTTCATCATTGTTTTTCAGGACTGTTTTCTTCATTAATGCTGATATAAATGAACAAGCGATGCCTTTTTTACCTAAATTAACCTGTCAGCTTTACGTTGTTGCTGTTCGCAGAAACCATTAGAATGGAAAAAATTATAATAATGTAATACAATGCTTATTGGTATAATTAAAGTTATTAAATAGGATGAGCTAAAAGGCACCGCAATAGAGCAACTATCAAATGCAATAAAAATGAATTACCTGCGGGGGCGATCCTCACCTACTCTAAAATAGCGAGCTTGTTAAATGTGATAAACAAAGTAAGATCAGGTGAATGAGGATTGGGGGCTCAAAGGGTAATTCCCTGCTCCCCCAACCCCCTCCCCTTTTTCCTCTCTGGCTGCCCCCCCACCCCACATTTTATTTATTTTATTTTTTAGTTTATTTAAGAAGGGACAGTGCATATTAATCAACAACAAATGTAAATATGCCAGATTTAGCCAAAAGGCTAATTTTCATCTGTAGTCCCCGGCCAAAGTGTTATAAAAAGGCTTCCTAAAAAGATAAAAGATAAAGGTAAACAGTAAAACATACATAGCAAAGAAAAAAAATACACGCACAGTTATTTAAAAAAGGTGGTCAACACAAGCAACAACAGATGCTAGAGGGTTGGAGGGTACACAGACATACTGCCATGACACAGAAGCATAGGACAAGTGACATCTCAGTGCTGACAGGTTTGTATGTTAATCATCCATTGTTTTAAGTGATGGTTAAAAGACCTGAAGGTATGGAGTTCTTTGAGGTGAGTTGGAATTGAGTTCCACTCTCGTGACCCTCTAACGTTGGAGGGATTGTCACTGTCTCCCTTTTTTTGGATTTTCCCCCCAAAAACCTGTCAAATTATGAGCATACATTTTGGGGCTGGTAGCTTGGTCGTCCTGTTGCAATCGGGATGCATGTTTATATTGGGGTTGTATCAGTCTCATCTGATAATATCTTAGAAGTAATCTAACGGTATTGGCGGACAAAATAAGATTATGGGCAAAGTGGTGATGCAATACATGCGCTAGAGAGGTGATGCATTTGATGCGCTGATGAAAATCTAAGTGAAAATTTCATGCTCAAAAAAGTCTCATCACGGTGTTATTTTTACTTTATCATTTTTACCAACTAAACTCACAGGCAAAGCTATACAGAGGACGGGTAACTCTCCAGACCTTTGCTCCCTGCTTATTAGCTGCTCTGCTGCTTTTTTCTCAATTTTCCTTTCTGTTTCCTCCGTAAAGAGACTGGGGTAGTGTCGCTGTAAAAAGCACTCTACACATAAAATTGAATTGAATTGAATTAATAATAAAGTAATTTTAAATATTTAGTTTTTCAAATGAGGTTTATTACATTTTCCTTCATAAGTCGATGTTTTTGCTCATCTACTTCATCCAAGAATGTGGAAACTTGGTTGCAGTTTGCATTTGTGCTATAATGTAAAACAGGGAGGCATCGGTATTGGCCAATATAGCCAGTCAATTATTGGCACCCCTAATTAAAGTACTGGAGTTTGCTGTAATGACCTGCTTCAAAGTGTGCTATTGACCCTTGGCTATGGCAGTGCCAACTGTGGTTGTGCTTTTTTGTGCTGGCATTGCCCACATATGCACAGACTCACTCACACATAGAAAGAACAAACACATGCGCAAATGCACAAACAAGCCAACACACACACACACACACACAGTAATATCTATGCTGAGGTTTTTTTAGTGACTAATTTTTGTAAAACTCCACTTATTTACAGAACACAATATATGTATATACTGTATATTTCTGTCTGTGACATGAATTACTTGGTAGGTTCCTGACATACTATGAAGGAAAATATAATGAATATGTTCCTATGTTACAGCACAGTGCTGTAGCAGCAACAACAGTATAGCAGTTCATTATTATAGAAATGTAGCAGTGTGTGTGTGTGTGGGTGCATGGGTGGGTGGGTCGGTATGTGTGTGTGTCTGTATGTGGTTATTTTCTATGCTGCTTATTCTGGTACCCCTGCAAAAATCTGCATTAATTGCCACTGGTATATCATGTCTCAACTGAAACACTTTTGAGGTATGCTAATGTCACTGTCCTCATTTTTTAGCATGAATAACTAAAATCATGGGCGACCTCTGAGTTCAGAAACATACATTGAGCGACAACTAGGCTGTCTCTGGTTCCTTTAACAAGTGCTGATAATCAGGCATCCTGTTTTTGAAGTGTGTGTGTGTGATGAGGTGTGTGTGTGTGTGTGTGTGTGTGTGTATGCGTGGGAGGAGGTAGGCACGCACAAATTCAACTCTTCCCGAAGCAGACCACGCCACACATTGCCTGCAAGGCCATTGACTGAGTCCAGCTGCTCTGTGCTGTCGTGCTTCTCAGACCCTCCCTTTCAATGTGCTGCCTGCAAATTTCCCCAGACATACAGGGATTTAACCCTCACCAGTGGAGGACTACATTTCAATGATGCACATTTACCGGGATTAGTACAATCACAGCTTCATGTGTTTACTCATACCTGTGGCTTTTTTGGGGTGTAACGCCCAGCTGATTCTTATGGTACGTTTTGGGGTGAAGATCAGGTGAACAAGCTGTGCTGCGTTAGATCAGGAGAGTAGATTCATCCAATAAATAAGTCTATAGTCTATAGGCAGAGGGAAACCTCAACATTTTAAATGTTGACCTTTTGTCCAGCACAAGTTTTCTTTAATGTATAACTGAACACAGTGCTTCAGTGCTACTTTTTACAGTCTCTTTGATGCTTGGTGAGGTAATTCTGAAGCCTTGCAGAGTGTGTCAGAGCATGACAAAAAGCATTTTTGTGTAGTCTGTTTTTGTGGCAGTTTCATTAGAGATTTAAGGTCACCTTGGATTGAAGCCCTGATTAACAAATTACGATTTCAGAAAATATGAATAATCAGGTAGAAATGTGTCCATACACTGGATGTAAAATGACCCATTCCTGTGTATATTTAATAACTTTTTAAAAATTCTATGCCATTTGTATTTCTGTGATTTAGTGCAGCTGCTTTGTAGTATAGAGTACTTAATAAACAGCATGCATCTTATGAATCTTTCTCCGACAAATGATTCTGTTGGTTGTGAGAGTTGATATTTACCATTCAGACATACATATGCCATATAAAGACAATGGCATACATGAATATGTGCAGTCATTCGATGCCATTCTCAAGTTTATGAAATTAACCTTCAGCTGGCTTTCTTCAATTATCCATCTATGCCTTAGATATGTTGGGTTTAATCTGTAATTGGGATAGACTGTAGAATTCAATTTTGCATTGCTTTCTCCACATTTGTCTATAATAATCTTTTACCTCTATTCTGCCATGTTGGCTGTCTTTTTGCACTCAGTTACTTTAGCTATTTTCTTAAATCAAGAGTTTTCTGTGCAGAACAATTGTGTTTACTCTGACAATTGGTAGATAATAATTAGTGAATTAGTAATCTTAAGGCAAGTCATTGCAACTAGTCCAATCCAAGAAATCAGTTTTTATTTGCTGTTACTTTGTAACTGACATCTATAAAAATGTTCTGTTGTCTCCTAGGAAACCAGCATGTGGCCTCAGACATAATGATCTTATGAAGTACCCTCCCTGTTTATGCTGATACTGCTCACCTCTATTACCGAAAGATTGTAATTTGTCTGAAGTATTCAACTGAGAATTGAACAGAGTATCGCAGGTATTTTCAGAAATTCATTTTAGCCCCGTTCAGCAGTGGCAATTCACAAGAGGTGTATTAAGCTAGTTGTTTTTTAAATATGAGCTTTTCGTCAAAATTAGGCCAGTTGCTTGTGTAACAGTATGAAGTGTGGCAGTGCCAGTGAGGTCGTGTAGTCATGAACGCACATGAAGCGCTTCACTTCCTGTGGTTAAATCCAGAAACAAAAGCAAACAGCATTACACTAAATCTGAATTAGTCATGCCCCTCTTTCTAGTGAGTGACACTCTTAACTCTACCTTTAAGATCACCGTGTACTGGTTGTCGTCAGCGGGCTGAGCGCACTTTCTGTGTCATGTCGATCCATATTTATGTTAGCGACTGACGGGCATTTAGTAAGTCCTTCTGGAAGGGGGAATTTTTGGCGGTGGAGGAGTCGGTTTCCTTGAAGTGGGCTGTGTGTCTGGAGGTGATGGAGTGTCCTGCCCTTCTAGCCAGCCACCCGAAGAGCTGAGAGAATGCAGAACGACGGTGCGCTGGCGTCTGCGGATCACGCGGCTCCTTGACAGATGCTCACGCCGGCTCCCACATATGCTCGGATGCGACAATTAGCGCTGCGGTCGTGGAAAAAAAAAAAACTTCAAAAAACTTAGTTGCGTTTAATCTTACAGCTAAAACGAAGGAAAGCTGAGTCTTCAGATTTTGAGTGGTGTCGTTTTTTAAGTTGTATTTCTTTCATTAAATAAAACTTTACTGCGAGTAAACAGTAATAGCTCACATTAGTACTGTGAATTTAAAGAGATACCTGTATCATAAGAGCATTTCGTGTACTAGGACTGGGTATTGTCAGGAGCCTCACTATACATATTTCAGGGGTAGTATACTGTACACATCCCAATGTAGGGTATATAGGGGTACTATACATATCCTGGTATAGGGGATATAGGGGGTACTATACATATCATAGTAGAGGGGATATAGAGGATACCAAACATATCCCAATACAGGAATAACAATTCAATATGTGTCTTGATGTGGGGGTCATTATATAATACATATTATAATTAAGGGGTCATGATACAAAACATATCATGATACAGGGGTCATTGTATAATACATATCCTGAAAAAGGTGTTGCAATACATTTTCCAATACAGGGGCTCTCGATACAATATGTATCCTGATTCATGGGTTGTGATACAATACATGCCTTGATACACATGGTGATTCAAATTTATAATAATAATTTTTAAAAAATCAAATACAATATCATTGAAGAAAATAATACTGAGTACAACAGTTGTAAAAGTAACTTAAAGAAACCATGTACCAGTCAAGAACAACAAAAAAGCCTTTTTAAATCCAATGAACTCCCACACATTGCATTATCAACAATGAAAACATTGTTAGCTATTTATCCTGGTAAAAATGTTACACAAATACGTAACCTACTAGATATGATCTCATATGCCGTTAACACAAACAGACACACACACACACCCACACACTCAGGTGCAGCAGATTCACGGTGCATTAAGACCATGCTGTGATGGAGCAGTCAATATATTTATGATGTATTTAGCATCTATGGCCTTGTACAGTTTCAAATGGGGAAAAAGAAATCAAAGCTTTAGCCTTGACCACACCCTCCCTACAGTGTGCTAGATGAGCACAATGCGCTGCTGAGACTAGCTGAAAATGCAGACATCACTGGATGTCTTTCTTGTTTTCTCGCTTAAAAATGAGCACTTGGTTCTGCCAACCTGTCCTACGGCTTTTCTCTTTGATTGATCCTGAATACTTCGTTCAAGCCACTGCATTTCCTGGAAGGATGTCTGCTGTCACCATAATATTTGTTGTTTCTACACTGTCTCTATATATGTTACTGCCTGTGTGTGTGTGTGTGTGTGTGTGTGTGTGTATATATATATATATATATATATATACTGACTGCGGAACTGACCCTCCGCTGAGTCGTGTTCACCATGAACTTTTTCTGGTCAACCAAGGCATAATTAAGTGCCTCACTGCTTGATCAGTTAGCTACCAGGTTGGGGCGGAAACACCCCTTTTGGGAAATGGGGAGCCCGATTTAACACGCTTAAACATTAAAGCAGTAATCAATGGTTTGTATGTAGTAGCATATGGTACCAATGGTAATAAAGGCTATGCTAAAAACATGAACGTTTAGCTCGTATGATTATGATTTTAGCGATTTAATAATGTGAAAACAGCTAGAAACACCGCGTTGAACAGGTTTTACAGTTTTCAGCATACGCAAAAAAGAAACAGATTTCTCCTTACTTGCTGCGCACTTGCCTCTCATTGCCACCGGTAAATAAATGATCGGTTTCTCTCATGTTTCATTGTATGCGTCGTGCTGTTTAACTTTGAGAAGACAGAACAAATGAAGCGCTCATTACGGTTCCCCGGTGTAAATTTGGCATTTGTCCGCACCCTGTGGACTCTCAGGGTAACGTGAGGTCATTTGAATGCTGGGTGAATGTGTGGCCGAGGGACTGAAACATCCCCTGCGTCGTAAATCAGAATTCAGGATGGTACTTTAATGACTGAAAAAATCTCATTGTCCCGTCTTAGCATAGTTATGGCAGTCTCTCGTGGAGTGTAACAGGAGGCTATGCTGACCACACATACCAGCATGTTTGCATTAAAGTGCAGGAAAAAAGCACCAATAAATGCACTTGTGGGTTTAATCCCCACAAGTCCAGCAGGGATGGTGTTATTTTACCAGTACAAGCCTTTCCCTTAATATTAATATCTGTTTTACGAATGTATCAACCATTCTTCTCACACACATGCATACATACATACATATTCACACTGGTGGTTAAGCCAGAGGGACGTGCTGGGTAAATTTTTGGACTACAATGTTCGGTACTGTAAATTGTCTATAAGAGGCATAGACTGTGCCAAAAAATAGTTCCTTATTCGACCAGTGAAGGAAGAAGGAATGGTATGGATGGAGAGAGAGAGAGAAGGGAGATAGAGAGAGAGAGGCAGAGAGAGAGAGAGAGAACACCCTGCTGTTGAAGAACTCTGGAGTCCAGCCAGTATAGGACTGTGGACAGGAGCTGACTGATGCTTTGATAAATTAGAACAAAGTACAAGCTGCTGAGGGTGACACAGGATACTGTCAATGGTAGCAGTGGGGGTGGGGGGGATGTAGTTTCAGGCGAGAGGGTAAATATTCACATGGGACAAGGGGTGTAGCATGGTTCTTTTTCTTGAGGGGCAGGTGCTTTTCTAAAATGCAGCATACAGGCAAAACATTTTCCGCATACTATTTATAAATGTTCTACGCTCATGTAAACAAAGCAGATGCCTTCTCCGAGTATGCACAGCTGTTTATTATTATTCTGTCACTGATGGGAGGTATGCTGACATGGTGCAGATGCAGATCTAGAGATTTTTTTGATGGATTTGAATAACGACATGTTTATTTATCTGAAGGATCAAATAGCCAAAAATACTTCTATGGTAGGCCACAACTGGAATGGCTCTGGTGCATGCCTACAGTGGACCAAATGGACTGCATTTATATCGGTCTTACCTACCAGAGGGTAGAGTTACACGGGGGCATACACAGCAAAATATACGCAACGTTCCCTGCACTTGGAACTGTACTTCCCTCTAGAGTTTTCGACACACTTGTTCCTGGTTATGGTTATACACTTTGTTGTACGTCGCTCTGGATAAGAGAGTCTGCCAAATGCCTGTAACGTAATGTAATGTAATGTAATGTAAAATTCACTGTGAAAAACCAACTGTAACTTAACTGTAATAGAGCATGTTTGGATTCTATAAACTCTTTTAGAGTTGATTTAACTCTGATAATTTTGTTAAGTAGGTACAGAGGAAAGGCATTTATTTATGAGTGCTGAGGGAGAGAGCGCTTACATGCAGAGGGTGTGAGAAGAGGCACACGGTTTAAATCGATGGGGACAGGGTGCATACTGAAATAGAGCAAGCATCCAAGGTGCTATATCCTGGTAGGAATTATCCAGGTATTCCCTTTGGGTTAACCTTGTGTCTATACAGAAGGCATTGTAAATGATGCGTTACTACAGAAATATTAAGTTTAGTTATTTCTAACCATAATGTATGTACTGTACGATATAACACCGTGCAACAGCCAATGAAAGGCACATACATACATGGCACATGATACTTAGGGTAGCCTACTGGTTTCTATGGAAAACAAATTTGCTATTCACTGTAGTGCACTATGCGTGTCAGTGGTTTACTGATACTGTTTACTGTTAAAAATGAGCATCTGCTGTAAAATCCCATGACTTACATGGAGGCGTCTGAAAACATAAGTTATGCAGTCTGACTCCGGCAGTTGTGTGTACAAATATAAAGGCAGGACACAGAATGTAAATTCAAAGTCAAACAGGAGGCGGCGTGTGGCTTCAGTCCAGGCATCCGTGTGTTCTGTGCCAGTGATTCTGTTAGTCACTGCGGTAGTGAGGAAGAATCAGGAGCCGGGCATGGCCTAGCCACCCTGGCTATAAATGTTGTTGTTGTTGTTGTGCTCAAGCCATTCACAACAGCAGAGTTGACCGTACGGAATTATCAAACTTTATTACATAATGTTATTAAAAATAAGGGGAGGTGGGGAGGGTGGTGCTTTCTGCCGTTTTCCCAAAATGTTTTTTTATTAACTCTTTGTGGTTAAGGATTGAATTAATCTGCCTGCGTTGTTTTGAATTCCCTGTGAAGGGCTCACTGCCGTGTGAGAAAAGCAGAATTTAGCACGGTTCTGTTAGCAAAGCAATCAGGGACTCATCCAGGAAAAGAATTAAGCCATAAAATCCTTCAGCGGGCTCTGAAGAAAACGCGCTGATGGGGAAATATAGAAATAAAAATTTGTGATGGTTTGCCAATAAGACTATTTTATGCGTACACAAAAATTTGTATACCGTGCCTGATTGTGCTTTGTTCCAATCCTATGATCCCCCCTTTCTTCACAGTTGATATGGATGCCTGTCTTTATAGTGTTACTACTCCTCCTGTGTGTTATTGAGAAAAGACAGCATTGCTTGTGAAGTCTCCAAAAAGTTTCCAAAAAGTGCTGACTGAGAGGATACATGCACAACGCACATATGGTCAAGTCTAGACTTATTGGCACCTTTGATGAATGAAATGAGGGAAACAAATTCTGTATAAAATAACCGACACAGATAATGAGCTATAGTTTATGCTCAAACATATGGAAAACTGGTCTACTTTTATTCCAACACAGTTAATCTTGTTCTCATGCTTTCTAGTAAACTTCAGGAGGACTTTGAGACAGTTCTTTTTCAAAGTAATGCCACCTCTGGAGCGAGCCTGCCGTGTGTGTGGCCTCACAGTGGCTTCTCTCTACCAGTTTTCATCTTGTTTGGTCACTGAGACTGGAGGGACAGCCTTTTCTTGGCAGCGTCTGGATGCTACAATGCGGCTTCCTGTTTTTAATTATTGATCCGGCAATTCTCACTGTAATATCCAAATATTTAGATGTATTTTTGTACCTTTCTCCTTAAATCTGCCCTTTGATAATTTTAAGCCCATTGGGCGTCAAGTTTGTGTCTTCCCTTAAATTGCACAAGTGGATCAATAATCCTCCAAAAGAAGCAAATGTTTTTATCCGGAAATCACGATAAGGACTTTTTAAATTACGTTTTTACTCGTGGACTGTATACATTTAGAGCTACTGGAGCACAGTGGATGAATACTTATGCAAGCAACGTATCAGTGTTTATTGAAGTATCTGTATACCTTTTTTTCACTTCTTTTTGTTTGTAAATGTGTGAAGTATGTTGTATTTATACAAATATTAATGTATAACACATATAGGATAGTAATAAAATACTACAATAAATACTACAATAAAAGGGTAGTCCTGCAACTACTGGGCATTATATGTATATATAACCCAAGCCACCTGATTCCCCTCTTCCCTCTTAACAAAGGTAACCTTTAGTCCATCTACAGCACATCTTCTAGAAGCTGCAGCGGGGGGGGGGGGGGGGGGGGGGGGAGCTGAATTGTAAACCATAAGGGCCAGGCACGATGCCTCTTTTACATAAAAATATCTTTTGTGATAAATCTTCTTCTTACAAGAAGCCCCAGTGCATAATAATATTTTCCCCTCCTGTCGTATGGAAGAGGAACTGCACCTGACTGGGCGATAACAACGTATTCACCCAGCAGGATGCACAGTCTTACAAGTGATCTGTATCAGTGTTGTCTTAATTAAAGTACAGACATTACAAATGCTGTTTGCTCCCAGTACACTGAGAAAGCCTTTTTGCGCATTGATTAATATGTTAAAATTTCATGAGCACCTCGGAAAACAGGGAAACAGGGAATAATAGAAAAGAATAATTCTTAATTTTGGCAGTTTTAACTTGCGATCTTGATTATAGATGCATAAGGAAGAGAGATGCGGCTCATTGATGTGAATTAGTCTCATGCTGCGATATTCTGGGAGTGTTTATCGCACAAGCTTTGGGTTTCACTAGACCTTCTATTATTCAAATGTGTGTTCAGCGTTACTGGGGGGGTAATTAAACTCCAGAAGTCTGCCAGATCAGCAAAAAATACAATAAATGGCAGCTCATTGTGTAGCAGGCTGTAAATAGTAAATAAAAAGGAAAAGGGCAGCTTGAATCTTTTTCTCTCTCTTACACACAGAGCGGACAGTCCGCCCTCCTTTAGTATTTTCTTTATTCAGACCGGAGGAGAACAGAGAGGGTTACAGATAGAGGTGGGATGTCCAGCCCAGAAAGTGTCACGACGGGGATTGAGCACTCATGTGCAGGGGGATTTGTATATAGCATTTGGATCTTCAGCAGTTCCTTTTGGCCTCCACGGTTTTCTCTTGCCATCACTGTGGTACAAGTGAATCTTGGTCTTATCTGTCCTCATGACCTTTTCCCAAAACTCTGCAGACTCTTTTAGGTATTTCCTAGCAACTGTAACCTGGCCATCCTGTTTTCGTGACTAGTGGTTTGCATCTTGCAGTGTAGTTCTGTTCATGAAGTCTTCTGTGGACAGTAGTCACTGGAAAATCCACACCTCCCTCCTGAAGAGTTTCTGATCTGTCTGACTGGGTAATTTTTTTGGTTATGGTGACAATTCTTCAGTCATCAACTGTAGAGGTCTCTTTCTTCTTAATGATGTTCCAAACAGTTGATATAGGTAAGCCTAAGGTTGGGCCTATGTCTTTGACTGTTTTTCTGTTCTTATTGCTCAGTCTCATAATGGCTTCCTTTACTTTCATTGACTCAGCTGAGGTCCTCATGTTGACAAATGCCAATAACAGACACCAAAGGCAATCAAAAGCCTAGAATCAATACCAAATCCTGAAAGCTCTCTTATACCTGCACCAAGGAAGCAATTGAACACACCAGACTAATTACAAACACCTGTGAAGCCGTTTTCCCAAACATTATGATGCCCTGAAATGGGGGGGACTATGTATAAAAAGTGCTTTAATTTCTATATGGTGAAACCAAAATGCATAAAAAAAGCCCTTTGAAAAAAGCTGAGGGTGTGCATGTTAACCACATGATTGATTACAAATCTAAGATTGCGGAGTACAGAGTCAGTATTTGTCCCAAACATTGTGGAGCTCACTATATATATATATATATATATATATATTTTGAAATGCTTTCAAGCAAAGCATTTACTTGCCTATGTCTGTGGGCCTACATGAACAGATTTTTGCAGAAAATACAAAACATATGTTTATGAAGGTTGTGCAGATGTGCACTGTGTACTATCAAACGAGCGCACCCTGTGATTTTAGCACTTTCGTGTCACTAAAAATGATCACAGGGGCATGGCTGGCTGCTCCGTTTCCAGAGAGGTGGTGAAGCACCACATAATATCAGGCAGCACATCCCAAAATCCTACAAACAAACCAAAGTGTGTTTTAACTGCCCACGTTTGGCGAAAGCCCTCTTCCTCCCCAGTGCTGCATGAGCTGTTTAAAATCATCTTTATAGAGTGTGGTGGAAAAAAGGAAAAGCCAACTTTATGTCCCAGCCTTTATGAGAACCATGAATCTCTAAACCAGTTATTCCTTCAGAACGTACGGTTATGAAGTGTGATCCGTGAAATAACATATTGGGCCATCACTCCTTTACATTTCCTGTGGTAAATTGCAGGACCTGACTTTGCTTGTTATAATAATACATGTGCTATATGCTGGCACATTTTAATTTTTTTTTTTTTTTTCCCCCACTTGAGATTTTCCCCCCATCCATATACCACTCAGGGATTTAAGTTTTATTTACAGTACTTTTTAGTATTTTAGTCAAATCAGTGTCTGCCTCTGGAACTGGTCATCCACGTCTAAATGAAAATCATATTTAAACATGAAAATCATCATTGACTGCGAAGTTGACTCATTTGAATTACTATGCCTTAGAGTACTTTTTGATGTGACTTTCTAATTCCACCATAAAAAAAAATTTCATACTGAAATATTTATTAACATTTAATATCGGAAAAAATGCAACCTACTTATGATATAGTTTACAACAGCTAGTGCCATAATTACATGCTTGAAAGTCTCAATCAGAGAGACATAGAGGAAGACTGGAATGCTGTAGATTTGGGGTTTTATTCTGTATGAGTGTGCAGTGTTGCTTCTATTTTATTTAAAGTGGCCGTCTTGGTGAAGGTGAGCTCAGTATGCTGAATGCGCCATCTGCATTTACAGCAGCGGTGGGCCTGTTCTCTGTAAAACACCCGGACATTTTAATGATTTGTTATGCATTGCAGCAGGAAAGGGCCGTGCGGTTAAACAAAGCATTTATTCATTATGCAGATGGTTTGTAATTGAATGTCTCCCAACCCCTGCGTGGATTTTAAGCTTTCCATGAATGCATGCCGTCCATAAAAGTGCAATGTTCATATATCAGTCCTTTTACCTTTATGACATCGGCCCATTTTTGTGATAGTGAGTGCTGGCATTGTACTGTGCCACCGAGCATCATTTTATATTGCCGCCAGATCCACCTTATGCAAATTCTTGAAGTCTTGATAGATGCATCACGTAATCACTGAAAATTGGAATGTATTAGAATGTATTAAACCTAGAGCTATTCTTTAAAGTTATTATTAATTTATTTATTTGGCTGATGTTTTTATCCAGACTGACTTACTGGACCATCATGGGTATGATGCATTAGATGTTCAAAGCAGGATCAGTGGGGAACCGAAATAATAATAGAGGCACAGAACAGGCAGTAAAACAGTGACTCGGAATGAAGCTAAAACCTATGCACATAATGGATGATATTAATGGTCTTAAGACCAAGAATCCTAAATCATGCTAATGTTAGCAAGGAGTGGAGTGAAGATAAATATGGGCAGTGCTATTTTATAGCATGATTTTGGTGTGGAAGAATGATTCTCTGTGGAAGAAAATATTCCATGCAAGAGCTTGTGTACACAAGTACACAAGCTTGTGTAGCTTGTGTACTCATCAGATTTCTGAGTTTGGCATCACAAGGCCCCTGTCATGCATTGTAGTGAATATGGGATCTTCCTTCGTTGCTTCTCCTTGATGCTGAATGACTGGTCCTACCTTATTTCCTGATACTTGCTTTACAAAGCACTTTTGACTGAAAATGGCTTAACACGAACTCTAATAAACTCAAATATTTTGTAACTGAAGTCAAAGGACAACAACTAACTAGAACAGTTGCAAAGCACCATTAGTGTTACAAATGTGTACACAAACACATTTATGTAATCGTTTTCTTTAGGTTCATCAGCAGATTTTGTTCTAATGCACTTTTCTCGTTCTGTTTGAGTCTCCACTAAATGGGGTATAAATGCGTACTATATTACCTTGACGGTTAAGGTAGTGCCAAACTACACCACGGGACAGCAATGAAATTAACAGAGTTTGGGAGTCATTATCTTTAAGTAGTCTTTAATTGTAAGGCTGAACAATGCTGAAGCGATAGAGAAATTGTGGTGGAAACTGCAATTATGGAAAGCACTACAGTAAATTTAAACGCAGCACAGTTAATTTGCTTATTAAATAATGCGAGTTAGCCATTGCTAGCGGTCAGTTGCCCGAAACCTGTGTACTTCCTTCCTGCAGAAACAGCTCGCGGAGGTGACAGTTCGTTTTTCTCGCTGAACCGACAGGTCGACACGATGTGGTGATCAGTGGAAGGGAAGGGAAAGTGGCGATGCGTTTGGTAGCCTGCGCATCTGTACCGCGTGCGCACGGTGGGGAAGACTTCTTCAAGAAAACGACGTGCTGTGTTCATTCGGCAGAGAATGTGCACC
This sequence comes from Anguilla anguilla, assembly GCF_013347855.1. Classification (NCBI taxonomy): domain Eukaryota; kingdom Metazoa; phylum Chordata; class Actinopteri; order Anguilliformes; family Anguillidae; genus Anguilla; species Anguilla anguilla. The sequence continues at coordinate 14,827,604 of NC_049208.1, read as the reverse complement.
TGCTGGGCTCACTCACCAAAAGCGAAGCGTTCCTTGCTAACGCTGAACTGACCAGAGGGAACTGGACGGATAAGCTCAGAAAATCTTCCTGGCCTGCTGAGCCAGCCTTTAACTTCCTCATCAGTCAGCGAGCAGAAGGAACTTTAAGATCAATTCATCTTCCAAGTAAAAGTTTCCACGTAAAAATGTATCCAGTCATTGCAGAACTCAGACATAAAAGAAGTCACTGCACAACTCACAAGTACAAGTAGCTGGAGCCGCTGAAGGCTTGTTTCTTGGCTGTCTGCTTGGAGTACTTTAGGAGAAATATGTATTGCCTGGTGCTGTAAAATGATAAGAATTCTTTGTTTCATCTAAGGTATTCTGTATGCCTGCTACACTCAAAACAGGTCAGCAGAGCCAGCTCGACCTAATAAATGACATAAGCAGCTGTTTAGGGCCTCACTACCACCAACAACGAGCCCCCCTAATAATATATATATATATATATATATATATATATATATATATAGTGGTGGGTTTGGGGCTGGTGAGACTACATTGATACATTCATAACAGTAATACCTTTTGTACATGGCTTGTGCTGTACCTACTGTGTGCCTGAGGGGAGAGATTATATATTTTTGTGTGGTGCAGGAGAGGAAAGCTTCCCATAATCGTGATGGGACGGGGTTAAGAAGGAGGGAGGGAGGAGATTGTCTATTTTAGGACAAAGAAACATGTCAACTGGGCATTTCCTGCAATGAGAGTGATGGATGGAGGTCAGTGTGTCATCAAATAGCAGGGAAACAGACAGATGCGTTGCCTGGAGATTTCGGTAAAAGTACTTACCCCTGAAAACTTTCTATTACGACGACATGCAAACAGCATGCACCAGCAAGAGTAATCCAAATTAAACATAATTTTCATTGGAATCCAGTGTGTTGTCCATTGAGTAGCTACAGAGTGCTCAGTCTGATTCAAACTAATAATGACTGCACATGCAGTTTTTGTAATTGTATGCACATGATACTGTGCTCAATTGAAATAGAATCTCAGGGCCAAATGAAGTCAAATCTATAGACCATGCTTTATTGAAAAGAAAATGTGAAAAAGAAAAGTAAGCTGATGTCAAAGTGTGCTTTATAATTTGGGTTGGCATTTTTAAGAAATTGCATTTCCTAACAGCGTCTGCTTTGTAGTGTGTTAGTTGAATTCTTCGGCTTCTGGGTCAGTTTTAATTCAATTCCAGCCTTTGTGTATTGAGCCTGGTGATAGTCCTTAACCTTGTCAAATCAATTTATTTTAATTAAATGCATATTTTGCCGTGCACAGTAAAACTACAATTGTGAAAATGATGTGAACAGTAAATGATTATTCAAATTCTTTCTCTTTGAGATTAAATCGCCAGTCCAGAAGTTTGACTAAACTGAACCCAGAGCATCATTTTATATCGTACTTATTCTGTTCTTACAAAGTTTTATATAACACTAAATGTTTGAGACTTTTAAAACTGTGAATCAATTGATCCATCCTTGTGAATATGATAGAGATGAAACAAGACACATCTTCCATAGGATGTGTGGCAGGAAGACTGCATTAAATGTGTGCACAAAGGGAGTTCATTATCTCTATAAGTAATTATTTGACTTCATTATCAGCAGCAGTGAGAATTTTTTGGATGCATTGCCAATGACGTTTTAGAGGCTTTGCATCATATAATATGGGGTCAGCTTCAACACACTGTAACATACACTCTCAAACATAGCCATTATTATAGTCTAAAGCCAGGAAAGTTGTAACGTGGTATTCCTTTTTGTTATGTCTTCATTTAAGTGTTTTTTTTATGTAGCTTTTGATACAAATCGACAAAGCAATTGTGCTATTGTAACTATGAGTTCACCAGAACAAATGAAATCATGTTTATGTATTGGTTTTAAGCTAAAGGGTTTAAAAGCTGAACAGTGGATAATTTCTCTGTCCAAGTACAGATCCACAGTTATGCAGTTTTTTCCCGTTAAGATTCACCAGTTCACTTCTACGATGTACCGTATGTGATGGATATCCCTGTCATTTATTAGATAGAAGTTGTTTCAATCAGATACAGTATTAATATAAGAATATCCACCACTGGAGCGGAAGTTATGAGATCAGTCCTTCTGGTTGTGAATCACAGCGAGCCATCTCCAAACCTGCAGAAGAGCCGTAGTAAAAAAAAAAAAGCGAATGACTCAGTGAATAATTCAATTAAAGGAAACGGAAACACTGAGCTGTGCGATACGTTTCAGTTGTGGAACTTAGTCACGCATCCACAATTCATTTGGTGGCCGTTTCTGCCATGGCAAAGCTGCTGTGTGCTTTTTATTGTGTGAAGGTAATGCATTCTACTAGATCCTCCTTTACTGAACTGAGCCTCCTAGATAATTCTCAGTGTAATTTAAAAGAGAGGTAATGGGAAAAACTTGTTGCTCCTGTTGAAAGCGGCTCGTCTTTTAATGAAACCTAATCTTTGCAAAGCCATTATTCTGCTCTGCTGTGGTCCCTCTGCACTTGGCTGCAGACTCCCATTTAGTCAGTCCGCGGACGTTGCCGGTTTGTGCCGTAGATTGGTTATCCAGATTGAGCGGCGGATCCGGGACCCATGTGTAAATGCAACATAAATAAAACACAGCTGCAAATCGTGCCAACTGTCCGTCCTCTTAGGGGCAGATATAGTAATTTACGACACACGAGGCATGCAGAATAAATATTGCTCACGCTAAATCACTACCCAACAGAGGAGCTGATTGAATTGATCCTTTCAGTCCCATGTGGGCTCACACTCACACGCGCACACATGCACACAGTTTCATATATGAAAGTATGCATTCACACCTACTCATATGTACACATGCAGACACACACTATTGTGGATATACATTCACAGACACAATCACTCACTGGCACGGGAAGATACAGGTGCACACAAGCACATGCCTCTCTCTGGAGTCTATGATTCAATATTTGTAGCATGCATGCACACACACAAACACACGCATGCACGTGCACACACATACAAGCACGCAGCATACACCCATACACGCATCTGCATACATGTACATATGCAGGCATGCATGCACACGCATATGACATAAAGCATACACACACACGTGCATGCTTCCCCGTGGCATGCATCCTCATGCACTGGAGTCTGGCTGCGGTTTACTGGTGGTGTTGAGCCTGTGGCGTCCTCTGGGAGGAAGCTTTAAGAGAGGGAGAGAGGGAGGAGAGAGAGCGCGGTTTAAAGTCTCCCGCTTGGACCGATCGCGTTACCCGGGAGAGGGGGACACACACGTGCGCCCGCCCCATCGATTTCCCGTTGCGAGCATGCGGCCGAAGAACGGCGGCGGGACCGTCAAACCGAGCGTCTGCGCCCGTTAGCAGACTTCTGCCAGACTTTTACCGCTCAACTTGAGCCTGCGCGCGCGCGCATCGGAGCCCGAGCGGTCCGGACCATGTCGGTTCTAATCGCCAGCCAGCTGAAGATCGACACCACCACCTCTTCCAGAACGGTAAGGGCTCTCATTTCAGATGCACGTTCTGCAGCCTGCTCTGTCCTCATCTCGATTAAAGTGGCTTTTCCCTTTACTGCAGTACTAGCGAAAGAAAAAAAAATGCCCTTTACGCTGCAGATAATGATTTTTTTTTCCTGAAATGCAGTTGGTGTCTCTTATATCACAACGTAACAGTGCATTCCATCTTGAACAAACAGGTGTTATTTTGAGTCATTTTTACAAATTGTTTTGCATATTACAGAAATGAAAACAAACTGACATCTAAAGCAATTTTCACTTGCATCTGAATTTACCGTTTCAGGTATCTGCATAGGTAACTGAAATTTACATGAACAGTGTAGGGATTTTTGAGCAGTAATAGGGTGCAGGGCTGCAATTCTGGACAATTGCACTGATGATACATTTAGTGGTCTTGTTTACAGTGAAATCCCTGTAGCGCACTGAAAAAACACCATTTTCATCTCGGGAAAATTCTCCGGTTCTGCAATATAGGCTCCTCGTTTTATGCTTTATGTTTGAGATTCTATCAACCTCGGACACAAATGTCACTAAAGTGCTTATGCTTTTTCATTTCTAGATATGTACAAACCATGGTTTTTCATGGAGATATTTGAGGGCTTCATAGTTTCATGTGTTTCCATCACAGGAGAGTCTTGTTTTCATAATGTGATGGCATGAGAGGTCAATTTTGAAAGCCTCAGCACAGTTCATTAACACATTCAATTCAGAAAATGGATCAAATTTGTTCCACAGAGTATAATGCATTTTCATTATTCAGTGTGTTGAAAACCAGTGCAACAGATGTGTTAAACAGAGGTTTAATGATTTTCTAAAGAAAGAGGTTCCAAGATTTGAAATGTTTTCTGTTTTGGCATATAGTCAGAATCCTGTTTATGTATGTAAGACATCAGGTCAGGAAAATGCGCGGAGTGTAGGAGTTGCTGAACCGTTATGAAAAGGGGGTTGAGCATTCCGTGAAGGAGCTGAATAACTCCGCATGGCGGCAGATTGCTAACCCCACACTGATGATTGGCCATGATTCCACTCGGTGCCTGAGGTAGAAATTTCTGTTTTCTCGTTCTCCAAATTTGGTCTCCCCAGTCATGTTTGCACTGCCGCAATGACCTCCACGAACTCGTAAACGTGCGTGTAAAGAAGCTTCTTAATAGGCTCTGCAGTCCACCAGGCTGAACTGACTGCAGAGGACTGCGCTGGCTGCGCAGCTGCTGCAGACAGACTGCAGCTTCCTGTCAGACCATCTATCCTGTATATGGAGTAACTAATTGAGATTATGTGAGGGGGGACATTTTACCAAATTACCCCCCCCCCCCCCCCCGCCCGGTCAATACTGTGGTCAATCATGCCCCGCCCCACAGGAGCCCTGACCTCAGTGGCCACTGATACAGCCAGGATTTGATTCCAGAGGGTTGGGAGCATCGCTGAACTAAGAGCTGCCTTTAGCACCTCCTGGGGAAGCAATTTAAACAAACACGTGGTTGCTTGTATCTTCTCTAATACACCGTGGACCAGCGAATGGTCCAATTGAAAAGTACATGCCCTGCAGATATGCGGCAGACAGTGCTACATTGTGATTTAGTGTTAGCGTGTGTTAGAATGGAAAAATCAGGTGACGCATTCTTGTGTTTGTTCGACCAAGTTTAGAACAGCCTGCTGGCGCTCTTAATTTAATAATTCCCCCTCCGAAATCTGACTTGGGTGATGTTCTACAGCCACACATTAAAACAGTAAAGCGTTCTGTCTTAAATAAACTCTGGGTCCCAATTGGACTTAAAATGCACACTGTTAAGAGTTGAATTAACTCTGGACATTTAACTGTGCAGGTAGACCCGTCCCACTGATGCAGTGGCATATGGAGGTGTGAAGAAGCGCAGTTTGAGCCTGTGGCACTGCAGGCACAAACGCTTCCAGCCGTAACAAAGCAATAACGAGGGAAGGCCACAAGCGAACTGGTCCTGGATTAAACATGCGGGGCTGCGCCGTCCAACAAGTGTTGTCCGGATCGTGGGTAAAACAGCGGAACAGCAGGCCTCTTCAAAAGCAATATTCCCAATCAGTTCTGAATAGCATACTGTAAGTTCTGCTTCAAACCCTTGAAGTCGAATGCCACCTGGTCCCTGAGCCTGAATGTTTTTTATTTTTGGTGCTGTTTCCGCTATTTTTTTCTTGCAGCCAGTGTAGCTTTGAGCCTTGTGTGATTTGCATATTTATAAGATTTTTAAATTAATCTTTAAGATATTTTCTTATTGTATTTGATTTTGGCCATTTTTTAGAATTTCATACACAACAATGCCCTCCAGATAAGAATGCCTTTACTTAGCTTTACTGCCCATATGCTGTACATCCACACACACCCAGTCTTCTAACTGACTGTGCCATTTCTCTTCTGGCCAGCAATGTATCTCTCTCTCAAGCAATAATAATGCTCGATTGGCATGACTGCAATATTGGCAAACAACTGCCAGTGGAGCAAGACACAATACAAACAATTAATAGAAGCACTAAATATTGGAAAATGATAAATGAAAAGGAAACACACTGACAAGTTAAAAAAATCTCTCGCTCTCTTCTCTTTTCTTGCCACATTCCATATATTCTTTCAGTCCTCAGACTAAAGGGGCTGATTCCAGTCGTTTATTTTTTATCCGTCCTTGCCTCCTCTGTCCTCGACGTTCACCATCTTTAAGGACATTCTAATCCGTTAAATGCTGTTTGGAGGAGTGAGGAGCTAGGAGTGAGGGGGCTCCTGGAGGACGTTTCAGCGAGGATACACAAGTGCATCCTTTGCGGAAGTATTTCTTGGAACACGTGACAGTTGAATGATCGACCTGTAGATTCACTAAACCAGGACGTTCCAGTTGCCTAATGCACGATTCCTCGACTCATTTATTTGCCTTGCATCCTCTATTGAGTGGAACTAAGGAGCGAGGGAAGGATGCAAGGAAAGGTTGCAAGGAGAGAAAATAAGTGATTGGAAGGAGCCCAGTGTACTTGTCGATTTCCATCACTTTTCCACGTCACTCCTCGTTGTCTTTATAATTTTCTCCTTCCTCTGTCCTCATTCCATCCCTTCTTTTTTCCATCGTCCCCCTCTGTCTGTGTGTCGAGTGGTTTGCACTAAACGCAGGTCCCTGGCTATTTCCCCTATAGTCCTGTGTCTGTGAGCTCAGGTGCGGAGATTCTAGCCCTATGCCAAAGTCCGTATTCCCCATTCTACCTTAAAACTCCATTTTCTGTCCTTATCTTGTCAATTTCCAATTCGATTCAGTGGTAATTTGACCAAGTCCCTGTGAGAGAGAGTAAACAGATTGCATAGTGCATGTTTTCAACTTCCATCTTGCATAAGAGCAAAACATATTTTTTCTCTATCTGCAGTTATGAAGCAAATTTAGATTTTTACACCCAAATGTGTGCCGAATGAAAACAATGTTGATTTGAAATATTTATCTACTCCTTGTGCAAGCATTGGTCAGAGAATGTGCCTGTTCCCTTACGTAAAACAATGTGTGTGTTTGCATGTGAAATGTGAAATACACAGTAAAATATCTGTACACATTGCACTGCTAATAATCCAGCATATCCAGTGCCTATTTCATAGAAATAATGTCAATTTTACGCATGTGTTGAAACATGATCCACAAAAACGCAACGCATGCCTTGCTGCTGATTGGCTGCCTTATCAACAACCAACAGGTGGGATTTGTTATGTTTTATTTATTTATTTATTTATTTTTTACCAGGAAGAATTCCACGTGGCCTCTGACATTTTCACTATGGCATCAGGTATCAAGACTAGGCTTGATACAGCGTTAGATACTATATAGTCTGTAGGTAATCAGAGCACTAATTTAGTTAGGAAAATGGCAAGCATTGTTGGGCTGAATGGCCTGTTCTCGTCATTATATTAGGTTATGTTACGTTAGGTATGATTACAGAAAAAAAAAACATGCTGACCGTGAGCTGGGGAGGAGTGTAGCCAGTTGGAGTACCCCCAGGCTCTATTGGACTTTTGCCTGGTGCCCACACGGTGACTTCTGCCCGGTAACACCACGCCTGCGAAGACGTTTTGCCGGATTGCTCACGTGCCGAGCCGCCAGCGTGTTTGAGGAATACGGATGGCAGCCGCACTCGGGAGGCGGCAGAAAGGTGATTCACATGCTGGAGTTTGTGTCTCAGAGAGAGGCAGGATTATTGAAGACCATCAGATTCAGATTAATTCGGTATTAAAGACTCCGTGCTGCTTGTCCGCTGTTGGTCAGGGAGCAGCAATCTGAAATGTCTTGACTAATGACAATATCGATTTCTCCCGAGCAGGGGTGGAGCGTGACGTCTGTGATGTCATTCTGCCAGTAGGATGGTATTCTGAAGGAATATATTACCTCTAATGAAACAGGGTGGGGCCTGTTGAGAGACTTAAATGTCACCTGAGTCCCTTTATCGCTGCTGCTTTCCCCCCCCATCTAGCTTATCTGACCCATCTAACAAGGGGAGTTGCCATTGGCTGCTCCATCCTTAAGCTGTTGCTGGGCAGATGTTTTCTTCAAATATACATCCTGATTGGTTGAACCACCCCCAGGGTGGGGTGGAGGGGGTTCCCCATAACCCCACTATCCTTTACCATCCCTCACCGATGACACTAATGACATGTTGCAACCTGAAGAGCACCTTGGGGTGCCGGAGCAGTAGCCAAACTAAGCGCACCCTACCCATGCTGGATAACGCACACTGCTCTCCGCCTCTGTGGCCTCCCAGTCACAGCTGCCTGATGACATTCCAGGCGCGCTCCACCGATGCCAAGGCTGACGGACCATTCAGTAGCGAAAATAAAAAGCGTTTTCATTTTAGTTTCCTGTTAAAAGGAATGCAAGGTTGTGGAGTGTATTTTACAAAGAATTAGTTATGTACTGCAATCAGTCACACAAAATAAATTAAAATCATATAATTAAACTCAATCCTAATCTTAGCCCCAAAACTTAATCTAACCCAAAAATGACCAAACAAAATCATTTTAGATTAAAAGTTTAAAGTATATGTCAGTGCACATTTTCTGTTAAAAAAGCCTAACTTGGCCAGGATTGATTTTAAAGTGGATATTTTGCTGTTAGAATTCTGGACCCTCTGTGCCTGTGTCTCTTTAATAGTTCTTGCAGACTATTCTCTGTCATCAAATTTGTACTCAGCTGAAAGTGGAGACTCAATAACATTTCAAAGTGGGTTTCCTAGAGTAAAAGTATGGAAATGAGCTTGGTTTGTGATTGCTGGATTTTTGAAGCAAAACTGCACGATAAGCAGTATGTTTTGCTGCGGAACTTGGATCCCATTAAGTTTCGCCTTTAGTAGCAAGGAATAATTAATTGTCAATGCACATTGAGGGTAGGCATCTGTTGTAATGCTGCCCTCCAGGAAAAATTAATGTACAATAATGCTGACGCTACAAAACACAAGGCAGAACCCTTTTCGAGCGTGGGCTCAAGCTTTAGATTGATACACAAGTAATGGTCAGTTGCTGTCCAATGTTTGATGTGGTGTCTTAGATTTTTTTTTAAATCAAGATAATGGTACGATCTAAATATTTCTATTTTCCGTTGACTACACCCACCAGCCAATATGGCGAGAACACAGCTACGGAGATGTTGGAGTTCAAGTTTTAATTAAACGCGAGATTATTTTATGCGCGGTATTGATTTGTGTTTCTCACGTATCTCAGACATAGTAATATGCTGTCTTAGAATGAATTCTGATAGGCCGGATTCCGGAGAGACTCTCTGTGATGAGAATAGATAAATTTGAGCTGAGATGACGCTGGGAATCATTCAACACATTGATTCACTGAACCCTGGGGAAAATATGCGAATGCATACCGACAGGCGTAGCGAAAACGAGTCGGGGGAGAGCCGGGCTTCGTCTTTGCCAGCTCACCGATTTCAACCGATCAAAGTTTTTCTTTTTTTTGTGGAGATGAACGTGTTTTGATTGGTTTGGCTCAGTCAGTGAATGACATTGATTGCCACTCGCCTTCATTGCGGGTCCAACGTCCCAACACGGGTAATAACAATATTATACCTCCAACGGTGTCACCACATTGAGCAGGGATGTCCCTGAAATCCCTTCTGCGGCTGTGGCCAGAGAAGTTATGAGGTGCAACGCGACATGATGTATCGGTCAATATAATGCCAATATCACACATGGCAGGTTTCAATAGTTGCTCTCCAGCGAGGAGCACATCGCCCTAGTTGCTGTGGAGAAGACAGTGATTTTTAATGTAGCACTGCTGCGATCCTCTGGGAGACGTAAGGCAGATCGTACGTGTTGTCTGGATGGAACGCGAGCGGGATGGGAAGACATCCATCACAAATCGAAACACGCGCCAAGCGTGCGGCAAAGAAGCAGTCAAATAAATGGGGGTTGTGGAGACGAGCTGTGAATAAAGACAAAAACATCAGTCTAAACAGCACATATAGTAGTCGCCTGGTTGTTTGTTCCCCACTGCTAATGACATGACTCTATTAGTCTTCCGAGAAGCATTGTGAAGTTTGAGTACAGAAAACCCGTAATTCCAAGTTTAATGCAGGCAAATCATTTCATAATTTTAGCGTCCACTAGGCGCCACTGTTGTTCCATTGGAGGACAATTATGGCTGCTGTAACTTCTGTTATTTGTACGGAGAAATGTGAAAGCTGGTAGGGTCGTAATTACCCGAACCCCGTCGATGTCTTGCCCTAAACTCTATAAAAGAGGTTGTTTATAGACTGAAGTTAGAACATAAAGGTAGATTCAGAGAGGATATTACAGGGGTCAAACATAAACGTGCAAAGAAGGAGAGTGTTTTGGTAGACATATTGCCTAGCGCTGTTGATTAACAACCAGAATTAATATAAATAAATAGCAAAAATTATGCTGTGGTAAAAGGGCACTGACCTGTGATAATAGAAATGTCTACCCCTCTCAGTCACCAAATCGCTCACATGGAAGACAGAAGTAAATGATGCCAGAATACAGCCCACATCTATCAACAGGATGAATTTTCTCTGGGCTCAATGAGTGAACCTGGGTGCCAGCCAGAACTAATGAACCTTTGAGCCATCCAGGCAGCATGGCGTGATTAAAACTGCGCAGACGACAATTCATCAGGCTTGTGTGCACGCTGCTGGAAAATGTACAGGTGTGAAAGGAACTGGCTAACTTCGCGCAGCTTAGGAACAGGACAGTTCCAATCTTAATGACTTAATACAAATGATAATTTACACTATATCTATGTTATTGGTGGAGCGCTCCCACAAATTTAGGGTTCACACAAGGTTTATTTTCATTTCCTCACAGGAGTTTTTTTTTTTTTACTACCTTTGCCATTGGCCTGCTCATGGGGACCTAGGCATGGAATGTCTATAAAATGCCTTGAGAGATTGGTTCTCTCTGAAAAGAGAAATTCAAATGAAACTGAATTAAATTGAATTGAAATCTGTAAAGAGATAATCATCTGTTTTAAAAATATAAAAAGCGAAATTTAATTATGCCAACTGTTCTGCCCCCTTGTACTGATGATACAGGTGTAGCTTCGTTGGGCTCAGGGTCAGAGCTTTCACTGTCAGGGTTATTACTCATGCGCAAGGAGCTTAGCTGAATGTGCAACCAGGGAAATTCCCACAATTCCCTGTTCATTGGTTCATTTCAGACAGGATGCATTAAACCCCCGAACAAGACTGCATGTCCCTAACCACTGTTTTATCTATCAGTGACCAGCACTTACAAATGAATGCTTTCTGATAAGGAGCTACTTTGCAGCTTCTTAAATGTGCGCATTACTTTTCTGTTGATACTCTTACCTGAGGAACGAGTTATCTAGTGATTTTTAGATAAACATGAATGAATGAATGACGCAGCAAATGCCAAAACACACTCACAAGTTTTTTTGTACAAAGAAATTATTAGGAAAGTTTCTGTTTATCTTATCAGATGTTTAACCTGAAATACATGTACCTACCCTCCCTTCTCTAATGACTTGCTTGCTCATGTTTTTTTTACTGTGCCCTGTACTTTCTCTGAATTCAGGAAGATAGCTTTTAGCTGCTGCTCTTCATGGTTTTAGGACTTAGGTAGAGAAGCTAGCTCAAACTCAATACTTTACCCCTTTGTGTGATGTTCAGAGTTTAGCTTTAACCATAAAATCTGAGATATGCTCTTTCTTAGACCCATAAGGTGCTGGTGACCTGTAAAATGATTGAGGCTGAGTAATTGCGTGGTTGTTTATGTTGCAAAGTTGTGGCCAGGGCTCCCATGACTAATATATTTTTTATCTAAATGGGACACACCTGGAGAGATAAAGAAATAGTGCTCATGAATGTTTTTCTCGTATTTATTAAGGCTTTATGAATGGTTGTTGTTATACAGGATCTTTCACCATAAGATTAGTTTTTCGTCCGTATGTCTTCCCAGGCCCCATATTACCCGGAAATGCTGGTTGTGTGCATGCGTGTGTGCATGTGTGCGTGCATGTGTGCGTGCGTGCGTGCCGCCTTTGGATAAAAGTCACCATGACATTAAGTATGCTCTGAGACGCCAAAGTAATGGCTATCATTTCGACAGTGACCTTCAATAGACAGCAAAAGGATGGCTTATAAGGATGTCTATGCACAATATTAATTTTGGGCGCAAGCTGCATTACCCAGATAAATGGACTATGCATGCCACTGATGGCAGGAAATCATAAGTATGTGAAGTCTGAATGTGAGAAGGATCTGGAATAATTATATTGGAAAACTTTCAGGCAGTTTCCCACATTGACTGATGCTGTGAAATGCAATGTTGTTTTACAATACATTGTTACATTATGTTATGTTATGTTATTTATTTTTCATTCATTAATTTATTTTCATTCATCAATTTATTTTTTAGGAGGCTACCCAAAACACCCACCTTGCAATCTGTCCTTAAATTCTGCTGACAGATGTAAGACGACTTAACTTATTTCAAGTACATAAATGCTTTGTGTTCGATGGTCAGGCTACTTCCCTTGGCCACATTGTGCGAAAGCCCCCCTGAATGTCAGGTGCCAGTGTTCAGGAGCCGTAACTTTTATCATGTACCATTTCTTCTGTTAAACACCGCTCGGAGACTGATCACGCACAGGACACATTAAGCATCTTCCTGTCCGGGAGACAAATCTACATCTTTCCATTTACCTCACTGCACTGCAGTGCATCCCATTTCACATTCCACAAAAGGCTTGTCCTTACTGGGTCTGCCATTTAGGTCTACTGAGACTAAATTAATCAGATCCTTTATCTGAATTACCTTTGTGCGCCTCAAAACAAGAAAGAAAGTTAAAGTGAAACCTCAGATATTAAAATGGCAAAATGAGCACTAAATAAATGCATAGGGCTCAATGACACTTTTTTGAATATGGAAGTACAAATTGAAATTAAGTACATTAGTGCTTTTCCCTTTTATTCAAGTAATTAGTCAAAACATAGAGAAAATCCATTCTTGTTTCCGGTAGCTATTCAAAATTCATTTCTTGACTCTCCTTGACTATACCTTTGGGTTTAGGCCATCTCTCGTGTCGGCAGTTTGAAAAAATGAATTTTCTCATATTTCACAATAGTTTCTACACAGTAAAATTGGACAGTGCTGATTCAAAATTCACTATACTTACTGAAGGCAGAGAAGAGTGTTTGATGTTTTAATGTGGCGTAATGTGTTAAAGTAATTGCTTCTGCCTGTTAAAATGCCTTTTTCATTTCAGCTTTGTTTGGTCCTGGGTATGCTTCTTCATGAGGAAATGATTGTAGAGCGTGATTTACTCTAGCAGATATTCAGCAATACTGTTAAAAGCTTACATACAGTATTTTCATTTGTGAACAGAACTTAACTATTGGTTAAATGTTGCAAAAGTAAAGTATTTCATGATAAAATATGTTAATCTTTTTTAAACACAAACCACTATTTCGAATGTATTTAATTTTAAATGTAAGAATGTGAATATATTAGAATCACAACTGATTTTTCTAATTTGTTAAAGAGAGATTGTAAAAACTAAAGACCTTCAACCAATTAAACATGGCAGTATTTAAGTGACTAAAACACATTTCTCAAAACAACATAAAAAAAATATATTTGTGGAATGGGCTATAGAATATATCATGTAGCTTATGTTTATACTCTCATAGACTCTTAATAAAACAGTTAAACACGTAGCATTTGATCTAGTAAGCATACCGAGTTTATTTGTGTTTCAGGGACAGAGAGAGTTTTGATCTATGGAGAAGCCTAGTCTCCCCAAAGCCTGCATGTTGTACAGCCTGGAGTCTGGATCAGATCACGGCTAGCTGAACAAATGGTTATTCTGTAAAATGTGATCTATGGAAATCCCTCTGGACCAGGGCATCTGCTCAGCAAATAATAAATAATGCTAATGCTATCAAGCAGTGACGTATGGTTGAAAAAGACTATGCAGGGGGCTCTGCTTTTTGGCTGGTTGTGTTATCGTGCAATGACTATGCATATTACATCAATACAGCAGTCTCCGCATGGGGCATTTTATTAATTAATTCACTCCCACAGCTTATGTGAAAATTTAATGACTGGGGGTTGACCCTTAGGGATAAAGGAAATTATGATTGATGATAGACTTAATCGGGTGTATCAAGTTGCGTGGTAACACAATATTCACTCTAGACAGATCAACTCAAGTGTTTCAAATCAAAAAGACAGCTCATCATGAACAAAGACCGACTAAATTTTGGGAGCTATGTATTCACGTGTATGCGCTGCAAAGCTGAATTTCACCGTGTATCAGATGTTAGGTCAGATAGTCCCAAATATATAAAACATTTAAGTTGCGACGATTTCCAGCGTGTTGAGTTAGTGATGTCTTAAGGATTCAACAGGTTAACTTTACTGGTGTTGTGACGCTCTCCGTGGTGCTGAAATTCATTTCGAGTCGCTGCATCGAATAATCTCGATAATAGTTCTACCTATTTATCAACAACAACAAGTGCTGAGCGACCCCTATGCACGACCTCCAGGAACTCCAAGGGCCAGAGCAGGCCCAGATGGGTTCCACAGTTTATCAATTACTGTTCTTTTATTTTAACATTGGTTGTATGGAGCAGTATGAACAAAAATGTAGTAGTTGATTGAAGAATCCTGATTCATTATTCTTACTGTGGGAAGTCGGTTTATCATTCACAGTGTACAGTAGCCCAATTAAGCATTTAATTATAGATAGCCTTATAGGCATTCTTTTCTTAGTGAGAACATTGTTATCTGACATTCACCTCAAATTGCATTCACGTTTTTTTTTCTTCAAAAGTGTTTGTTCACTTTACTAATGTTTTTTTGATATTATCTTTCGATTATAGGTTAACTGACGTGTTGTTTTTCTGCTCTCTGAAAAAAAAGGAAAAAAAAGAAAGCCAAACCGCGTCGCGGTTCTAGCTGTCCATACTGTCGTATTTTGGAGAACCACAGAGTGGCACTGGAGGACGCTTTATGACAGACGTGGCTCTGTGGGGAAACAGAAGCAAAGATTACAAACTAGGAATACAAATTCCATGGACCGGCTCGCAGAGATGCCGCGTTAATACGCATTTCTTTAAATTGTTGTGTTTCGATTAAGAGGAGGAGCAACCAAGCGTTGTTTACGTGTTTATTCGCGAACGATGCGGATTACAGATTATACTATTTGAACAGTTCTGCAGGTCACTTCTGCAGAAATTGTCGCCAGAGTGCCTGCTTCGTCTCGTCAGTTCATTATACTCTTCGTGCCATGGTAGGCTATTATAACGCCGATATATTTATTTACTTAGTATAATTCGAAAATAGATATTCGGTTGGAAATCTAAACCTTTCGCCGCTACATCTAGCGGACGGCAGGATCCATACAGCCCCCAAAGGACCGAGGTGGAGAAACAACGTGCTTGGAATGTAGAACAGACTTTATCGACACCGCTTTGAACGCTCTCTGCTTTAGTGCTACCTCCAACAAATTGAACCGACACCTCGCCGTTTGGGACGAACAGAAGAGAGCATTTTAAATCCTTTATCTGATTAAACAATCCACTTAACTGAGTTTCCTTTTCTTTTTGGCAGCTTCTGCTCGCGAGTTTTAGGGGAGCCGATTTCCATTGACACGCACGTCAAACAATAAACAGTAAATAGCGGTAGATTTATGAAAAACTTTAATCTTCTGTTGTGACATGCAGTAGACTTCTGGTTTTACATATGGCTTCGCTGTATCAGAGATTTACCGGGAAGATTAACACTAACAGATCTTTCCCAAACCCGCCGGAGGCCAGTCACCTTCTCGGTGGACACAGTGCCGAAGAGGAAAACGCTGGGAAGACCCCGCACCCTTTGCAAGACAAGAGACCTCGTTTCCAGCAACGAAACGGGAGAAGATGCGAAGACGAGGACGTAAGGGAAATCTTACTCTCACCCTTTCATGTGTTGTCAGTTGTGCGAATTAATATCCAGAGACTGCTCGCTTTTTAGCTTGTTGAATCCATAGTAAAAAAGACTCATGAAACGGCTCTAACGTCTTCATGGTTACATCAGGTATATGTGATACAATCTGTACTGTACCTCAAAGGCGTGGTTTTGGAGCGGATGCATTTATATTCATTGATATTCACAACAATGACATCATGGGACAGTTGGCAGACGCACAGTGTATTCCGAGCCTGAACGATGTAGGAAAAGTTGCCGTTGGTGTAAATGGAATGATGCAATATATTTAGTTTCTCGAGTATTAATGTACCTGTAATATTATTTCTGCTGGCCTTCATGGAAAGTGGTTTAAAATCATATTGCAAATCCAATCAAGTCCACAGCGCACATGCAGCCGATTAGTTCATAGTACCTGCGTAACGGCTGACTCACTGACTCGTAGCCAGTTATGTCCACACATCGTGCAAGGACAAAAGAGTTAAACCGCATCTGGTCGATATTTATCTGCTCATTGTTGGCCTGCATTTAAAATTCAATCAGTAAATCAAACATGCCGCCTCCTGTCTCGGAGCGATGATTATTAGATTCGTAATTTTCAGAATTTTCTGCATTGTCTTCATTAGCAATGGGCGGATTCTTCGGGTGGGTGTGTGTGTGTGTGTGTGTATGTCTGTCTGTCTGTCTGTCTTGTGGGGGGTGGTGGATGACCCCAACTTAGTCAATTTTTCATGCAGCCTTTCTGTGAATCGAGCAGTCATTTGTTCTGATAACGTATTCATTATCAATGTATTGCCATTTAATCAATCAAATCACATCTTTGAATTAAAACATGTTTCAGACATGAATGATTTTCATAAACTTTACGATTAGAATAAAACATGTAAAACTTATACAATGTTCAATATTTTAACAATTGGCCTAGTAATATTTATTTTGGTTACTTTGGCATAACACTAGCAACGGTACAACAACAATAACAAAAACAATAATAATGTATTTGAAACCTAATTATAGAACAAAATAAATTACAAAAACATCAGAATAGCCTACTATATGTATTTCAATGTAGAAACCTGTATTTAGCAGGGTCCATACAACCATACAATTTATGAATTTGTTCAATGTAGTTGTGTTGTGAGACCATTTAAGCAGCAGGTGTCGCTTGACGGGACCGAGTTTTACGGTTTAGGCTAGCCTACTTCATGGTTGAGTTCATGTTATGTTATGAGTTTTTGTTACTGCCTATTCTGTTGCGAAATAATGGTTACTTATTGAGTTGTCAATGTTTAAATCCTAATTCACTTACGCGTAAAAGTAATGGCAACGTATGGGAAACCAAAATGCGTATATATGTTAAAGCACGTAAATGTGGCTATGATGAATAAAGCTGGGTAATTCTGTGCGTCATTTTAAACTAGCCACTGTCGCGAAGCCTTTGTCGTCTCTGCTGGACCACGTTAGGCCATCCAACGTGCTGTAATCGCTGTCTTCGCTTTTTGGCTTTTATTACGTGCACACATTAAGTGCAACCACGACATTTATTGTACAATCAGCGAGCTAAAGTCAGTAAGTACCCAAACCACATGAATGTCCTAAGGACAAATAGCAGCGGGGTTTGAAAAAATGATTGCGGCTGCTTGTAAAGAAAGAGCGAAGCAGATTTACAGGCAAGGCTGTAATGGGCAGAATATAAATTGCTCGACCAGTTGATTGGCAGTGAACTTTCATTCGTAAAGTAGTGGGTAATCTGGCCCAAGCTAAAATGTTGAAATGCACCAGTGTAGTGACAGGAATGCTGTGACGAAGAATGTTCCATCATGCAGATGCGATGTTAAAACGCATTTCATGGAATGAAAGGGTAGGGCGGTTCTCCATTGTCCTGGCATAACTGCATCAGTTACATATTATTATTATTATTATTATTATTATACGTAACTGATGCAGTTGGCACTAACAGTTGCCATCTTGTGGATTTAACCTAGATTTGTTAAGCACCAAAGGTGTGGCACAGTAATATATTATGAGTGGGAATGACATCTTATATCCCACCTGTTTGCATTCTCATGTGTGGCAATCTGCACAAGGTATATTTCACACTATTTTTTCACACTATGACCACTCGTGCTGTCTGCAGTACAAGCTGTACTGAATTGTTAACGCTTGCTTTGCTGACAGTTGGTTGACAAAGAGCAGGCGGGACTATTGCAAATGATACTGCTTCTGAGAACTGCCAGATACCTACCTGTTGACCATATTTGAGTCACGCATTTTTCATACCGTTCCAGTCTTTGTTATGTGTCTTATATGTATTAGCTGCTCAGATACTTTTTATATCCTTATCATATCACAGTTTTGACCAGATTTAATATTTTTTCCCCCACTGATAAGTGAAGCTGCTATTAATGTAAGTATTCAAATACATGGATATACAATGAATAACAGTATTGAAAACTTCTGTTTGTTTGGTTTAAAATGAGATAAGTGAATTCATTCTGAATGGTTGTATTTGTAATAGATCTTAGGAACCCATCTTCAGGTTACCCTGTTTCATGCAGCGCGATTTAAAGGTGTGCACACACCTTCAGATTACCTTGAGACTAGTAATGTAATGACCTTGTTGTCTGCAGTCAGTCACGAAAGAAATGGCACCAAACTGTTCCTCTGTTGATTGCATTTTTAGCTGTAAAAATTTGTACATTAGTAGAAAATTATACTTTTAGCTGTATGATAATTACAGTTTGTATTGACAGAAGTATTGCGTTTGAGCTGATGTGCTTGCACATTAAAGCACTACGCATAATTAATGTAACCTTCAGGCCGCCACAGATTGGCAGACCTTAAGAACAGACAGCCATCATCAGGTTTCCATGTCAACACCAACTGTTTCTCTAATTGTGAATTATGAGAAACCTTTTCCTTTTTTTAATGTCACGACGGAATCCAATAACCTAACCCTACTTAAACCTCAGAGGGATTCAGCTGGGAACAGGATGACATTTAAAGGTTAAACGGACACAGAGATATCAGTCCTACTGTGATGGAGAGCTTATTGAACTGAAGACAGCAGGGTGGGGGCATCCTTCATTTTGACCTGCCTTGCTAACCCTCCACCCCCCCCCCCCCCCCCATCAATGGCTTTATGGAGTCATAAACTGCTGCGCTGAACCATGTGATTTCATATATTGGTTACAGGTCCAAAATGACTACACATCAGTGCAAGAAGATATAGGAACCTATTGATTAAGGACTCTGAGGTCAGTAGGTTGAAAGCATGTGGAAGTGGCCTTGGAAATTAAAGACTATAACCATATTATACAAGTTAGTCATCTTTGCTAATGTATTGTGAATAAAGGAATTTGATTATCCCTGATTTACGAGCAATGGCTGTACAGTTAGCAGGCTTGATTCTATATTTGCATACAGACTGAAAAAATGGCATTGCATCTGAATGCAATATATTTGTGTTTTTTTACAAAAAAATATTTTAGTAATCAGTATATTTATTATTTTTAAGATGGACTGTATTAGAGGAGAAAGTAACTGCGACACACATTGACCATTTCCAAAGTGCTGCTGCAATTTAATGTTTGGTCGAATGGCATCTCCATGCTTATGAATAATGTTGTGATGGTAATTATAATCCATGCTTCATTTCAGATGGTCATACATCATAACATGAATGGATAGCCCCAGAGCCTGTGTGACCATGACCAAACTCAGCGGGGCTTTGTGGGGAATACTTAGAACAATGTGTCCATTAGTCTTTGTTTCCTGAACTTCTAGATCAGTCTTGCACCAATCTCCTGAGAAACACTTTATCTGTATAATAGCTCATTTTTTTCCTACTGGATACTGCAGCTACCATACATTCCTTTTGTCTCAGTTCCCTCTGGATATTCCATAGAATTACAGTGTTTGCACAAGCACTGATTTATGCATTGCCACATGCGGCCTTTTCTGCACAAAAGTAGTGTAAGTGTATTTAATGGGGAGATGTGCATTTATGCAACAAGCAGTACAGAGAATCAAGAAACCTGAATCATTAGATATGGTGTGGAGTTCAAGCCTCCCTGTCCGTGCAGTTAATCTACATTGGCGGTGTCAGGGGTTGTTCAGTGGACCTGAAATGACTCTGCCTGCTCGAGAGCTCTCACCCTGCAAGGTTCTTGTTATTTTTCAGCTATTTTTGACAAGCCAATTACTGGCAGATCCTAAGCTAAGCAGACTGCGTCTCTTAGCTTGTGATGCACGATGGGGCATGGTCTAAGAAACTGTTCTATTTATATTCCTTCTCAAATTATAGAAAATATTCTCCTTTTTATCCTTTCTTCCTATAGTTCCCTCCCTGAATTTGGTTGTGTATGAACATGTCCAGTGACAGTCTTCCTTATTTAGATTTATTTTTATCTTCACTAAAAATGTGCAAACGATCACTTTCCAGGTTTAATCCCACATCCAGTACTTTTCCAATCCCTGTGACATGTTCCTGTCCTGTTCCTGTCCCAGGATGTGCGGGTCTGTCAAAAATTGCCCCAAATCTGAATAATGTATTTCAGGAACTTTCTGCTATACAGAATAACATTATTGCTTCCATTCAGTCTGGAATAACAATGATGTGGCATTATTTTATTGGATTGTCTTTGTGTTCAAATAAAAGCTACTTTGCTGCAAAATTGAGTTGGATACAGTGTTTGTGCATGCAGCAGATAGGACTGGATAGATAGGACTCAGTGATGCATGAGATGGTGGTGGGCCAATAGCAATCAGATATTATACAGATGTTTCAGTTCTAATTATCACGTTTGGAAGTTTGGAAGCATAGATTTTCTCTCCTCGTCTACAGGAGAATCCCAGATCATCTTCTCACTGCATGATGTGAAGAAGGGAAAAATGTGCGGTCAAATGTGTGCTTTCGGTGACTTGGATATGTGACCACTCTGCTGAGAAGTGCTTAATACAAGGGTGTGATTTAAAATGTACAATCCAGTCATGTGACAGACGCTGTTAGCAAAAGCAGTTTGCAAAAGGCAAATAAATATTCATAAAGTTAATGGTGGGGTCGTAACCTCAAGGTCGTAGGTTCGATTCTCAGCTAGGACGCTGCCGTTGTACCCTTGAGCAAGGTACTGTACCTGCATTGCTTCAGTATATATCCAATCTGGCTGTATAAATGGATGCAATGTAATGTAAAGAGATTGCTGTAAGTTTCTTTGGATAAGAGCATCTGCTAAATGCCTGCAATGCAATGTAATGTTGTTTGAATAAGTTTGCAAGAAGCCAATCATGCTGACTCCATCTGACCATAACAGACAAGCTTCACAAATCATTCTCCCTTGGGTGAGGTGGTCATTTTGGGACCTTGTTTGACTTAGACATGCAGGTGATAAGGTTTGCCCTCTTGTGAAACCACACACACAGCCTTTTATTGAGGCTGGTTTGAAAATACTGTAATTGGAAGTTTGCTAATGTTATAGAAGTGTCATCACACAACCCTGGGACCGCTTTCCTCTATACAGATGCAGTGTCAGAAATCAGCCGACACATGGGATAGACACAAAATCAGGGTGTCAGGTTGATTTTAACGGGTTGTCAGCTGTGCTGTTTATTGCAGACAGCCTTCTGCCTCGCGTTGTACTTAGAGCAGTAACTGTCTAAGCCACAGCCCCTTTGTCTTTGAAGCATTCACATGGAGGTAAAAATAGACGAATCCCACCGCATATTTAAGAGGATATTAATAAACTTGAGTTACTGCAAGGAGGGGGAAAAAAAACATTCCCTTGAACATTTGACTCAACAACACTTAAGTTCTCCATTTTGATGCAGAGGAAGTATGGCGCATTAAATAATCTGTCCCGGTATTCAGAGGACAGTAAACTCCCTCTAGCAGGGGAGGTGGAGTGTGAAATTTTTTCATCAACGAAATTTAGGGTTTATAATAGGACCGACACATTAAGCTCCGCTTCTGCCTGGACCTACCAAATGCAGAGAATCATTTGCATGGCAGCCATTAAGCTGGGGTTTAGTTCTGATTGAGTGAACTACCATCCGTGACTGATAATGTTGAACACAACTAAAGAAGTACCTTATAAAGGCTTGCTTGTTTGTTTGCTGTTACTATGATTCTCGGAGTGGAATAAATAAGTTGTCAGACTCCACTCTGGCTCAGAGCCTTTGTTTATTGGCACGTGTGTTTGAGAGACTAAGAGTAACCGGCAGAACCAATCCACATTAGGCTGAACTAACGATTCAAATTGAAGGTATGAAATTATTACATTTTATGTATTGGCTGCTGGCAGGTCAGGACCTTTTCGCTCTGGTCCTGGCCCAAGCCAAATGCAGATTCTGACTGGTCATGAGGAGGAGGAAAAGACTGATAAATAGTCACTGATAAAGAGGAGAAAAGGGAGATGGGCAGTGCAGGCTGTTCTAGGAGTGAGTCAACCCCATGAATCAGAGCCCTCTTGAGTCATACAGAGGTACTGCAGGAGCTCTCCTTATACATACGTACATTAGAGTTTGTGCAGACGTGCTCAGCTGTTGCCAATCCCACAATACACCAGGCAGAGCACTCACAAATGCCATGCTAATTGAGATACTATTAAAAGCTGCCTGATTTATCTGCTTGTATTAATTTCATATCAAAATAATCAAGCATCTGTCTGGGGTAACTGAGTGAGACCAGGTCTGTAATCTTGCCATCTAAAGAGGGGGAGAATTCAAAATCCATGACCAGAAAGCACTCAAGATAATGATGAGAGTGAAGGATGTGACCACTGCTCTTCCCTGCCTCATTTACCCTGGTGGTCTCACCCAAGAGTGATCAGACTAAATAAATTGGCACCAATGGCTGACCAGACAAGGCTCGCTCTCACTATAGCTGCTGCCTCAATAGAGACCCCTTTTGCTTTGTTGCCATGGTTTCGCAGGTGGAAAGGCTAACGGCGTGTCCTTGTTCATCTTGAGAGCAGGCTCCTCCTGTGGCAGCTGTTTACAATAAACGCTTCATAACGGATCAAAATTCACTCAGGCTTTGTCTGCTTTTCTGTTCTGTAAATAAAATGTGCCACTCCTGTTCACTGACAGCAATTGTAAAAGCACAATAAACCAATTATTTAATCACAATCATAACTATAATTATAGCATAATCAATCTTTGTGTTTATTATTCCAAAGCAGTACTCCGTAATAGCCTGCTATTGAACTGTAATTCATAACACGGAAGTGCTCCTACACAGCACTTTTAGCTGAACTTTTTCAAAGGGCTATAATTTATGGAACATATTTTAAGACATTTTAGGGTGATAAAATCATCGCACAAGGAATCAGACTTGAATCCATGCAAAATAATGAAATATGAGACTGATGCTCATATTCATTTACACATTTGTGTAAATGTATATACGTATATAAATGTATATACGTGCATAAGGTTAAACCGTGTCCTAGACAGGGCACAATGTTTTGACTGCATTTTGTTAATTGAACCAGGCAGTTTCTTTTCCATGTTGAGTGTGTAGCCCAGGGGATCTTTGTTGTGAGAAGAGCATGGGTTATTTCCATAAGAACATAAACATGTCTGGGGCTTGTAGTGAATATCTGGGACTGGAGGACTACAGTATCTACAGGGCTACTTCTATCCTAGTCCTGGAAGGCCACAGTATCTGCAGACTTTTTCTAGCCTGAAATTGAAATAATTGATTTCCTGAATCAGCCTTTCCTTCACCCTCACAAATGAAAACAGTTTTGGTTTATGAGGGAAGGGAAGGGAGTTTGACACACCGCAAAAGCGGAAAGCAGCTCTTCCAAGGCCCATCGATTCCGTGCGTGCGCGGCGCATCTAACTAAACACTCCCTGGAGCTCATTTCACACACTTTTGACTTTCCCCAGAAAACCGCAGATTAAATCAAGCCCAATCAGGTGTACGCATTAAATCATAACTGCAAGGTGAGCAGTTGCTTTTTTTTTTTTTTTTTACCTCCCAGAAACTCTAGATGCATTATAAAGCAGCTAAAGGAAAGCCTACAGGACTGAAAGCTCTGCTTTGAACCGTCAGACAGGGAGTCTTTCAACACAAGGCCTGGGCCCAGTCCTGGAGACACTGACCTTCAACACACAAGATACACTGATAGAGAGATGGAGCCAAGACCGTGGTTGCCAGATCCAGCTGGACTGCAGCTACTGTAGGCCAGAGGACAGGGAGGAGTCTGAGCCACAGCATGTTTGTTATATATTTCATGGAGGGCCACAGTAAATGTACTCATTCTCATTTAAATGTTGAGAAATAACGCTCAGCTGCCTGTTGAGGCTACGGAAAGCAGCACGCAAACATTCATGGCTTTGTACAGTTGATATAAGGCACCAGCCATTGTGACATCATCTGCTTGCTAATGGAGCCAAGAACGCAATGCGTCACAGCAAACAAAACACTATTTTTTTTGGGGATAAAGCCAAGCTGTCGGCTGGCTTCTTGGAATGAACGAGTCATTGCAGAAATTCAAATATAGCTGTTGCAGCTCAGTATTAAGGGAAAACGGCGTGTTATTGTCAAGTTGTCATGATTTTTGGGAAGATATTCAAACCGCCAGCTGCCTTATCAGTTGCACACGTGTGGCAATTCAGCCAATTCTGTGGAAAAGAGCTAAGCTGGGAGTGTTAATAAGCACTTCCAATTTAGCAGGCTCAGTCTGCGAATGGGAGTCAGCATGCGCACCCCAGCTCTTGGAGAAAGGAGGATTCTTCATGGCTCTCTAATGAGCGTGCTGCTGTGTTTCAGAAAGCGCATTAGCTGCCAGCATGCAGTCTGCTCTCGCTCTTCTGAGGTTGACACGGCAACCCAGGGGGCACAGGCGCTGGGCGTGGCTCTGTGCCACCTACGGTCATGGCAAACAGGCAGAGGTCATATTCAGTCACTGGAACACAGACAGAGGTCATGTTCAGTCACTGGCAAATAGGCAGAGGCCATGTTCAGGCAATGGTTTCATTATCTGGCAAACAAGGAGCAGCCATGCATAGTCACTGGCTCTGTTCACCATCAAACAGACAGGGCCATGTCAGCCACTGGCTCTGTTCACTGGAGAGACATTTGGCTGCACAACAACTGTCATTCTGCACGGTTTATGAATATCCTCAAAGTCGTATCCAAGTGCAGCAGTGTACCAACTGTCACGCGGCAAGAGTCAAACTGCTTAATTTCAATGAAAAGGAATGCTTATCCATGTTGATTGGGTCAATTTAGCATCCGCTCAGCTGACACACACTGTTAACATATTTTGGTTCTGTTATTGTGTTACGTGCACAGCCAGTCATATTTATGGGGAAATTCCATCGTACCAGAATTGGTACAAAAAGTTGCACATTTACGGCTAATTGGTTGTACCTAACTCACCAGCTATGTCTGTTGCCTGTTCATCATAGTTTGTTTCAGTGTGAGAGTTGTCTGTTTGTCAGTAAGAAGGTCGACTATTCTTTTTCCCAGTTTTGGCTTTTTTGGTTCCCCATTTGGGGCAGTAACCCATTTACTCTCACTCTGAGCCCACCCCCACCCCAAATTCAGTCCCCCAGGACTGAAACTCGCTTAGTGCAGTGCTCTTTCTGCAGCATGTTAAATCTCTGTGTCACTTAAGAAGTTTGCTCTCAATGCATCACTGTGCTAAATATAGCTGCCTTTATTTACTTCTTCCTTTCCCTTTCAAGTTCTGACACTTCAGCCTCTGAAATTCAAAAGAATGAAAGCAGGTCGGTTCATTTTAGTTTTTTCAGGCTGTTCTGTTCTAGGGGATTATTTTCTTTTGCCAGTCTGGCTAATTTTTTTTAGACTCAGCAATGAGCTCTTTGTGCTGAATGAAAAACAAATTGGATTTAAAAGAAATAATGTTCCTGAGTACAACAGCAATAATACATACATACATTTGAAAATGTAGAATTAGAGGAATTGTATTTGGTGAGGTTTCACCTTTCTGGCAGTGAGATTATTTACCTGGACTGATTACTTCAGCAATGTGCATTTTAGAAGAGTGACAGGAGGACAGACAGTGAGAGAGATCTAGGCCTGTCAGGGATTTAGGGCTTCATACTGTGGTGCAGTACCTGCTCTTGGCCACTAGAGGCTGTCTTACTCCAGCTGTTCTGCGGGTTGAGGGAAAGGCAGCAGTGCACAGTCTGCAGGGTTGCTGCAGTCTGCTGGGATAAACGGATCAGAGAACCAAGGGCGGAACGGAGGCTCACAGGGTCACAGAATCGTCGAAAGGTTCATCCAGGAGCCCTGAGATGCCCCATGATACACCAAGCAGGTGTGTGCTGGTTTTACAGCCTGGGGGGATCCATCCAAGCTGATCTCCACCACCAGAGCCCATCACACCCAGTGAGGAGAGATTGATCGTGTTCAGTCACTGCGGGTACTGCAGTATACAGAGTCTCACAGAGTTTCCAGACCTCCCAACCTGCCAGTGTGCATTAAGAGAGCTGACTGATCACATTACCCATAGGTCCTGAGGCCTCCGTGGAAACAGGGACGCGTGGTAATTAAAATGAACAGTCAGGAGGGCTTGGGGTTCTGGGTCCTGGCTTGATAGCTCTACTGTCCTCCTGTGATTTGCTGACAGGCTAAAGGAAAATATCTATTGCCATTTGTGCTGTTAAGAGGTCCAAGCTTGTTTCCTTGGTGGATGAATGCATTATTAACCATTACAGACCTGATTATAATACAGTGATTATAATATAAATTTACTGTAGGAATTGCTAATTGAGAATGTATATTTAGAAAATATGATAAACATTATAGCATTATATTATCTTTCTGATTAGCACACAGTTAAGAAGTGGTTGATCTTGAAAGTGCATGCAGAAACAGTTTAGGAAGTCATCTTAAGTGGTATAACTTTGTATGTCTGGGCAATAATAATTTTTGACACAAGTTATTTGGCGCTCTGTAGAGCGAACATGTACTTTAGCCCAAGGCAATCCTTTTAATCCAAATCTCTCTATGAATTTTCCAGTTTTCTCCAGAGAGAGACAGACTTTAGATTTTACGTAGCTTCAATACCCCCTACTGGTGAGAAATTAAATGGCAGGTGTGACTGCCAGTGGAGTGCTGAGCTCTCTCATTGGTTGTCATAATGACTGTTGCCCCATGACACATCTTCTGTGACTCATCTGAATGATTCCTGACTGGACGTTGGTTACTCATGAAGAGACCCCAGTGCTATAATCATGTCTGCATTACTCCAATCATAAAATGTCTTATTTAAAGTGGCCCTAATATCCAGCTCTGCCATTCGGTGTATGCTACAGTATGATGTCAGCATGATTAATCCAATGATTAGTCAATAAAAATCAAAGTGCCTGTTTAATAGTTGCTTTTTACATGCAGGGCTCTCAACAAGAAACTTGTAGGATAAACTTGTTGTGAATATAATGTAAATATCTGGAGTTAAAGCCTTTTCCAAGCCCATCCTTACACTGTTCATATGAAAATAATAGTCTATAACTGTTGATAATACCTGTAACATATTTGCATTAAAGACTATGAACTTCACGATTTAAATGTCGACCTGTTACAGCTGTTAATCGGTGCGATTGCCACAATGTGAATCACTGCTGGCTCTGAATATAGTTTGCAGTATTATTTCTCATATTTATTTTTTGGAGATAGGCTATATCAAGCCATGTCTGGCTTGTTGTACTACAGCAGTAGGAGATGAATAAATGCATGACCGAGTTGTTTTAGAGCGGCCTCTGTTTTATCGACTGGGTGATGAAAACAGACGGCTGTTAAAATGCACCACCACTGAAGATTTAAATGAAGAAACCTTTTTTTTTTTTAACATACACCGCAATGTTATTGCGGATATTGCGGCCGTTCCGTATGTGAAACATTGTGCTCTGCGGCCCCTCCACAAATCACCGGTGCTTTCTGGTCTTTTCTGTCGCATCCTGGCTGCCTGTTCATTCGCAACTTTTTTTCCTTCTCCCCGCTGTTACTTCGGGCCGCGAAATGCCAGTCTGCAGATGCACTCATTACTATAGACAGAAACGAGAGAGGACGCTATGAGGCTGCCACCAAGAGCGTCCGCTCCTCCTCCGTTCGTCACTTCACCTGCATGCCGGCAATGCATTACACATGAGCGTCACGCTGCGAGCGCGTCCCTTCTGCAGCTTCCTGCGGTGCTTAGGCAAAGCTGCATCTCACGCGTTTCAACCGCCGATATTTCTGGAATGTTTTATTCCTTTTTTTTCATCTTCCTCTGATGCATCTCGAAAGAATGGGCCACTGCACCTTGCCACTCGATTAAGCAAAACAATTCTACTCTTATGAAAAAATAATTATCTCACATCATAAATGTGTAAGTTTTTAAAATGTATATAAATGTCTTATTTAAAATGGTATCTTGTTTATTTTATATGTACTTGTATTTTTAGAAAGTGCTTTAGCAATGGCTTAGCTTTTCAAGATATTGCTATTAAAATATAATACTGTGTTGATCATAGTTCATATAAACTTCCACATACTCGCAGTACTCTTATGCTCATACCTAATTGTTTTATTTCTCCAGTCAGGTCCTAAATCAGAAAAGCTAAAAAAAGGCAATGTACTGCCTGAGGAATACATTATGTTGTAACTTTCATGCAAATTTGTGTACAGCCTAACGCTCTAGTGTTTCTAGGAAAATGTGCACTGAAAAAAAAAATCAAGATTATGTTTTGCTCTGACTTCATTAGATTTTTATTGGCAATCACAGGTGGCTTAAATTCACGACTCAGGGTTGAGCATGTAACACAGAATTAGTGAGACTGAACAGGCCCCTAGTGGGTGTCTACCACAGGGCCCCAAACAGGTTCGCAGTTTAAAATAAATCTCAGCCAGCATTGTGGTATCATTCACATGGCATGGAGATTGCAGGTTCAAACCCTGTGCTGTGCCACATGCTATGATGGCGGCCTAGGGCGCCACAGAACAGTGTAGGTTTGTCCAGTGCTGCAGCACATAAAAAAAAATTCAGTTCCACAGCTGGATCTATACTAAGGCAATGCAGGATAAGTGCTTTCCTCCATGACAGAACAGCATTGTCCCAACTGGGACTCAAACCTACAGTCTTGGAGTTACAAGCCAATTTTCCTGACCATCATGCTACACTACCGCCCACAGCGTGTAACAGGTCCCAAAGTCACAGCCTGGTAGATGCTTCTGCGTAGGCCACGGAAACCTCTAGAAGCCCCTTGGAGAGATTCCCTCGCGTGCGGCAGTGCTACGGACGGGCAGGGGAGGGAATCAATTCACAGTCTGGGGAAAGTGACACATTCTCAGCTTCACACCCAAGCTAAGGTCAAATTACAGGCACATCCATTTATAGGTGCTGTGCTCAGATGCATCTAAAAATGTGGTTATTTGGGAAACGTAGAATCAGAATTTAGAATTATGAGATTCCCTTGAATGGTGTTACATTTTTAATTACATAAATCAGCCGGGTGATCAAAGCTGTGATTTGTATTTATATTTACATTGTATTTGGCAAAAGCTTTTATCCAAAGGAATGCACAGTAATTGCATACTGAAGGACAAAGGAACAACTACAGAACACAGGTCAGATGAGGTACAATCCTTATAAAGTATCAGTTATCCATAGTCATGAACCTCAAGTCGAGTTCACGCTAGACTTGATGCATAGCCTAAGACCGTACAGTAATGGCAAGTCAAATAGACGTGAGGCATGA
Organism: Anguilla anguilla; assembly: GCF_013347855.1. Taxonomy (NCBI): domain Eukaryota; kingdom Metazoa; phylum Chordata; class Actinopteri; order Anguilliformes; family Anguillidae; genus Anguilla; species Anguilla anguilla. The sequence goes on along the minus strand of NC_049208.1, from coordinate 14,797,896 downwards.
TAACAAGCGATATGATAAGGAGCTACAACATCAAGATGAAAGTACAAGTGCAACACAAGTGCTAGATGAAGATACAAGTGTAACATGAAAGTGCAAGAAGATCAAGATACAGGGATACAAGTGATATGAGTGATCCGAGATTGGGAGTAACCCTGCAGAGGAGTAGTGTTTGAGTTAGTCTGAAGAGGTGAGTCTTCAGAACACAGGAACCACAGGGTTTATCTCAGGGAAGGAGAGGAAGGAGAATATACTGTGTAATATTGTGTCTGAAATGGTTACAGATGTCTACTGGCATTTCACTTTAAAAAGAGGGAATAACACAGCAGTGTTATTAATGAAAAAACTGAAAAAAGGTTGCTACTTTCTAAATGATATCCACTGTATTACCAAGGAAACTCCAGTACATTTCGAAGTTACATAAATTACATGCGTATGATTTTACATACACAGATATATTAGGGCCTGTGGCATAATGATGATTCTCCAAATCCAATACTCATCTTAAACATCAACTTCTGAGCCACAGTTTGATTCTACTTTTCAGGGGGGGAACAGTAAGCACTGTACAAATGCACTTCATTATATCAATTATAATTTAGAACATAAATAAAACTTACTGACCTGATTTAAGATTAAAATGAAGGCATTCACATGTTTTTTTTTCATAACACCACACACAGTGAGGAGTGTTATCAAAATGCCATCCCCTTCCCTGGCAGACATTGTTTTACATTTTGTTGTGGTTGGTAGTGCCGTGAGAATGGCTGGGCTGCCTTTAACGCACACTGTGCTTTGTGTCTACGGACAGAACTGTATTAAGGAGTGTGCAGTTTGAATGCTGCTTCCACACGAGTGAAATAGCTGCCGGGGTTGTGTGTGTGTTCGATCACATGCCACTTTTAGTAATAATAAGCTGTTCTGCATGCTGTGTGATGCATTGGGTGACCAAGCACTGAGAACACTGAATCCCAGGTGGAGTGCTACTATTGTAGGGAGGTACTTAACCTAAATAGCACCAGTAAATATCCAGCTGTGTAAATTGGTAAAGTGAGAGCAGTCACCCTGAACAAGAAAATATGTAAATGAGGTCATTAACAGCTAGAGACTGAAAAGCCTGTATTTCCCATTTGTCACCTGATGTGGGTCCAGAGGACGTATAGCGGACTTAGCCCTGCTTCCAACAACATGAGTTCATTTTGTGTATGTAACTTGTAAGCCTTCAGATGGGACAGTCCTTGCATGACCCTCCACCCTTTCACACCCAATTAGTGCAGCCGCATCGCCCCCCCTCTCTGTCAAGCATTCCCCCTCCCCTCTTGGAAGAACTTAAAATGCAGGCCTTTTTTTGAGTCAGAGGAGTTTGGGTGCTTAACATCAGCCGTTTAACGCCTGTTGCGGTGGACATTCGGTTGTCGATACCTGCTGTTACCATTTGGGGAATCTGAACCTTGCACCTGGGCCTTTTGTTTCTGAGTGTCTGTGTGCATAGGGTCTGACATTTTTATCACACAGCTCATCTGCCATTTTGTATTTTCATCCCTGGCTTTTTGGAATATTCAGCAGTCTTTGGGGTTTTTCCCTTAAATTCCCAGGATGAGGCATCATGAACTACAAAAGGTGGTGGAGTTATTGTGCATTATCCTAGTGTTACTTTCTCATTTGAACCAATCACAGTGTTTTACAGTAAAATCAAAGGACACAGTGGCTTTGGAAATTTGAGCTTCATGAAGTATCACTCGTTGTTCTCAGTAAAAGGCTAAATTGACAAATTAAATGTAAGATACTATAAAACGTTTGCAAAATGTGATCAATTAAGTTGTAAGTTCCAAGGTACCCTACTTAGATTAAATCTTAAAAAATAAGCATGGGAAATAATTCCTTACAATAAGACAAACAATCTGCCAGTGGGGTAATGAAACTAGATTTAGATAAAACATGGAATATAATATTAAATGAAGTAAAACAGTTTTTCTAGGCTGGGAAATTAGTTTCAAAATTAATTGATATGGAAATAAAGGTGAATACAATAGGTTTAATTTTGTTTCCCATATGAACACCTTATGCTACTCTAAATGAAATTCACTTTGATTTCAGAATTATGCTTCAGAAGTGTTTTTTAGATGCCTAAACCCCTCCCTACTGTACTGTGACTGAGTCAGACCTGTCTCTTGAATCCGCTCCTCACCTATTATTCATCTGGTACTGAGCGATGCTAGCTTTTTTCGCTAAGCTGATGGGTACATCGGGGGAATGCAGCTCCGCTTCTCTGTGGGTTGTGTGTCACCTCTCTTTCCTGGGACACGGGCTAATGTTGCTGGGTTGGTGGAGCAGAACATTGCACAGAAGCCTTTGTTTCCCTTTGGTCTCACATTTCAGGTCAGGGTGTCAGAGTGGCCAAGTGCTCCACGGCAACATGGCAGCACAATTTGGAAAACTCTGCAGGAAGTTGCTTCAGAACTTTGTTGTGCTTGTGGAAACATTGTAGACTTTCCAGGAATCCCCTTATTGAGTTTACTCAAGCATCGGTCACCCTTCCAAAACATTAAACTGCCCGTGAATGAACAGATTATTTTTGGTCTTACTCATGATGTTGCTTCATAAAGTCAAGAGAAGTTAGAAGGAAAAGTAAATAAATCATCTTGTCCAACTTGTCCAGGCTGTAAATCAGAAGTTATAACTGCTGTTTACTGAAAAGATTTATTCTTATTCAAGTATCCTCTCGTGCAGATTTCACTATATACACACAGACGGTGTATTGGTATGGTATGGTTGAAGCATTTTTGTGGGAATTGTAGTTTTCAAGTACAGGTGGGTCCACCTGATTGGCAAGGGAAGGGAAGCAGATGAAGAGACAGGAGGTGATCGCCAAGTTATTAATAAGTGGGTGAGTGATTACTGGATGTGACCACCTTCCTTCACATGAATGACAGCCTATCAGTTATCATTCTGCATTCACCATTATCATGGGTAGTGACTTAAATGCTGCTTCATAACACTGGTGAGTTGTGGATAGTGGTTTCACGGAACTTGTAAATTGATCTCTCTTCCCCAGTTGCTCCAGATGCAAAATGCCTGTACTACAATTCAGTTTCATTTACACTTTCATTTCATTCCTCAGTTCTTTCACATCCGTGAAGCTAAGCCCTCGTAATTCCGTAAGCTGCCAATCATGGAATGCGGTCATCGGAGGCCTTTCCGTGATAGGCCCTTTTTTTCCCCCGTTTTTTTTAATACAATGGTAATGCATTCTGCAGTTTTATATTTCACGCTAAAGCGACTTGCGCTGTGAACCAATATTAAAATGTGCTTTGCGTTTGACAGTGTAGGAGATTGCTTTCATGTGTCTGCGAAAGGCACACGGAACAGAGTGCGTGAGTATTCTCCGACTTAGATGGAGGCTGAAGGAGATAATGACTCCCTGTGTCTTCAGAGAGATGTGGAACTCCAGTCTGTTATTTTCCGTTGCGCTGCAGGTCCCTATGGCTCATCCCAAGAAGGGGCCAGATGTACTTTCAATTCGCTGAAATTGAATCTTTCTCCTGAATGCCAAATAGAAAAAACATATATACGCAAATAAACATGAATGATACTGCGCATATATACATATGGATTTCTCACTGCATAGTCACTCTGAATTATGTTCTATTATTATTTATAAGACATGCATTCCGATTGCTTCATGAGTCCTCTTTGTTTTCATTCATTTATTTTTATCACTTCCTGAATCACGGTGAAACGGCACTTTGAGGAGTTACTGGTCAGGAGGGTTGAGCTGACTGGTTGAGCTGCCTGCAATAGCGAATGAGGGCTATGCTTTGTACGATTCGACATGTTGCAGCAGAAGCTGTGACAGATTGCTCGTGGTTAAAGTCTGGTGATGTGGTAATCCTGTCTACTGAGAGCCAACAGGGCAATAAATAAGTAAAGGCGAAGTGTTAATGAGTTCATTTGCACACTTAACACTGAAGTGTACCGTTTCAGACACATTAAAGAAACACACACACAGCATTCCTTGGAAAAACGACTCTGCTATGCTCTATTAAAATCGTCTTTCTTCTAGTATCTGATTCAGCACTCCGTTTTCCATTTAATCGGCAAAAGTAGATGGAGAAATCCATTTTCTCCTACCATTCGCGGGCAGATATGATTGTCCAAAGTCTGCTTTTTTGTGATTCACAAGGCCATTCTACTTCAGTAGCCTTTTAAGTTTGTCCTTTAAAAATTTTGCAAGAAGTGCAAAGTCACTCAGCGCCTAAATGTCTGCACTGTGGCTTCTGAAATGGCTGATGTGCATCTCTTTGGAACATACTTGATGTGGTGGAAGAGCCTGACAAGCCAGCAGACTGCAGACATATCATTGGATTAGCATCTTAACATTTGCTTCACATTCTTATAGGCAGCTGTAAACACCTTCAGAGAGGGGATAGCTGCATCTCCCATCTCAAGCATAATTCAGTCTGCTCATGTTTTTCAGCTTAACTGTTTGTTTCCCTGTTATTCTCCCCAATTTGAAAAGGACAACAAGACCTCCTAGAGTTACCTATGTGGTACCTACACCCTCACAGGAAGTACTGTACCTGGGTGAGTGCTGGTCTCTAATGCTCTTAATTAAGGGCAGGCCAGTGAATGATTTCCCCCTCTGTGTGCCAGTTGGAAAATCATCCCCCCAAAAAAACTATTGTCATATAACCTCCGCTACAAGCTATGGAACTGTAAGAGAGTCCAGCAAAAAGATACTGTACAGCCCCTCTATATGACAGAGCTCCAGTCTTGTGTAACACCTAAGAACCCGTGAAAATTGTGAGTCGATAGCAGGTTTGGTGCTGATTGCTACGACACCATGTGTTCTCCCTGCTATAAAGTTACAGTGCACATTTCAAGAATTCAGACACCCTGGCCCTGCTGTCCTGGAGTTTGGGTGCTCATTAAAGTGATACTGGAGTATAGATTACTACTGTAGTCCTTGCTAGGATGGGGTGGGTGCAGCTTCTTACAGTCTAAAGATGGAGGGGTGCGGGGGGAGGGTTTGTTAATGGCAAGGGGGGTGGAATACTTTATGCTGAGCTTTGAGTTGCTGGGTGGTTATAAGCAACTTCAGCAGTAATGGCCAGTGTTTGCTGGCTCCATTAAAGCTTCCACGGTTCATAACTGGTCCGGTCCACACAGCGCACGCACACACACACACACGCATGCACACACACGCTCAGCCGTCTGCCCAACAATGAACACCCGTAAGTTATCCAGAGTGTTAACGCTGAAAGCGCTATGGAAGGTGAGTCTCCATTCTTATTCTGTGTGTGTGTGTGTGTGTGTGGATATGGATGTGTATTATTTGTGGCTCATTAATGCCAGCTTCTTCTATAAAAGTGAGCGGATAGGGGGTGGAGGGGAGGGGGGTACAAAATTGTATTAAGTGCTTTCAGTCATTTTTTAAATCAAAAGGAAGTTGTTGATAATATTAAGGTTTATGGTTTAATTGAGAGCATACGCAAGCAGGCAGAGCATAACAGTAGAACATGTAGTCCGGAATTAGCATTTTCTTAACGGATTGTGAGAAAGCTTCTATCAGTTGCTGATGCTTTGCATCTTATGAAAACAATAATATGTGCCTGGTTTTTACAGTAATGTGCCCTGTGTGCTATCTCTGTCTGTACATGTTCCTGCTAAATATGAACAAATGACATTCAACAGCTGACGACATTAGCTTCCTCACTGCCATATATGGCATGTTATTTCATTGTGTACATGAATAAGGGTGCGTGGAAGGCTATTTTGTACAATAAAACATCTCTAATCCAGAGCAATTCATCCAGATTATATTTTTATGTACAATCAGTTTATATAGCTGGAAAGGATTCAGACTAGGTATCTTGCTTAAGGGTACAATGGACCTGCAACCTTTGGGTTAAGGCTAGTTTGACTAAGCGAGTAGTATAATAGTAAGAGAACTAAGCTTGTAAAGACTGGTTTATAAGCCACCGGTTGCCCGATGGAGTATAAACCAGTGTTTGCAAGCCTAGTTCCCTAATGATTACACTGGTACAACTAGTTGTAGAGCCAGGCCTGAATTTTCCAGCTGATCGGAGGATAAGCAGAGCAACACATATTTCATAAAGACAGCACACAGATCTCTCTCAGCTTGCCTCCCTAACAGCGAGATGAAAGTGGGCATGTGATTGCTCTGTGCACTCTAGGAGGCTGTCTGGTAGTGGAAATGGATGATTTGATTTGTGTTGACAGTGCCCAGACCGGTCACAGGAATGCATCAGGCCCTCAGAGTCACTGGACACAGCCCCCCACTCTCCCCCCTCCCCCCCCCCCCACACCCCCTCCTCCAATACAGGGCTCTGGATTCTCTCTCTCTTCCGTTTCTGTTACAATGACGTGAATGGCCCGCAGAATTCTCTGAAACCCAACCCGACCAGTCCAGTTCTCTCAGTATCCCTGACTCTCCCCGTCTCCCTAACGACACATCATTCTGAAGGAAACTGAGAGTCTTAAAGGCAACTGTGGCCAAACATCTGCTCGTGCAAGAGGAAATGGGCAATTCTGTTTCCTGTTGCGGGGAATGACTCATTATGTTCACTTACCTGGATCAGGGTCGGCAATTTATCGATCCTGCTGAGCGTTGCCGTTTTGAGTTTTTACGATAATGGTATCATTAATCATTGCGTTTGTCAATGGCGCATTTATGCTGCTTTCCTGGTCTATAAACAGATTACCAATCTGTCAATCATAGCATTTTGTTATAGCTGCATGTCGAATACTGCACGGGTAAGGGAAATTTCATACAAATGTGCTTACGTGGTTATTTTTCCCCTGTGCTCAACCAGCGCGTCACGCAGCTCAGTGTGATATTGCGATGCAAATTGCACTGTGACCCTTGCAACATGAGACGCATCATTATTAATATGTCGCCATGCGGGCCTGGTGCATTTTGCCATTGTCCCCCCTGTGTGAAGACGGCTTTTCCTACCACTGTCAGCCATTGTTTGGCCTTCTGAGCTTCTGATGTCGGTTGGTTCATACGTGAGATGGAGGGGGGAGCAGGGACATGTTGTCCGTGACTGTGTGTTGCATTGTTAGCCGACTGCAGGGGAAAACGGGGGAGGCCGAACACTCTTTGACAATGCTGCTGGTTGTTCAGGCCTTTCTGTTATGATTCTGACCATTGTATTGCTGGCATGGGGCTCTGAGAAATACTGGCTATTGTCCTCACTTCGTAATGGTTTCAGGCATCTGTATGGCTGTACATAACTGAGTTTTTGAGAGAACATGTTTTGCTCAGCTGCCATTGTGCAGTCAGGATTTCATATTTGTATGAATATACATACTGGTAACAAAGGTTGTGTCTTATGTGTGACAGTAACTTTTTAAAATGCAGCCTAATTAGTTTAACTGGGCCATTTTTTTGTTCACTGTACTCACTGCATGGGCTTGGATCAACACTGGGCCCTTTTGTTCTGCTTAGAGCACTAAATTATGTGGGTTGGCATGGAGGTGTTGTGGTTAAGAAGCCCAGCTTGCTATCTAAAGGATGCAGGTTCAAACTCCGGGCTGGGCACAGCCTCTATACCAGGGGTGCCCAGTCTTATCCGAAAAGGACTGGTGTGGTGGCAGGTTTTTGTTTTGGCTCATCTCTACAACACCTGATTATTGTTGATTGAAGACCTTGATTAGTTGATCTGTTGAATCAGGTGTCATAGTGCGGGGCTAAAACCAAAACCTTCACCCACACAGGTACTTTCGGATAGGATTGGACACCCCTGTTCTACGTATATCCTTGTGCTTGTTACCTGACTGCCTTTAATAATAACATTCTGTGAACACTGACAACATAGGCATTGCTACTGCAGTGACTTAACAGAGTCTCTATCTCTGTTGCAACATCACCTCACTACCAGCTCTGACTTAAATATAATTATGTAGACTATAATATTGACTAATATCTGCTTGATATTGACTAATAAGGAAATATTTAGTCTATTACATATATCAAATACTGTATGTTGCATGTTACATAAGATGCATAATTATATCCAAAAAAATGCAAAAAACAAACAAAACAAAAACAAAAACACTGCAATATGACCATATTTGAAGTGCATTACATTACAATAAATTACAATACATGCACAGAATGGGTGGAGATTTATGTGTATACTTTCTAATGCTTACATTATTGTGATTCACATTCAAAACATATATTTGCGGTTTCATAGTGTATTCATGTATGGGTTATTGCTAATTAAAAATAATAACATAGAGAGCTGAAATACAGACAGGAGACAGGCCCCCCACTCCCCACCCTTACCTCTGTAAAGTACCGGCTGCTAAGGAAATATTTTCTCCATGCATGGACATGCTGGGATGGAAACAGGGGGTCTGTGTCTTCTGGCCTCCTGGCATCCTTCACTGAAGCCACCGGAGGCAATGTGTAACCCAGCAATGGTCTGCACCTGCCACGCCCAACTGCCCGCAGGGCACAGGAGGGGATGACTTGTAAACAGAAGTGGACAATAGGCCTCTTAAATAGGTGCTCATCCATCCATCCATTATCTAGCCTGATTACTCCTGGTCAGGGTTGCACGGGGTTTGGGGGGGTGATTGGGGTGCTGGAGCCTGCATTGCACCAGAGGCAGGAATACACCCTGGACATGTTGCCAATCCATCGAGGGCACAAATACCGTTGACTCACACGCAAGCTTATGGGCAATTTAGAATGGCCAATTAGTCTAACCTGCACGTCTTTGGACTGTGTGAGGAAATAGGTGCTCATATATATTTAAATTAATATTCACATTCAAAAAATAGAAAAGGTCAGCACTCTAAATTATGGTTCCTTTTATCTGTTTGATCTCTGAAACTTTTGTGCTGAAACTGTGTGCTGAATTTAACTTGAGCCAGTGCACATGATAAAATGGCAACTGGAGAGCACATTTTCCCTGTTTGAGGGCCTGTTTAATAGATGTGATTAGTTTTTCAGACATGTTTCTCATTACATATTAAATGCTATGTCTTGCAATGGCAGTCTTTGTCATGTCAAAAGGGATAACCTGAAAAAGGTAACAGATCACTGTTAAAGCAACGTTAGTAACTGCCAAAATAGATATTTGTTGGGAAAAATCTTTGTAACACTGCCACTGCAGTCCACTCTCTTCAATCATAAAGTCTTTTTCAATATGCAAAATCCCACTTAAGTAAATCAGCTTTTGCCCTTGTCCCTCTTAAACAGAGCATGCTGTGACGCATAGCAAAAATAATTTTGCTGCCAAAAATAAAAAAAACTTTAGCCACATAGACATCTGAGGGAAGTGCTGTTATG